>NC_090450.1:538536767-539255267 GCF_031143425.1 Pleurodeles waltl
CCGGCGGTAAAAAAAATGGAATCATGACCATGGCGGAAACTGCCAACATAGACAGCCACTTTAACACTCCGACCGCCACGGCGGTACAAACAAACAGCATGGCGGTCACCGCCAACAGACAGGCGGAGGACAGTGTACCGCCCACTGTATCATGAGAGGCCAATCCGCCACCTTTTCCGGGGCGGACTCACCGCGAACAAAAACACGGCGAAAACAGGACTTGGAAGGGAAAACGCTCACCTCTACACACCCCATGAGGAACCAGGATGCCATGGAGCCGGAACTCCAAATACTCCCTGCGATAGTCTTCCTGCTCCTCTACCAGGAGGACGAACGCCGGCGGCGAAGACCTCGGTGAGTACTGCACCTACGACACAGGGGAGGGGGGAGGGAAAATAGAGTGACACACACACGCAACACGCAAAACCCCCACCCTCACCCACTACAACACACACACAAATACATGTTGATACATTACGTATACACCCCCCAACCCCCCCGGAAGAATGCAAGGACAAAAGGAAATGATTGTAAACATTGTAATAATGAAAAATCCAGTACTCAAAAATATATATACACTATTAACAAATATATAGACCAAGAATTCAAGTCCATGTACTGCACATACAAAGTCCGTGGACCACTGGGCCCAAAATGCATGGGCAAGGCCCACACATGATACCCGATCAAAACGGAGAGAACACTGCAGGGGCATCAGATTGAAATAAAACAGGCACCTCAGGGGGAAGAGAAGGGGAAGCACCTCAGCCTGATGAGTGCACGACGCCACTGCTCCACAAGGGGGCTCCATGCCCACTGCTTTATCCTGGGGAGTGCAAAGCCACAGTCTCACAAGTCTTTACAGTGAGTGGTTTGCCTACTGCTTTATCCTGGGGAGTGCAAAGCCACAGTCTCACAAGTCTTTACATTTGGTGGTATGCCCACTGCTGCATCCTGGGGAGTGCAAAGCCACAGTCTCACAAGTGAATAACAGTCTCCACTGGTTCTGGAGGGGGCTTTGTGCCCAGATTGCTTCATCCTGCAAAGGACTGTGGTAGTGGATGTCATTATCCACTGGTTCTGGAGGGGGCTTTGTGCCTAGATTGCTTCATCCTGCCAAAGACTGAGGTAGTGGATGTCATTCTCCACTGGTTCTGGAGGGGGCTTTGTGCCCAGATTGCTTCATCCTGCCAAGGACTGAGGTAGTGGATGTCATTCTCCACTGGTTCTGGAGGGGGCTTTGTGCCCAGATTGCTTCACCCTGCCAAGGACTGAGGTAGTGGATGGGAATCTCCACGGTGGGCCTACATGGAAGCTGTCCAGGCCCCTGAAAATGACGACCAGCTTCGTACGACTGACCACTGGGGATGGCAGCCATGTCTGCGGTGGTGCCACTGGATGTGGCGTGGCCACTGGCGGTGCTTGTGGCGGTCTCAGTAGCGGCGGTGCTTGCGGCGCTCATTGGCCTGCAGTGCTGGTGGGTGGCTGAGTGAGCATGCTGGTGGCGGCGGTGTCCTTGGCAGCGGTGCTGGTGGCAGCGGTGTCGTGGGAAGCCTTGCTGGTGGCGGCGGTGTCCTTGGCAGCGGTGCTGGTGGCGGGGGTGTCCTGGGAAGCCTTGCTGGTGGCGGCGGTGTCCTTGGCAGCGGTGCTGGTGGCGGCGGTGTCCTGGGAAGCCGTGCTGGTGGCGGCGGTGTCCTTGGCAGCAGTGCTGGTGTCGGTCTTGTCCGCCGTGCATGTTGGCGGCGACTTCCCTTTCTTTCTGTGCCCCTTCCCCACCTTGGATGGTGGCGCAGCTGTCTTGCCACTCCCAACTGTAGTCCTGGGTGTGCCCTTGCTGGCCGGTGTTTTGCCCTTCTCCTTCCGGCCTGTGGCCAACTTCTTGTGTTTCTGAGGTGGGGGACTGTCCGTGGTCTGGCTCCTTGGCACACTGGCTGCCCTGCTGCTTGGCGCACTCCAGGAGCCAGTTACTGCTGGCACCACTGTTCCCGGTGATGTGGTGGCTGAGGTGCTGGGTTGGGACCTCGAAAGGCTGGCCCTAGGGGACGGAAGGGGAGGGGGAGGTGTAGGGAAGAGGTCAACATTTAAGAGGAAAAGTTTTTTAGACACACTGGGATGGGTAGATGGAGTGGGTTTGGGAGTGGAGGAAGAGGTAGTGGTTGTAGGAGGTGTTCGTTTGCTGAGTTTGGGTGAAGGTGCATGGGCTGGAGGCTGTCGTGAGGTGGGTGGCTGTTGGGTGAGTGTGTGACTGCGTTTGTGTAGTTTGGGAGTGGGCTCACAGACACACTGGGAGAGGACAAGGGATGTGTGAATGGTAGTGAATGGTAGTGGGGGTGGTGATTGCACGTGATGGGCGTGCTGGTGATGGACGTAGTACATGCAGGTGTGAGTGGAGATGTGATAGGGAGGGAGGAGGGAGACGAGGAGGACGGGGAGACAGTGGAGGCAGTGGATGTTGGTATGTGTGCATGGGTATGATGCTTGTGTGAGTGCCTGTGGGATGTGTGGTGCTTATGTTTGCCAGAGCTACTCTTGTGTGTTGATGTGTGTGCATGCTGGTCTGATGGTGTGCTTGGGATAGGCAGAGGTACAGGGGTTTGGGTCTGGGTGGAGGAGGTTGGAGGGGGAGGCTGGACACAGGGACAATGGCTGCCATCAGTGCTGAGGCCAGAGTCTGAAAAGCTCTCTGTTGGGCTGCCTGACCAGAATGAATGCCCTCCAGGTATGCATTTGTCTGTTGCAACTGCCTCTCTACACCCTGGATGGCATTCAGAATGATAGACTGCTCAACAGTGAGGGATCTGAGGAGGTCAATGGCCTCCTCACTGAGGGCAGCAGGGCTGACAGGGGCAGTGGCTGAGGTGCCTGAGGCGAAGGAGATGCCCACCCTCCTGGGTGAGCGGCCACGGGGCACACGCTGAGGGGTTGCTGGGATGGCGGTGCTGGTAGGGGGGGTGGCGGCTGTACTTGTTGATGCGGGGGCACAGAGGGGCCCGCCACCGCAAGGGAGCTCCCATCAGAGGAGGAGTCTGTGTCGCTGCTGTCACCTCCTGTCCCTGCCGTGGAGCTCCTCTCGCCCTCCGTCCCACTGGTGGCTTCAGACTCCGTTGTCTCGCCCTCCAGGGCCATGTGGGATGCAGTTCCCTCCTGCTCCGGTGCCACTGCACCTCCACCTGATGATGCTATTGCACACAAGAACAGGGAGACCACAAAAAGAGGGGGGGAAGACAGAAGAAAGACATGTTCAGTGCATGCAATACCGCTACCGTTGGCAGACACAGCAGCCCTCTGCACTACGCCATGCACTTAGAGTTCCCTCATTAATCACAGGGCCATGGGGTACAAGGCCTATGCCCGATTGCTGCACACATGGAAGTCACAGGAGCCTGACTAGGTGTAGTTGGCTCTTAACACTGGTGGGGTGGGGTGCCACGTGGCCTGCCTTACAAAGGGACCTTGCCTACAAAACTCACCCTGGCCTGGGGTACCTCCAGCCCACCTCCCCCACCCTGACACCTCCAATTCGCGCAGATTCAGCTGAATGAAAGTGTACTCATCCCCTTCCACCGCCAGGATCTGGAACATCAGGGGGGTCATGGTGCGACGGGCACCCCTACCACGTTGGGAGGCCATCCCCAGCTGGGCCTCCGCCGTCTTCTTGCTCCAGAGGCGAATGTCCTCCCATCTTTTCTGGCAGTGGGTGCTCCGTCTGTGGTGGACCCCCAGGGTCCGGACGTCCTTGGCGATGGCACGCCAAATGTCCTTCTTCTGGTGGGCGCTGACCTAGAGGAATAGTACAGGGGACAAGGAGAAGATATAACCGCCTGGAACGTCACAGTCGTTGTCCCACGTTCCCACCCTTGCCATGACGCACATACACTCACCATCGTTTCATGCACGCCTCATTCTCCCCCCGTATCTTCCATCCACACCACTCGACACAGGCATTGCCTATACAGCATGCTCACAGTGTACTTACATGTTTGTCTGGAGGACCGTAGAGTAGCGTGTACTAGGGGAGGACCCCATCCACAAGTTTCTCCAGCTCCTCCGTGGTGAAGGCAGGGGCCCTTTCCCCAGACACATGAGCCATTGTCGCTTCCAGACTGAGGTCACAGCAGCACTTGCAGTGTAGGTCCTCTCCTGTCGAAGATCAGGTATCAAGTGAGTGAAAATATAGAATATGGCGGTCACGTCCACGGCGGTGCGTACCGTCACCGCCGGCGTACATCGTCATTGGCTCCTCCGACCCATAGGGCCCAATGTTAACCAAGGCAGGATTGCGCCGCAGTCTTCGACCACCTATTGCGACGGTGTATTACGCCAGCGCAGTTACCTCATATCCCCTTGTCCCACCTTACAGGTCAGGCAGCCGCCTTTTCGGGGGCCACATGGCATTAATTTTAAATGCGTCACACATATCTAGGCCTTGCATACACACTAAGACAGGCACATAGCGGATTGAAAAATATGTGCAATAAAGTTGTGTTTTTGTACCTCGGAGTTGGCTGACTCTCTGCTTGCTGTTTTCCTCCATAGAGCACGTCCGCTGGGGCAGGTGAGGAGATGGCGGCATCCTCCGGTGTACAAACCGCTGGTGGACCTGTTGACAATGGAAGAGAGACATGTAATTGTGACCTACAGACTGGACCGTGCCACAATCCATGAACTGTGTGCCCAGTTGGAGCCGGACCTGATGTTAGCTATCCGCCATCCCACAGGGATCCCCCCTCTAGTGCAGGTGCTGTCAGTACTCCATTTCCTGGCAAGTGGGTCTTTTCAGACGACAGTGGCCATAGCATCAGGGATGTCCCAGCGTGTTGTCCAGAGTGTTGTCTGCCCTGCTGAAACACATTTACCTACAGTGAAAGGTGACTTCTATGCTTTGGGACATATCCCCAACATCATAGGTGCCACTGATGGGACACATGTGGCCTTGGTCCCCCCGCAGGAGTGAACAGGTGTACAGAAACCGGAAGAGTTACCATTCAATGAATGTGCAGATGGTGTGTTTGTTCGATAGTACATCTCCCATGTGAACGCCAAGTTTCCTGGCTCAGTGCATGACGCTTGCATTCTGAGGAATAGCAGCATCCCTTATGTGATGGGGCAACTCCAGAGGCACCGTGTGTGGCTATTAGATGAGGACATGGACCCTATACAGTGTGAATAGTTGTCTGGGTCTGGGGTTGTCCTAAGGGTTAGTGTGTGTCTAACAGTTGTCCCTCGGCATTTGCAGGTGACTCTGGTTACCCTAACCTGTCATGGCTACTGGCCCCAGTGAGGAATCCCAGGACAAGGGCAGAGGAACGCTACAATGAGGCACATGGGTGAACTAGGACGGTTATAGAGAGGACCTTCGGCCTCCTTGAAGGCCAGGTTCAGGTGCCTCCATATGACGCGTGGTTCCCTATTCTATTCACCAAAGAAGGTGTGCCAGATCATCGTGGCCTGCTGTATGCTGCACAGCCTGGCTTTGCGACGCCAGGTGCCTTTTCTGCAGGAGGATGGTCCAGAAGGAGGTCTTGTGGCAGCTGTGGAGCCTGTGGACAGTGAAGAAGAGGAAGCAGAAGAAGAGGACATCAACAACAGAAACACCGGTATCCAGCAATAGTTCCAGTGAGACACAGGTAAGAAGACATCACTGCCTGCTACATCTGATACACTTGTTCTACCTCTCATCTGTCTGTCACTTACACTCAGTGTATGGACCCTGATTTGTCACTTTCCCTTTCGGTTTCACAGATGTGGGTCCCACTGTGTGACCTCTGCTATGTTTCCTCATGGACTAGAGCTATGTGACATAGGTATGTTGACAATACAGTGGATATTGCATTTTTCATCAGTTATTGCAAATACACTTTTGTGAAAACACAGACTGACTCCAGATAGTTTTGTGATTTAAGGGTGTTTATTGAAGCGCAAAATAGTGGAGGGGGTTGTAATATGGTCAGGGGTGATGGTGGAGGAATGTCCATGGCAGAGTCCAGTCTATTTGTTTCACAGGTGCAGTGTTCAAAGGGGCATAGAAAGTGGAGCAATGGCAGTTTAAGGATGGACAGGGTAACAAAGTGGGATAGAAGGATGACAATCAGGGTGGTCTCATTTCTTGGCGGGGGTCATGGCATTGTTCTCTGTCTTTATCCTGGATCTCAGGGACTGCTTGTGGGGTGGTTCTCCATCTGCAGGGGGTGGGGTGCTGGTGTCGTGGTCCTGTGGCAGTGCCTCCTGTCTACTAGCGCCGGCAGAGGTGGTGGGCAGTTCATCGTCCAGGCTAGTGTCAGGGGCCCCTTGTTGTGCCACAGTGTCCCTCCTGGTGTTCACGAGTACCTTCAGCACCCATACAATGGTGCCCAGGGTGGTATTGATGGATTTGAGTTCCTCCCTGAACCCCAAATACTGTTCCTCCTGCAGTCGCTGGGTCTCCTGAAACTTGGCCAGTACCGTTGCCATCGTCTCCTGGGAATGGTGGTAGGCTTCTATGATGTTGGAGAGGGCCTCATGGAGAGTGGGTTCCCTAGGCCTGTCCTTCCCCTGTCGCACAGCAGCCCTCCAGTTCTCCTGTGTTCCTGGGCCTCTATCCCCTGAACCGTGTGCCCACTACCACTGCCCCCAGGCCCCTGCTGTTCTTGGGGTGGTGGGTTAGCCTGGGTTGCCTGTAGTGGTGGACACACTGCTGCTTGACGTGTCCTGGGGACAGAGGCATGGGCCCGCTCGGTGGGTGCTGTGCTGGTGTTTCCAGAGGGGGGAGGCTCTGTTGTGGCCTGTGCCAGTGTGAGGGGAACCGACTGTCCCGAGGACCCAGATGGGCCGGGCTGGTCATCTAGATCCAGTTGGACAGAGCTGCTGTCATCACTGTGGGCCTCTTCTGTGGGGGGGAGTGGACATGTCTGGAACCTCCTGTCCGGTGACGTTGGGTAGGGGCCCTGCAGGGGTGTAAAGGCATAGTTTTAGTATCTGTGTGTGCCATGGTGTGCAATGGGTGGGTGACCCTGTACCCCAGTGCTTGCATTCCTGTGTAGGACCTTGTGTGCTAATTGTTTAGGGGTCTGTGTGGGTATGTGCAGTGGACATGCATTGGTGATGGGTGTCCATACTTTGTTGTTGCATGCAGGGCCTGGTGTTGGGATGTGTGGTTTGTGATAGTGTGACATGCGTGAGGAGTTGGAGTGATGGGGGTGAGGGTGGGGTATGTGATAGTATGCAGGTAGGGTGGGGGATGAAGTTGTGAAAGCTTTGACTTACCAGAGTCCATTCCTCCAGCTACTCCAGCGAGGCCCTCAGGATGCAGTATAGCCAAGACCTGCTCCTCTCATGTTGTTAGTTGTGGGGGAGGAGGTGGGGGACTACCGCCAGTCCTCTGAACTGCGATGTGGTGTCTTGAGACCACGGAACGCACCTTCCCCCGTAGGTCGTTCCACCTCTTCCTGATGTCATCCCGTGTTCTTGGGTGCTGTCCCACTGCGTTGACCCTGTCCACGATTCTGTGCCATAGCTACATCTTCCTAGCTATGGTGGTGTGCTGCACCTGTGATCCGAATAGCTGTGGCTCTACCCGGATGATTTCCTCCACCATGACCCTGAGCTCCTCCTCAGAAAACCTGGGGTGTCTTTGCGGTGCCATGGGGTGGTGTGGGTGATGTGTGAGGTGGTGTGTGTTGTGATGTGTGGGGTGATGTTTAGGGGTGTGTAGTGTTTTGTGCGTGGATGTGGATGTGTTATGGTGTTGTGTGCCTCTGTATGGTGGTGTTGTCTTTGCTGTGCTGTCTCTCTGGCCTTCGTCAATATTTTAGGTCGTAAGGGTTTGTGGGTGATGTGGGTGGGTGTTTTATATTGTATTGGGTGTGTGGGAGTGGTGTGTGTATGTGTATCAGGTGTGTGTATTTGGAATTGTCCAATGTTGTTGTGTTTTGTAAATGTGTGTGTATTTTGAGCACGGCGGTGTGTACCGCCAATGGAATACCGCGGTTGAAAGACCCCCGCGTGGATTCGTGGGTCATGATACTGTGGGCGTATTCCTGTTGGCGAGACGGTGTCGGTTTTGTTATCGCCAGTTTATCACTGACCTTTGGTGTGGCGGACTTGTGTGGGTGTCTGTATTGTGGCGGATTCCGAGCTGTGGGTCGTGATAGCTTTAGCGGAATTCCGCGGCCGCGGCGGTGTGTTGGCGGTTTTCTGCACGGCGGTAAGCGGCATTTACCGCCAATGTTGTAATGAGGGCCTAAGTCTTACTTTCTTTCTCCACTTTCAGTTAAGCCACTTATCTCTTTATGTTTTATGAAGCATGTTTCTTAACTTAAAATTCCTGCCACTTAAACAAATGTATTTTTTTTTAGGAATATGGCACCATGTCCGCAGGCCACTGGGAGTAAGATGCCTGGTGTGACACTTAGAAATGGGAGAACATTTAAATGAAGAATTTTATGGAATCCATATAAACAAAGTTAACTCTTCAGTTTAATTTTCTCAACACAGTACCATATTTGTAAGTGCAAAATACAGCCATTATTTTAAGTGTGGAAAAATTTGAAGTGCAGAAAAATGTTCTGTATTCTAAACATTTTTGCATAACTTTTTTCTGCACTTCAAATCTCTCCCATTGAAAAAAATTGATTTATGCTTGTGTTAGACATGTAACGGTGCCACATATGACGAAAGGTATTGCTGTGCCACAAGTACATACAACACAGTCTCTCAGTCACCTCTTCACACACATCCCATTCATACGCACACATGTTGATACATCCCCACAGACCACACTCTCACGGACGCACATGGCAGCCCTGTCATAATGCCCCTAGTCAAAGTATTTTGTTCAAACAATAGATCTGGCTCTGTGGACATTAGGCTTAAGATCAATTAAGTTGGGTGTGGGGGCATCTGGTAACGACGTGCAAGTTGCTTAGCGTTCAACAGATCACAATGATTTTCATTGCTCATAAGTAGCTCTCACTACAGAAAAGGTTGGAGACCCCCTCCTCTAAAGGTTTGTTGAACCAATGTTTTAGGTATGAATTTACACTGGGGTTGTTGGTAATCAGGAGCTGGATGTGCAAAGGGAATTTGATTGTGCAAAGCCTGTGCAAGATTGTCTATCAAAAAGTAAATGCAATTCTGAAATGCCTTTCCAAATTGTAGTTCCAATATTGCCAGTACTTGCAAGGCTCAAAAAGCAAGGGGTTGAAAGGGTGCTTTCCCCTTCTTGGGACTTACAAAAGGAAACATGTCAATGCACTGTGACTGTTTCTGTGGTTGCAAAGTTACGATTGGTTACCGACTGCTGAGCACAGACAGTAGTCAACTGCCATTTTGGACAGCATACACTGTGCAGGGAACAGCTGGTGACCTCAATGGGAGAGGACAGTAGTCCTTGGGACCATGCTGCTCCCTGTATGCCTCAGTGTGCTACTTTCTATGGCAATAAGTATTATTACACAACCTGTAGGTGTGTTGGCATCCACACTGAGTATTATCTCCAGATAAAGTATTGGTAATATTTCTTTTGATTTGTGCAGATTCCTTCCTGCGAAATCGTTCCGCTCTGGACCACGAGGCAACTGCCATGATGAAAGCTCAATTCATGAGCCTCTGGGACGGGTTGGATACTTTACCAGATTGTCAGGTACCTATGTGAATATGGGCTCTGTCAGTTTGTCATACACCTCTGATTACATTGGCATGTGTCTGCACACTCTGTTAAACTGTTTGGTACTTCTTAGTAGGTTTTGTAAGAATGGTTTGTTTTTTGTCAGACGATGAGGTACCTCTGGGCATCGTGTGTTTGGCTGTGTGTGTGATTTGTGTTTAGGTCCACATGTGAGTGTGTCTGCACATGTACTGCCTCCAACTGTCAAGTACATCTGAGAATAGAACTTGGAATGGGTGAACTCTGTTTGAAACTGTAAGGTGCCAGTGGGTATGAAGGGGGTCATTATGACGGGGTCATGGTGACGGTTGAACCGCCACAGTTGTGATGATCCGAGTGCCACATTATGACAGTGGCAGAGCCGCCACGGTCCAACCACAGACACCACCAGGCTGCCGCCAGCTTGCAGCCTGGTGGTCCCGGGGGTTGTAATCTGCAAGCAGGGCTGCCCTGGGGATTACGAGTCTCCATCCGCCAGCCTGTGAGTGGCGGTAAACACTGCCATGGAAGGGCTGGCGAAATGGGGGACTCCGGGGGTCCCTGGGGGACCCTGCACTGCCCATGCACTTGGCATGGGCAGTTCAGGGGCCCCCATGCACAGCCCAATCACGCATTCCACTGCCCGAATTACGGGCAGTGGGGTGCACGACAGGTGCCACTGCACCCGCTGCACGCCCACATTGCAGCCGGGTCCATTTGGAGCCGGCTGCAAAGTTAAGGCCCTGTTCCCCGCTGGACCGGGGGGCAGAAACAGTATTTCTGCCCACCGGCCGAGCGGGGAAACCATAATAGGGCCAGAGGGTTCAGGCCACACAGGCGGCCTGATGGCAGTATGGCATCGGCGGGCAGCCTCCGCCGCCCCCCCAATGTCATAATGAGGGCCATAGTCTGTGAGGGCTTTATCACTGGACATCATTTATGTGAATGATCAACACTGCAACAGACTGTCTGCTACCTCTTCATATAGTGTGTGGTGAGTATGAAACCGGTAGGTTTCATACTCTTATACAGTGTGTGAGTGTGCAGCCTGCCCATCTGTCAGGTGCCCCATAGCATACAGTGGTTAAAGCCTAGACACTATTAGAGCACCAGGTATAAATATGTACACACAGTGCAAGGTTTAAACACTGTATCAGATTGTTAGGTATCCCTTAACACAGGGTTTGTGAGGGCTTGTTCCTGTATCAAACCATCATATAGCACAGAATGTGAGAGAGTTGGGGACACTGTGGCAGTTAAACACTACTTCAGGGGTCAGGCACTTGTCAGCTGATAGTTTATGGGGGTTAGACACTGTGCCTGACTGTAGGGTACCCCTGAGCAGAAAGCATGGGATGGCAGGACACTGAGAACATCAAGTATCCCTAAACACATAGGTCCACTTCATGAAAGTAAATGGAAAAGTCTGGACAGAGATTTACGTCTCCAACGGAATATACTTTTCTGATTATTTCCTATTAATTAACTTCCCTTGTAATATGCCTGGAAAGATGCATCAGGTGCTTATTTCCAGCACACTTCTGGAAATATCATGTGACATTTTAAAAAGTCTCCTATTCATTCTCAGTAGAGTTCTCCATAGGGGAATAATCTTTTCATGGGACATCGAGCCCTGAAAAAAAGTAGTTTTTTTTTCTCTGCAGGAAAAATATATTTCACTGTCGAGAACGTAATTCCTTTACACCCCACCAGATCTGGGGGTAATCTGTTGCCCGTCCTATCCTGGAAGGAAAATGTTACTTACCCAGCAGACATCTGTTCGTGGCATGTAGTGCTGTAGATTCACATGCTTTGCATAAGTCTGGAATCTAGTGTTGGGCTTGGAGTGTTGCTAGTTGTTTTAGCTCAAATAATCTTTTGGAGTCACGAGATCGAGTGACTACTCCTCTCGGTGATACTGTGCATGGGCATCGAGTCCTTTGTTAGATTGTTTTCCCGCAGGCGGGTGAAGTAAGAAGTATATATGTAGATAGATAGGAATGAGAACAAAAAGGATGTCCATGCTGCGTATATACATATGTACAATATTTGGTAAATAATGCCACTACAATGACCACAGGCTTCCGGGGAGGAGGGAGAGCGCATGTGAATCTACATCACTACATGCCACAAATAGAGGTCTATGGGTAAGTAACATTTTCAGTTCGATGGCATATGTGCATGTAGATACACATGCTTTGCATAGACTGTAAAGCAGTCCCTCCAAGAAAGTGGTTGCTAGCCTATAGAAGTTGGAGTAGCTTCAAAAAGTGACCTGAGCACCGCTTGGCCAACATTAGCTTGTTGCCATGCTGAAACATCTACACTATAGTGCTTAGTAAATGTATGTGGTGTAGATCACATAGCAGCTTCGCAACTTTATGCTATTGGAATGTTTCCTAAAAAAGCCATAGAAGCACCTTTTTCTGGTAGAATGTGCTCTGGGAGCTATAGGTAATTGTCTTTTGGTTTTAGGATAGCAAGTTTGAATACACTTGACTATCCATCTCGCTATACCACTTTTTGAAATTGGATTGCCTTTATGAGGCATTGAAAATGCTACAAAAAGCTGTTTAGATTTTCTAAAACGTTTAGTCCTATCAATGTAACTCATAAGATCCCTTTTAACATCTAATGTGTGAAGAGCTCTTTCAGCGACTGAGTCTGGTTGTGGGAAATAAAAATATAACTCAATTGATTGGTTAATGTGAAATGGTGAAAATACTTTTGGAAGGAATTTAGGGTTTGTCCCAAGAAATACCCTATCATTGTGTACCTGGAAGAAAGGTTATTCTAAACTTTTGGTGGAGTGGAGATGAGTTGTAGGCAGTAACCATGTTGGATAATTGATAGAACCCATTGATCTGTGGTGATATTGGACCATTGGGGATAGAAACGTGTGTGTCTTCCCACTACTGGAGAGGTGTGTACTGGTGGAAGGTGGAAGCAGTCACTGGTGTATATTTGAGGCAGAACCCATAGAGGTGGACACCTTACTTCTCCCTTTATTATTTGCACCTCTGTAGGAACCTCTATTGTAGAAGTATGTTACTTGTTTGGTTTGGGAGATGGAATGCTCACTAGATGATGTTTTGAAGCCTCCCCTAAATTGTGACCGGCACAAATTACTTATATTTGGTGTGAGTAGGGCCCCCATAGCTTTTGCTGTTTCCGAATCCTTTTTGAGCTTGTCTATGGTGATGTCAACCTCTGGGCCAAACAAGTGTTCTCTATCGAAAGGCATGTTAAGAACTGCCTGCTGTATTTCTGGCTTGAAGCCTGAGCATCTGAGCCAAGCATGCCTTCTTATAATAACACTGGTATTTATACTGCGGGCTGCGGTATCCGCTGCATCAGTGGCACACCTAATGGAGTTGTTTGAGATGGCTTGCCCTTCTGAAACTATCTCCTGTCACCTTTTCCGATGTTCCTCTGAGAGGTACTGGAGAAGATCTTTAATCTCATCCCAGTGTGCTCTGTCATATCATGCCAGAAGTGCCTGTGAATTGGCAATCCACCAATGATTAGCAGCTTCTGCAGCCACTCTTTTTCCTCCTGCATCAAGTTTTTTGCTCTCTTTATTAGGAGGAGGAGCATCACCTGTCAATTGACTATTAGCATGTTTCCGTGCTGTGCTACCAACTATAGAGTCAGGAGGTATCTGTGATCTAATAAATATAGCGTCTGAGGGTGCTCACCCTTGGGGTAATAACTCTCTAACTAACAGGTTCTTTAAAGATGTCTGTGGCGTGTCTAAGCATACCTGGCAACATGGGCAGGAACTGACTTTCTTTGTGGGTGGTAGATAGTGTATCAAAGGGAAATCCTCTTCCATAGGGTCAGTGTGCATGTTTATGTTCTGGTATGCAGCTGCTGTTGCAATAACCTGTTGGTAAGATGTTGCATCTTCAGGAGGTGAAGGGCGTGCCGGCTAAAAATTAGGGACATTGGGGAGTATGAGATCTGAATCATATGAATCCCATGGGTCGAAATCCTGTCAACTTTCACCCAAAATTATCTCTGTGAGGTGGTGGTGAAACTTCTAGAGAAACTTGTGGCTGTATTATATATGTAGGAGATTGGGGAGGAGTAATAGGAAGTATAGGAGAGTGAGGTGGAGAAGGTTGAGGTAGAACTGAGGCCTTGTCTTTGTCCTCAGAGACATTTTTAGGAGGAGGAGCAGTGTCCAATGTCTCTTGAAAATTAAGTCTCCTCTTGATTGGGACAGGGAGAGAAGCAATTATTTTCCCTTTTCCCAGTGTATGTGGAGCTGGCGCTGACGAGCGTCCATTACTTCAAGAATTGGTTCTACTGGTGAAGCTTCCTCAGAGAAAATAGTGGAGTGGAAACCTTGCGTTGAGCGGATGGTGTTGGCTCTGAAGCTGATGTAGAAGGCATCTTTCTCGGAGCCAAAATGCTTGGATCCAAGAGTTGACTCAATCCTGAGACTGTGTGGGATGCTGTAGAATCAGAAGTTGATGCCGAAGACATCTTAACCTTGGCAATTTTCGGTGCCGAGCTGGAGGGCGGGGCACCTGAATGTAATTTTCAGATCCGACTATGGCCTGAAGGCAGTGGTGGACCGACAACCAGTTTAGATGTTTTTTTCGGAGTCTTTGTGTGGGAGATCGGGGCTGGTGTACTCACATGTTGTGCTGAGGTGAGCGGCTGAATTTCAATGTCAGTTTTGACGTCCCACTAGGAATCTCGAATAGAGAGGGCTGCCTGATGTCTGATCTCCTCCTGTGCATGCTCCTCTCTGGAAAATATCAGGAGTGTCATTCGGTGTCTTTGACGCCATCTTCAAGCGATGTGCTCTTCGATCCCGGAGGATTTTTTCAGATCGAGAAGACCGACCGGCGTCGCAGTTCTCTTCTTTATGTTCCGAATACAAGCACAAGTAATACACCAAGTGTTGATCAGTTTGTGGGAATTTGAAATAGCATTGAGGACAGAACCTAAATGAAGTCTGTTCCATCAGCCCTGCATATTTCAGCATCACACGGAGGAGTAGGCCAGAGAAGGTCATTGACACCCGAAGGGCGGTAAACTGTCTCCCGATGCAGAAATTCAGTTTGAGTGAGTTAGGTTTTGGATGCGCGATCGAAATACTATATGGTCTTCGAAAGAAAGAATGATGGAAGGGAAGAGTTCGGGATAGACTGAGCTGAGGAATACCGGAGCGAGAGGACACACGTCCGAACCCGACAGTGGAGAGAAAGCAATCTAACAAACGACTTGATGCCCATACGCAGTATCACTGAGAGGAGGAGTCACTCGATCTCGTGGCTCAAAAAGATTCTTCAAACAAAAACAACTCGCTACACTCCAAACCCAAAACTAGATGGCGAACTTATGCAAAGCATGTGTATCTAGAGCTTCACATGCCATCAAATGAGGAGTTACTCAAGTCCCTTTCTTAAGTAAATCTCTGACTATTTCCAGAGTGGAGAGGCGGTGGAAATGAGTTTGGGCATGCCAACAAACTGCACCCTGGGACACCCTCTTCCCCTACATTAGTGGTACTGTGCTTATGGCAGAGAAATGTGCACTTGTAAAATTATGTACGCTTGCAAGGAATACATTTGTGAATTCCTGCCAGATGTAAAAATAGAGTTTGCAGTAGATTAACCTTTACAACCACATTACATTGATCAAAAAAAGAAGGGAATCACTCAAGATCAAGTGTAATCCTTAATCCTCTTGTCACATATTAAATCACCAAAGTTGCTACTGGATCGAATCGCAAGTTGTACAGCTGCGTGCATTTTTTTGCAGAGATTTTGTCATTTAACATGGATTATTGAGAATTATTAAGAATTGTCCTGATGACAAAGCGTACAAATTAATACCTATAATTTTTACCTGAAGAAGTCCCATTTAGGGATGAAATGCATTGGTTAGGGCGACACAGTGTTTTTCTTGAGTCATAAAGAAGCTGATTGAATACATATTGTCTATACTTTTTTACAATCAACTGTGTTTGGATCCTGTTGGTGGGCTGAATAAAAAAAGATGTTACCTCAGCATCACAGAAATTTGAAATTTCATATTGTGATTATGTTTTGTGTGATTTAGGGGGTTGAATGGCAGTTCAACCTTAGGGTTTAAGCACCAAACTTGATTCAACATAGTATTATGTACTAGTGCAGTGGGGTATAACTATTTCTGCCAAATGTGTAGTTTCACATTTACCTTTATGTATAGGCCCTATAGTGAGAGGCAGTCTGCCACTGGCAGACTGCCCTCAGCACAGTGTGTGAGCATCTGAAGTAGCCTATCACTCTGTCACATAACAACCTGAGCACATAGCTTGTGCGGTCTAAACTGTACGCACAATTAAATTCCGCACTCACTCCTTTGCTGTTTCATGAGACATGCATGTGGGATAGAAGTGGGCCCTGTATCATCTAAATGGGTCCTGTGGGATGTGCCTATGCTTTTTGCCATTTACACTATTGGGCGGGCTCTGGTGCTCTGCCTATAGGCAACGCATGCTGGGTCCCATCGGTTTATTGCTTGTCCACCTGGCTGAGAAGAAGAAACCCAATTACCTGCTCCACGTTAATTGGCGTAGGAAATTGACTGAGACGAAAGAGTATCACAATCACTTAGCCACTGGACTGGCTAGGTGGGCCTAGACTGTGGAAACGTATGCCCATGCCAGAGAGGTGCATTAACTTGGTCCTGCCCTAGGGGTCTCAGTTGATCTTGCAGAGCGACAAAAACTGGCAACTAGGTATTACAGAAGAAAGTGCACTGACAGTTGATAATCTGCTGGCTTCCTTTAAACACCAGATCTGACCAAAAGCATGTGACAGTTTCCATTTTTTAACAGTATAACCCTGACCTGGCTTCTGTATTACTGACTTACTTTAAAAGGCCACAATATACAGTGTAACTCCCTTTCAATAATTGTATACAATGCATATGAATCACAGTATTCAGTTAAACATCATCACTCAAGATATCACATTGTGGTAAACGTTTCAGGAGTTGTGCCTTTCCCCACTCAGATCTACATCATCCTCATTATTGCTACCTACAGCTACTTCATTTGTGTCAACCACACATTTTACTTC
This sequence comes from Pleurodeles waltl, assembly GCF_031143425.1. Taxonomy (NCBI): domain Eukaryota; kingdom Metazoa; phylum Chordata; class Amphibia; order Caudata; family Salamandridae; genus Pleurodeles; species Pleurodeles waltl. Next base: position 538,553,472 of record NC_090450.1, read on the forward strand.
TTGCCCGCCTGACAAACTTTCAGGATATAACTTTTTTCTTACACTTGGCACACTATATATCAAACACAGGACACATCTTAGAATTCACCAAATGATTCAAACTGCCACGTATCTAACATCAACCTTTCTTGTTTTCCCAAGGCTGTGAACTGCCATGAGAGTTCATGTTTTCTTCCTATCATTAGTGTAAGTCTTTGATATGTCATTGAAATTCCCACTGTCTTCAGCATCCTTTTTTCCTGAAAATAGCTTTTGGATAGCTCAGTCCTCCTAGTTACATCAATGGTTGCCTGAAAAGTGGTTTATGTGCCCACCCACAGCTTCTCCTGTACTTTTTTTTCGATTTAGTTTTCATTAAAATTTGATGTCTTAAAACCTATTCATATGTAATAAACTCTAAGTTGCAGGTCACTGCCATTGCTGTCAGAGCTAACACATATTGATCTATGCTAACGAGTCCCGCCCTAGGTAATTTGCTTACTCTGGGACTCGTTTTAGGCCAATAAATATTTTGACTCTGATTGGAGACACCTTAAGACGAGATAACTATTTAGCATTTCAATCAATAGATCAGTAACCTCATCAATATTCAATATGACTGAAAGTTCATGGTGATCTTTGATTCTTATTAATGTCATAAACTAATTTAATTAATTAAATTAGTTAATGACATTAATAAGAATCAAAGCTCACCATGACCTTTCAGTCATGAATAACCACACTCGATTTAGTAAGGTTTATAAGATTTATTCCCTATTGATTACAATCTACTAGCAAGTTTTAGTCTCAACACCAGGAAGCACATCAATAATGTCACAATATGGTAACTTGAGTAAGATTTAAGCAAAGCAAAGATTATAAACATCAGGACAAAACACGGCGTTAACATGAATCAACTTTAGCAGAGTGGCATTAATACGTTATCCAACAAAGCAAAGATCCAGTCATTTGTCTATTTGCACCCTATATTAGTGGACTCCTTGTCTAACCTCTAATTAGCATCAGCATGTTGGGCTTCATGTAAAACAATTTAGTAACACAAATTTTGAAAACATCTAGCTATGGTCTCTGTCAAAAGCAGTTGGTACCTAGAAAGGAAAGGCAAACAGACAATTATAATTTCATTATCATATAGTTACCCTCCGCAATGGGTCAGCACACAGAGTCAGTCTTTGTCCTCAGCACAGTAGTCGATCCGCCATCAGCCAGGACAGAACAGCAAAGTCTCAGCAAACAGGGCAGAAAGTTCTTCCCTCTTAAGGGAGTGAAGTAAATGTTGGGTAAAGAAGGATGGTTCAAAGTAAGGAAAAGTCTCTCAAAGTAAGGATAAGGTAATGGCTGCAAGGAACAGCAAAGGATGGCAAAAGAGTGGACGATTTCTCCTTGTGGCATGTCATATTAAATTAATCGAACAAACCCTTAATTTCCAGTTGGGCAAAATCTGGTGCACCACTATCTCTGTCCAATTGTTGAGTGGTCACCTTACTAGAATTTTCACCTAAGACAGTTCTCAAGCAGTTCATTGGCTCCTGTGATATACGTCTTCATCAGGTGAGATGGCAGGTAAGAAAAGTTACACGCACAGCTTCAGTTAGTAGCTCCATTGTCTTTACCAGTTTAGGCGACTTGTACCTGTTGCGAATTACACTATTGCATTCGGCAAGAATGTCTCCTTGAACAAGTCGTGTCTCATGAGAAAGAATTTACTACGGTTACACACACACATCTTCTAGCTTCTGGAAAAGTACAGCTTTATGTCCTTCAGGAAGACAGCACACTACACGTTAGAAAAAACACATTTAATATGAGACCGGGCAGCTAGGCCCAGACCCTTGCTAACTAAGGCCTAGTGAGTAATTTAGCAAAACTTAACATATAATTCTTAGTGCTAATACAAAATCACCCATTAGTACATTATTGATTCATCATTAGTCAATTTCATTAATCATCGTATACATTGGTGGCCACTCCCCGTGGGCACATTTCAAACGCATATGTTAATATTAGTCTGTCACGTTTTCTATGCAGCTTCATTAACATTATTTTGCAAGCAGTTCATGTTAATTTTGATTATAAAAGCTACACTCCAACATCTATTGATCTACTTCCCCTTTGTGCTCATGAGTAAAGATTACATCTATCTAACCTTGTTAATCTTCTTTCCGTATCGAATCTGTTTAAATGCAGTTAAGTATAATCAGGTCTCACTGTATTACTTAAGGGTGGAATATTTTTAAATGCCTTTAACTCTACTGCCCCAAGACAATGTTTTAGCAATGCAGATTGTTTTTGAGTACTGCATTTACCTTTCTCAAGAACCTCAACATATGCTTGAAACAGGTCTAACCACATTCCTGTTCAATAGGTGGCTCGTCTGGTTCAGCTAAAAATGGTGGTGTTGGCTGTATGCTGGACATTTTGGTAAAAGCACAATACAAGTAGTCACTGATGTCCCATAAATGGATGCACTACATAGCTTCACAATTTCAAGTATCCCAAGTATGTGTGTTAGATCTTAACAAATTGGAGGACATGCGCTTCTCAGAATCAGAGTTACCATGCTTCTGGAAACAAGGAAGGTAGGCAGGTCACAACCCAACTGAAAATCGAAGTAATTAACAGTGAGAATGAATAAGAGTCTGTGAAATAAAACACAAAGAGGGTAAAGTGCTGGGACACCTTTTTGGTAGCTGTAAGCTAGGCTAGGAGACAGAATGATAGCTGAATCAGTTCGAACTTTTCACCAAATGCATCTGACAAGTATCTTGTGGACAATAGCATAACCAAGCCATATTTTAGTGCTTACTTGAGCGAAACATCAGAGGTTTAGGCGATAGCCCTGGACAACTTAAATACTGTTGAAGAAGTTATATGGGGTAAATGTAGGTTAGAACTAGGTGAATAGGTCCATAAAGCTTATGTAGGAACTTGGTTATACTGATGGATAGACTTTTTAACTGTTTTAGTGAAACTGGCAACCCAGCGGCCTTGAGGGTGACTCTGAAACTGGGCAAGCACCACACTCTGCAGTCCTATAAACCAAAATCCCCTCTCAATCTAGACTATTAACATCTTAATGCAAATATTGGCTGTGCTCTTGGATCCTTTGATGCCAGATCTGAGAGATTCAGACAAATCAGCCTTTATTCCTGGATGACAATGTGGAGACAATAGGAAAAAAGTCTATACATTGTAGATAGTGCCCAGAGAATTTACAGAAATGTCCTGCTTCTCTTGCTGGATGCCGAAAAGGTGTTTTTCAGAGTGAGTTGGATGTGTACATCAAGTTTGATAAATGTCATGGAGTTTGGCCCTCTTTTTGTGAAATGCCTACTCACTAGCTATTAATCCCTAAGAGTGTATATCATAGTCAATGGTGGAATTGCTCCAAATATAGCCATTGTGTGAAAAGTGCAGTAGAGGTGTGTCAACTGTTCGCTCTTACCTTTCTCTAATTGCAGTGGACCTAATAAGAGCATCAAGGGAATGAGACTCAGAAGCACAATTTTTAAACTATGTTTGTGGATGTCACCATTCTCTCACTTTCCGATCTGCTCTACTTCATGACTCTGAGGAACTCGATTGTTTCCAAGCAATATCTATGCTCAAGATTAACATCACTAAATCTGAAGCATTGCTCTTCAATTTGTCTCCTAACCAAAGGGGGATCCTCTATGCATTTGGCTTTGGAAGCACATAGAAGTTGGTGTCTATATGCCAGCTATAACAAGAGCTGCTCCGAGTATTTGGGACAAGGCGAGCATACAGAAAATGTTACCCCTTACCCCTCTCTGTTCACTTCCATTTGTAATAGCCCCAATATCACTCCGAGAATTGATGAGAGATACTTCAGGCTTGGACGTGGCTGGATGCTTGATTTTTGGGTGGCTATTTATCAAGGGGAGGGTTAAATGCTTTGAAGAAGTCAAGAACAATTAAGCTCTGCCAGAAGCTGAATGGTTCTGGTATCTTCAGTTGAGACACTGGGTGTTGCAGCCCTCGATCACTGTCTTGGAGTCTCCACTGACTTGAACTGTAAATGAAAGATGGTGCCCACAATAGGGGTATACTCTCTGCACTGTTTAAAAAGATACTTATAGCATTTCTTCCTGACTCTTGTTCAGGAAGCAATGCTCCTGGCCATAGGTGTTCAGAGTGAGCACTTGGCAGACAGCTCAAGGGCAAAGAGTGGGTGAGGGTCAGTGACAAAGTTCAGACGAAAATACTAAACCTGAAAGAAACCTAATGAAAATTGATTCTGTACTGATATCTACCTAAAAAAAAATGTCACCCTGGGTAAATATTAGACCGAGTACTTGCTGGATTGGATGTGGGTCAATGGGAACTCTTACTCAACGTCTTCACCACTGCCTGAACTGGGCAGGTACTGGGATGATGTGTTACGAGTGATAAATACCATGTTTGGAATTCAAGTCACTCACTGTTCAGAAGTGGTCCTTCTGGGCCTGCCCTAGGAAGGAAAATGCTCTTTCAAATCATAACTGGGCAAGCAATTAGCACTGTCATTGGAGATGGTGGCTTAGGGCCTGATTACGACCTTGACGGAGGGGATTACTCTGTCACTAACGTGACAGATATCCCGCCTGCCATATTACAAGTTCCATTATATCCTTTGGAACTTGTAATACGGTGGATGGGATATCCATCACGTTTATGATGGACTAATCCCCTCTGTCAAGGTCGTAATCAGACCCTTAATGTTTTCTTGCCCTTTGGGGGAGGCCGGTGGGCCTGAAGCTAAGAGACTGGCTCTCTCATCTTTTGGATGTCCTGGTTCTGAAAGACATCATCTCGTTCAAACACAAGCTCAAATTGTGTTAAAGCTAAATGGTCCCCCTTTCAACTTTTCTATTAAGGGAATTTAGAGAGCGTCTGTGCGCCAGATATATATAGGTGTCATGCATAATCTCCACATATGTGGATCCTGGGAAGTAGGGAGTAGGGAATATTGTTATACTTTAATATCATAGCCAAAATATGAACAGTTAGGTATCTATAGATTTTCTATTCCTAACTCTACATATATGGAGCTTGACAATGTGTATATCTTCAAGTTACGTAAATGTGGAGTTAAGAATTGTACATCTATACTTCCCTGTATGCACATACCTTTCTATATTTTGGACCTCTTTATTTTACTACAATTTTAAGGTATCACAATATTCCAGTACTCAATATTGCAAACTCCAACTTCCCCATGGAACTCCCTCAGGTATTTTTGGATAGTCGAAGCTAAAGTGACATGATAACTCCAATCCTCCTATGTGGACTTTGAGGGTTAATCTGTTTCTGCAGGTTGGTTTTATACTATGCATCTTGGTGTGTGCAGGGGGACTGGGATTTTTTTTCTGCCACATGAGAAACCTGACTTCTCAGTTTCTTGCCGACCATCGGTTGTATGCAACGGTATGTGCAAATATAAAACCAAATAAAAACTATTAATTGTAAAAGTAAAGATAAAATTATTTGGTAACATCAATCCATGATTTTCACTGTGTAGTTGTAGATTCTGGTGCCAAATTGTGAACAGGGTGTATGGAGAATATAAGAATCCCATCAATAAAGTCCACCTCCTGTTCTGGTAACAGATGCTACACATGTGCATGAAATGCCTTCTCCAAACGCAAAGAGCAAGTACTGGGTAGATCTTTTTACCTGACAATGGGTAAAAACTCCTCTATACATTTTGGGATGAAGCAAGAACAGTGACCCAAAATAGGGTTACAAGATGCCTCCATGTCGTTGAGACACAGCATTTCCAGTTCTTAGCTTCCTCATACAAATCTTATTTTTAGGTATATTGTTTCAATTGTTTCACTTTAACTGATCCAAAACTACATCTCCCAGAACACTTTGATTAGTTATGTGAATGCACAGAACTAGAAACTATTTGCCCTAGGGCTATTGAGCTATCCTATCCAGATATATCCTCTCTTAGACCTGTAAGCCTTAAGTCTTCTCCCAAACGTTTTGCTATCACCCTCCTATGTTCCTGAATTTGTTTTTTGTTGGCCTCAGGACTTTGTGCTCATTACCGCTGATAACCAGTGCTAAAGTGCTTGTGCTCACTCCTTACAACAGGGTAAGATTGGCTTACACCTGATTGGCATATCTAATGTACTTTTAAGTCCGTAGGAAAGTGATACACCTTATACCCAAGGCTGGTAAATTAAATGCTACTAGTGGGACCTCAGCACTTATTGTGCTACTCACTTAAGTAGACCCTTAAAACATGTGTCAGGCCTGCCATTGCAGCTTGCTGGCAACTATAAGGTACCACTTCGACTTTCCAAATAACCCACTTGCCAAGCATTAAAGTCTTCATTGACTACATAAAAGTCACCCCTAAGATAGGCCCTAGACAGCCCATAGGGCTGGATGCATTATAATTAGAAGGGGGGCATGTATTTTTATGTCCTACATGCCCTATTAGTGAAAAACTCACAAATGAGCTTTTCACTGCTGGGAGGCCCACCTCTCACATAGTTTAACATTGGGTTGCTTTATTACATTCTATAATTGCTAACATTCCATTAGGAGCAGGTTGGTGTCTGAGAAATTGTAATTTAAAATCCTCTTCAATGTTAAAGTTGGATTTAAAGTCGCAGTTTTGAAAATACCACTTTTAGAAGTTTGCCATTTTCCTGCCCTAACTATTTAGGTGCCTGCAGCCTTTTCCTGGGTCACATGACAGGGTGTTGTTGACAGGCCGCTTCATAGAGGGGTTAGGTGTGCCTGGATGGGCCATCACTGGCAAGATGGGGAGGGGCAGAGCTGGGCAAGGCCCCACTTACAAGAATATAGGCTGTGCCCTGCCTTCACACAAAGGACTGCACACTAGCCCATTGCGCCAGTGGCCAGGCTGGAGCCTAGGAAGGAGAGGCAGGAAATTCCAAGCACAATAAAGGGGATCTTTTGAAACTCCTGCTTCAAATAAAGCACCAGGTATAAAAATAGGACCCTCAGACCTGTTGTTCAGTACTCTTCTGGACCTGTTGAAGAGTCAGAAGGACTGTAGTGTTGTTCTGCTTTAAGAAGGATGGCTACTCTTATACCCTGTTGCCTGAGTGAGAAGGACTGGACCTGCGTCTTGAACCCAGGACTACCAGAGTGATTTCAAAGGCTAGTTGACTGGCTTCCCGATCAGAGCCTCAGGGACAGAAAAAGCTCCAACCACCTTGAACCCTGCACCTGGACTTGGCCTTTTGTGAGTCCTGTCTCCACACATGGTGTTATCCCAGTCCTGGACCCTTGGGATTGGGCCTGTGCTCTGTCAGCCCAGCTGTGGTCCTAGCAGAAATGAATCAGCCTGACTCATCATCCTGCAGCTCATCTGAACCACCGCTGCATGGTGGATCTCGATACAGGATCTCGCATCACAGACTCACAGCTCCTCGGAACCACTGCTGCACTTCCCATCCTCAACGCAGGTCCTTGCATCGCATTCCTGCAGCTCCTCCCAACCACCCCTGCATAGTGCGTCATCAACGTGGGACCGAGCAGTGCTACACAACGAGGATTGAGGATAATTTGTTCTGTGGGCCTAACTTGGTCCCGGTATCCAGGCCATGCTCCATCACATTCGGCCTGAACTTGTGACTGTCAAAGTCCTGTGCAACCAGACAACCACAGTTGGTGCTTGTGGTTTTAAGCACAATTTTTATCTAAACGTTTACAATTACATATCTCCAGTTCTACCATTAGGATTTTTGTCATTTTGGTGTCAAATAGTTTACTAAAATGTACTCAATGTTTCCAAATTAGTGTCAGATTTTTCTTGTTTTGTGTTTTATCTGTATTACTGTTTGTGTGCTGCATAAATACTTACACAAGTTGAGCCTGATTGCTTTGTGCCAGGATACCAGAGGGTTAAGCACAGGTTAATTTAGTGACCTTAGTGGTTCATCTTGACAGGGATTGTGGCTGTTTCTTGAGCAGATCTTACACCCCAGTTAGCCAAAACCCTTTTTCGTACACCCCCCCATCAACCGGCACGAAAACAGTCAAACTTTTTGAACAATCATAGAGGTCTTGTATCAAAATTATACAATTCCAGTAGCACCAGCTATCTGAATCACAGCATGGCAAACCAGAGGCAGAATGAGGTAGTGTTAAGGAATGTAAACTGGGTCTGAAAGGATCATCACACCACGTACTTGAGCAAATCTGCTGCAAACTCATCAAGTAGAATGCTCCAAAATACTCTTGAACGGACCTCAGCACTTGCAGAATATATCCCAGTGCTAGGGATCGTAAACCACAGGCAAAAGCTAACTACACAGAAGTTAATTGACAACAGATTGGAATTTGGCACTGACTGCCATTTATCAAGCCCAGAAACCTAAGGAGGCCAGAATATTATAAACAGGCAATATTTTTGCCTCTGTTTATGAGTGTCATCACCCGGTCTTACTGTAAATAAACATGTGGCTCTGCAGAACAACAGTGAGGCAGCCAATGTGGTTGCCAATTACATTTTTTTAAATTAGCTCTCTAGAAAGAAAAAAAGAAATACAATGGGAAAAAGTGCAAATGGAATGTTTTTACCGGGCAGACAACTACCTCCCATTAAATTTGTCACTTATAAGCGATTATTACCTCTGCCTATTTTATACAGTGATATGCAAATAGTAGTAACTCTATTTTAGGTACTTCCCTGTTTCCGATATATCTGGGGATATTTTGAGGCTGATTTAGTGTTGAGCGGAGAGGGAGGCCCACCCAAAAAAAATAGAAGTCCTCCCGCTCGGCAAACTTGTGGTTCCTATACTCAGTTTTGAGTCAGGGGAAGCACCAGATTTACTCTGGTTGAGCCTCTCCTGGCGCTGCCAGTGTTAACTTTCAACTGTGCAGTCCGACCACCTCTGCCTCACCAGATCTCACTGACAGTCATCCCACCCTGTTTAGAGTGGGATGACTGTCACTCTTTTCCCTTCCATATTTGCCCGGTGAGGCGTGGTGGACACAGGCAGAGAAAATGTTGAATGGTACTCACACACAGGGAGAACCCTCAGTGTGTGTCACTCTATTTATTTTTTTATATTGATAACACAAACTCCTTTCGGAGTTTGGCAGATTTCTTCACAGCACAGAGATTTTCGCTAGGCAGGCTGGGATCTCTCAGTACAGAAGATGATCCTCCGTCGGGATCTAAAGGTTTTTTTTTTAGTATGAATCACTTGTGTGCTTTTTTTTTAAGACAGCTCTGTAGTACATGTTAACTTTTATTTGGAAAGCCTTCAGTTTTCAAAAAGTTAGAAGATCCAGTGTGCTTATGTTGTTGCCTATATGAGCTAATAAAACAGTTAACGTGAAGGTAATGGAGAAGGGGGTGGATCAAATGCACTCATTTTACATTGAATCTAGGTGAAATAAATTAAAGCATGTTTTGCTCTTTTGGTATGGTGGTGCAACTCTAGAGCCAATATCCTAATACCCCACTCCAATCATCACCTCAGATTATGTTGACGCAGACGATATTGGTAGCAAAGATTACAAGGATAAAGACCTCCGCAGCACTTGACCTTATGGTTTGTTATTCAGTGCCTTGAAGCATATATTGACTGATGGGATCCCACTCTGGTAATTCTGGTCAGGACAATATTTGAATATGGTAATATACCTGTGATTTAGAAGGTAACCGTACTTGTGCCTGTGGACCTGAAATATTAAATCAGATTGCCTGATGCTTACCAGTTACTATAAATGTTCTGCCTTTGGATCAAGGTACTCTATAAAGTGCTGAGGAACAACTTACATAGATGGGTAGAGAATAAACCACAAGGTGTAGACAGGATTCTGTGGTGGGACTTCAACGATGCACCATGCATTGACACTTGCACTGCTGTGCAAGACATTGGACAAATGGACAGTTAAATTATGCAGCATGGATTTTTCCTTAGCATTTGACAGCATAAACAGGAACATCATGTGGACAATAATGACTGACTGCCAAGCTAGCTAGTACATAATATTAGGGAAATATATGGAGACATCGGGGAAATACTGAAGTTCACTGCTGGGCCATATCCATTCTTAAAGCCCCAGGGATTATGTTTTGGCATGAGGTAGGCCTGTGTGCCTGCCTCATCCTTTCTAATATGTAGGTAAGTGATATGGCTAAGGAGTATGGTTGTTCATGTTGCCTGCTGAAGCTTAGGGATGACTTTGAACTTGTAGCATTAATGTTCTACACCAGCAATATAGTGCTCATGAATAAGATTCCAGTGGGCCTGCATTGAAGGGGACATTTTCATTCTGAAAGTTATCTAGAAAAAGCTAAGATCCTTTGTTGTGGGCACAGAAACATTATACATCAGTGGACTCTGGGATCAGTAAAATTGGGTATTTTCAACTGTAAATAAATGGGTCTGGTAGTTGGCCATGAATTAGGCTGGGTTTCCATGTTTAATGCTAAGAGTTGTTCAGTTATAGTCTTAGCTGGAAGGCTTCCTAGATTTAGCGTTGAGCATGGAGGTGTATACAAATCTGGCTTGTAGAAAGCCCCGTTTGGTCAACATTGACCTATGCATAAAAATGTGGTTTCCAGGCTGTAAGGTTAAGCTTGATGCAATGGAAGCATGGGTTCGCTTGTAATGTGGTGAGAGGAAAAGCTGTTCTGAGGCATGCTAATAGAAGCAGAATGATACTAAGTGGTGTGGAAGAGTGGCAGTTTGTATAAATAAATGCAGAGCAATAGCAGAGTATGCAGAGTGATGCTGAGCAGTGTAGAGGGATGCTTGGTGTTGGCAAGATGGGGGGGATCTATGTAGAGAGCTGTAAATCAGGGTGGAATGATGCAGAATGACAGCTAGCGATAATGAGTGCAATGCAATTGTAGGCCTTCTTAGCAGTGCTGGGAGATACTCTGTGATGCAGTTGGTAAATGGCAATTTGATATCTTGTGTCTTAGGTGATGATTCTTGGAGCCAGCAACAGACCACAGGATGTGGACTCTGCCATCTTACGAAGAATGCCCTTAACCTTCCAGATCTGCCAACCTGTAAGGTCTTTGATTGTTTTTTTTTTATCTCAGCTATCTTAAATATGCAGTGGGAATGGGTATTTGGAAAGAGAGCTAACTAGGCCTTTGTCAGGAAAATAAATTAACTCTGTAAGAAGCAGTAGGCAGATGCCATTTCAAACTTGGCACCTTTGTTTAGGTCTCACCTACAGACAGACCTATTGTGTAAAAGACCAATACTTACAGTGTGCTTTCAGTAAGCCTGTTGCTTTCTATTGGCTTCCCTTCTTGTCAATTTGATTTGCTTACTGCTTATATGATGGCTTTGCTTCCTCTCGCTGTGTTGTCCCTCTCTGTAGCATTGCCTCTTCACTATCCATTTAATTGGCTGACTTGTGTTCTTCCACTGCTTATATTCACATTCAGGAAGATATATATTTTTTTATTTCGACACTTCATAGGAGTGCATATGTTTTCATGAATTTCCTTGTGTGGTGCTTTCCCTCTCAAAGTCCTGCCGCACTGAGTTTTTGATTTGCTCCCCCTCAAATTCCTGCCCCGCAGAGCTGTCCGTGTTGCTCCAGCCCCCCATCAGCCTATCTGTTACTCCCCCCACTGCTGCCCATCTTTTATTTTTAAATATTTTGGGCCCTCCTGCTGAGCTGGTCCATTGCTGTTCACCCTCCTGCTCCAGGATGGGCTGTTGACTTCCCCTCCAGCCTCGCACCAACCCCTTGATTGCTCTGCCCATTGTCGCTGCTGCCAAATGGAGCCATTGACTTTTTAACCCCTCACCCCTACCTGTTCTACCATTGCTTGCCCATCACTCTACATCACATGTCTTTTAACTTTTATAGTTAGGAGGGCACAGTAGCTGAAATCTGCTGCCCGGTTACTCCTTTGTGGAAGAAATGCGCTTAAGTGCACTTCTTGATTTACTGCTCCAAGATGGGCGTCCACCTACATATGCATGCTTGGTGATGCATACACACTTTTATGGCATCATTCTCGGCCACCTTAACGGGATGACCCATATGTGCGCATACGCAATGATGTATCTGTCATTCTGCTGGGTCTTCCTTTTTTCTCTTTAGCATCACCAAAAAAAAAGGTTTTCTTTGCTAATACTTATCATCATTTGCAAAGCCAAAAGGCAAGAACTTTTAGGTTTTGCTAGTGCTTTTTTTCAAACAAGGACCCATGCATTCCTTGAAACATAAACAAACAGGTCATGTCTTCACTTCTGAGAGCCGCTTGGCTTAAGGTATTCCCTCCGCTTCTCTTTCCTCTTATGTTGCACAAAGTCCAAGTGATTAGAGGTAATCGATTAACTGTTTTCTCTCTGACCCTTAAGAATATCAGAAGGGAACCAACAATTTAATTCCCATCCTCCATGCATTTCGTTGACATACACTTTGTAGGATAATTTACCCTAAGCTCAACTTCTAGAGCAAGTACTCCTTCAGGCTTGTTTTCTATTCTCCATCAGCACCTCCAGCTGGCAGTGTTGTAGAGTCAGCTCCCCAAGGTCCTTTAGTCCTTGTGGATTTTACTTTTTCTCTCTCACGCCCCCTTGATTTTTCAAGTTTTTGTGTTGCTGAAGTTGCATCATCTCGTTTCCCTGTGGTTGCCTCATCCCTAGGTCTCTGTTGCTCCTCATAATGAAAGCTCATATTCTTACACCCTGCTTCCAGATTTGAATGTCTTGCCGGCTTATCCAGTCTATTCCTTACATCCTTGTTAATCTGTGCCCCTTTTACATTGTTTTTTTTCTCAGACCCAACAGCAACGACAAGAGATCCTACAGCTTATCCTCACCGGAGAAAACGTAAGTGTTAATCAGTCCTGTGAATGTCAAGAGACCATACGCTTGAAATAAAGTCACCATACTAAATGTCAGTATGGCGATAGACATGAATGCCAAGCTGACGAGCTGTGAAAGCATGATGAATTCAGAAACGTGTGTGTCACTGTCCACTAAAAACGACGATTTTCAGACACCAAATGTGTGACTCTAGACAAATAATAACCACAATCTCTGTAGAAATGGAGAGAGAAGAAATTATAACTCAATCTCTTACATTTTGAAAGTGCCTTCTGGTGAATAACAACAAAAGGAACCATTTGTGGATAGCTACAGAACCATAACTCCATAATCCTTTGCACTACTTATGACCTCCAGCATGACATCACATATGATATCAGCAAAAGCATAATTGATGGACTCAGTGAGGATATCACTAGCCACATCACCAATGATTTTATCAATGGCTCAGGCATTGGACTGGCTGTATGACCAGTAGCCGTGCCTACTACCCAGTTGTGTCCATAGTACACAAAGGCATTGCATGTTCTCTGCGCACTGCCGCTGCCAACTATATATTTTTTTAGGTGTGCAGATACTAATTTATTGTATGATATTTACTACTGACACAAACGCTGCAGTATAGGTAAGATTACTCTACATTGTGCATAGGGAATTTAGAAATTGTGTCCAGTCAAAATTTGGGCTAGCCTCTTGGACATCACATATCTTACTTGTGTGGAGTTTGGTGCACACCCTTTATGATTTAATAGTTTACAAATATGTAATCCTCAACTCATAAAATGTTAACTGCCACATCCAACCATCATCCAATTTCTCTAACTCTGACCCACACATAGAACATTAGGGTTTCAGCTGGTCTGGCAGGTATTTTTGTGTTAAGACTAGAAGCAAAGTTAAGAAAATCAGCTAAAACTAGTGTATTTTCGCCTTAAAATATAAACAAAAGCCAGCAAATACAAAAAGAGGTTAGTTTGAATGTTTTAACCCCTTCGCTGCCTGGCCTTTTCCCCCTCAGGTGCCGAGCCTTTTTTTGCTATTTGGAGCAGTTCGTGCTTATGCGCTCATAACTTTTTGTCCACATAAGCTACCCACGCCAAATTTGCGTCCTTTTTTTCCAACATCCTAGGGATTCTAGAGGTACCCAGACTTTGTGTGATTCCCTGATAGAGACCAATAAATTAGCCAAAATACAGCAACAGTTTAGTTTTATTTTAAACAAATGTGAAAAAAGGGCTGCAGAAGAAGGCTTATGTGTTTTTTCCCTGAAAATGGCATCAACAAAGGGTTTGCGGTGGTAAAATCACCATCTTCCCAGCTTTCAGGAACAGGCAGACTTGAATAAAAAAATTTAAAAAAATTCAACTCAATTTTGGCAATTTACTGGGACATACCCCATTTTTACTATTTGTGGCCGTTCATCCTCCTTCCAGTTAGTGCCAGAAATGGTTGTGAAACCAATGCTGGATCCCAGAAAGCTAAACATTTCTGAAATGTAGACACAATTCTGAATTCAGCAAGGGGTAATTTGTGTGGATCCTACAAGGGTTTCCTACCGAAAATAACAGCTGAAATAAAGAAATATTGAAATTGAGGTGAAAAAAACTGTCATTTTTCTCCATGTTTTACTTTGAAACTTTTTCCTGCGATGTCAGATTTTTGAAAGCAATATACCATTACGTCTTCTGGACTCTTCTGGTTGCAGGGATATATAGGGCTTGTAGGTTTTTCAAGATCCCTAGGTACCGAGAGGCAATAAATGAGCATTCTATACCGGGTATACAGCAATTCACTTACAGAAATATAAAGAGTGAAAAATAGGTATCAAGAAAAACTTTGTATTTCCAAAATGGGCACAAGATAAGGTGTTGAGAACCAGTGGTTATTTGCACATCTCTGAATTCCGGGGTTCCCATACTAGCATGTGAATTACAGGGCATTTCTCAAATAGATGTCTTTTTTACACTTTGTCTTATGTTTAGAAGGAGAAAATGTAGAGAAAGACAAGGGGCAATAACACTTGTTTTGCTGTTCTGCGTTCCCCCACTTGTTTTGCTATTCTGTGTTCCCGATAAAAATGGTACCTCACTTGCGTGGGTAGGCCTTATGCTCGCGACAGGAAACGCAACATGGACACATCACATTTTTACATTGAAATCTGACGTGTTTTTGCAAAGTGCTTAGCTTTAGATTTTGGCTTCTAGCTCAGCCGGCACCTAGGGAAACCTACCAACCCTGCGCATTTTTAAAAACTAGACCCCTATGGAAATCCAAGATGGGGTGACTTGTGGGGCTCTCACCAGGTTCTGTTACCCAGAATCCTTTGCAAACCTCAAAATTTGGCCCAAAAACACTTTTTACGCACATTTCGGTGACAGAAAGTTCTGGAATCTGAGAGAAGCCACAAATTTCCTTCTACTCAGCGCTCCCCCAAGTCTCCCTATAAAAATGGTACCTCACTTGTGTGGGTAGGCCTAGCGCCCGCGAAGGGAATTGGCCCAAAACACAACGTAGACACATAACATTTTCCCAAAGAAAACAGAGCTGTTTTTTCCAAAGTGCTTCTCTGTGGATTTTGGCCTCTAGCACAGCTGGCACCTAGGGAACCCTACCAAACCTGCACATTTTTGCAAACTAGACACCTAGGGGAATCCAAGATGGGGTGACTTGTGGGGCTCTCACCAAGTTTTGTTACCCAGAATCCTTTGCATACCTCAAAATGTGGCCAAAAAAACACTTTTTCCTCACATTTAGGTGACAGAAAGTTCTGGAATCTGAGAGGAGCCACGAATTTCCTTCGACCTAGAGTTCCCCCCAAGTCTCCCGATAAAAATGGTACCTCACTTGTGTGGGTAGGTCTAGCGCCTGCAACAGGAAATTCCCCAAAACACAACGTGGACACATCACATTTTCCCAAAGAAAACAGAGCTGTTTTTTGCAAAGTGCCTAGCTGTGGATTTTGCCTCTAGCTCAGCCGGCACCTAGGGGAAACTACCAAACCTGCACTTTTTTGAAAACTAGACACCTAGGGGAATCCTAGATGGGGTAACTTGTGGGGCTCTCACCAGGTTCTGTTATCCAGAATTCTTTGCAAACCTCAAAATGTGGCCAAAAACACACTTTTTCCTCACATTTCGGTGACAGAAAGTTCTGAAATCTGAGAGGAACAACAAATTATCTTCCACCCAGCGTTCACCCAAGTCTCCTGATAAAAATGATACCTCACTTGTGTAGGTAGGCCTAGCTCCCACGACAGGAAATCCTCCAAAACACAACATGGACACATCACATTTTCCGAAAGAAAACAGAGCTGTTTTTTGCAAAGTGCCCAGCTGTGGATTTTGGCCTCTAGCTCAGCTGGCACCTAGCATTTCTCCTCCGATCGCGGAGGGGCAGGCCTCTGATGAAGTCAACGCCCTATCACGCGCTGACGTCATCAGATGCCAGGGGGGGCAGGGGCGGGGGTGGAAGGGGAAGCGATTCCCCTTCCATCCCTGCTGTGGGGGAGCTGAGGCGAGGCTGATGGGAGGAGCGCTAGTGCTTCCCCCATGAACTGGTACCAGGATGTAACAGTTACGTCCTTGGCGCCTCAGTGCCGCATCCAAGGTCGTAACCCTTATGTCCTTGGCTGCCAAGGAGCAGTCTAAACTATTTTGATTATCAAAACAAGCAGATTCAGAATCCCCATTTTAAAAGAGACTGCTTAGGATTTCATCCAAAGCGTTATTCAAATAGTTGTATTTTTCTTTGATGAACATAATAAACTTTGGAACATAAATGGTCCAGCATAGTGAAAATATGATCGACCTGGTGAGGTGAAAGAGAGAGTTTAAGCATGGTCCGGATGCACTCATAATTTGTCAGTGAACATTAGTTGCTGACTTAACATCCTTTCTAACCTTATGCTTGATTGAAAGATGGTAAGGGTAGCTCTCCTATGTTGCCATTGTGTCCTGTCTTGGTGTAAACTTGACAGTGAAGAGGGACACAGGTTAAGGTGCCAAAAGAAACCAAACAGTGACCAGGTTACAGGAGAAGGTCTTGGCTCAATGAAAGGAAAAAGTCTGAACATTCCAAAACAGACTCTCACAAAATAAAGCAAGAAACTATGCTAAGACATGAAAATGAACAGAACTACAATAATGAGGCAAAGCATTGTAAATACAGAGTGAACAATGAAGGTTAAATATCACCAAACATTGCAACCCAAAGAGGATACAAAATACTCACCTTAAATAGGATCTGTGGAATGTTCTTCCTGTTCTAACCTGGAAGTAGTTAGGCACCATATTGAACTGTGAAAAAGTAATTCAGTATTGATCTCGGAAAAAGTAAATCAACTTAAAGGAACCTTTGGAAACACATGCATGGAAACCTCCTGCAAGTTTGTGTCACTAGCTTCAAGTGAGGCCAAGACCGTATACAGAACTAGGAACTATTTTTCCATATGTCCTGTTTACTACAGCCTACAAAAAAGGAACTCCTCCTATCTCAATACAGTTCCCAAAGGGTACATGGGTGGAATAGGTGTGATGTGCTTCTGGACCAGCCAGTATAGCCCAGTGCAGTTTGTAGCATAGGGGCCATCCCCCAACCTCCAATATGGTGGTGAACATCGCCCATGCAATGCAAGAAGTGCCTGTGCGCTGGTGCCATGAACAATTGGACCTGCTGCAGCTTGAGTGTCACTCTATTGGACCTGCTGCAGCTTGAGTGTCACTCTAGTGCCAGGAGCTCCAGGCTTCTTGGGCAGCATGCATATGCAAGCACTCTCAGCATAAAAGAGGAGCAGGAGCCGTCATACTTGAAGACATGCTCCACTGCTGGTGAATCATGGTTCCCCAGGCCAGAGCAGTTCCCTAAAAACAAATTCATATTCAGAAAGAATAACAAAAGCAGTACTCCACTACGTCATTAGAAATGTATGATAATGTGAACTGGTCATTCAGTCAGGCACCCATATAAGTTAATAAAGTTAGTTCAAATTGTGAACTGTCCCAACCTCTTGGGAAGTGAGCCCAAACAATTGTACATTTGGACTAATAAATGTACATTTGCACTGACAAATTAACATTTTGACTTAAAGATATGTATTTAGAACTATGAATATATATTCATCAGCACAATTTTACATTTACCACAATATATATATATATTTATGTTCCAAATAAAATAAATTTGAACAGCCACCAGACACCTTTACTTTGACGGGCATCAAGAAACACGTATTGTTAAAAAATAAAACACATTAATTGAAAAAGGACACATTTTTACTGGAGGTTAGTCTAAATGAGTGCTGACTAAAAGAAGTGAAAAAAGAAGATGGGCATCATTTAGAGTCTGGCGAAGTAGTAGCCCTAATATAAACCCGAGTGAGATGGGGGGGGGAGGGGGTTCAATTTCACCAAACCCTAGGTTCCCACACCTCATTTAGAAATGAGGGAAACACCAAGTTAACGCTGGCAGTCTCAGCTGGCTCAGCCCTGTTCTACACCACTACTACTGTCCTCCACTGGGCTACCAGCTCATAGTGATGGTCACCCCACCCCATAGTCATTAGATTGTCCAGGCCCTTATTATTTCTTGCCTTGATTATGGCAATGTACTTTATCTCGGCTCCCCGTGATATGTGACAAATAGGTTACAAATCATACAAAATGCTGCCGCCAGACTATTGATGAACCTCCCACAGCACCATTCTGCAGAAAGGGCGATGAAGGTCCTTTATTGGCTTCCCATTAAACAACATATTCAATTTAAGGTCTTTTTGCATAAATCGCTCCACAATAGAGGCCCTTCCTTGTTAAGAGCTTTGGCCACTCCATATATCCCAAAAAGACCTCTCACGTCTTCCTACACACATTTGTTTCAAATTTCCGAATCCAAGAAATCTCAATAGGGTGGCCGCTCCTTTTATCACCTAGCCCTGAAATTGTGGAACACTCTTCCTCTAGAGTAGCATCTACTACCTTTCCTTTCGTAAAGCCTTAACACCTGGTTATATACAACCTAAATCACACAACAAGGTATGTAGTTACTTTTATAGAAAATATGAAAATAAAAAAACTATATATAGGTACGGTTAAGGGCTGAGGTACCTTGAAACGTCTGATACCTCAGGAGCAAGAGCACTCACACACCCAGAAGGGTCATGGTTCATCATAGGGCATGCTTCCCATCTGGCCGCCACTGCAGTGCCTGAAGGCACCCACAAGGGAGCTTTGCCAGAGATCGTTTATATAAAATGTCGTATGTGAAGTGTGGGTCTAATGACGTAGATTGGTGTAAAAGTTGTGCATGTGGAGAAAAGTGCTGGCTAAAATAGATTAAGTGGTCCCCAGAGAGATTTTTATTAAACAAGTCCACCTGTCTAGTTAAAAAGATGGTCGCTATTAGAAGAAACAATGATCTACAATAGCTCAGTTCGGACTGGACTGTTCCTATGGGGAACAGGGTCAAGACTGATTGGCATATGGCTGGGTCCAAACTGCGGTGGCGTGGTGGGCAAAAAAAAAGATGGATTAAACCCAGATCTTTGTGACTGGGGGTAAATGTCTGCATTGTTCAGCCTTCCGTCCATCATCTCCTCTTTTTGCTTTTGTTGCCCTAAGTGGGAAGGGTATGCTCTCACATGGGTCCTGTGCTCACTGTGCCACTGGAATCAAACTAGCCTGGCTGATGAGGGGGCGATACCACAAAACTGGACCCAGGATGCTTGATTCTGGTCCTGAGAGGGCCTGGCCTGGCCTGGCAGTTCGGGCTGGACTGTTCCCATGGGGAACAGGGTCAAGACGGATTTGCATATGGCTGGGTCCAAACTGGGGTGGCGTGGAGGGCAAAAAATGATGGATTCAACTCAGATCTTTGTGACCGGGGTGAATGTTTGCAATGTTCAATATTCCATTCATCATCTGTTCTTTTTGCTTATGTCGCCTTAAGTGGGAACGGTATGCCCAGACGTGGATCCCGTGCTCACTGCACCACTGGAATCAAGCTAGCCTGGCGGATGAGGGGTGATACCCAGAAACCAGTCCCAAGATGCTCGATTCTTGTCCAGGGAGGACCTGGCCTGACAGTTTGGGCTGGACTGTTCTCATGGGGTACAGTGTCAAGACTGTTTTGCATATGAAGTCACTAATGATCTATGGCAATTCTTCAGGACTGATTATTGTAATCTACACAGTGGTTGGAATCTTAACTTATGTATTTTCAACGATTACCAAACACATATCACCAAGAGTTTCTTGTTTGATACCTTAATATTATGAAAAACAACATGAACAACGCAACTTGCATAGTCACAACTAGGTGTCACACTTATAAAAAGAAGTATAGCACTGCGCTTGCATGTCACAGATAGTGTGCATGCAACAAACAATGTGAGTCTTTAAGAAATAATTGCCCCACATAACAAAACACGTGACAATATTGTGGAAAACATATGGCATAGATGACATACACTGTGTTCAGTGCAGTTAACTCACCTTTATTGGATATCCGTAGTCCCTCCTCAAGTCAAGGCAGAGGATACGCTAATTAGCGTACTATGGAAGGTAAATGAATAACAGTTAATCATAGGAACACGCTCCCCAAGGTCGGAGCGCCAAGACTGGCTCATATGACTCCAATGACAAAAATAAAGCAGAGTGATACTCACATGAACCCAGTGTGGCATCCAGCAGCAAACCTACCCCAACTCTGCCTCCTTGGAAGTGAAGGAGCAGGCAGGCAGCGTATCAGTCTCAAAAGACCGATTGCTTTCACATGCGGTGTACCTGACAGATCAAAGTGGAGACTAGGGCGTGTCTCCAGTCAGGGTACGTGAACTTTCTTAGTGTCATATTGGAATAGCACAGCAGGCACGTTGTTGTTAAAGTATCAGTCTCAAAAGGGTGATTGCTTTCACGTGCGACTGCTGCAACAGATCAAAGCGGAGACTAGGTCGTGTCTCTAGTCAGGGCATGTGGACTTCATTAGCACCATATTGGAATGGGGCAGCGGCCACCCAATTGTGGAAACAGTGTTTGTTGGAACATTGTTAGGGGATGAGGACTTTCTTAGTGCCATATTGGAATAGTGTGGCGACTACTCAGTTTGGGAAGCAATGTTAGAACAATGTAAGTCGGCACAGAAAAATACTCCACAACAGTGATAAACATGGCAAAGTACCATGCCGAGTTGCACTTAATATCTCAAAAGAGGTGCAGAATCGCTCTTTAACAAAAGGAAACCGGACAGTAACAATGGAAGGAATAGGGGTTGCATTTGGAATGGCACTCCTTACACAAAACTGGTAGCAGATAGCAAACCAAGGTGCATCCAATTGCCAAGTTAGAAAGTAGTTTAACAGTTAACTTAGAGTCTTATGCTGTAACATGAGCTGAATAGCTGTCAAAGAAGGGGGAGGAAGGCAACAATGAAGGGAGCAGGGGTCGCCATCTAAAATGGCACTCCTAACCCAAAAATCTGGCAAAAGGTAGCGAATAAGAAGGTATCCACTTGCCAAGCCAGAAAGTAGTCTACCAATTAACTGAAGAAGTGTTATGCTGTAACAGCAACCCCAAGAAACTTAAGCCCTCATTACAACTTTGTCGGTAACTGCCACGGCGATGGCCGCCAACATACCATTGCCGCATTATGACCCTCAATGGAATTCTGCCACAAGGCTGGCGGAAAACCATCGACAGTCATGGCGGCGGCCGGCAGTAAGGTGGCGCTGCTGTCAGCAGCAGCGCCACACAAGCAAAACACCGCCTACCGTGTCATGAGCAATGATACGGCCTGGTGGTGTTTTTCTGGCGGACGCTGCTGCTGACAGCAGCGCTGCGTCCCGTCCCTGCCGGAGGACCCCCTGCAAGCAGGTAAGTCAGGTTCTCCAACAGGAGAGGGGGGTGAGGGGTGGTGTGTGCGTGTGTAATGGTGTTGTGTGTGTGGGGGTGTGTGTCTGTTTTTGTATGCGTGCATGCAGGTGTGAGTCACGCTGAATACATGTGTGAATGACTGAATGTGAGTGTACATGTATGTTTGTTGTGAATGCGTGTGTGCGACAGTGTATGTTGGTGTGTGTTGCGGTGTGTGTATGAGTGCATGTGTGGGTGGATGTGGGTATGCGTGTGTGTATGATTGTGTATGTATGCGCGTGTAGGTGTGTAAATGTGGGGGGGCAGGAGAGGGGGGGGACTCTGGTGAGGGGAGGAGGGTGGGTGAGACCCCTATCATTGCCAGGGAAGGAATTCCCTGGTACTAATAGTGCCTACCGTCATGGTTTTCATGGCTGTACGCTTGCTTCGAAAACCATGGCGGTAGGCGGGATCATAATCCCAAGGGTGGAATTGTGACGGACGCTGGGCTGGAGACCATAGTCTCCAGCCCAGCGGCCGGAGTGGTACATTGAATGTCATAATCTGGGAAAAGGTACTGCCAGCCTGTTGGCAGTACCTTTCCCCAAATTTCTGCCGACCGCCAGGGTCGTAATGATGGCCTTGGTACAGTTATGTAGGAAGCTGGCCTGGTCTGTGGTGGGTACCTAAGGTACTTACACCTTATACCAGGTCCAGGTATCCCCGTTAGTGAAGTGTAGGCAGTGTCTAGAAGCCAGGCTCTCTAGCGGTAGCTGTGGATGAGCAGCCAAGGCTTATCTAGGTAACATGCAAAGCTCATGCAAGACCACACAGCACAGCACTTACACACATGAAAGAAAACACTCAGTTGTACAAAAATAAAAAATAAAAGTACTTTCTTTTTGGAACAAATCACCACAAAATACTAGAAGGATAACCCACCATTAACACTTAAGTAATACACTACATATATATACTAGAGATCAGAAGTAGGCATAGAAAAGGTTAGAAAACAGTGCAAATAGCAATAACCAATATTGTCCCTAGGGGCAGCACAAACCATATACTAAAAAAATAGAATGCGAATAAGGTATCCACACCTAGGTAAGTAAAACGTGTAGAGGGGAGCTGGGAGTACTAGAAAACCACAGAGGTAAGTAACACAGTACCTCTCCTCCCCTAAAGACCTGTAATGCAGGAGTAAATCACTGGATTTTCCCCAAACCACCCAAAAGGAGGCAAAGGAGGCAAAGAAGAAAAAGAGACACCCAGATAAGGCTGCAAGAAAACCATCGGTTGATTCCTGAAGAAAGAAGACCTGCGGAGAGAGGGGACCAAGTACAAGAGTAACAGTGGAGTCCATGAGGAGTAGGAGCTACTACCCACCCAGCTGTAGTTGCAGGAGTTGGTCAACGGTGATGAAGAACAGGTCAGCACTGCAGCCCTGGAGCCGGAGAAGAGTTCCTGATAGATGCAGATGATGTCCCATGTTGGAAGAAAGATTGCAGATGGGTGTCGGTGCAGGACTTCCACCAACAAGCCTTGTCAAAGACAAACTTGTAGTTAGGGGAAAAGTGGCGCTGCCAGAGACAAGCAAGGGCCAGGAGGACTCAACCCAGGAGGGGGAGTGACAGGGGACCCTCAGCATTGCAGAAAGTCCAGAGGTCAGAGGCAGCACCCACAGGAGTCCCACAGGATGGGGACACAAGAGTCGCAGAAGAAGCCCACACAGGACTACAAAAGAGGATCCCTTTGCTGCAGGAGAACCAGGCAGGAGGCTGTGCTTTGCAGGATGTAGTGCTGGGGGCTGGAGCTACACGTCACCTGAAGATCCCTTGGAGGAGATGCAAACAAGCCTTGGCAGCGGCAAGAGACACTGTGCACGGGGGTACTGTCCTGTGTGGGATGGCAAAGGCTTACTTCCACCAAAGTTGGACAGCTGGCAGAGAGGACCAAGAGGACTACTCCGGACCACCAGCCTTGATGCAGGATCCACGCAGCTCAGGATAAGGGGAGATCCATGCAGCCGGTCGTAGCTTGTTGTAGGTATATGCGGTTGCAGGGGAGTGACTCCTTCACTCCAAGAGAGGTTCCTTCTTTTTCTTGTGCAGTCTGAAGTGTTGCAGTCATCTGAAGATGCACAGCTGGGGAAATGTTGCAAAGCTGGCAGGAGACGTGGAAACAAAGTTGCAAAAGAGTCTTCGTTGTAGCAGCGTTTGTCGGTTCCTGGAGGGTCCAGTCGTGGTTCCAGTGGCCAGAAATCGAAGTGGGGTTTGCAGAGGAGTCCTGCTGGAATCTTGCAAGCCAAATCTGAGGACCCACCCTAGAGAGAGACCCTAAATAGCCCTGAAAGGGGGATGGATCACCTAACCAGGTAAGTACCTATCAGGTGGGGGCTCGCAGGCCTGGCCTGGCCAGGCAGATGCCCCCAGAGTTCCCTGCTAACGTTGGAAACAAGATGGCAGAACCCAGGGACCCTCTGGAGGACCTCTGGGCACCACCCCAGGGGTGGTGGTCGACAGGGTAGTGGTCAATCCCCTTTCCATTGTCCAGTTTCACGCCAGAGCAGGGACTGGGGGTCCTTGAACCGGTGTGGACTGGTTTATGCACAGAGGTCACCAAATGTGCCCTTTGAAGCAAACCAGTGGTTTGGGGAGGCTACTCCTCCCACGTCAGTTACACCTATTTCCAAAGGGAGAGGGTGTTACATCCCTCTCCCAAAGGAAATCCTTTGCTTTGCCTTCCTGGCTTGATCAGATAAAGCAGCAGGAGGTCAGAAACCTGTCTGAGGGGTGGCAGCAGCTGGGCTGCCCGGAAAACCCTGTGGTAGCAATGCTTGGGGTCCTCTAAGGAGCCCCCAGAGGCATTGAATCATACTTCCAATACTTGCAACAGTATTGGGGTATGATACCGACATGTTTGATACCAAACATGCCGGGGTTCGGAGTTACCATTATGTAGCTGGACATAGGTAGTGACTTATGTCCAGTACACTTGTAAAATGGAGTCCTTTCACTCACAAAGTCCAGGAAAATGGATCTGGAGTTTGTGGAGGCACCTCTGCTAGTGCTCTCACACACAGGTACTTGCACCCTGCCCTCTGGGCTGAGAGGTCCTACCATAGGGGTGCCTTATAGTGACCTGGTGCAGTGACCTGTAGTAAAAACGGGTGCATGCACCCGTTTGACACAGGCTGCAATGGCAGGCCTGCAGAACCCTTTGCATGGGCTCCCTATGGGTGGCAGAATAACTGCTGCAGCCCATAGGGATCCCCTGGAACCCCAATGCCCTGGGTACCTAGGTACCGTCTACTAGGGACTTACATGTATCCCAATTGTGGTAAGAAAAAGGTACAATTTAGAGGAGAGAGCAAAACCACTGGGGTCCTAGTTAGCAGGATCCCAGTAGACACAGTCAAACATACTGACAACAAGCAGTAAATGGTGGTAACCATGCTAAGAAATAGGGTACTTTCCTACAATAACTTTTTAGAGACGTGGCAGATTTTTTTTACTTAAGACAGAACTCATAATAATGTTAATTGAGTTAATAATGCAGAGAGTCAGAGACCAGCTTAGAAAACAGTTAGTGGACCATTTTACTCCGTGGGATGTTGTCATTCAGGCCGTCAATGTGAGTAGACAGTAGGAATATCTACTGTTGTTCCCTTCTAAATAGAGTATTTTTGCTCATGTGTTGGTGTGCCTCCAGTATTATCCAGCATAAATCACTGGATGACCTTCGATCAGACAGTGTGTGCTCATTTTTGTACTGGCTTTTTTACAGCGTATTTTACTGCGTTGTTCCATAATTCGCACTTTTACTCATCTTGTGGTCATGTCTATGTATCTTTTGCCGCAGGGACATGTGGCCATGTAGATACAATTTCTGGAATTGCAGTTAGTGTGAGTATTCTGTTTCCAGGTTTCAGGTCTTAGTAGTATCCAGTCTGATTTATTTTGTGGTCTCAGTGAAGTCACAGACAGAGCATGACCCACATGTGAAATGTCCCCTTCTTTCCCCAACTGATGGAGTTATCCAATAGATTTCAGGTTTTGGGTTATACAATTGAGAAAGACAGACCAGGGGATAGGAGGCCTAATGGTCTGAGAAGTGATGACTTTAGCCCTAGGAGTCCAAGGGTGAAAGGCGGTGGGAGGCTCAGTTGTACTGTCTGCTGAAGCATGAGAAGGGTAGGGCAAAAATCCAACAGTGGGAAGTCCATAGCCAAGAGTACTGTTGTTAGTTCTAACTTGAGCAGCCACTCAAATAGTGGAACTTGTATGAATGGTAATTTGGATAAATTGGCTGGATATTTTACATTTTGAACTTGGAACGTGGGAGGTCTGAACAAAAAAAGAGAGGCAACTGAATGGGTTAATGTCACTTTGGGCTTGGACATCATTTGTATTCAGGAAATCTGGTATGTAAATTCTCTTCATGTGGAGAGTTTCTCATTTCACTTCCTGGGGGCTACACCTTCGCAAAGGAGGAAGGTATAGGTGGTCTCCAGGTCCTCATTTCTAACAACCTGTGCCCGTAAAAAGAAATGGTCTACTGTGGGCTCCTATGCCCATCTGTTGTGGTGAACAAAAAAAGGAGAGCGTGATTTGGTACTAATTAACTATTTTAATAAAGTTTTCATTCAACACGTAGCAGGGTGGCCAAGGCTCTGGAGTGCAGTTTGGAAAGTTTTGTTCGCCCCACTAGCTCAGATTTTGCTTTGGTGTAGGCAGGTGACTAACATCCAATCATGTCTTTTGCCGACAGCAAGTGTATGTGGGTATACCAACCAGGGCGGGATGGGATATGCGCATTTCCGCCAAACTGAGTATGGAGATGCAGTGAACTCTCTTATCACAACCCATTATCTATTCTCATTGGAATGTGAACATGATAGCGACTGGGGCAAATTCCAACCTTCATTGGAAGAAATGCTTCCACAGTTATTGACCATGTATTGGTGTCGGCCAGTGTAGGTGGTTTGTGTAGTGCACCACAAATAATCCAGTCGCCACTCAGGGACCATAACCCTATCCTTCTATCCTTTTCTTTTTGGGGTGGAAAACGTAAGGATTTTTCTATTTTCAAGGATATAGCCCCTGTCAGGACAAATGGTGTATACATCAAATGGCCTGGTATAGACCAAAATAGCATACTGGAGAAGGTTGTTATAATGTACTTACAGGAAGTTAACTATTGCCTGCAAGCAGATGTGGCCCGTCCAAATTGTTGGAGAGCTTTGCTAACATTATCCATACCATTAAAACCCTTTTGACATGCCAGCTAAACGTTACCCAAAGATTAAAAAAGACTGGTTCAATCACGATTGTACTGAGGCCCTTCGGTGTCTGAAACTTGCTTTAAGTAGTTTACCTAGAAACAAGAACTTAATTGCGCAGTTGCGCACAAAGTATGGGCAGGTCTTAGCAAATAGGATAAATGTATTAAGGGAAGAGGCATGGTCAAAATTGACCTTGGCAGTGTAAAAGGGGGACAACAAGCTATTCTGGGATACTGTAAATGCCCCCTTTCTGAAAAAAGATGCACTCCCCAAATTCAAGCCCACCGCCCCATGTGACGAGTGGGTAGTACATTTTTCTGATATATTTAAGCCATGTCCCAAAGTCAGCAATTCAAATAGAGGACATATTTTGTATGGCTGGGATCCCCTTTTACTGGGTATTTCTTTGGATGAGGTGGCCCAAGGCCTGTACGATAGTGCTTGGGGGTAAGGCACTTGGCCTGATTGGGTTCTAGTAGGTGCTTTTAAAGTGGTAATAGATCTATTGGGGCCTATCCTTACCAGGGTATTTAACGTAGCAGCGGTTGGTCCAATTCCATCTACCTGGGCTATTTTCAAAAAGGGTGATAGGTCTTGCCCTAAAAATTATAGGCCAATCTCTCTTTTGGACTCATTGGTGAAGGTTATGAGTCGGGTTCTCACAAGGAGGCTGGAGGAATGGGCTGACATACACTCTATCCTTTCGTCAGCACAGTATGAGTTCAGAAAAGGGTTGGCGACATTAGAGCAATGTGTTAATTATGACTTCCTAATTGGTAAATACACTATAGCTAAGTGTGATTCCCTTTATCTGGGTTGCGCTTTCGATTTAGTGGATCATTCTCTGCTCTGGCCCTCACTACTCTCTTTGGGTGCCCAAGGGAAATCATATGTTTCTTAGCTCGCTTGTAAGAGAATTTATCATGTAAAGTCCGTTCTGGCATGCAGGATGAATATACTCCCAGTTTTAGAGTGGGGAGGGGTATCCAGCAGGGCTGTTTGCTAGCCCCGTTACTTTTCTCACTTTTAATTAATGGAGTGGATAGCTTCTTACTACCTGTCCAGGCTGACGTCCCCTGTGTGTCAGGAAGACTTATCCCGTTATTGTTATATGCAGAAGATGCCATCTTGCTCTCTAGGACCCCGGTAGGCCTTCAGAAACTGATGAGTGCATTTGGGGACTACATGTTGTCCAAGCGACTATTGATCAATAAGGCAAAAACATTCACTATGGTTTGTGGTCCCAAATCCAAAAAATGCAAAACATTTTATATCGATATTATTCCAATTACTAGCAGAAATTCCTTTTGTTACTTAGGGGTTTGTGGGTACAGCAGGTCTTGACTGCTAGGATGAAAATCAGGTAAAATACTGATGGAAATTTACAAGGCAATAAGGGTGTCTACAGGTACTTATGGAACCGGTCTCTGGGGCTACGCCCCTAGTACATCTTTGCAGTTGAGGAAAACTTTTTTTTTAAAGCGATTACTTTGCCTCCCGGTCTCAGCATCAACTATGATTATCCATCATGAGGTGGGCTTACAATATATAGAGGATATTCTTATGGTCAAACATCTGTTAATATGGCACTCAATATGGGCAAAAGAAGAGACAGGCTTCACTAAATCAATTATCTTAGACTGCCTTAGCCTAGATAAGGGCCGCTGTATGCTGTGGACAGCATATTTTAATTCTGTTTTTAATACTTTGTATGACATTCAAGTTTGGTTTACACCCTCACTGACATTGTCTCTTACCGCAAAGGGTATTAGTGAGTCCTTTTAGATATCAAGAGAAGAAGGATGTATGGGCCCCAAAATGCTGAAACCTTCGGTTGCCTATTATGTGCCCCTCCCGGTTTAGGTGGGTTGTAAGAGCTATCTGTCTTGGGTCACTAATATGCAACATAAGTTTGTTTTAACAAAGTTTGTTTTAACAAGGTTGCGACTTGGTATACTGCATCACTTGATGGCCTTCCCCCATAGAAGGTTCCGCCCCCCGATACGATTTAGTGTCCATGCGATGGTGGGAGCAGACAAAGCACTTTTCCCTTTATATTTTCTGTACGTTTTACCTGCCATTTAGACAATATTATCGTAAACCTATTCTGGTTGCCAAGAATTGTAGGTGTTATAAAGCAGCCTTGGCTTATTTGATTGCCCTAAAAGATCCGTTTGTATGATATAATGTTGCACTTTATATACTGACGGCAATCAGTATGAGGAATAGCATAATGTAGTATTTTGTATCTGGCAAATAGATCTTGGTATTGTAGATATTTGAACATGAATTTTATGTTAAGTAATTTTTTTTATGAATGTATTGCTTAATTACCTTTTTGGAATTGTATTTTAAATTTGATTTGGTTTTTTTAATATACTTTTATGGTTATTTTGAATATGCCGAATTAAGTTTTGAATCGAATGGACCACTTATGGGAGGTAAGTCCCATAGCGGCCGTTGTACCGATACGGCAGATTTCCGTGGTCTTGCATGTATTAACATGTCTTTTAGATTAGTTGTGCATTTGAAGGCAAAACAGGGTTGTGGAAATGTAAGGTTCCTTGTCTGTAAGATGTCTCAATGTTTTCTAATCATTTTACGTAAGGTGTTGGGAGTTTGGTGTAAAAGTAGTGACACATATAAGTACATCAGCATTGGATCTAGGATGTGATTCTATTAAAACTTCCCTGTTGTTGTTCCTGGTATATTTGGGTGCTGTTCTCACATAGTGTGGTGGGTATTTTTGTGCCTCTAAGTTTGCTGTCAGGTGCTGTGCTTGTGTGTCAAAGTCTATATTTGCAGCATAGTTGTAAAAACCCTTGTGGTTCAGCAGTGGATACAATAGATGTACTCAGTGTACTAAGGCACCCAGTAGGGTCCTGGCTAACGGGGTGTAGTATTTATGATCCACCATCTGGCTGAGACATTTTGCATCACAGTCAGAAGTTGGCATGATCACTGTCGGCCCCTCCTTTGTCTGCCTTTTTGATTGTGATGTTGGTAACTGTTGCCAGGGATCTAATGGCTTCCAGTTCAATGTTGGACATATTATGGAAACTGGCTGCACTGGTGGCCCTTTCCACATCCTTAAGAACTGCCTGTTCAAACGTCAACAGTTCATTTGGTACCATATTGATTGGTGGTGTAAATCTTGATGGGCTACATAGGCAAGAACCGTTTTGTTCTGGGATTGGTTTATCATGAAAGAAAGCCTTCAGCTGTATTTTACAGAAGAAATTGTGTAACTCACAATTTGTCCTAAACTTGTCATTTTTTGAGTGGGTATAAAGCCACAACCCTTTTGTAGTCTCTGTCTCAGTCAGTTCTCTTGTAGATAGATTCACAATGAATTTTAATTCTTCCCTGAATGGCTCCTGAGTTGCATTGGTGGCGGTTCATGTGTTTTTATGGTAGGGGCAAATATTTCTCAAAACACTCACATTGTTTTTGCGTGAACACTATCTGTGACATCCGTGTGCATTGCTATACTTCTTTTTATAAGTGTGCCACCTAGTTGTGAAAATGCAGGTTGCTTTGTTCCTCTTGTTTTCTCTCTATTTTAGGTCGGTTTTCATAATATTAGGGTATCAAACCAAGCCCTGGCTCTGTCTCAGTTCTCTTTTTTCTTCCTTTTACGATGGCTCCCTCTTGCTGTCATTCTCTCTTTCTGCCACCTTATTTCTCTCTCATATTTCACTTTCATTAATCTTTCTGAATTGGTCTGCTTTAATTCCCTCATTTGTGTTTGATCTTGCTCTGTGAACTTCCACTTTGTATCTATCTTGAAATTCCTCATTACCTGTTCCATTACGTTTTTCCATCTTATCTTAGCTCTACGGATCTTCTTTTTATTAGATCTCTTTTGATTCCTTTCACAAACTCGGTCTCCATTTCTTTCCAGCTGCAATGAAACCCTGTTTGTAGACGGACTGGATAGGCCATCAATATGCTGTCCTGAGCTCACCTTTCCTTTGCCTTGACTCAAGGAGCTGGAAATAATGTTGATGTAAAAAGCTAAGGGAAGCATATGGAATAGCTCCTTAATCTTGTGGATGTGATGTGTGTTGACCGTCATTTTTGTTAAAGAGAACTAACAATGTTTTTTTTCCCATAAACCAGGACTTATGACTTGCAACATGAACCATAAGGCGGGACTACAGTCTCCCTGCCGAAACACATACATGATACATTTAGTTAAGGCAAACGAATGGCCGTTGCCTAGATTCCCAGAGTACATATACAGTAAGGTACCTGCCTGGAAGTGATGCAGGGTATTGGATGTAATTCACTGTTAGTTACTGCCAAATAAAATTAATCTACAACTTTATCCACTTTTGGCTTTATGCACCATTGTGACTTCTGTTTACTTGTCTTGCCCTCCCACCACCCCATAACAGATGAGCCACGTGGTGAACCTAAATGAACTTGCAGTGAGGACAGAAGGGTATTCGGGCAGTGACCTGCGTGAGTTATGTCGTGATGCCGCCATGTACCGTGTGCGGGACTATGTACGGAAGCAGCAAATGTGGCTCGTCATGCGGCCCTTAAAGGTGGCTGATGACAAAGAGGACAAGTAAGCCTTTAAGGGATAACTGGAGAATGCTAGTCTGGAAATATCCTCAAGAAATATTGTCTTATTGGAAAAAAATTAGCATTGGTACGGACTGAATGACTGCTAACAGCAAGTTCTTGACCCTGAAAGTGGCAGTCTACAAGTTGAAAATGTATCCTTATTTTACCCATTTGTTTGATAAATTTTTCATATGTAATTAATCATGACATTTTTGCCAGTTTCGACTTCATGGAGCACAGATGTAGCAAACAAATGTCAAGTTTGTGCTAAGGTTTTCTTGTTATCATATAACAATAATCATCTTTACATTAAGGCCCTTATACTTTATTAGCGCCGCATTTGCGTAATTTTTTTACGCAAAAGCAGCGCAAACTTCAAAAATACAATTGTATTTTGTACGTTTTCGCCGATTTTGCGTCAAAAAACGACGCAAATGCTGTGCTAAAAAAGTATAAATAAGGGCCTAAGTGTTGTTACCCACTCCTGGAACCAGGAACTTGTGTGAGTTGGTTTGCTAGTTGGCTGACTGTTTTTGTTGTGTACTGGTGATGATGTTCGGAGTTGATGAGAATTTGAATCAAACCATCTGCTTTTCCTGCTCCAGGCCCACTGACAGACTGCGACCTATGACCCAGCTGGATCTTCTGCTTGCACTGGACAAGATGAACGAGTCGAAGGGAGTAACAGCAGCGGCAACCCTACAGCATCCTTCCCTGGACTGAGCAAATGATCACCTTCAGCCACTGATGCCAACCCATATCCCTTGAACAATATCCAAGTCATGGAAGCAAAGAAATCCGAGACACACCAGCATCAACCCTGAATGTTAAAATGGCCTGGATCCCGGCATCTGGAGAGGCAAGAAGAGACTGGTGTGCATCAGGTGGGGCAACATCTCCAGCGTTGTGCTGGGTGTAGAAAAACCATAGTTGAGGCATGGAGGCAGAGACATCTTTCTAAATCCTGTTGAGGTACTGATCACATTTTGGGATCTTTGATTGGAAAGTAGGGTATACGTGAGGTACAAATTACAGAATTTGGGAGGATCGTTTAGGCTGTTTCCAAACAAGGATGAATACCCAGGTGAGTTATTATGCACTGCGTCAAGCTGTTGCATTCTCCTACAGTATGTAATTCCTCAGAGAGGCAATGTGAATGTTTAGCACTTTGGACACTACATACCAATAAAGTGGTCACAGTAACCTCTCTGATTTCTTGTTTGTTCCAGTAGCACTGCTCTTAAATTTCTGGCTGCTCCGTGTGATAAATATGTGGAGATGTGAGCAGACAATTGAATTTAATGAAGTGCTGGCAGTAAGGAGGTCCATACTCTTGTGCTCCTTGTTTTCTCCTGCACATGGGTAGGTATGTGGCAGTGTCTCAACTTTGGGTACTTAAGTGGTACAATGATTAATCAACAAAGTATTGTAAAGATTCAAAGAAAAACATTAGCACTGATTAGAAGAGAGGAGCAAAGGGCCCGTGAAGGAATATTGTATGAGCAGACACAGTAGAAGAGGAAAGTTTATTGTCTTTCTTCAGGATAGAACATCTGAGCCTGGATCCTTATACAAGATTCATGGGCAAATCAAAGGGACAAATCCGTTATGGGAAAGGCTATGAATGCACAGACTGGCCTCTGGGCAAGAATGCTTGAGGCAAAAATGTAAAAGCTACTTGCCTGCAATATCCACATGCTTGAGTATATTACATATTCATGGGATTCTCATGATAATATATGAGAAGACAGACCCAAATAGGATCCTCCAAACTGAAATATTAATGTTGCTGGTAACTCGGCCAGAAATCTAGAGTAAATATTGTAAATAAAAGGGAAGCTTAGCACAAAGGACACTGAGGTTTCTACTGGTAACATTTCCCACTTCCGGGAGCAGACTATCAAGCAGAGACCAGTTTCTGCCCACCAGAAGATTAAATCAGCTAGAATGTCCCCCCCGCTATAGTGGTCTGTGAGGAAGTGTGTGGCAACCATCCCTAACTGGACCTTGGCCTGCTAATTCCATTATGGAGGAATTGAATTAGCCTTCCTACCTACCAAATTCTCCATAGTAGTGACATGACCGAGCTTACATATTCTACCTGTCCCCCTGGGTCGATCAAGCTCTTGACTTGCTGCCTACCTTACATACACAGGGGCAACACACAATGGATCTGATTCACAAATTGTATTTTGGAATGTGTAAAACAGTTTAGAGTAGTACTCCATGTAGGAGGCTGGCCTGGCTTATAGTGGGTCCCTTGTGGTACTTACACCCTGTGCCAGGTCCAGTTATCCCTTATTAGTAGAATAAAGGTGTTTCTAGCAGCTTAGGCTGTTAGAGGTAGCTATGGCAAAGCAGCTTAGGCTGAACTAGGAGACATGCAAAGCTCCTACTATACCACGTATATCATATAGCACAATATCATAAGAAAAATACAATACTCAGAGTAACTAAAAATAAAGGTACTTTATTTTGTTGACAATTTGCCACAAGTATCACAGTGAATACCCTCAGTTAGAAGGTAAGTAATATACACAAGTCATATGTACACAAACCCAAAACAGGTAAGTAATAGTAAGAAAAGTAATGCAAACAGTGTAGAATTACAATAGGATGCAATAGGTGAACATAGGTCTAGGGGCAACACAAACCATATACTCTAAAAGTGGAATGAGAATCACCAATGGACCCCAGACCTATGGGAGCTTGTAGAGGGTCAGTGGGACTGTAAGAAAACAGTCAGGGTGTCCAAGATACCCCACCCCAAGACCTGAAAAGTAGGAGTAAAGTTCCCCTACAACCCCAAAAGGACACAAAAGTCCAAGAGTCCCAATAGTGTCCTGGGGGGAGGTGGGGGAAGGAGCCCAGGAAACCCCGGATGAAGGTGCAAAGAGGCTGCCTCCAGGTGGAAGAAGCCAAAGATTCTGCAACAACGAAAAGGGCTAGCAACTTCTCCTTTGAATGGAAGATGTCCCATGGCGTGCTGGATGTTGCAGAAATGTTTCCATGCAGAAATACCGCAAACAAGCCTTGCTAGCTGCAAGGGTCGCAGTAGAGTTTTTTTGGGTGCTGCTGGGGACCAGGAAGGACCAGGATGTTGCCCCTTGGAGGAGGAGACAGAGGGGGCGCTCAGCAACTCAGAGAGCCCCCACAGAAGCAGGAAGAACCCGCAGAAGTACTGGAGCAGGCACTTGGAAGATCTGAGGACAGCGGTCGACTCTGAGTCACAAAGGAGGGTCCCACGACGTCGGAGTCCAACTCAGCGAGTTGGGCAATGCAGGACGGAGTGCTGGGGACCCAGGCTAGACTGTGCACAAAGGATGTCCTGGAAAAGTGCACAGAAGCTGGAGCAGCTGCAAATCACGCATAACACAGGTTTGCTGTCTGGTGTGGGGAGGGAAGGACTTACCTCCACCAAACTTGGACTGAAGGACCACTGGACTGTGGGGGTCACTTGGATCCAGCTCCTGTGTTCCAGGGACCACGCTCGTCGGGATGAGAGGGGACCCAGAGGACTGGTGATGCAGAAGTTTGGTGCCTGCGTTAGCAGGGGGAAGACTCCGTCAACCCACGGGAGATTTCTTCGGGATTTCCAGTGCAGGGTGAAGGCAGACAGCACTCAGAGCATGCACCACCAGGAAGCAGTCGAGAAAGCCGGCAGGATTAGGCGCTACAATGTTGCTGGTAGTCATCTTGCTACTTTGTTGCAGTTTTGCAGGCGTCCTGGAGCAGTCAGCGGTCGATCCTTGGCAGAAGTCAAAGTGGGATGTGCACAGGAACTCTGGTGAGCTCTTGCATTTGTTATCTGAAGAATACTCCAGAGGAGAGACCCTAAATAGCCAGAAAGGAGGTTTGGTTACCAAGAAAGGAGGATTGGCTACCAAGAGAGGTAAGAGCCTATCAGAGGGGGTCTCTGACGTCACCTGTTGGCACTGGCCACTCTGAGCAGGCCAGTGTGCCCCCAACACCTCTGAATCCAAGATGGCAGAGGTCTGGGACACACTGGAGGAGCTCTGGGCACCTCCCCTGGGAGGTACTGGTCAGGGGAGTGGTCACTCCCCTTTCCTTTGTCCAGTTTCACGCCAGAGCAGGGCTGGGGGATCCCTGAACCGGTGTAGACTGGCTTATGCAGAGATGGGCACCATCTATGCCCATCAAAGCATTTCCAGAGGCTGGGGGAGGCTACTCCTCACCAGCCCTTCACACCTATTTCCAAAAGGAGAGGGTGTAACACCCTCTTTCAGAGGAAATCCTTTGTTCTGCCTTCCTGGGCCGGGGCTGCCCAGACCCCAGGAGGGCAGAATCCTGTCTGAGGGGTTGGCAGCAGCAGTAGCTGCAGTGGAAACCCCGGAAAGGCAGTTTGGCAGTACCCGGGTTCTGTGCTAGAGACCCGGGGGATCATGGAATTGTCCCCCCAATACCGGAGTGGTATTGGGGTGACAATTCCATGATCTTAGACATGTTACATGGCCATGTTCGGAGTTACCATTGTGAAGCTACACATAGGTAGTGACCTATGTGCAGTGCACGCGTGTAATGGTGTCCCCGCACTCACAAAGTTCGGGGAAATTGCCCTGAGCGATGTGGGGGCACCTTGGCTAGTGCCAGGGTGCCCACACACTAAGTAACTTGGCACCTAACATTCACCAAGTGAGGGTTAGACATATAGGTGACTTATAAGTTACTTATGTGCAGTGAAAAATGGCTGTGAAATAACGTGGACGTTATTTAACTCAGGCTGTAGTGGCAGTCCTGTGTAAGAATTGTCTGGGCTCCCTATGGGTGGCAAAAGAAATGTTGCAGCCCATAGGGATCTCCTGGAACCCCAATACCCTGGGTACCTAGGTACCATATACAAGGGAATTATAAGGGTGTTCCAGTGTGCCAATGAGAATTGGTAAAATTAGTCACTAGCCTGCAGTGACAATTTTAGAAAGCAGATAGAGCATAAACACTGAGGTTCTGGTTAGCAGAGCCTCAGTGATACAGTTAGGCACCACACAGGGAACACATACAGGGCATACACTATGAGCACTGGGGTCCTGCCTAGCAAAGGGCAAAAACAAACATACATACAGTGAAAATGGGGGTAACATGCCAGGCAAGATGGTACTTTCCTACACTCCATACTACAAAATGCAATTCATAAACCTACAAGCGGAAATCTCCACTTCCCCTAAAGTTTCCATATAGATATCCTTGCACATGAAAGTTAACTACTAAGGAGTAAATATTGGAGGGCCAGGGGGTGGCCTATTTATGGAGGATACTTACAGCTAAATAGGAGGGGTGCCAGGAGGGCTAAGGTGGAGTTTAGCGAGGGACCGACACCCTCCCACAAAAGAGCAAGCCTATTGCTATTCACAGACTGCACTTGTAAAGTTACCACTGCTAAAAGGACATATTCACCAGTAGACAACCAAAAACTAAAGAGTCCTCCAACTAGCAAAACAACTCATACAAGTTCCTAGTTCCAGGAATGGGTAACTATACTTAATGTAAGCATGATTATCTCTATACTATAACACGAAAAACTTAGCACCAACTTGAAATTTGTTTGCTATGTCTGTCCTTGGTTAACCCAAAGCAGTTGTAAATGTACTCCACTGCAGACATGGAGTAAGTCAAGGACAACACATGGTGATCCAATGGTACTGCTGCACCCTCCCATAGAAAATAACAGAGGAGGGACTTATAATAGGACATCATAGGAAATAATGTTGAAATAAACTAGTGTGTCTTCGACTTTCAAAAATATATTTACATTTAATTTAATGTAACAAAAATTATATATAAGAAAATATTATTTTCTGGTAAAATATTGTAATTACCATTTTAATTTACAAATAAATATATTTTTAAATAATGTAATATTAGTTTATTCTAAATATTAGTTAATTCTATGTAAATCGTCTTTGTATAACCTATTTTCATTAGATGATAAGTAAATGTGAACATTTTATTTAAGTGGGATCTTTCTTATAAATACAGCTTGAAAAATAGTTTTAATGCAATATTTTTTCATTATTTAAATATCTAATTTAATTTAATTAATCACCGATTCTTTTTTAACAGATTTTATTGAGATAACATTTATGCTTTAAAAACACACAAATTAAAAATGGGGAAGAAAATGAAAAAGGTAGAAACATAAATAAGCACCTGCACATTCAGCCCCATCCCACCCCCAATCCATCCTCTAGCAGAATAATACAGGACAGTTTTTAGAGACCACATCACAAGGTTTACTCCCTCCTACCTAGCTACGTCCCATTCTGCCAGGGTCAGACCCAGAAATAATAAAGACAGCTTGTACCTGTTACCGCTCAGTACGTTGGTGATTTGGAGAAGAGGAAGCTTCGGATCCAACGGAAGTGTTCATATCAAGACCCCACCCAGGCAGGATGTCATCCTACGCCAGAACCGGTCAAGTGCAGGTCCGCCCACAACATGTGTATGAATGTTCCATCAGCCGCATTGCAGTGAAGACATTTTGGGGGAAGCAATCACCCCGTTCCACCATAAACGCTGGCGTGTGAAATATACCCTATGGAGGTATTTAAATTGGATCAGTCTAAGTTTGGCCATGATGGCTGCCATCTGAGGGCCTCCAGAGCTCCAATCCAATCCTTGTTGTGGACTGAATACATTTACTTAGAGCAATACGAGGGGTTCCGTCCTCCCAGAGGAAGCCAATAAGGATAGAGTTCAGTTTG
This sequence comes from Pleurodeles waltl, assembly GCF_031143425.1. Classification (NCBI taxonomy): domain Eukaryota; kingdom Metazoa; phylum Chordata; class Amphibia; order Caudata; family Salamandridae; genus Pleurodeles; species Pleurodeles waltl. Next base: position 538,591,699 of record NC_090450.1, read on the forward strand.
CAGAACCAGTGTCCTGGAATATCGAGCAGAAAGTTCTGCAACTGGTATAGAAACTGGGGCAATGACACCTTTTTAAAAATTGCAGACCAATCAGTTAGGGACAAGGGCGAACCTGACTACATCCGCACATCCTCCTTCAAGCGTGCTAACACTGGCTCCAGGCTCCATTGCCTTTCCAGTGCCGCATCTGGGGACACAAAGACTCTCAAGTACTTAAACCCATTTAAAGCAATCCGTCCCGTTGCCCAGCTGAAGTCCTGAGGGCAGCCACCTGCCGAAAACGCAGTAGACTTTGATATGTTAACATAAAGGCCTGAGGTCTCACAAAAAATATGCATAATTTGTAAATAAAATGGGGCCCGTGTGTTAGTGAGCGGTGAGGAAGAAGACAACATCATCAGCATATAAAGCTATCCTGTCACAGAACCTCTTTCCATTCACCTGTGCGTCCATTCTCCCCCACACTTACAGGGGCTCAATAACCAGAACAAATAGCAGGGGAGACAGGGTGCACCCCTGCCTCGTGCTCTGCTGAATCCAGAACAAGTCCGATGTAGCACAAGCCACCCGCACCATCGCTGTCAGGTGTATATATATCAGCCTGGGATAGGACAGAAAGCGATGGCTGAAATTTAAATGAAGGCCAACTAACAAGTACTCCCAAATTACAGAGTCAAATGCTATGTTGATGCTGACAAGGAGGACCGCAGCGGGGCCCTTCCAATTTGTCGGCCAGCGACAATGCGCTATACAGAAGCCTAATGTTGTGTCAGGTCACACGGCGAGGCATGAATCCGGCCTTGTCAGGATGTATTAAGTTGGGGATTATCTGTATCAGCCTATTTGTGAGCGCTTTCGCTAGAATCTTCACTTCCAGGGGTAAGAGGAATGTTCGCCTGCTGGCTGGCCAGGCTTAGGAAAGACCACAGTCGCCACGTGTTGCCAATCAGGCGGAAAGACGGTACAATCTGCTGCGGATTGGATCACGCCCAACATATGGTCACTAGGTTTAGGCATATACATCTTGAAGAGATCAAATGGAAAGCCATTAGGCCCTGGGGCCCTCCAAGGGCGCAACGCCGCGGGCCGACAACTGCTCCGCTCTGGAAAGCGCAGCCCCATAAATCACGGTCTACAGACGGGACGGTTTTTAAGGGGAAGGGCATGTACAAAATCAACTATCTGCTCCTGTGAACAGACCTCCCTCCTAATGTACACGCCTTAGGAGTGGGCAACTAAACTGCAAGCCACTTCTCTGGGGTCGGTGAGCAGGGCGCCATTCGGGCCCCGATGAAGAGGAATGGAGGAAGAATGATGAGAACTATGACACAGTCTGTGAAGCATTTTTCTCGATTTAACCCTCCCCCATTGATATGTGCAACTCTGGGTCGCTCTTCAGGACAGTTTGGCCTCACCCAGCAGAGTTTGCTTGTATTTTTGCTGCACCAAACCCAAAGGTCTAGGTGCTGTTTGCTCATCAGCCCTGCAACTCTGTGCATCCAGAGCCACCGTCTGGGACTCTAAATTCATCAAGTCCTGCACATTGCGACATTGCTCCCCGTAGCACAGCTAATATCTTCCCCCATCCCCGTGTGGGGTTCATGGCCTCCCACAGTCACCTGGGATGTTACTGAGCCAACATTATGCAAAAGCTTTATGGAACACTCTATATGAAGTCTATAGTCAGAGTTTTGTGAATGCCAGGGCAAGGGGTGCCAACGCAGTGTGCTGACAACCACACGGAGACAAATAGCCAATGAGGAATGATCAGAACGTCCCAGCACCAGGAATTAGGCATCAGAAACTCTGTGTCAGTATGAATGTGGGAGAAGAAAATAATGAAGACGTGAAAAGGAGCCATGCGCGGGGGAAATAAAGGTGTATCCCTCTCTAGATGGATGGTGTGTTCTCCAAACGTCGACTAGACCCAAAGCTGTAACAAAAGAAGGGAGGTAGGCTTCCCCAACCTCCAACGGCAGTCCACATGAACTCTACCTGTCCACTAAATGGTCCTTGACACCGTTCCAATCACGCCAACACCGTCAGTCCCTCATGGAGTTCACCCTCACAATCCAGTCATCAAGTCCACAAATGATTGGCAAAGGGGAGAAGGGGCATAGCCACAGAGAAATGTGAGAGGTTCCCCAAACAGTGTGTCCATTACAGCAGTGTATCTACCCTGATGGACTATCAATGTTTTAACAGGCTGGATGCAACATGATTCTTGATCAAGATACTTATACTTCATGAACGCCTTGTAAACCCACAGTGGAAAACCTGTGTGTAGCCAGACTGGACCAGATGTGGGATCTGCTTATCCAGAAGATGGGTCTCCTGAATCAGCAGAACATCTGCCCCCACCCTCTTCTCATGTTTGATAACCGCCCCATGATTAATCTTAACAAGTAAAACATTCACATTCCATGACACCACACGAAGCTGGTACATTGGGTCTCCTGTCCTAGTGCCACTCATGATGGGTTAAGGTGGAATCATTGGTAGGTAGAGTGAACATTGGGAGAGGCACTCGGCAGGTAAACATAACAAAAACAATAATAATACTAAAAAACATAAATACCAAACTCCCCCCCACCCCATACTTTGGTAACAGGAATCTATTGTGGTGCAGACCATTGCTAGGCTCCAATGCAAGACACCACTACGCCCCTCCCAATGGATCCCCACACCCAACAGTGTCAATCAACCAGGGAGGCTGAACGTACCCACATGAAGTTGTGCAGTCGCGAATGTCTTGGATCACATTGAAAGTTGTATTGAGCACCACAAAGATCAAATTTCCATCACAACATCAAGTGAAAGGCAAGCGGCCAAGGCCCCGGTGGCCCCTCAGCCCCCATCATGCAGAGAGCTCTTCCACAAGGAGTGAGATCGGCTGTGTTTCTTTACTGGTGTTTTTACAGGGCTGCTTCGTCCATCCCCTTGAGACAAGTCGGAGTCCATAAGTGAGGGAGTGTGCGGTTTTAGTTGGAATTGCTCATCGGTCCACTGAAAGCCCTCCTCTGGTGTTACAAAGAAATGTGTTTGGGAACAATAGGTGATCTTCCACTTAGCCAGATAAATTAACATATATTAGATATTGAGGTCACAGAGGTGCTTTTGGCTGCTAGGAAGGACTGCCATTGTTGCTTTCCCATCCTAGTATAATCTGGAAAGATCATGATGGTTTGTGATTGATAAGTAATCTTATCCTGGAGCGCGTCATATTTAAGGATAGCATCTCTGCTCATGGAATTTAAGAGCTTCACAGTGACTGGTCGGACCTGAGACCCAGGAGGAGGGCGTCGTACTAAAGCTCTGTGAGCCCGCTTAATTATGATGCAGGAAGATATGTCTTCCAAGGGCAACAGGGAACGAGGCCATTGGTCTAACAGGCACTTCATCGAGAGACCTTCACAACTCTCTGGGAAGCCTACCCGCCTCAGATTATTAAGGCAATCCCTACCCTCTGCATTTTCCACCCTCGCCACCAACCTTCTGGTTAGAACAGTAATTTTAGTCACCGTCTATTGTAAGGCACTAAATGAGTCCTCCATCGATGAGACTCTGGTTTCAGCCGCCATAATCTGCTCAACAGCTTTCCGAAGGTCTTGGCAGAACAACGTAACATCAGCACCCACCACTCCGAATTTAACATCTAGCATGTCTTGTGATTGAGTAATGGCTGCCAGGAGGGCAGCACTATCCAGGTTTTGAGCATCCTGTCCACATGCTCCCACATGTCCCCAGAGGGGGGTAGGCTTTTCCGGGCTGGGCATTTTTGTCCAAAGTACTCTGTTTGGTGCTAGGGCAGACTTTATCCTCCGCTCCAAGACCTACCTTGGCCACCTCTGCATCTTGTACATCTTACCCCAGCTAGCTTCCTAATGTGATAATCCGGTAATTCAATGGAGAGGCAAGTCCAAAACTCCAAAGGAGCAGGTGTAGCTTTGGTAGGGGAAATAAGGGGACATAAGCTACCACACCACCACCAGCTGCAAATCCTCAGGTCCTCTGCACCTTCGTTATCGCCACAAGTCGCCCCGGGGCCCACTTTTTCTACAGCTGTATGTTATTGTACAAATCACCCTGGGGCCCGCTGCCTGGGCACCTTTGTTGTCTCCACAGATCACCCAGGGCACACCGCCTCCACACCAGAATGGTATCACTGCAAATCACCCTGGGGCCCTGCTCCCTTCTCACCAGTGTTCCGCCACCTTTATTCACCCTGGGGCCCACTGCCTCCACACAAGGAGATATCACATCCGTCACATGAAATATAGCCGGCCGGCACTGGGGCTCCTTCTTTCTCTCTGGTGTAGGAATTAGGGCCGCAACAGGTCTCCTGCCATGTCTCTGGCCCAGATGCAGTATTTACCAGTGGGCGAACCCAGGATGCCCTTCGAAGCTGTGGGGGGGAGCAGGAGAGGCAGAAGGGAGAGGATAGGGCACCTAGCGGCACCTTCAGCGACCTCACCGCCAGTCACAGTACTCCTGAGGGAAGGTCAGCCGCACCACCAACCCAGTCATCTGTTTTAGACTGCGCTTCGGCTGTATCATCAGCCAGCGTGGACTGCTGTCCTCCACAAATAGCCGGGGGGGCTGCCAACAATACCGATAAGTGCTCCCACCACCTCAGAATCACTGTGGGTTGATCCCACAACACCTCCACTGCAATGTGGCAAAGAATACTGTCATATTAACAGCGACCACACAGAGCGGGTTTAAGTGGCGGCCACCATGTTCGGCATACAGGCCACGCACCCTGAAACATTGATTCTGACATGACATTCCACTTTAACTTGTAATCAGCAGTAATTCTTACCCTCATCCCTTTAAAAACCCAACATCAGTGTTATCAGCCATTCCAGAAGGTATGGGAATAATGGGATGTAAAAGGCACTTAGTAGTAAAGAAATATCATGTCACCACATATATCACCTCAACAAAGGAACACTCTTGAAACAGGTTGTCACAGTAGTCATCAACTTTTTTCCCCTTCTGTTGATTAATGTCATAAAAGGACATAGTTTTAGCACCACTGAAAGATCATTCTTAGATCAAACCAAAGCCAATACCACTTCTGCCCAGGGTTCTCAAAAAGATCAGGAACAACTGTTTCTCTGGATTGGGTATGGAGAGTCTGGTATCCCGAGCGGTTGTGAATGACCATCGGTCCTCTGGTCTGGCTGCCTCTTCGAGAGGATCTTCTGTCACAGCAGCAAAGGAGGGTCCTGCACCCAAACCTGCGCACCCTCCAACTTCATGCGTGGAGATTGAGTGACGCCAGTTGATAGCTTTCGACCTTCCTCCCCAAGCCTGTAATATTATTCTGGCAGCCAGGTCCCCCTCCATCAAGTCATTATATGCCTACTGTTGGGATACGTTTGTGTCATGGTGTGCTTCTCACACTGTTGACCCCGTTTCTGCATCATTCTCCAAGATCCTCTTGTTTGCTTTATCTTTGACCCTGCAGGGCTCTGCTCTGGGGCCATCTTGGCATTTTTGTGTGCCAGACCAACCTTCTCTTTTTAAGTCACCTGTTGTGGCTAAGTTCCTTAAAGGCCTACAGTATGTGTTTCCCGCGACGCCATTCACCATGACTCAGTGGGTCCTCAACCTAGTCCTCACATTTCTCATGGCTGCACCATTTGAGCCTTTGCACAATTACCCTCTTAGGCCTTTTTAGTGGCCATAACATCGGCCAAGAGGGTCCGCAAATTGCAGGCACTCGCAGTGCACTCTTCTTACACAAACTTCTACCTGGACAAGCTGGTTCTCCGGACATGTACCTCTTTTTCTTCTGAAGGTTGTGACTCCCTTCCATCTAGGCCAGAACATCACCCTGCCTACCTTCTTTGCTTCGCCTCATCCCTCCAAAGAGGAAGAGAAACTCGACTGTCTGGACCAAACAAGAGCATTGTTCTGTCTTGACTGCACATAACATTTCTGGGTGGACAATCAACTCTTCGTGGGCTATGTTGGAGCTAAAAAAGGGAATGTGGCGCAGAAACGGACTATCTCAAGATAGATCGTTCTATGCATTAAGATCTGCTATGCAATAGCCAAGAAGAAACCCCCATGAGGGCTTGCGGGCTCACTCCACCAGAGTTAAAGCTGCTACCATTGTGGTATGTGGTGTCCCAGTCCTGGACATCTGTCAAGGGGCAATGTGGGCCTCACTGCATACGTTCACCAAGCACTACTGCCTGGACAATCAGGTCCATCAGGATGGGCACTTTACCCTTTTGGTCCTGCAGGACTTTCTAATTCAATTGGCTTTGCTGTCCCACCTCTGGGGATGTATTCTGTGGATAGCTATACCTATATATAGGAATCTGCAGCTTGAAGTCTCTATCAGATTAACAAGTTACTTGCCTTCAGTAACTCCTTATCTGGTAGAGACTATCCAACTGCAGATTCCTTACCGACACTCCCAAGCGATTATGGTGTAAGGGACACTCTTCTCTGGGCCTTATCTTGTCACACTAGTGGTCAGTTCTTACTGTGGCTCTGTGCTCCTGGCGTGGAAAGTCGCAAAAGTAACTGATATCTGCACGTCTGTATAGGCAACGAGCATGTCACTTCTGGCGTGGATGACGCTGACACAGAGCCAAATGACACTGCCTACCAGCGATCAGGGGTACTGCTCGAAAATCTTACGGATCCAGTCTGATGCCTGAGGAATATTCTAAGGCAGTGGTTCCCAATCTTCTGACTCCTGAAGACCCCCACTGAATCACTACTGGAAGCCGGGGACCCCCAAGCAATTTGTACGATTTAAATTTGAAACATTAAAACAGTAATGCACAAAAAATGCAAAAGCAAGTACACACCAAACAAATACTCAAATTACTAAAAACTTATTATTTTGTATTGAAAAAAAATTGCAAAAATCTAAACATTTTAATGGGAAGGTTGGTGATGGCGACTAACTTTTCAATGTTTGATTTTATTTCAGAAAGTTGAATCCTTAGGACAAATTCTACATTTCCCAAGTGATTTCTGTATTTATTTTTTATGTACAGAACATCTGATAAAGCTTTTTCACATAAATATGTGGTGCAGAAAGGAATTATAATCTTAAATGTCTCTCGTTTCTCAATAGCCCCTCTGTCACATGTATTTCATTAGTTGTATAGCACCTCTCATACCAGTGTATGGTGCCAGAGGTCTTTACATCAGACACATACAGAGACAATGAATCATACATGTGAAAATCAGTATATAGAAAATGTTACATAAGGCGAGGGGGACTACAAGATGTAGGATTTACATGTCATCGGTGCTGGTAGGCATTTTCTAAGAGGGACTCGTGTGGAGAAGCACAGACTCAGGATTCAGAACATAATACAGTGGTTATCGTTGATTTTAGTAATAAGAATTTACTTCTTCACAAACAACCCTTTTTTAGCAAGATCAGGATAATGAAAGATTGTGAAAAAACATAACTTTCTAACTTGTATCATGCTGAATGCTTTCAGCTGTTTCATGGCAGGTCACAGCTCACTGTGCTAAGTTACAAACGTATGAACTGCACAGTAACAAAAGAATCTCCGTGACAAATGCAGTAACCCACTGTACTATGCACATGAAATACTGTTCTTTAATATGCATGATACACATTCTTAGCAGCAGCCATATTAACCATGTGTGATACCATAGATGTGTCAAAACTGCCACTAGACAAAACTCCCATCTCTCTCCAGCAGGTACATCAATCACCAGTTATCTTGACCCTTATTTTTGCCCCAAAACTGCTAGCTATACAAGGAACTTTGCAGTGCTTTTAAAGCTGCTGGACAAATGAAGTACAATTATGAAGACAGTCATGTGTTTCTGTTGAGAGGCCCCATGTGGAGAAGTGCCTTCCTGCCGGCCCAAGCCTTGAGATGCCTGCGAACCCCCTAGGAATGTGTCACGGACCTCTGAGGGTCCACGTACCACAGGCTGGGAACTGCTTATCTGGAATGCACAGCGCCACTTGAAGCCAGCAGATTCATTCAAGTAGCTTACGGAGGCCACAAAATGAAACTTGAAGGAATATTTAAGGCAGATATGGCATTCAAACAGAAAAATATTTGTAAATTTTTTTTGTGGTGGATTGCAATGTGAACTCTTTAGGATAACTAGAAATGAAAAGTGGAGAATGATGATAAACTTGTTCTAACCACCTTATTTGTTTGGTATCCAAGAGAAGAGTCTGGATACCATCCTTGATGAGTACAATGAAGTGTTTAGTGAGACGCTAGGATGCTTAAGGGATTTCAAGTACAAAATAATTATAAAAGCAAACTTCCATCCAGTCAAGCAACATGTTAGGAACATCCCTTTATTGTCCCACACTGAAGTAAAGGCTATGTTCAAGGATTGCTGTGCCAATGGAGTGATACAACCAATCTGTGCATCAGATTGGCCTTTACCTGTAGTCATTATGATTAAAAAGAATGTCTGAGTTTGCTTCTGCATTGATCTTCACCAACATACCCGCTATGTAGAGGCAAACTGCTACCTTTGATAACTTACCTTTGGTAAACGAAATGGTGATGACATTGAACCAAGCTACAATATTCAGGCCTTTGGATTTCAGCGCAGCTTACCACCAAATTCAGTTGGACATAAAATTGAAAGGTTACACTGCATTCATCACATCTAAAGGGGCGTTCCAGTTTTGTAGATCACCTTTTGGGCTTTGTTTTGCATCTGCTGTATTCCAGTGTGTCAATAACTAGCTTTTTGCAGGCATGCATGTTGTGAGGACATTTCAGGATGACATAATAATTTACAGTAGAACAACCGAGGAACACATATCTGTACTAAAAGAAGTGCTACAGAAAATTCAAGAAGTGGTCTGACTGTACAGAACAATAAGTGCACATTTTTCAGAAGGACCTGTGGAGTACCTTAGGCACCTAACTGACGAGCATGGTGGTTGTTCGAAATAGTCTTTAATAATAGCTATCATGAAATCCCCTACTCCATGTAACAAAAATGAACTGTCATACTTTTTTGGGCATGTGTGACTTCAAGTCTAAATTAACACATAACTATGTTGTTAAAGTGGAACCAATGTGTAAATTGATAAAGAAAGATGAAAAGTTTGTGTGGAATGATGAGTGTGAAAAAAAGTATTAGAGAGTTCAAAAGAGAACTTGAACTTGCACCATTTGATGATAAAATTACAAAACATTGTAACAACTGATGCAAGCCCAATGAGATTATGGGTTGTACTCAGTCAGAAATCTGAAGATGACAAGAATACCATTGCCTTTGCACCACCAAAAACTAAGGGGGACCAGAGACCAAATATTCAGTAATTGAATGAGAGATAGTAGCTTGTGTTTGAGCAGTTACAAGATTCAAAAGTTTTCTTTGGGGTAAAGAATGTGTTACTTGTACAGATCACAAACCCCTCATTAGCATTCTAGAAGAAGGTGGGCCAGGTAGGACATCACTGAGAGTAGCTAAATTAGCATGTAAGTTACAAGAACACCAAATCAAAAAAGCACATATATCCGGAAAGGAAGAATATTTCTGCTGAACATTTGTCAAAAGGCCCCATGTGATGATCAATCGGACTGTTAGGATGTTGAAGAGGACAATGATTTGCTGGTTGCATGTTTGTTTGACTGGTGATAACTTAAATGGTGTCATCACAAAAACGAATGGGTGATGGCTGCGAATAGTGACAACACCTTAATGGAAGTGAAAAGATGTATTGTTAAGGAGTGGCCCTGTGAATAAATGTTGAATGATGCCATCAGACCATTTTAGTAAATAAGAGACAATCTCACAATAGTTGATAAAATCATCATGCATTGAGACTGCTTAATTGTGCCCTCATCATTAAGGGGAAGGCTGATAGCCTTGGCTTACGGGGGCCATGTAGGCATGGCTGGAACAGAAAAGAAATGAAGGGAAAGGTATTGGTGGCCTTCAATGGACTGCAACGTAGATATATACATCAGTTGAAGTACCGTTTGTAACAACGCAGACAAAACTATAGTTAACCATAAATACCCCATGATCTATGTTGAGTTACCTGAAGGCCCTAGAGTAAAAGTCAGAATCAACTTCAGAGAACCCATGAATGCTTTATCCCTTGACTTAAGTCATGCTATTGTTATAAATTACTCTAGAAAATGGATTGAATTCAAAATTGTGCCCCAACCAACTACATTCTGGGTAATTGAATTCCTTAAGGAGTTATCCTATAGGGAAGAGTGTCCACACCAATTGGTCAGTTACAATAGGGAGCAATGTGTATCTCAGGAATTGGTTAGCTTGTAGAAGGTTAATGGAATAGAACATATTAAGATGTCTATACCATCACCAGGGCAATGGCAAGGTCGAACGAGCTAATCGTTTAATCAAGGAAACCATTCAAATGGCAAATCCCACAACTACTCCCCTCAGTACCACAGCCAGGACCCTGTTTGAATTGCTTATGGGCAGATTAGCTATCACACAAGTGCGGCCTTACTGGTCATTAGCATGGAACAAATGGGAGAACACAGTGGATAATGATATCAAAATGCAAAACTTGGGTACCAACGGACAAAGGCGTATGTGTAGTAAATATGATGCTAGAGATGCAGTGAGGAGAATGTCTGCAAGTGTTGGTGATAAGTAAGAGTAAGATACCCAAAAAACTAGTGAATATGACCAAGTACAGTGAGCCTAGATGTGTGATCAAAACTAAAGGCACAGCCGTCCTACAAGGCAATGGACATTGGTGGAACGATTTGAACATTATCATCATTAAAACCCCAGAGCATTCAAACAATTGTGAAACCATTAAAGATGGTGTGCCAGAGTTGATGAAGTTGATGGTGGAGAGCACGGTGATGTTCGGCATGCAGGAATGAATGCTGAAGGTTCCATCAATGCTTCCTCATCCAATGGAGAAACCAATCTTGCTGACAGTGTTCTAGCCAGGAGAACCATTGCTCAACCTATTTGGTTGGAAGACGTGTAATGAACTAATTGTTGATTAAAGGGAAACGATGTAATTTGCTGCAGTGCTTTGTATTTTGTATTTATCCCCATTCTCTTGCCCTCCCTTACTTGTCCTTTCTTCCTTTTGTGTATTTGTGCTGAGAGCCGCATGCTGTTGTTCTAGAATGTTAAGGTTTCATGGAGAGTCAGTGGTCATTCGTTTGTAAAAAGAAAAGACATGAGGTTTATCTCATATCCTCATCATTACATCTGCTTTCTCCAACTGACACTAATTTAAGATCCTACTTCTACAAATACAGTCTAAACTATTTGACATATTAACTACTTACATGAACAAATGGAGTGTGGCACAGAGGAGGATGAAACAAGATGAGAATGGAACACCACACATCCCCCTTCCTTATATAGAAATCCGAATGCAAATAAATACAAAAGAAAGGTTAAAAACACAATACCAAAAAACAATAACACATACCAAGGACAACCTGCAAGGGACAAAGTCTTCCATTTAAGATGGCCATTTAATTGTACGCGCTGACTTTGATTAACCAAATCATTCATCTCAATGTTATTGTATTTCTCTTCCTGATTCTGACTTCCCTCCACCTCTCATTACCCATGTGAGCTTCAGACTCCACTCCTTCATCATCCAACCAAACATATTTCTCCTTACCCACCTCTCGCCTTTCTCTTAAAACATCCCTGCATTTAGCAATCCCTCTCATGTGCCAACTGCTTCCGCCATCTGTCACTATTCGAAGAACCTATTCAGACAAATACATTATGTATGGCTCTCATAGAAAGCCTCTATCGTTTATTTCAGTTTCTGAATCTCGTATCCCACAGCTATGACATAGCAACAGTTGATAAAAAATCTGTTTAGCCCCTGGTGCTACATAATAATGGCTTTCCATGCCAGGCTGATGGGGCTCTCTGAGAGCCTGTCAGTGCAGCACTGCTTGTCTGCTTTTATTGAAAGCAGAAAGCACAGCTGCAGGGGATGGGAAGGAAGGCAGCAAAGGCAGTATGGTTAGGTTAAGGATGTCAGGTAAATTATATTTTGTACACATTAGGGTCAGGCAAGAGAAGCCATCCTATGTATGGCTCCTACATTGCTCGCCCGTCTCCTGCAAAGCAGGTGAAAGCAGGGGCAGGTGATTGTAGGGGACATACATAACATAAATGGGTAAAAAATGAATTACGAGGATGTTTTTCATATCAGGTATCTCGGTGACATCATAGACAACTTAAGCTTTGCTCTTGTCCAATTGGTGTCACTCAGTAACTCCTGGTGAAAATTATCCTCAGAATTCACTGCTATCAAGCTATGATTCTATATGTAACCTACATGACATAATTACTTATATGAACAAATGGGCTGAGACACAGAAGAGGAAGGAACAAGAGGAGAATGGAATAATGGAACAAAACAATATGTGTGACACAGTCAGTCAGAATCACCTGCTTCAGTACTCCTGCCTCTGTGGGAATGTGCTCTGTGTGTATTGCTTGTGGTGCCTCCTTGCCATGTCATGACTGCATGGATTAATAGTTTAGACTGCTACATGTGTCTCCTCATAACTCTTTAAGGTGATGATCACCGTTGGCCATGTTGGCAGACAGAGACACGGGCAAGGTTTCACATGTTATTCCAAGAGGAAACAAAAATCATTAGAAAACACTGTTACAGAGGTATCTGTCAATTTTAAGTGTCACCAGGACTGCTGCAGGTATTTGTTGTATATGGCTTTTGTCAGCCTGATGTGAAGAGAAGACCAGATGTATAATGGCAAGACCGTAGTCAAGTACTGCTAGGACTATTTTCGGACCGCGTTTGTAACATTATGTAGGATGAACATCTGAGAAGGAGCAGTTGGAAGTTGATGCTGCTGGTTTTGTTGATGTGTCTGTGGAGCTAGATCGGGCTGTGAAGAGTAAGTCACTGCACCTTACATCCCCATGTTCACCTGGTGCCTATCCGTCATCAGAAGGTTTTGATGGTGCAGGATGAGATTGCATGCTCAGTAATGTCGCAACCAGTGGCCCCAACCGTATGCACGTTTTGGGCTCAGTGAAGGTGGCTCAAATCCAGCTACGGAAGTTTATGTTATGAGAGACTAAGATATGGAGACAGATCCCATTCAATAATAAATTATAATAAACAGTGGTACAGTGTTCTAATATGTAGTACTATGGTTGTTTATCTAAAAGCACTGATTTATTTAAGAAGTCGTTTTGCAACATAGTAAACATATTGCCTCAAGTCTGTAGACTCGTGACACGTCATGGGGTCTACATTCTTGTCATATCTTAAAGGTTTAATATAATTTTACCAATCGGGTTTTGGATGGTTCTTGCTTCGCTCTCCAAATAATTTTTTACCCAAATAAATCAAAACTGTGCATTTGTAAAACATCTAATTTGGAAACATCAAGTACAAATTCCCAAAATACCTTGATGAAAAAAACAGAACAAATTATTAAGCACATACGTGTATATTTTTTAAAGACAACTTTCGGTCAAATAAGACAACATAATGGAAACAATAGTGGAGGGAAGGCGAGGATCGTGGCTATTCCCCCAAATACTTTTTGTTAAGAAAAAAGAATGCTACAGTGGGCACTTTTGAACAATGTCTGGAGTAGAGTGTGTATGTGGCACATTTTCATGCTTAGTGAACTCATGTTAGCATCACGATGAGAACATTATTAACACATGTATGTACTCGATTACTATATTTGTAGGAACTAAAATCAGGGTCCAGTCCAGTATGGTACTTCCTTGTGTTAGATATTCTTCGATTGAGACTCTTGATCAGCCTTGAGTTTAGTTAAAAGCTAATCAGAATAGTTCAGTCTTCAGATGTTTCCTGGACCTCTTCTACTTGGGTTCAGTTCTCAAGTTTATGGCTAAAGGTATTCCAGAGTTTCTGCTCTCATACTCCGCTGAGCTGCCTCTGTGTTTGGCCCTCTTAAAGGATTGTAGTGTAAGCAGATGGATGGACGTTGAACGAACGTCCATGGGTGGGAGCTAGTGATATGTCAGTTTCTGTGGGTGTTCTGGTACTTAGGTGCAGTATCCTTTGTGGACAATGTAGAGGGGACCTGACCATTACTCCTGGCATATCCAGGAACCCAATGGCTGAAGATTAAGACACAGTTGCCTAGTTCCGGAGTCTTTGAAGGCAGCAATGAGTTTCTTAGGAAAATCAGATTAAATGTTCTTACAGTAGTTGTGGCATGCCAAGACAGGTACCCTCGTCATCTATGGCATGTGGGTTAGTTGTATGATGGAAGAACGCATGCCTAAAGCACACATACCAGAATAATGCGGTCTTAAGAACAGCTGCATCTTTACCACGCATGCCTTTACAATGAATTCTGTTGTAAAAGCATGTATGGCAAAGGAAGATGCAAGGTAAATACCTCCCCGCCCTTGGCCTTAACACCCCACCCCAGCCCTTAAAACTGCCCCTTCCCCCCCGCCATTAGCCCTAAACACCCCCAGCCCTGAGCCCTAAAAAGAATCTCACTCTGCCCCTGAAACTACCCTGACCCCCCTCATAATGCCTAAATTCTTGCCCCCAACTTAAAGCTACTGTGACCCCAGCCCCCTCTCCCTGAGCCCTAAAACTGCCCCTAGCCCTGCAAACTGCCCCTTCCCTCCAGCCCTGAACCCTAAAACCCTACCCCAACCCTTAAACTACCCCAAGCCCTGCCCACCCTGAGTCATAAAACCCTACCCCCCAAAAAATGACTAGCCCACCCGGTCAAAAAAAATAAAAAATAACCCGACTCCCCTCTGCCCTGAGCCCAAAGTAACATTACTTCCCCCATAAAAAATAAATAAATAAATAACCCGACTACCCCCCGAGCCCTAAAACTGCCTCCACCCCTCAAAAGTACCCCCCAAACCCTACCTGCCTAAAAAAATAACGCATCTGCCCTCCTGTGAAAAAAATAAAAATACAAAGATAACCTGACTCCCTGCCGCCCTGAGCCCTAAAACTGCCACGCCACCCCTCAAAAGTACCCCCAAACCGGGTCCCAGTACCTAAAAACCTGCTACCTGCCTAAAAAAAAGTAACACGACTACCTCCGTGTAAAAAAAAAAAAAATACTAATCCGGCCCTAAAACTACCGCCACCCCCAAAAAACCTAGCCTCATCCCTACTTAACATTCCCATTGCTTTCTCTTCCTGCTCCTGGAACAACTAGAGCACGCTGTCTGCCTTAGCCACGCACATGCGTTGTTAAGGCACATGCATGGTTAAAGCAGACACCACGCTAATGTGTGGTTCAGGTTAAGCTTGCGGGGAAACGGCACACGTGGCTCAGCCCGCATTGTTAAGACCGTTTCCCATGGTCTATGTGGAGGAGTGGAGTAATGTTCCAAGAAGGGAAACATTCTACCCTATAGAATACGGCATCAACAAGATTACCCTACTTTTGCTGAGTTGAAAGGAGGGGTACCAAGACCTTGGTGCCAGTGACAAGGTTGTAAATTGGCATTTGACTATACGATTACAAGGATCTCAGTATTGGCACTGTTCATTTAATGGGACACACTCCTTCATCCAGTGGAACACACATAGTCCAATCATAGATAAGTTGATGGATTCTCTAGACTGTTTCCAGGTGGAAGTAGGTTTTTGTGTTGTTCGCATACATTTGAAAGCTCAGCCGGTGCTGCTCAAAATGCTGTGCCAAAGGGCGTTCAGATGGGAGCAGATGAAAGTTAAGGACATAGAGGCTTTGAAAGAATGAACCTAAATAGGACATCATGGGACATGAGAAGATACAAGCTCACAGATCTGCATTGTTCTGTTGTGACACACAAGGAAAAAAAACATAAAACCGTGTAAAGAAGAAATAGGATACTGTTATTTTTTGTGAAGCCATTTTATGAATTTGTGTTTCCATTTAAAAATATGAGGAAGTCGAGGTCCTGCCCGACTCTGACCCATTGTCAAGAGGCCTGATTTGTGGGAGGACTGGGGTTGACCAATCTCTACTTATATTAGCTTGCCCCCCAATTGCTTGTGTTCAAAGACTGGTTCTCTTTGGGGTGGTCTGACCCCACCTACCATTTGGAAGTGACAGGTTTGGGGTTTAGCTCATGGTCCTGCTCTTGCTCTATGGTTCCCTTATTGCTGCTGCCATTCCGGGAGTGTCCAAAGAGGTCTTTCTCTCAAGGAGGGCTTTGCCGCACCATAGCCGTGGTGACAGACGCCCAACAGACCCTCCCCCTGGCATGGTGGCTGGCTCCAAGAGGTGCCGGTGCTGGAGGTCTTCAGGAGATGGGACCTCATCGGTATAACATTGCTCGGAGACGTATGGTCTGGGACCCACATGCGATCCTTCCAAGGTGTTAAAAACACATACACACACATCTACAAAATTTTACAAATGCCTACAGCTACGATACGCACTCCAGGAGCATATGCCCCAAGATGCCCCTCTCCAGGAATTCAGTCAGTTGAAGGCTAAACTGCTTATGGGTGCCCTGTGAAAGGGGGAATTTCCCAAATCTACAGCACACTGATCGTCAATTCCCGGGGGTCGCTGGATCATCTCTGGACTCGCTGGGAGGGGTAGCTGGGTCCAATGGAAGGACCGGACTGGCAAGACGCACTGATGGCCCTCGGGTCCTTGCTATCTCCTCTAGACTACATCTGATCCAGACTTACTACCTCCATTGTGCACACCTAGCCCCGACCCAGCAGTACCGAGCAGGAGCCCTACCTACACCTGCCTACCCCCGTTGTACACACACCCCGCCGATTTCCTTCATATGGTGTGGTCCTGCCCCAGGTTCCAGGTTTACTTGGCTGCCGTGGTAACAGATCTGACCAATGTTCTAGGCTGGGAGGTGGATCTCTTTTCATTAATGATCACACTTTGGGGTGATGGAGGGCTCTGGGAGCTCAAGGGAAGACAAGTCCTTCCTGGAGACCGCACTCCTGGAGGCCAAGTGTGATATTGCCACAAGCTATAAACAAAATCCACACCCTCGCCCCCCAAAATCTGTTGTGATGGAGGCAAGATGTGGACTCATGCGTTAAGCAGGAGCGGCGTGGCTGCCCTAAGAAACACGGCCAAGTGTGGGGGAAATGGTTGGGACAATTGGACTAAAAAGCATGTGCTCTGCTGTGTGTGCCTGCAGTGTACCTGTCACAAGCTGATGCCCCTTTTCTGTGGCCAGTACATTACTGTCCTGTGATGCCCAAAGTGGTTGTACTATCAGCGTATCCTGTGGTGCATTGTTATTGCTTCGAAAAACGCAATAAAATTGTTCATCCAATAAAATATGATTGAAAAAATGACATGGATGCAACTCAGGCAAGAGACTGAGGCCCATATTTATGCTTTTTTAGCGCCGCATTTGCGTAATTTTTTGACGCAAAAGCAGCGCAAACTTACAAAATACAATTGTATTTTGTAAGTTTGCACCGATTTTGCGTCAAAAAAAGACGCAAATGTGGTGCAAAAAAGTATAAATATGGGCCTGAGTTATTCTGTATAGAGTAGTTGTAAAATCTGAACATGCTATTTCCAATTACTGTCTTTTATGCCCCTCCAAACAGACCCCATCCAGCTTTATAAATTGACCTTTAAGACTTGGCAGACGATGAGCAACATGTAATTCAGGGTGGCCAAACCGAAAAAGTAAGTCAATGCCCTATTATCAGTATGTTTGCGAGTCAAGTAGACTCGTGTTTTGGTGGAATTCAACTTTAGCAAAAATATCCAGTGATCACAAGCCTGTAAACACGGCGAAGATGCCTGCATTTTAAACCTCAGCATAGTGTTTGTATACATTAGCATGTAAGCAGTGGGTGGCCAAAACTGAAATAATGAATGCTGGGCCACATCACACGAAACCATGTAAGGGCCACAAATAATGGATTTCAAGTTGTATGTGCTCTGCTCACCAGGAGGGCAGTCTGGTATCAAGTCTCTAAATCAGCCAGTCTTTAGCCCATCCAAAATAATGGGCCCTTTGAGGGTAGCGAGACAGGACTCAAGGGCAGTCAGCCACTGTGACGTCATAGGAAGAGTATGACATAATTCTTCTAGCTTGAACAGCTGGAGAGGCTGTGTACAGGCAGACACGAGGGACTGCTGAAACACCTGCAGCTTCAGTCTCCTGGTTTCAACCTAAACCTCCCCTCGTCACCAAGCCTGGAATCAAGGCCATCTTTCCATGGATACAACTATTTCACTCGACTGGGCACGTGAAGGCCATGTTTGAGTCAACAGTGGGTAGATCATGCAGGCTGGAACGGGTTGAAGATACAGAGAGTATAAATCCCTGTGGCAAACACTGGGGATATGGAAATACTACCTTATGATCCCCTACGAGGAACTTTCGCGGCTACATATTGTGTAATAAAGGCACCCAATCTACTGACAAATGGCAAAATGGCAAAACTACATCCGTTTGTTGATGGAAGATGATCTGTGCCAGGATGCTGCAATCTTCTGCGCCTGCGACTGTGAGCTTCTCGCAGCACACCCCAGAGGGCTTCTAGAGAACCTCACCTATTGTGAGATGTGTAATGTGGTAGATTGTAACAGGAGCTGCCTTCACGCTGTAGGACTAATGCTTGGCGGCCAGCGTTGCATGGTGATTAGAGACCATCTGTACCAGCCTGGCTTCAACTGCATGGACCTTCGGACCATGCCAGAAAAGACTGGCAAAGAGACACAGAGCGTTGCCATCATAAGAATCAACCACGTGTGCCTGATCCTCATCGGCAAGAAAGGTGTTGCGGGTGGCACACTGAACTTCAAGGCCTTCAAAATGGCGTGCCATATTCAGGAGAATGAATGCAAATAAAACCCTCGTGTGTCAGAGTACCGTGCCAGAGATTTTTTTTAAATATCTGAATCCATGCAGCCTACACCCAAAATGTTCATGTTTGAACATTCTGGAAGGCCAAGAGATGGTACTTTAAAACGAAAAACGATTCAGTGTAAATTGCTCAGTATTCTATTTGTAAGACGGCAACGCAGCCTCAGTTTGCTTTGTTGTGATTTCTTCTTGTACTTGCTGTTTAAATTAACATTTGATAGAGTAAATAATGACTTTTGCCGATTTTCATCAGTCATGTTGGTAAAATACTGAGCAGGTGGCACTGGCAACTTGAAATGTTCTAGAGTCCCTCTGTCTGCTTCACACATCGCCCCCTTAGTGCTGTGTTTCCCCACTCAAATCCCAGCACACCGCACTCTGCCAACCCCCCTTCCTTCTAGAATCCCCACTCCCTTCTTGTGTACCATGTTCTCCATCAGGTCAGCTGCACCGCCCCTCCTATCCATCACGCCTAGTCTAAGGCACCATGCTCTTCTTAGGCTCTCTCCCTTCTTCCACTTTTTTGTTTCTTGTCCCCGAATGAGATCTTTCACACTTATTACCCTAACTCCCACTCTTCCAGTTCATCTTTTCTACACTCCCCAGGGGGCATCAGTGAATGGCTATCAGAAGACATATGCTGAAGTCATCTAGAACAGAACTCTAGTTTTCCGCCACCTCTGCACCTGTGCCCCTTCCCTATCATATTTACTTTCACTTAGAAAAAGTAATCCATACATTTCCTTCCACAAAAACGAGGTCATTCATACCCTCACTTGCCCAGACAGTAAAGTCGCAATCAGCCTGTGGGTAAAGATAGCTAGGCATACATACAGTTTATACATGCAGACATTCATAGAAAATGCTTATTGCCCCTCTCAAGTATTGAGAGGGGTCTATACAAGGATGCCTCCATCGCTGCCTTCCCTGGCTTCGTGATAGAGACAAAAAGTGCCTCCTTAGTGGTGTCCAGGAGCACTCCCCTATGCATCCCTTCTTTATAGAGGTCCTCCAAGTTGATGCGAGTTCCACTGCATACTTAGGGTAGAACTTGGCTGGGAGTCCATCAGTATTTGGGATTTTGTTCCTTGCCAGGTCTTTGATAGTGCTGCAGCTCAGCCATGCCCATGAACGCCGCAATCCCCTCCTCTGTTGCCTGGTCATGCAGTCAATACATGCTCTCGTAATATTGTGTGAAATCTTCAAATATGTTGAGTTGTGTATGCACCTCCACCCCTGCTCTGCTCCTGATGCATATAATAGGTGTATCTCTACCTTCAGAATGCAACAGCCATGCTAGTAGTTTGCTTGCCTTCCCCCTTTCTACTTGGTGGGAGAGCAAGTCCCACCACCTCTCCCCACACTGCTATTCAGCGTCTACTGCTCCCTTAGTCTCTTTTGCGCTGCTGCTGCACTGTTTCATGCCCACGTCACCTCCCCTTTGTGCTTCCTGCTCTTTTTGCTACCCCTCTTCAGGCCCCACTGTGTCCCGCCATTCTCCTGCACTCTGTAACCTCTCCCGCCCCCCAGCATCCCTCCTACTCAATGACCTACTTAATGGCACTCGCTGCACAACTGTGCAGCGGGTGCGCACGCCAAAGGTGCACTAAAAGCAAGCCCATCTGCACTTGGACAGTGCCCAGCACCAGGACCCCTGATCCTCCCACCATCCACCGCTACTCCACAGACTAGCTCCTGGTCCTTAACACCGGCTGCCAAGTCTCCTGTTGCTGCACGTCTTACTAGCGCTCCACCGAAATACCTTTTGCCTAGCACTGCTGCTGCATCTCCTACCTCACAGGACCACCTACCCACACAAGACCCAACACCACCACCTCCCAGAAGACCACCATCAACCCATAACCGCTACACTACATCCTGCTCAATGCCCACTCCCTCAGCATACATGCCATGGAAATCTGTAGCACCATCACCACCCTCACCCCAGACATTGCCTTCATCACTGAAACATGGCTCACGCCAACATAGTCACAATCACCGCTGATGGATGCAAGAGGATACACCGGGACCGCCCCCATAAGCACGGTGGAGGAATCGCCATAGTATTAAAGGAAACCATCCAATGCTCCGCCACAAACGACGACCCAAGGCCTGTCATGGAGCACCTTAACTTCCTACTACACATCAACGCCAAGACAACCATAAGAGGTACGTCCACATACAGACCACCAGGACCCCTGACAGCTTTCTGCGACACCCTCAGCAACATCATCACCTCCTCGCAATCAACTCCCTCCACTACATGCTACTCCGCGACCTCAACTTCCACAATGGGGACCCCTACTACACATCTCTACAGGAAAACCTCAACATTGGATTCACCCAACTAGTCTCATAACCCACCCACAGAGCCGGACACACCCTCGACACCATCCTCTCCTCCAGTGACAGAATCAAATTTACCCACACCACGGAACTTTCCTGGACCGACCACACAATCGTCCACTTCACCAGCTCCAAGACCCAGCACACCATCACCAAAGCGGCACCCACCACTTTCCTGGACCGACCACACAATCGTCCACTTCACCAGCTCCAAGACCCAGCACACCATCACCAAAGCGGCACCCACCACAGCTGGGGAAAAGAACCAATGGACACAGGCTCTCAGCACCACAGTACCTGACACATCAGCCAACCTCGACCAGCTCGTCCACAACTTCTCCACCAAGAACAGCCATCACGGATCGCATAGATGCCAGAGCCAACCACACCAAGGAACTCTTCAAGATCATCTAGGAATTCTCCAACCCGACTACCACAGAAAACACATCACATCCCTCCCAACAACTCTGCGACTCACTATCTGACTACTTCCACAGCAAGATTGTAACATCTACAAATTTAACCCTCAACCACTTCGTTCAGCCTCGACAACCTCATCCAACCAGCGAACCCCAGCCCAGCCATAACCACCTGGTCCCCACTCAATGTCCAGACCACCGCTACCATAATGTCCTTCATCCACTCCAGGGCATCCACTGACCCCTGCCCCCACCATCTCTTCAACCTTGGGTCTAACATAATCAGTACTGAACTCACCAACCTTCTCAACACTTCCATCTCCACACCATCCTTCCCGGACAGATGGAAGCACGCAAACATCAGACCTCCCTTAAAGAAGCCCTCAGCAGACCCCAGTGACCCCAAGAACTACCAGCTGATCTCCCTGCTCGCATACCCAGCCAAAGTACTCGAGAAGGCCATCAACGACAGCTTGCTGACCACCTAGAACTAAACCACCTACTCGATGCATCACAATCAGGTTTCTGGGCCAACCATAGCACTGAGACCACGCTCATCACCGCAACAGACGACATCAGAACCCTCATCGACAAAGGGGAAACAGTGGCTTTGATTCTCCTCGACCTGTCTGCAACATTCAACACCGTCACCCATCACATCCTTATCAACAGACTCCACAACATCAGCATTCAACAACACGCCCTCAAGTGAATCACCTCGATCCTCTCAGGTTGCAGCCAGACCATCTGCCTTCCTCCCTTCACCTCTGCTTCCAAGAACACCATATGCAGGGTGCCCCAAGGATCATCGCTCAGCCCCACGATGTTCAACATCTACCTGACCCCCCCCCCCCTCGCAACATCGTCAGATCCCACGGACTCAACATCATCTCCTATGCTGTCGACACTCAGCTCATCCTCTCGCTCACCAAAGACTCCTCTAACACCAAAACCAACCTCCGCAACACCATGACCGACATAGCCGACTGGATGAGAGACAGCGGCCTCAAACTGAACTCCGACAAAGTTGAGGCACTGATCTTTGGAAAGAACAACTCCGCTTGGGACCACAGCTAGTGGCCAGGAGAACTTAGACCCACTCCCATACCGACTGACTACACTTGCAACCTTGGCATAATCCTGGACAGCCAACAGACCATGAAACAAGAAGTGAACACAGTCGCCTTCTCCTGTTTCCACACCCTCTGCATGCTCCGCAAGATCTTCAGATGGATCCCAGTAAATACCAGAAAGATTGTCACACAAGCCCTCATCACCAGCCCCCTTAACTTTGGCAACGCGCTCTACACCGGTATCTCCTCCCAGATCCTCAGAGGACTCCAGACAATACAGAACACAGTAACCAGGTTCATCCTGGACCTCCCATAGCATACCCACATCACTCCTCACCTCAGGAAACTCCACGGGCCTCGTGTCCAGAAAAGATGCAAGTTCAAGACCTTCACACATGCCTCCAAAGCCCTCCACAAACTAGGACCGCCCTATATCAACCACCGGCTGAACTTTCATCTTCCCTCGAGACACTGGCACTCAAGTTCATTCACCCTCGCACATGTCCCCTGCATCCATCGCACACACAGCGGGGGCCGCACATTCTCCTACATCGCCGCTAAAGCTTAGAATGACCTCCCCCTCCACCTCTAAATGGCATCCTCCCTAGCAAACTTCAGAAAGCAACTCAAGACCTGGCTTTTCGATGCAGACGCAGCAACCTCAGAGCCCAGATACCCCTAGAGGTGATAGTGTTGCGCTTTACAAAAGGCTGATTGATTGATGGTCCTGTTCATGGGTATTCAGGGTGGGTGAGTGCATTCAGATGTGTCTGAGCCTATGTATGTTTGTCCCTGGCATCACAGAGGGCCACCCCATCTGGTTAGGTAGAGTGCAGCCCCTGTTCCAGAATACGGATAGAGCCCACCATTGTACGGAGTTTGTTTTCAAGACTCCCAGTTATCAATCCAGGATGTAAAATCGTGTGTAAACCTGAGTATGGGGTAGCACACCAGTAGTGCTGTGGAGTGGTCCAGATTCTCATCTGCTAAGCAGTTAAAATCCCTACCCACTATCCATGGCATGTGTGTTTCTGGGCAGTAAAGGCCCTCTTCTACCTCTTTCTCATCCCCGCCCCCCACTGTCTCAACTGAAGACTGTGCTTTAAGGGTAAACAGAGAGCAGTGGGTCGGCCATGGTAAATTTAGGATGAGCAAGCCGAAAATGAAAGTTTGTGTCCCCTAAGAGTAGGTTTGAAGTCCTTGAATATAATTCTGTTTTGGAGGGATTCCCAATTACATCTCAGAAACCCTACTCAAGTATCAAGTATACTATTTAGTGCTGCTTCTCACTCAGATTCATGTTCACATCTTCCACACAACTAACTCTCCCATTGTCTTGGGGAGGAGCCAAGATGGCGACCGGGAAGGACACTTAACAAAGCGCTCCATCTCGGGCTCGCCACCAAATAGCTGCAGGGCGCCCCTGGGACGCTGACATCCTGGTGTGAAGGAGGGACCCGCTCTGGGAGCTTCTCTCCCCTCGCTGGCGGCTCTGGAGGCGGTCGAGCGGCCGAGAAGAGAGGCTGTCGAAAAACAACGCTGCACTGAGAACCGCAGCCGCCATCTTCCCTCGCGGCGAGGATCGGAACTCCGTCCTGGAGCCCGGACGGTGAGGTGGGTGTGCGGCGGCAGGGGGACCCCACCTTGGGAGGGCAGCAAGCCCACATCTGGGCCCTGCACTACCCTGGGCTTCCCCTCTCTCCCCCCCTCTCTCGCTGGAGATCCCCCCCCCACCGCCGGCGTGGGGGGGAACAGAGCAGCAGAGGACTAACGGCCAGGGACCCCCGGGGTTGCCCCCTCTGATATACGGACCGGCAGAAAGACGCGCCCCCCTCGGTCTAGAGGGGCCGCGGGGGTAAATCCACGAGGCGCTCCCGGGGCGCCGGTGATTCGGAGACGGAGGGGAGATCCGCTCCCTGTGCCCCCCCGCCGGTTGTTGTTGGCGGCCCCAGAAATTTCCGTCCGGCCGAGGGCCACGGTGGAGGTGCCCTCTTCAGGAAGCTATGGCCGCCACCCCTCCCCTGACACTGGGATCTGAACCCCGCACGGTGACCCAGACAGTGAAACGGGTGTATGGCGGCTGACATTGAGAGGGCGGGGAGCCCTCACCCAGGCCCTGGGCTGCCCTAGCCAGCTGCAGAACTACTTGGGCCTGCGGGCCTTGCACCCCCGCCCTCCGCCTCCCTTCCGCCCATGCTGGTTGGGGGGCCTGGTGGTAGGTAGCCCCTGCCCGCCTGAGCAAGAACCCAACTTGAAGAATACCAGGAGGGCCAAAATCTAAAAAAATTGAAACGCGCACCGGCGCTGACCCGTGAGGATACACAGCCCCCCCTGCTCGACCAACCCAGGGAACGTGGGAGATCGCGTGGGTGCGAGAGGAACAAGCACACACCAGACAAGACAAAATGGCCGGGAGGTCCAAATCAGCGAGGAGTCAGGACCGGAACGCGCATGGACCAGCGCCTGGCGATCAACAACCCATACCCACTTTGCAGTCGCTGGAATCCACGCTTCTGGCCCACTCCTCACAATTCGAGAAAGTACTACAGGCAATCATGGACACTAAAATTTCATTGGAGAACAGGATAGACACAGTATCGCAAGATCTGAACATTCTTAGAGTAGGCCACCGCAAACAAATTCTCCGCCTGGATCTAGAGGTAAAAACACTGCTGAGAAGAGCAGAGGAGGCGGAGGGCAGGTCCCGCCGTAACAACATACGGTTTCTCGGATTCCCTGAAAAATCATTGGATCAAAACTCAGAGCTTTTGCTGGAACACTGGTTAATTAAAGAGGTCCTGAATGGAGCCCTATCGAAAAAAAATTCAGTGGAAAGAGCACACAGGATTCCTGGATGCCCCCCAGTGCCGGGCCAACCCCCAAGACCGTTGATAGCCAGGTTCCTGAACTTTAGAGACCGGGATGCGATACTGCAACAGTTTCGCAACAAAGGCCCATTCAAATACGAGGACTCAACTGTTCACGCTTATCCAGACTTCACTCAAGAAGTGCAAAGACAACACAACTCCTTTGCCCAAATAAAGCAACGTCTCCGTGAACATGATATAAAGTATGCACTATTATTCCCCGCCAAATTAAGAGTACTAACAGATGAACGCACCCACGTGTTCACCTCACCAGAGGACGCTTGGACATGGATGCACGCTAAGGGGATCGCCCACCCCGAGAAACAACCGGCACCGACGAGAACTGGTCAACGATATCGTCACGGAAACGCTCCAAGAGGCGCACTAGGGGTCAACCCACGGAGAAACAGGCTGCAGAAGAGAGAGCTAGGGCCTTGAAAGAAACTCCCCTGCTGACACAGAACTCCTTCGAGACTCTCAGGACCCACCAGGAGGAAGGCTCGGAGTCGGACTTGATAAGCTCGGATTCCACATTAACGGAGGAACTGAGGGGCCCGGAGCTCACCCCGGTCCACAGATACACTTTGAACGAGTGTCACCGACCCACCCCCCCCCAGCGGGCCACAGTTGGAGAGTAGAACTGAACATTGCGTGTCCCACTGGAAGTGGGTGGACACATCACCTGAACTTATGTATCCTTATTTCTCTGCTCTTGGAGATAACTCCTTTACTCAGATTGCGCGTAATTAGCGGCGGTGCGCGGCAGGGAGGGGGACGGATCGCCGCGCCCTGGGGGCGCCCCAAATCACCCACAGACCGCGTCTGCAGAAGGATGCGAGCCCCTACAATGAGCCGCACCCGGATAGTACTATTGCTCCCCCGCAGACATCCACATGGACACAGCCCAGGTCGCACCCCAACGGGGTGCGTAGCTTGTTGCTAGTTTACAGTTGGGGACGGGATCCAGCTGGGGAGGGAAAGAGGGTAATTACTAGTTTGTACACTACAGGTCTGCGCACAACACAGGATACATGGCCGGGAGCGGGGGGCCGGGCCGCTGCAGCGGCGAGGGCAGGAGAAACCAATCGGGTCCTATCGGGGGGCAGAGTGCCAGACACACTCACACAAAATGAACATGGCCCAACTTACAGCCCACAACACACACAAATATGACATAGTCACCTGGAATGTCAGGGGACTCGGGACCCAAAGCAAAAGGTCCAGGGTGCATGCACGACTTAAACGCCAGGGCACACATATCGCAATCCTACAAGAAACCCACCTGCGGGACCCAGACTTGCAAGAACTGTGGAGTAAATGGGGAGGACAGATTGTAGGCACATCTTACTCAACTTTTTCGAGGGGGGTCCTTATATGGATAGCAGGGAGTGTCCCCTTTCTCCAAACATCATATAGGATAGACCAGGAAGGCAGGTATGTGGTAGTGGAGGGTAAATTAGACGGCAAACAATTATCACTCATAGGGGTATATGCCCCCAACAATGCGCTGCCCGAGTTTCTGAGCACGCTCACCCCAGCATTATTAATGAACCCCGGAACACCCGCCATATGGGGTGGAGACTTCAACAGTACGCCGGACCCGGCACTGGACAGGTCTAACCCCCCACACACCTAGCAGCCAACAGATGTCCCAGGCGCCCATTGCCAACATGGGCCAGTGACATGGGCCTCCATGATATATGGCGCATGAAGCACCCACAACACAGGGAATACTCATTTTACTCAATACCACATAAGGTGCACACTAGGATAGATTTACTATGGGGTACTCAGGAAATTTGCACAGCAACCAGCGGGATTGAATACCTAGCTAAGACACTATCAGACCACTCACCGCTTAAAATAACTCTGGACTGGGGCAGGAAGCGTCAAGTGATCCCAACTTGGAGACTACAAGTGGAAGCCCTACAGGACCCAGCATTTACAGACACACTGAGAACAGCGCTAAAACAGTATTGGGAATTAAATACTGGCACCACAGATTTAAGAGCAGTGGAGTGGGACGCACACAAAGTAGTGATTCGTGGACACTGTATCTCTACTACATGGGGGTTGAGACGCACACTCCATGCAGAGGTTAGTAAGCTGGAGAAGAAACTAAGAGCACTAGAAAATGCAGTTGCCCGCAATGAAACGCCATACACGTCATTAAAAGATGCGCGTGCAGAATATGCAACCGCCGACGCCACACTACGCCTTCATGACTACAAATACCACCTGACTAGACTACAAGCGGAAGGCGATAGATCGGGTAGGCTACTCGCATGGCTCCTGCGGGAGGACCGGCAACGCCCTCCAATTGGGGCAATAGGGATAGGTGCAGGCGCACTAGCAACCATGCAGGAAAAAATAAACGATGTGTTCAGGGAATACTACACACAACTATACGCTACACGCACATCATGCACTCCCCAACAGCTCAGGTCTTTTCTAGCAGACTCCTCTCTGCCCCAACTTACTCACACTGACAGAGAGACATTAGAGGCCCCCATCACATCAGGAGAACTCAACAAGGCCCTTGAACAATTACCCAGGAATAAAGCCCCAGGGGCAGACGGCTTGCCATCAGAATACTATTCTACCTTTGCGAAACACCTTAACACACATCCTACTAAAAGTAATTGAAGAAGCAGGGGTTAATGGGACTCTGCCCCCCACAATGAGGGAGGCAATGATAGTGGTCCTCCCGAAGCAGGGGCGCGACCCCACTGACGTCAAGTCCTACAGACCCCTGTCCCTGCTAAACCTAGACTGCAAAATACTCGGTAAAATCCTGGCCAACAGGTTAGCTCCCTACATGCACACTCCGGTACACGAGGATCAGAATGAATTTATCCCAAAACGTAACACCTTCCTCAACATTCGTAGGCTGCTGAGTGTAATGGGCGACACCCCCGAGTGCATTTGAGGAAGCAGTGATCTCACTAGAGATCGAAAAAGCGTTCGATGCACTAGAATGGGACTTTCTGTTTGCCACCATGCAGCTAATGGGTATTGGCCCACAATTTACACGCTGGGTACGCATTCTGTACACTAACCCACAGGCCAGGGTGAAAACAGGGGGAGTCATATCAGAGAGCTTCTCGATCAGCAGGGGAACAAGACAGGGGTGCCCCCTATCTCCCCTTCTATTCGCCCTGGCGATGGAACCACTGGCCGCACGCGTACGCGCAAAAAAAGAAGAATGGGGGGTGGTAAGGAGCAGCACCTCCCACGCCATATCACTGTACGCAGACGATGCCTTGATATACATACGCAGAGCTGAGGAGGTGTTGCCCCCGGTGATGTCACTGCTGTCTGAGTTTGGAGGGATCTCGGGCTTGATAGTTAATTGGGGGAAATCCTGCATATTCCCGCTAATCAGCTGGCACCCAGCGAGACAAGAGAATGCCCCGTCAGGCCAACTAAAATGGTGCTTCGACACATTTAAATACCTAGGGGTCAATGTCTACCACAGAGCAGAAGACCTTAGGGATGGTAATCTGGGAAGAGCGGTGTCCTATGTAAAGGGCTCAATGCGTTTCTGGAATAAACTACCACTTTCACCACTGGGTAAGGTTGCCATAGCTAATATGCTGGTACTACCTAGACTGTTGTATTACTTCGCGGCCCTGCTGATCATTATTCCCAAAAGCTTTTTCAACAGTTTAAATTCTGCACTGGTACAGCTGGTGTGGAGTGTGGGCAGAAGGCGGGTCGCAATCACCACACTATACCACCTGGCGGCTGCGGGTGGGCTGGGCGCTCCTAACTTCGAGCTCTATTCCGCGGCCGCACAGCTGCAGTGGATCTTAAATTGGATCCATAGACCCAGCTCAGCGGAAGCTACTTGGCTGAAAACCCGACTTCAGGGAGTCCCCCTGCTTGAGTGGCTTATGGATAAGCAAACCAAAAGCACATGCGTAAATCCATTGATGGCAGCAGCACACGCTTGCTGGAAGAAATACATCCAAAAAGACGCCAAAAAACGTCCCTACTCACCACTTCTCCCACTAGAACGGCTCCCCGGATGGGTGGAAGCCGGATCTCACTCGCCCACAACCTGGATAGATGCGGGCATAAAACACAGTGGGAGAGTGCTTCGAGGAAGGAAAATTAATGTCCTTTGAAGCCATACAGGTCCTCACAGAGATCAGCCCAGTGCAATTTCTGGCATACCATGCTATATGCCACGCCATCAGAAATACATGGGCGTCTGGAGACCTAGAGCCAAATACCTCAGCTACTTTGCACCATATGCTGAGTTGCGACACCCAAGAAAAAGCAGTCTCAAATGCATATAAACTTCTGAACAAACTCCCGGAATCTAATCTGCAAAAGGCTTGGAAGAGGTGGAACGCCGTACTGCCTACCCCGATCCTAGGGACAGAATGGCCAAAAGCCCTGAGCCACACACGTGAGGTCTCAAGAAACCCCAGATTTCGATACACACAGTTTAATTACTTACATCAGACATATTTGGCACCAGCCAGGATTAAACTTATGTTTCCCAGGACGGACCCAGCTTGCCCCAGATGCAAAACCCCAGCAGCACAGTTTTACCACATGGTCTGGGAGTGCCCGCGGTTACAAGGGGAATGGGCTGGGGTGGTCATGGCATTATCAGAAATGACGGGCCTCAACCTGGACACGAACCCCAAATCCTGCCTACTTGGCCTTAGGACAAGGACTAAAAGAAAAAAACATTTGCACAGGTTCATAGACTTGGCTTATGCAATGTACAAAAGACTGATAGCCATGAACTGGAAGGCCCCCAAAGCACCCGACCTAAAAGCCTGGCTCACACTCACGCTCCGCTGGGCACGTGCTGAACATCAGGTGCTAACGAACCTGGCGTGAAGGGGACTGCGACATTCAGGCTGCGAAGCTTGGGGCACTTTAGTCTCCAGACTAGAGGCAAAAAACGATGAAAGACCCCCTTGAAGCGTAGATAGCTGCGACTACCTAGATAGTCGCGGGCATGGCTCCAGTTGTAATGCGGTAATACACCAGGGGATGCGTACACACCTGTCAACAATGCCCCGACACCACTATCAGCACACCACACCCCCAAACACACATATCAAGCAGCACACACAGGCCACCATGCCCAATCAATAGACACAGGTGCCATGGTACCAAGCCACCCCCCGCTCCTCCTCTCCCCTCTTCCCCCTTCCCCCTTCCCACACGGCAGCCGGGGCCCCCACCCAGAACCCTAAACGATAATGAAACCCCCCCATAAACGAAAGCCCTAAAAATCTGTGTCGGAAAAAACGAAAATATTGACCAAACTGCGCAGAACTGGAAGTGTACGAAAGTTCTTAGTTGTTTGTTGACCTTAATTGACGAGAGCCCAGCAAGTTACTGTAATCGACAATATCCTACTATTATTGTCATCTGTGTACATTGCAATGTATGGCTCTCTTGAAAACTCGATAAAAACATGTTAAAACAAAAAAAAAAAAACTCTCCCATTGTCTTCTTACTGCCATGGATGGTTCTACCTCCGCTGTAACATTCCTCACTTCTCTTTCCTCTCAAAGCTCTCATGGTGCTACATTTTTTCGATTCTCTTTATTAATTTCCAATTGTTTCTGACAGGCGAATTGTGTAGATTATAGGAAGTAGTATATGAAAACAGAAGTTATTTGTGGAAACCCAAGCAGTTATTTTAGGGGTGCAAAGCCCATTGAGTGATCGTGGCTCAGTGAGTGCTTATGAAATAAAGCATGACAGTAAACTTTCAGTTGTAGGTGGGCCTTGAGAGTTCTTTCCAAAGTGAACAACGAGGGCATTAACCGTGGAAGGGTCTTTTAGTAAAGTGTGACAGAGGGGAAAGGCAGGGTCACTAGAATTATGTGATTCTGCAGCTGCTGCATTTTTCACCTAATTATGCATTTGCCACACAATCCACCATTTTACTGGGTAAAGCAGATTTTACCATAAAATGTATCATGCTCAAACAGATTAAACGTTACCAAAAATATAGCAACATGTATTCCTGCACACAAGAAGGACGTTTCCAAAGATGGTTGGTCATCTTTCTTTGTTTATTGCTGTATTTGGGTGTTAAATTGGTTCTAATCAGCTGAAATATTTTACCAGTCAGTGTTACCACATGTTAAAAAAAAAGACAAAATAATGAAGTAATACTGTCAGATAATGTGCCGAATTGTGACACAAAATTTGCCTTGTTCCCCTTAACTTTAGTCAATCATGTCACATAATGTGGTCCTCCTCTGCTGCATAATTCCAGTGGCCCTGGGTATAGAACAGGAGCAGGTGGTATTGTCTCAAATAGCAGAGTGAGTGGGAACTAAAGCAAAACAAAGGCCCATATTTATACTTTTTTAGCGCTGCATTTGTGCCGCTTCTTGACGCAAAAACGGCACAAACCAACAAAATACAATTGTATTTTGTAAGTTTGCGCTGATTTTGCGTAAAAAAACGACGCAAATGCAGCGCTAAAAAAGTATAAATATGGGCCAAAGTGAGTAAGGTGGAAAGTACGACTAAGTGTTGTGAAGACCAAACATGCAATTAGTGAGCACATTCCTGTTTACCGGGACACAGACTGTGTGAGAAGAGACATTTTAATAACTTGAACACAATATGGTGGCAAATGTGACCATTATGGGGGGGAAACGTTGAAATAGAGGGGCTTGCCTGCGAGACTGTTACAATAGTTTACTTTCCTGATCACATGAGTGTGGATCATGTTCTTGGCGAGTTCATTGGGAGTTTTAGGCTTGCATTGCTTAGATGGGTGTGGACAGAGGTGGGAGCAGAGATGGTCAACGTGGACGGATATACATCAAGGTCAAAGTAAACACTAAGGCTTGGTGAAGAGGTGGATGGAACAATGATTGTAGGAGGAAATCAGATTAAAGTTATTTGGGTACACTGGACAACGGAAGAATTAGAACTTCCATGTTGTTATGTACGGTGTTATGCAGTGAAGGGAAAACAAGTGATGCCACCATGTTTCTGGAAGTCAGAGGGTGGTGAGGAACAAACATTTTTGTTTATAAAGCATATATATAGAGTCTTTATTATAAAATTGATAACTAAGGACATGTTAAACGTTAAATAAAATTAAACGTTGCGGGCATATTTATACTCCCTCTGCGCCGATTGTGCGTCAAAAATTTTGACGCACAATCAGCGCAAACGTTGCCCCGTATTTAAACTTTGGCGCCCGCGGACGACAAAATTCCGCCGTGTGCGTCATTATTTGGATGCGGCAACCCCCCTTGCGTTCATTATATGCAAGGTAGGCGTTCCCGTCCAAAAAATGGCTTAAAGGGCCGTGCGTCGTATTTATGCTTTCGGGCAAAAATGACGCACGCCGGGAGGCGGAGCCAGAAGATGACGCACAGCCCGATTTGCGTCAAAAATTAACGCCTGGGTCAGGGCAGGCATTAAAATGGGGCAAACACACCTGTATTTAATCAGAACACACAGAACAAACAGCAGAGCAGCAACAGGGAGCCATGGAGGTGATTCTAATCCAGCATGCACGCAGACGCAGAGCCCAGCAGCAACAACAGCAGCTACAACAACACCAGCAGGGACCCCAAAGGCAGCGCAGAAGCAGGAGAGGATATTCCGCCCAAGAACAACACTTCAGGGCCTCAGGGAACACGACATCATACAAAGGTACCGGTTAAACTGGCAGGCCATTCAGCAGCTGCTGCGAAACATTGAACAGCAGTTGGCCCCCACTTTGGTGACACCCCGCACCATCCCAACAGAAACAAAGCTGCTTGCCGTACTTCATATGCTGGCAAGTGGCTCTTTTCAAACAACTGGTGCCCTGGTTGGCGGAATATCACAACCATCATTCTCCGCCTTTTTGCCCAAAGTACTGGACGCCGTCATTCGACTGACACCCGCCACATCTGCTTCCCTAACACACTGCAGAAGCAGGAGGAAACTAAACAGGGGTTCTACGCAATCAGTGGCTTCCCACACCTCCTTGGTGCAATCGACTGCACACATGTACGCCTTGTGCCACCTGCTGTAACTGAACACCTCTACCGCAACAGGAAGCACACACATTCCATCAACGTGCAGGCCATTGTCGATCACCGGGGATTGATCACCAACATCGTGGCTAAATATCCTGGGAGTGTACATGACTCATACATCTTCAGTCACTGCACCATCAATGAACACTTCCAGGATGGACGCTATGGCAATGGACTACTTGTTGGTAA
Organism: Pleurodeles waltl; assembly: GCF_031143425.1. Lineage (NCBI taxonomy): Eukaryota > Metazoa > Chordata > Amphibia > Caudata > Salamandridae > Pleurodeles > Pleurodeles waltl. The sequence goes on from NC_090450.1 coordinate 538,625,439, forward strand.
GTACAAAAACCTACATATATATACACTGCACAGCAACCCTCTAGGACACACAACACATACACCACAACAGCAACATGTCGACAGGAACACACTGAGGTCGTGACATCGCTATCCATGTTTCTTAAGTCACCATTGAATCTGTCACACATCGGAATTTACTGTACAGCCTAATGTGAAGACGTCAATGAGTGTGGTTGCCTAAATGTCACCTTGCAAATTGTAAGTGTCCCTTTACATTAATACATTGCCTAAGTCTAAAGGTATGGGATGTCCAGGGTACTTTGATATGAAAGTGTTAACAACACTTTCAATTTTAACTCTGCATGGAACTATCATCTCACCCCCAGTGAAGACACACGGACACCTGTATCACAAGTCACAATGCTAGGGAGGGCACACTGGACTGCAAATCCCAAAACATACTGCTGACAAACGGTTAGCAGACAAACACTTGTTCAGCCAAGGAAACAACACAATGCAGATGGTATAGCCTACAAGCATAGGATGTCACATTAGTACACAAAAGAGTCACAGACAATACAAGACAACTACTGCCATTAAAGGTCTTTTCAATAGTGCCAGCTACATCAACATGATCCCATTCATTTTTTCTTGCAACTGATCAGGGGTATGGCATCCAGCCATGGATTATGACACCATTTGGCAACCTGAGTACAGCTGCAGAGCGTGCATACAATGAGGCCCATAGGAGGACACGCAGCATTGTCGGGCGGACCTTCGGCATCCTCAAGTCAAGGTTCCGCTGCCTCGACATCACTGGTGGTAGCCTCCTATATTCCCCCGAGATGGTCTGTAGATCATCCTCACATGTGCAATATTGCACAACATTTGCATCAGAAGAAACATTCCCCTCCTGGAACCAGAGCTACGCATGCCTGAAGAGGAGGAAGAGGAGGATGCTGGCCTGCAACAGGAAGGGGAACTACAGAACACAGCTGCTGGTATACGCAGGCGGCAACAGATTGTAAATAATTTCTTATGAATATGATCACCTTCACCACTTTAGTTAACTAATTTAAATAAACACCTATTATAATCACCATATCATGGTCTGGCTATTCCTTTTTACACACCTTCATCTCTACTTATCAGAATAAGAGTGTGCCTCATGGAGCATTGCTGAGATACTGAGTAGGACACAGAACATCCCAGAGCTCATGTGATGCCTAACATACAATGGTCACATACACACACACTCTTAATGACATATATCATGTACATATCTCCTTTGAAGGCCTATAGCAGAGGACCACAACTATTTCATACATACATGTTGAAAGCAAGGTCCAACGCAGCATATGGCACACAACTAAGACACCTTCACTCAATAAGGGGAAAACAAGCCTCATACATGAGGCAGTCAAAGTGCTTTGGCATCACTAACAGGAATGTCTGACAAGACCCTTGACAGCAGTTAATCCAACTGCATCCAATATTTGCAAGGAATATCTGTGACTAGAGTTCCATAGAAGCAGAAAATAGACAGCACAAGTGCCACACATATGACATGCATTGCGCACATGACATTCCATGCACATGTCAGCCCATTTCCTAGCTCCTGACACACCCATGCACCTGGTCACAACCCACCTGTCGGAAGAGGTCCCTGGAATACTAAGATGTGTACCCTGATAATACCTCCTCTACAAACACAGACCAACATTAGCAAACCAGTGTGCTACACCCTTTCCTAAGGTATGCCATTGTCATAGAACATCTGACTCCATGGACGTCAGGTCAATTTATACACTGTCTTCTAGTTTCAAAGCCCTGTTAGCACATGTAGATTGCTTCCCCTTGTGAAAATGTCTGTTGGCCCTTAGAATGCAAGTCTCACCTACAGGACTGGTGAGAAACAGATGCAGCCAACACCTGTGATCACCTCCATGCACACCACCCATTACAAAAAGCACTGCCCCTGATGATGCCTGGAACAGCCTAGGAGTTGCCATTATGTCAAATACACCGTCAACCATTGATAGTAATTAAGCCGTGTAACACAGCCCTTGGGTTCATTTGTCACCTTCAAAAACACAGGACGTACACAGATTGACATGTCAACTAGTTTGTCCTCCAAACAGTCTCAGTCAGACCACTGATTATGTAACTTGTCCAGTAGCTGGCTCCTGAATCATCTTGCATTCTGTCAGCCTGACTGGCAACTGTCTGTGCGTCACACTAAAGTATCCCTGTGTCTACATATGTACCACACTTGCGTTAGCAAACCTGCCATTCATCAGGGGGCATTGGGCATAGGCTTCTACCATGCATACACAAATACATTGTATAGCATCATCTGCCTTTTAACTGTATCATTTGAGTTAAATCCTCTTGGAAATGCAAAATTCATGGCCCATCCCTTGTCTGGGTTGCATTTATGCATGAATGATAAAGTGTGACAGTGTCCCAGGGTCATAGGCAGGGATTGGGTACGGGGCTTTCAGCACAAACAGCAACCTCTGATAATGTACATGACTAATACACAAATGTCAGAACCATGACAGTTCACACACAGCACCACAGTGCGCACAACATTGTGATGGGCCGTGTGTGGTGAATAGCTGCGAGAATAAACAGCCCAGAGGCTATGATGTTCCCAGATGCAGAGGCCAACCTGTGTACAAATGTTGTAATGACACCTGCCGGAACATGACAATTGAGACATTATCTCACTCAGCACACCAAGGTTGCCCTGTTGACTGTCTCATTACACGTCTTTAGTGACAGGGTGGGACCATCCACATGTTGGTTCACATGTCCACATCTACTTTACTCACATTGATCAACAAAGGATACTCAGTAGTTACAGGAATAGCTGCCACTGACTCATGATGAGTCCTGGTCCGAACTGTGACAAATTACACCCCAAAAAATCTACAGGATCATCATTGGACCACACACATGAACAAGACACCTATGTGCAATTGATCACTGGAAATATGTGGACACGTGCTGTCTTGTATGCTGGTCCACCACAGCCACTTGATAGTTGGGGCTTACTTCTATGGCCTCAACTGTGGTGTCATCATACATATGAGATTGACCATTGTCTGTCTGTGCAAACAACATGGTACCCACTTCCTCAATGCATGTGTATGACTCACTGGGGGATTCATCAACTAGTGCCTAGGAAGCTGTTACCAATACTCTAGGACATAGGATGTAGAAATTGTGGACCTTTGACATGAACATGCGTCTGCCATCCATCTGGTGCATGCTATGTCACATGTGGTGTCTACGTGACCCTAAAACTTGGAAGTATACTTTGCGGGTGTTGTTACATGTATGTTTAACACATGCCCTTGCTCACTCCAATTTTTACTTGCATCTTAGGGTTGGACACATGGACGTCACATTCATACAACCAAATGTACAATAATGCTTCATATGAGGTACACACACACTTGGTCAACCAACAAATTAGTTGTCAAAGCACACACTTTGAGCCAAAGGCAATTAGGTATTGTACATATGTGCGTCACATTGCTATCCTCTCCTTATGGCAAACATGCACAATCTGTGCCACACATATATGTAGGGCACACTTATGACCATCTATGACGTCAGCCAACTGTAAACATACTGTGAAGGGTGTAGTGGATGATGTTCCGCTGCAGTATGATGTCACACATGTGAACATACACCATCAACACCATACTGTCTTCAATTAGCCAATCTCTGATGTGTTCAAAATGTAAAATAACCAAAAAAAGAGGTAAAAATGCCCCAAACCAGTTAATGCACTGCAATTTTGACGTTCCTAGCAGTGTGCGTCATTTTTTGTTTACCAAAACTGTATTTGCGTCATTTTTTTTTACGCACAGGACTGAAATTTAGCCCGCATCCAGATATTTGTACAGTCCATGTATCATTATGTAGATGCGGGTTAATATGCACGTCTGTGCGTCAAAAAAAATGACGCAAATACAGTTTTGGCAACAAAAAAGACGCATAACGTGAAAGAGGCGGGACTTTTCATACAGGAAGTGATGTAATAGGATATCCTGTGTACAGATCATGTACAGTGGGTGTACTTTCACTTTCACTTTGCAGTCTATGATCCTTCTAGGCTGTGTGGCTGTGTAGAGAGTGTTGTCCAGAGATTTTGTGCTGTATTTGTCCTGTGTGCTATCTGTAAAGTCCTTTTGTGAAATAAATTTTGTTTGTGTATACTGCAGTACTGTGTTTTGTCTACATTTGTCCATTTATCTTGTGTATTTCTTGTTTGTGGGAGTCTGTTGTGGGTAGTGTTAGTATGGGGATAGTTGGGCTCTTTTAGTGTTTAGGTTTACTTTTTTTCTGTCTTTTTACCCCTACTTTCACCCATTTCCCCTTTCTATTTCTTTTACCCCTATTCCTTCTCTTCAATTATAAGTATGTCTGGTAGGCCACGTCTTGGCAGGATGGGGGAAGAGGAGTTGGGGGGCTTCATCTGGCTGGTGACGCATTTCTTGCCGCTCATGATCCAGGCAGGGGGCAGGGTCATACAGGGGTACCCGACAGAGGCACGCAGAATCCGGTGGGGAAAGGTGCTGCATCACCTGCAGCGTGTGTATGCCAGCCAGAGGAGTGACCACCAGCTGAAGCACCGGTGGGCTGACCTCATCACCAGGGAGCAGGATCTCTTGGACCACCTGGGAATCATGATTGGTGGCACTGCTGGTGAGTACGACTATTGTTATTGTGCACAATTAAATGCTCTGTAGTGACATCAGTGGATTAGTGCAATGTCTGCCAGCTAACTTGATGACTGTGTGTAATTTTGGGGAAATATAAGGGGATCATTGATGCACTATGGCAAGGATCACAATTGCTAGGTGTCAGGTAGCACGTGCTCAGCAAACTTACAGGTAACTTTACCATGAAGTAAATTAGTGCGTCCTTTTTGTCAGCACAGCTAACAAAATAGGAGCCAATCATGTCTATATAGGGTATTATTGACAGTGAAGTACAGATGTACCAACATTTAGGCCAACTATGTTGACGCAATTGCTAGACTGACTTTAGAATCACTACATGATGCTGAAAATGAGTGCTGCCTTCAGGTCAATTTATAATAGCAAAGTGGCTCAAACATTGGTCTCATGTTAGTCTGGTGAGTGTGGAAGGAAAGCGTTCACAGAAGTACTATGAATGTGTGGGATTATTGTGTTTCTTGTTCTTTCTGGATACATGTCAGTTCATGATTTGATAACATTGTGAAAAGGTGTAAGGTGCCCTCAGCTGTTTGTTGGAATCGGTTGAGCCACAATCCAAATATGGATGGCAGTCCAAGTGTATGCACATGGCTTTACATCTCCATGGTTGGTGCAAATCACCATAGCTGGGCCACATCAATTGACTATACTGTAACAACAGGATGGCTTACAGGAGTCCCTGCCCCTCCCTCTGTACATTGGGCCTATGTGCACTAAATGTGTCATGGCCACAAGGCATGTTTGACTGGTAATGCAGTCCTCAAGTAACCAGGCGTTGGATGTTTCTCTTGGATGCACATGATGAGACGATTACACTCCATTTTTTTAGTGCTCACCAATTATGGGGCACGTTTGCAACCACATGATAGTTAGGGCCAATGTATGTGTGCAGATATGTGTGTAACTGTCACAGGAGACCCATGCTATGTACAAGTTGGCCGTGAAATATCAGATGCAGTACCATTATGTCTGAATGGCTGCCATTTCCTTATTCAGCCTACACATTGTAAATGATACTGAAAATGTTGCACTGTGCACAGATTTTGAGCACATTTCTTCCTTCCATACCTTACAGGTGGACCGGCGCCCTACACTGTGGGAGAGGTGGCGACATTTGAGGACCCCGACCACTACAGTAAGTGTTGATATGTTTGTTATGTGTTGTGTTTGCTGGTTATGGACTCGTGTGAGTTGGAAGCATAGCAAGGTGTGATGCGTTGGGCAAGTGTTTCACTTGTTCCATGAGTGGGAATGCAGTTCTCATATGTTTTGAGTTAGCCAATGCGTATCCAATGGTATCATGTAGGGATTGTAGGACATCCCTGTAGGCCCCACTGTGAGCACAGGGGATAGTCATGTCTCTGACACTTGTATCACCAAGAGTCGCAATGGAAGTCAGCCCCTATTTAGTCAGCCTGTCAGACCCACATTCTCTAAGATTGGTGGAGCTAATAGCTTCCCAATAGACATCTGCTTCACTATTTACCTACGTAATTTTGAAACAGTAGGTAGAACCTCCTAGCAGCATGTACTTCCACATGTAGTGCATCAAGTCTGTGGAACCTGAGTGTAATGGCCTAGGTGTGCATGCAATTCATGATCATGGGTGTTCTAGCAACTCTGTGTCTGATGTAAGTTAGGCCTCACTGGAAGTATATGTTGTGTACTAAGTTCTGATTTTCCTGACATGTCTGACCCTATGAGTGCTCTAGGGTTTGCTGACTCCAAATTGTAGATAGACCTTACCTGTGGTGTGTCTGTAGAGACAAACGTGTGTGGATTAGCCTATACACTCCTCGATGTACATGTTGTTGGCAAATTATAGTTGTGTATCTCCCCCCCCCCCCTCAAACACGGCCATGGGTTTGTGAATGGGGTACCTAGTATTGATGCTACCGGTATGTTACACATACCTGTGAATAAGTGACGGTTTGGTTGCATAGTAGTATACACACTCAGGTTTGGCACTTGGTACCATACTGGAAAGTCCAGTTACAACTTGCAGACTGTGTGGCTTTAGTTTTGCTTTCCGTACACTGACATTTGTAGCCCAGCTCTTGGTGGAGGATATGCAGCATGATTCTTAGATGTTAACTGTCAGAACTCAGATTGCAAGTCAAGGCCAGTTGTTACCCATCTTGTGGGTTATGAATGTGCTTTGTGTGATGTGACCTTTGTTGTCTGGCCTGCCATGTACTTCCTCAGGGACATTCGCTGCTCTGTATCGTGATATGAGCTGTTAGAAGTACAGTAGGTGTAATGTCTGATTAAGTTGCTGTGCCGTTTCACACAATGCAGTTACTAATGTGGCATATCTGCATTTGTCTTCACAGCAGCTTACATGACTCCAGACCAGGTCCGTGAATTTCAGCGTCGGGCCATGCGATACCAGCACATCCTGCTGGTGGAGTTGGGGTTCCGGAGGATGGCCCGGCGATATCGCCATGAACGTGCCTCCGGGGCATGGCGAGCCTTCCCACAGGGTGGGCCTACTGTGCCCACCACAGCCACCACAGAAACAACCACCAATCAGAGCCAGGTGGCCTCACCCACAGCTGCCTCTGTTGAATCTACATCTGCTGGACTTCCTGGCCCCAGCATTGCCACCGGTGCAGGACAGCTCACACAGACCTCCTCCACCGGTACCCAGACTGCCACTGCTCCAGCTGTTGACCCTGCAGCCTTCAATAGACTTGAACACAAGATGGACAAAGTGCTGCGCAAGGTGAGCCACCTGAGCCGGGACATGCGGCACATTAAACGGCGGGTCAAGGATATCAAGAGGACCCTCCGGAGGGCCAACCTCTAGACAGTTGAATAGATGGACATGATACCCTCTTCTCCCTCCTCTTTCCTTGTTCTTATAGTTAGTGGGCTTAGGGGGCTTAGTGTTAGGTTAGTATAGGCTGTTAGTTTAGTCAGTGTTAGTGGGTGGGGGGTTGGGGGTCCTGCTTGTTTCTTTTTTGACTTATTACATGTGTGGGTGGGTGGGGGGCTATGTTGGGGTTCTTGTGTGTAAAAAAAAAAAAGAAAATACCAAAAAAAGCAAAAAACATTAAAAAAAAAAATTACCAAAAAAAAATATATTTGTTTAGGATAGTATGTGTTTAGGTTAGTATGTGTTGTCCTCAATGTGTCCCGTCTCATAAGGGGGTGGGGGATAGATGTTTAGAACGTTTCGTTACATGTGATAAGTAAGTTTAGCTTAGGTTAGTTAGGGACAGTTGTGGGTAATGAGTAGTCAGGGTAGATTAGGGTAGGTAAGATTTTTCCTTCAGTTTCCTCATCTATGGTTAGCTTTTAATAAATATTTGGTTACCCCTTAATAGTATGTTTTGAATGGTACTTGATCGTGGGTTTGGATTCCTTGTACATCTCTTTTGTACTATAACATCTGTGTCCAATGCTACAAACAAATCACAAGTGAGCTGTACAATTGGCAGCTAACCCAGAGCTACCTTGCAAAGTGTCTACCCTTTGTTGCAACCACCAATCACAGTTAATATGGATGACAATGTGTTTCTGTTGATAAGTGTGTTTTCAAAGTCACTAACAGTGCTTCCAGACTTGATATTGGGGAAACAGTTTTAGGTCTGACTGCAGTGTGATGATCATGCACACCCTTATAAGATGAGTTCTCATTGTCAATCTTGTATTCTTGTTTTCATGACCCTCATACATCATTTGTGACACAGTTCGGCATGATTACCTATTTGTATGTTAACTCAGACACCTTCATTTGTGCAGTTTATTTTTTGTATTTACTTAGATTAGTGTGGCATGTTTATTGTGTTATTTTTGCATGTTGACAACATTTAGCGGGCACTATTTGATGACTTAGTTATCCCCTGAGGAAGCATTCTTCTGTCCAACACAGCATGGTGGTGTATGGTTTCTCACTTCATCAGATTATTCCCTCAGGATGGGCAGAGTATGATGCAATCATGGTCACTGTGCAGATTTCTCTAACTACATAATATCTGGACAGTTGTATTGACAAGCTACGCTATTTGACAGTAGGGACATTTCAATTATCTACTGCGCAGTTGATAGGTCACATTCCCCAGAGACAGATTTGTTGTGTAAGTGCTATTTATTGAAAAGTGCTGTAGTGCTATATGTACATTGTCCATGATTGTGAGTCCATTACAGTGATATATTCCAGTGTGATCCAACACAAGGGTTTACCAAAATGATTTTGTCATGCTGGGGTTGCTGTTTCAGACAGTGCAGAGGGACAGACTTAGCCAATGAGTAGGAGAGAGACAATCACTGGGCTGGGTGACAAGTTATACAGTGGTTAGCAGAACAGTGCTTGAGTACAGTTGTTGTAAGACTGTCATGTTTCAAAACGCAGGACTTTGGTAATAGTTGGCCATGTGGCAGGGACTAGTGCTTCCGGGTCATTTTCCTTGTGAATGTGATCTGTTCCATGTCTTCTTCTTCTGATGTGTGTGTTGCCTGCTTTGTCCTTGTTGTTGTTGGTTGTGAAGGGGCAACACACACCTCAGTGTTAGAAGACGTGGAGTCAGACATCCCAGTGGCTGCTCCCTGTGAAGGTCTTAAGGGCAGTACTGCTGCAAGGAGGGCCTGCTGGTTCTTGAGAATAGCAGCCACATCACGATGGTAGGCAGCCATTGACCCTGAGGGGTTCAATGTTGCATTTGTGCACGCATTGACAGGATTGCTGTTGTAAGTGTTGGGTCAACTGTATTACAGCTGTGCTGATTTCCTTCTGGGTTTTCTGCAGTTCCTGCAAGATAGATGTTAGGGCTTGCATAGCTGCTGCCTGATCTGCATATGACATCATGCACGAACGCACCCCCTCAAGGCTGGCTGCCATAGTTTGCATCCCCACCCGCACCTCCTTGGCCAGCTCCCGCTGTACTCCAACTACACTTCTCTCAAAGCTGGTGCCAGTGTCGTCTGAGTCCTCAGCTGTATTGGAGCTGGCAGGTCTTACAATTGGGGTGGTTCCTCTGCAATGGCTGCTTGTTCTGTGCTCCTCCTTGTGACTGAAGGTGGGGTCTGGAGGGTTTCAAGGATCTTTTGGATAGTCTCCTGGGGACTGTTTATCGGCTCGTCATCCATGTCATCAGGGAAATCTAGGACATGCATATCGGCAGGAGATCCATCTTCCTCTGCAATGAAACAGGGTACAATTAGTGTGTCTGTGTTGTGACAATTTTGACGTGACGTGCCTGCCTTTTGATGAATTCACGTTGTGATCTTGTTTTGTATTAATATCTGCAGTCCTTCAGATGGGCATTGTTTCAGGCCTATGGCCCACCTGTGTGTCACATGTATGTTATTGAGTTATCAGACTTGTCAGCCTCATCGCCTCGAGGTGTTGCTTTATGCCAAATAGAGAATTGCCACCTTCTTGTCCTACTCGACCCTCCGTGTATATCCATTCTCATGGTGAGACCTTTCACTGGCTGCGGGTGTTCTGATGGCCCTGGCAGCACACTTAACTATCAGGACCTGCCCCAATCCCTGATCGTTCACACCGACTTAAATGTAATTGACATGTTGCATATCCTATGCATGGCAATGTTATGATCTGATATGGATGTTGACATTGTTAATGGGTCCTGCTGATGTTGGGTAATGTGTGTTACATTGGATTGCCCTGATAGTCGTATCAGTGTACTATTTCGTCATCTGACTGTGCAGGTGTATTTCAGTGACCAGTTACATGTGTCCCCTCCTCAATGCTGTTGTCTGAGCAGTATGACATTGGTGATGTTGCCTTGTTACCCAGGCACAGGATGGACCCTGACATATGCAGCATGGGTGTGTCCTTAGTGCTGTGTCGCTCCTATTGTTGTTTACTTTGGCTGATGTTTGTGACAACTATGGGCATTGACATTTGAGTGTACTGGGGCCTTTGTCGTGTTTCAGGAGATTGTTGCAGATGTCATTCTCACCCCCTAATTTAGGTGTGTATGTTCCATGGGGAGGTTACTGCCATTGGCTACTTGAGCTGCACACAGATCAGAGGTGGTAGTGGCAACTGTTGTTGCAGTTACATTGCAGTTGTCGGTTTGGCTAGAGGATTGCTAATAGGGCCCTAGTTAATGTAGGAGGTATGTTGGCTGACGAGTGCCAGGATGTCAGTTTGACGTAGTGGCCTTCCCTCCTGTCGTGGCTTTCCCTTTGCTCCATCGTTGGCATGACAGCATGCCCCCATGGGACTGTTGTTGGTGTTGTGTAATGGTGTGCCCCAGGTCTTCTCAGAACGGGCCATACTCCCATGCCGAGCCCCTTTACCCATGCCACTCCATGTATTAGATGACTTCCATGCATTTAGTGGTCGGTATCCCCCCCCATGCTCACAGTTGACATTATTGCATTATAATTCCCCATGCGACTTACCCTTCATGTGCGTTGTGTCCTGGTAGTCTGCGCTGTCCTGTCCTTGAATCCCTGTAAAGATCTCCTCAGGGATGACGGCTACGACCATCTCCTCCATGTGATCCAGGGCCTCCTGGTGTGCTGGACTACCCCCTCCAGTCTGCAGTGCTGCCTTCCTGTTCCTGGCCATCTTTTCCTTGGTCCTGCGTTTGCAGTCATGCCAGCGTTTCTTGCACTCGATGACTGTTCTGCGTACTTCTGCCACACTGTTTATCCTGTCAACAATTTGTTGCCATATAGCCTCTCTCCTACTGATTGGCAACTTTGATGTGACAAACAGTTGGTGCTGGTGTTCCGTCACCTCTTTAACCAGGATTTCCTGCTCCTCTGCACTGAAGCGACACTTTCTTTTCTTCTCAAAAGTGTCCTGGTTCTTTTGTGGGTTCTCCTGGCTGGTTCCTGGTCTGCTGTCATCTTCCTGGGGTCTGTAGTGGCATCTGAGATCCATTTTGGCTCTCCTCTGGTGAAATGGCTGTGTTCGCTGTGTTTTTTGACGCTATTGCGTAAAAAAAAAAAACAGCGCATATCCGGTTTGCGGTGTCGTAAATCGACCCACAGTCATTTCCGCCGCGTTAACGTCGTTTTCCTTTACGACTTGACTCCGCAGTGTGCGTCAAAAATAATGACTCCCATCTGTTGTTTGCGCCGCCGTGCGTCAAAGTATAAATCTGATGCCCGCACGGCGCACCAAAACGGCGTTAGCCGGCAGTAATATTTTTGATGCAAAACTGCACCGGTGCAGTTTTGCGTCAAAAAGTATAAATATAGGCCATAATATTGATCACAGACTCGGCTGTTAGTAATGACAGGGCCAATGTTTGTTGAATCATCAGTCTTGGCGGTGTGGGGGATGGGAGACTCATCCCGGTTGTTCTGATGGGAATGAAGGAGGCCCTAATGTCTGTCATACAATTATTTTGATGTTAAGGATCCTAAAGATCCCAAGAGAGCATGTCACCCGATGAGTACAAGCCTAAACAAACCTCTTTCCAGTCCATCAGGTTCTTCACCACCCCTTCCACTCTTTCCGCCTTCAAGCCTATTGCTTTAGCTCGTGGCCACTCCCCTTTGCCCCTCAGCCAGTTGAATCCGCTGTGGGCCTTCGATGTTTTAATGTATATTAAAGAGTAACCATGTTTACATCAATCTATTTCTTTTAGGCACGACCTTTCCTGGACAGCCCAGAGCCCCACGTGTGTGTGACGAATGCAAACTTCATCTATTGAACAAATTAAATGTCTATTGATGTGACAGAATGCATATCTAAGAGTAATTTAGATGTGCTCTCATTTTTCAGATCGAGAGGTACTGATGCATTCTCACTGCACACATTGCGTCTGTGTTTTTTCACTTACTATCGTAGTCCTTTATTTGCTTTACCATTGTGTGTTCCGGTCTGGACAAACCCCCATATAGATGGACAGATACACACCCTAATTAGCTGAAATGTATGTTGTAGTAGTCTAGTGGGTATGGCCATTCGCAGCTATTGAAGAACATCAAAAACTGTATGTATGCTTCATCCACATCACTGATTGTGTGTTCTCTTGTTTCAGTGGAAAACCTTTCTCTGTTGCAACATTTCTTTCAGATACGCTGAATTAACATTGATTTAATTTTTTTTACATATTCTGACACTCATAACTTAGTTGGGTTAGGTGTCCCTCTCTACTAAGGATAACGTGGAAGGTTGCCATCCTTTTATGTAGGTTATTTTCCTCTTCCACTCTTACTATCTCGTTTCCCTCTTCCCTACCACTTAGTGTCACTGATACTTGAGAATATCGTCTCTTTGATGAGGGGTAATCTAGGACACCTGTACAAAAGAATCAGGTTCACCCTAAGAAACCCACTTCTTCCATATTTAGTGTAGAAGCAATCCTAGCAGAACCCAAATGAAGAGATAAGGTCTCTTAGTGAAGTGTTGGCGAGGGAGAAGAAAGATCGTTAGGGGATGCCCACAGATAGGGATTCTCTGTGAAGTTGCAAGATCATCAAAATCCAGAGTTCTATCTGTCCGCAAGATATGAGGCAAATCAGAAGCGAGCCATGCCTCGATGCAGGTCTACAACACCTTTAATATAGGATGAGGCTAACTGCCAAATTTACAAATTGTGGCGGCAATATTCATTGAGCAAAATGTCGAAAATGGCCAGTTTGGCCTACTGCACTTGAGTAGTCTGTTTTAGACTTACTAGTATCTCCAGGATTTCGGAGCAGAGAGCTCTCTCAGTAGTCCTGGAGAATTGCTCAATTTGCACAGTGTTGATGAGCAGGGAGACGGCTATATCAGTTTTGAAGCAGACTGATTACTTGGAATGAGGCATGATTTGTTCAGTTCGAGGTGAGAGCCCATGGCACTGGCGAAATCATGAATGATGTGGGTATAGAATGATGTTTGGTGGGAAGTGAATGATGTTAAGAAATCAAAGAATAGGATGCAGCAAAGGTGTTAGGTACAGGATTATCGAATGAGGTAAAATCTGAGAAAGAGTTTACCGAAAAATGAATAGTAAGATCAGTTTCCATAGAGATGTCTTTGGAAAGGAGCAGCTTTTTGGGGAATTTGCTGTTGGTGAAGGTGAGCAGAGTAGGTGTAGATAAGAGAAATCAAAGCACTAGAGGAAGTAGATAGGAGAGCATCCAGAACCATATGAGAGGGGTGTGGTAAGAAGTGCAGTGATTAGGGAGTCAGGGGTTTGAGGAACGATGGTAATAGGAGTAGAGCATTGAACTAGACTTCGAAAAAAGTCAATCAAATTGTTTTTAAAAAGTACTGAACGAGACGGTGTTGAGGGTTTCAGTGTGATTGAAACCAACTATGCCCTTTAAGCTACTGGGACTAGGTATATGTATATGACTTAAGGTTTCTTCTTCGGTTTAGAGGGCTGGGGTAGCACCAGAGTTGTGAAGGTGGATCCAGCATTTGCTTAAGACAATCAAGTGCAGGTAGACAGCAAGAGTCGAACTGTTTTTATTTACATGATTCTGGCTTATTGATGCAAAATGAGATGGTCTTGGGAGTTGGGTTGGTGTTTCTGTAGGACGAGTTTATAAAAGGGATAAACGGGTTGGTACAGTGAGGTTGGATGATAGGGAAGCAGATTCTGTGGCAGCAGAGCAGATGGGGAGTATGGTTACATGGTTGGATGTGCCTATTAAAGCCATGGAGGAGAGGAACTGTTTGTAGAGGGTATTTACAAGAGGTAAACTGAGGCAGGGGAGGAGGCTGTAATGTAAGCTTTGGTTGGGCAACATGTGTGAGCACGGAAGGAGATAAAGACCCGAGGCCCAAGAAGTGTCAGCTGGGAACTACAAGGCTACTCATGGTAGGTGGATTTCGCAGGTTGGGCAGGTCTAAAACTTAAAAAGATAATGAGGTGACCAAATCACTGTCTCTGCACTCAGCTTTCTGAGCCATTTGGTTGGCAGGAGGAATGATCCACACTGTCACATTGCTGTGTGGGTGGCCCATACAGGGAAGAGGATCCCGAGAACAGTGGCAGAGAATAAACTAATTACCAAAAGCTACCACCTTCCCCAAACTGGAAGAGTGAAAGAAGTACAGTGGATTGGGAGGGGTTCATAGAGACAGAGAGAGAGGGAGCGAGCGAGCATTGGTAGGGGCAGTGCAGGTGTATTCCAAATTTATACGCTGGCTTGTTTTCAAGTTGTTCCTCTTTTGGTCTTCTTGAAGTTCAATCTGATTATGTCCTGGCTTCTTATATGTTGACACCTAGAGATGCTCAATTTGACTTTCTTATAGATGCAGGCCATTTATCACTGTTTTGTGTGTGAGGCAGCATATCTTGATAATGGAGGCTCAACATGAGAGCCGGTGTAGGTGATAGGGGGCTGAATGTTCAACGTCAGTGTAATGTGAGTTTTGAAGGATTTTTTTAGGTTTCAATTGTAAAACTCGCCAATGTGTTCTTATTAAGGAACCTGTTTTGTCACCTTTGTACCAAAACTCTGCTGTGTTGAGATTGACCCAAAGACCCAATTTGCCGACAGCAAGGATTAATAAACGATAGCTTGTATAGGAACTGATATTTTGGTCCAGTCGGATTGGTTGTTTACAGGATGTGATGGCTTCGGAATCTGGAGTCTTGGAGCTTTTTATGCCACTGAATTTGCACAGCACCCATCTAGGTAAATGCTTATTTTCGGCATAAAGAGAAATCAAGAACTACTACATTCATAACTTTGGAGATCCTAGGCATTGTCCATAGTTATTCTAAAGATATGGGGAATACAAAGTCACGTTCTAGTGACAGATGGGCCAATGAGAGAGGGGACAAGGCAGGCCACTCTTCTCTAATCGGCAACCTCAAAATGTAAATTGTAAATTTAAGGAGTGTTAACTGCTAACTAAATAAAATTATCCCATAGAACTGTTCCACCTCATAACGGCCAAGATTTTATTGATTCCAAGAATTAAAGTTTGGAAAAAGTTTAACTTACTCATCTGACAAGGCTAACCGTCTGGAAGTGACAGACCATTGCAGACTAAGGGGCACATTTATGAAAAGTGGCGCCGCACATACTGCAGCGCCACTTTTCTTGTGCCCCTTAGCTCACCCCCTAACGCAGCAATGTTTGTACCATATTTAATATATGACACACCATGGTGGTAGTTAGGGGACTAGATTCAGAATTTTTTATGCTAGTTCAGCGCTTTGCAGGATTAGCGTCAAAAAGTTTTACACTAATATTGCAAAGCACCTAGAGGCCCATTGTAACCAATGGGTGCCTCCTTTTAACGCCTGCTCAGAGCCAGCGTTAAAATTGCTGAAAACAAATGACGCAAAGAAATCGCTTAGGTTTCTTTGCAGCATTTGTTTCAGCCCCCCTAAAAGGGGGGAACGCCCCCTTTGCATACATTATGCCTGGTGCAGGCATAA
This sequence comes from Pleurodeles waltl, assembly GCF_031143425.1. Taxonomy (NCBI): domain Eukaryota; kingdom Metazoa; phylum Chordata; class Amphibia; order Caudata; family Salamandridae; genus Pleurodeles; species Pleurodeles waltl. The sequence continues at coordinate 538,641,478 of NC_090450.1, forward strand.
TGTAGTGCAAAGGGTTACAAAGTGGCACAAGACATGCACTGCACCACTTTGAGAATAAGCTGCAGCGTTTTTGGCCAACTAACGCCAAATTAGAGTAAAAAGAAAATTAGGTTAATGTGTAGTTAAAGTGGCACTAGGCCCTCTTAAATCTGGGCCTATAAATCCACAAGTTTTGTCCCTTAGCTGGAAACGTAGCGCTGCAGCTCAAGCAGTAAATAAAATAATTTTGCAGTGTAGGACAGTTTATCAAACTGCTAGGAGGTAATTTGTTGTTTTCCGACATACCACTCATATTATAAATGCAGTGCAAGAAACACATTGCTTCCCAACATCTGCATCTTGGTGTTTTGTATAATGCATAATTCTGGTTCTACTTGTTAAGCTGAAAGTTTGATACATTTCCCTGAAAGTTAATGGTTGTGACTGTTGACCATGAGTGTGGGACAGATAAGCCCCTCGAATAGTAATGGAAGTGTACCCATGCCACAAGTGCCACAACTGGTGATAACTAGATTGTTGTTAACAATTTGTTTGAGCCATAGGCAAACACAGATCATGTGTATGTGCCATGACCTAGGCTTGTCTTGCATAATTCAGTCTTGCGAAGACCGGGGAGGGTGACCAAAGTGCCCCCTCGTACCTTCACACTGAGGTAAAGTAGCAGGGATGTGATAGGGGAAGCATACTGTGTTTTCAATAATTATAATCAGTAGAGAGAATGGGCCTTTTTACCGGTGTCCCAGGAGTGCTGCCTTCTGCCTCACTCTGCTGCTGAGTGCTTAATTCGCTTTTGTCCAGCACTAGGTTGTATGCATCACTGGAAAGCATGCATGGTTGCATGTGTATGCTAGAATTTGTGTACCTGTTAAGTGTTGCAGTACATGAGAATCAGCATCCCCAGTTGCATGTAGGTGCTAGAATGTATGAGTGTCCTATGAAGTGGTGCAGTACATGAGACTCAGCACACGCGCTAGATTGTATTATGCCTTTGAAAGAGTAAGGGTATGTACATACATGTGCTGTGGTGTCTATGTACCTGTGAAGGTCAAGATACAGGCAGTCTCTGGATTCCATTTTGGAAAAATAGGGCTTGCTGGAGGAGATTATGGAGTTAGAAGAGTTAGAGGAGCGACCCCCCCCCCCACCCCTCTGAAGATAGATTTTTGGATTGCGGCATTCCTGCCAGCCAGGTATGGACACACATACTGGAGGAAAGAAGAGTGAGGCTATTCAGTGCACTTCAAAAGGGGCTCTTTGGTTCTAAATGAAAAGTAACTGGTCAAAGGGGCCTAGGCACATCTCAGGAAGGAGCTGGGGTTGATAAAGGAATCAAAGAGTAGGGCTGAGGGCCTTTGTAACCCTTTGATACACAAATCAATGAAGCTGACATTCAGGTGTGATCCTTTAGTCACTCCCATGGCCTATGTTTGAGGCTATCAGTTTGGAGACACTCCTGCTGTGATAGTCTGCTGTCTGAAGGAAGAAAGAGCAAGACAGAGGAATGGACACTTCAAAGTGGGTAACCCACAGAACACGAACTTCAAAGACAGAACACTGAAGCACACTTGTGCCTGGAAAATGATCATAAGGTGGACGGGGGGCATGAGACACCCAAACTGTTAAATTAAAGCAGCACGTGAGTGTGGAGAAGCTCAATACGAGTTCTAGTGGTTTTGACCAGGACTGGAAACTGAGAGTTTGCTAGTCTCCTATGCTGGGTGAGGGGATACCACCCAGGAGAATCAAGAACACTCACCTGTAGGCTGAAGCACCACCTTCTACCTGACCTGACACCAGAGAACCATGTGAGGAGAAGCGGATTGCCTGGAGGGAGCAAGGTCCACAGGGAATCCTGCTGAGTGGATCCTGGGAGCTGAATGTGACCTTCTGTTCCATTGGGAACGCCGCACCAATCGGGCTGTCCACTTGTGTGCATTGTTCATGCCTCCCATGTGCCTTCTAGGGGCTACTGTGAATCTTGAGGACTGTCATCCTGGTGCAGCTGTGTGTGGAATATAGGGCTGATGCCCTATTCACTGGTGACCCCTGTGTGCCAGAAAGGGTGCGGAGGAAACAGAGGGCCCTTGCCCATGAACAGTAAGCAAATGTGAACTCGTAGCTGCTACTGTGTAATTGGAACCCGAGTAGTACCCCAGGTTTACTATTAGAGACAGACAGTACTTACAGTGACAACGAAGGAGAGCCATGAAGGTCTAGATCCTGTGCTGACTGCAAGACTACTGTTCATTGCTGGCACTAGCCAAAGTTTACCTTGAACCAGGGCCTTCCACCATATCTTCAGAAGGAGCAGGTGGACTGCACCTCAAATCGCAGAGCCTCTGTGGGGAAATCTGCTCTAACTGAAGCGCCAAAAGGTGTTCAGACACTTGACTTAAAATGGGCATTGTGAGACTTCTAAGACTCATTCTCTTGTGTGGCCTAATTTGCATGTTGCCTTGTGTAAACGGGGAATAACTCCAGTCTGCAGCTAGATGAGTGTGACTCTGATGCCCCAGCAGACAGTGATAGAATACAGACCTTATGAAGAGTGCGTACTTATTTAGTTTGTACCATCATTCGCTTTGTTTGTGCATCTAAATACTACTTTTTAAAAAATAAAAGTGAGTATTTGGCTGGACATTCATTTATTGAGGTTGCTGAACTTATATTGAGTTATGAGCTTGTGTTCCCCTTCCACCCAGTTCCACTTGGAGAAACATTGACTACTCAGTTTGTGCTGTCACTGAGAGTCAAGAGTGGAAAGTCAACTGGGCCCAGTTATCTCTTAGCCCATAGTAGTTCTGGTCCCAGGATATCAGGAGTAGAAGGCCTCAATCACCACAGTTGGGCCAACCTGACCCATGGCCCTCTGAAATTTGTTCTTACAAGGAATATTTCTGTAATGAGATGTCCTCTAAACTCTACAATACCATCCACTTAACTGTGATATTCACAGTTTTTTCATATCAAATGTGCATGAAGAACCAGTTGTTTACCTTCGGCGATGCTCTTTCTGTTGAATACTCAATCTAACCTTGTATTTCTCACTTTTAGAATACCCCCAAGGTGCCAGACTGGCTCCATAAATGTGTATACAGCAATGCTCATGCATGTCAGAAGGTGGCACTATGTGGCTCCATGTAGGCATTCTTCCATCAGGAAGTGACAAACTGAGCCGCATATAAGTGCCAACCTTTGCACTGACGTCAGTTTCTTTCTCGACTATCTGTAACTTCGGAGCCCAAAAATCCCAGTGTGCAGATCTCTAACTTGGGAGCTAGAGACGTTTTTGGATGCAAAAAAAGAAACTATTCCACAGAACTGGGATGCAGGAAGGAAGTGAGGAATCTGTGGTTCATTAGTTGCCACCAGGAACAGCGTTACTGAAGGTAAATAACTTGTTCTTCTGATGGATAGCTCTAAATTCAGATTTCTCACCTTTAGAAACTATACAAAAGCGTTATCTCCCAAGATGGAGGGTCTGTGGAATGAACTTAGACCAAAGGTTCAGCAGGATCAAATAGGCAAAATGTCCTCCCTGTTTGACATGGCTGGAAATCTAGTAATGCTTTGTGAACAGACAACCAGATCACAGCCCAATGAATATAGAGAACAGGCATTTGCTTGCCAATGCAATGGTAGTAGCCTTGGTTCTAGTGAAGTAAGCCTTCAGTCTTTCCAGAACCTGCTTCTTGGCCAAAACACCGCAGATCTTGATGCAGAGAACAATCCACCTTGACAAAGTCCTTTTCTGTACAGGCTTGTTTTTCCAGAAAACCCAATGAAAAGCTGATGGTTCACCCAATGGTCTTTGGTGCAATCAATATAAAAACTCAATGCTCTCTTGTGGTTCAGCCGATAAAAGTCTGCTTTTCCTTCGAGGGGTGAGACGAAGCAAAGACTGTTGGGAGAGTGATGGACTACCTAACATGAAAAGAAGCATGCAACTTTTGGAAAAACCTGCTGTGGTCCTCAACACTAGCTTGTTCCGGAAAAAGGTGGTGTAGAGCTGCAACATCGAGAGCCTGAAGCACGCTCATGTGGTAAGCTGAAGTAATTGCAACAAGGAACACAGTCTTTAGATTCAGAAGATGCAGGAACACTGTGCATCAGCTCAAATGGAGTACACTTGAGGAATATCAGAGCCAAACTGAGATTCCCACTGTGGCATCACAAAGGGTTTAGGGGAAAATGTGATAAACCTTTTAGAAACCTCATCACAACAGGTGATTTAAACAAAAAGTTCAACAAATAACCTTTAATGGTGCCCTCTGAAAACCCTTGCTGGGCCACAAACAAAACAAACAATATGACAATTTACCTGGAATGGGTCTGTGTTGTAGACACCATAAATTTGTCCACCACTTGCATAAGCAGACTTAGTAGAGGAGCAGCAAGGATAACATCCACAGCTTCAGGAGGAAGAATGAACATAGTCAACTGCTGCTGCTCAATCTGCATGCATGGAGGTGTTACTTGTGCAGGCCAGGGAGCAGGACTCAGCTCTGCTGCTGCGAGTGAAGATCCTCCAAAGCAGATGCCTGATCGTGGGCCTGGTCACTTTTAATCTTCTTCAGAATTTGTGGGCAGGAGAGGCAAAGGCAGAAATGCACACAGGTGTCCCATGCTCTACTCCAGCAGGAAAGTGTCTCCTTGGGAACTCTAAACGAGCAGAAGTCTTGATGGTGGTGAAAACGACCAGACGAGTTCTCCCCGCCGTAAAAAGATGCCCTGCGCTACCTCGGGGTGCAACCTCCATTTGTGATCTGCTAGACACCATTGGCTGAGCTCATCCTCACTGGTGTTCAATGGTCCCACCAGGTGATTCATGGTCATGACCATGAAAATGCCCTAATGTCCAAGCCAAATCCAGAGGCAACAGCCTCTTGGCATAGAACCCAGAGCCCCACACCATCCTGCTTGTTCCAAAACTACATGGCAGTGTTGTCCGTGAGGACCTGTGCTAGACTCCCTTTGATGGAGGTTAGAAGGCCTTCAGCACAAGGGGACTGGTCCACAAATTGAATAGATTAATATGGAGTAGAGTTCCACTAGACACCAGAGCCCTCTGATCTCCACCTCTACCAGATGATCTCTACACCACATCAGCAATGCATCAATCACTGCCATCAGCTCAGGAAAGGGTCTGCTGATGGTTCAGTTAGGGTTGAGCAGTCACCACTGCAGATATTGTGCAGTCTCTTTAGAAATGTGAATGGACTCCAGCTAGTTTCCTTGGTGATGGGGACACATATGATCCCTGGCATAATTGAAGAGCAGGATGCAGGAAGACAAGAGAGCAACAAGCCTCGGGGCAACTCTCAATGAGACTTAGGACCGAGTCTGAAAGATCTGGATTTTAGTCCATATGTCCTGGGCTTACTTCCACAGCCCCATCCTATGTCTGCATTGGAAGTATTTGTGCATTACCAGTTTCCAATACTCCCCTTTGGCCTAACATTGGCACTTCCAGTCTCCACCGAGAAGATGGCAGTGGTTGTGGTCCATCTCAGAAAGTGGGGCATCCCTATTTTCCTGTACATGGACGACTGGCTGATCACAATGAGCCCTTTAAAACAGTTTTTCTAGTTGCAATAGCATCAGCCACACGGATGAGCGATTTGCAGGCTTTTAGTTCCCTCCCAACCTTTACATCTTTTTACCCTCACAAGCTCATGTTGAGAAGCAGGCGTGCTTTTCTACCTAGGGCAGTGATTCCATTACACCTGAGTCAGTCCATCAACGTTCCAAGCTTTTATCCCCTGACCCATCTCATGAAGGAGGACGAGCAGTCACACAAACTGGACTCTAGGTGGGTGGTCAACTACTATCTTAAATAAACCAAGGATACAACTGGATCATCAGCTCTTGGTAGAGTACTTTGGTCCAAGAAAAGCAAAGCGGTGCATAAAAGGACTCTTTCAAGATGGGTCATCCTCTGCATGAAGGATATGCTTTGGCCAAGAAAGAACAATCAGAAGAAATTAGGGTCCATGCTACCAGCGTCAAAGCCACCACTTCTGCCTCAATAAGAGGAGTTCCAATTGCAGAGAAATGGAAGGCAGCCACAAAAGCGTCTCTGCAAATGTTTGCTAAGCATTACTGCTTGTATTCCGAGGTGCATAGAGATGGCCATTTTGTCAAATCTATCTTGCATAATTTCCTAATACAACCATCCACCAACCCTCCTCCTAGTTGGGTATGGCTATGGAATCTATTCTACAGATGAATAACCTGCAGGTAAAAGTATCCAGCAGAAGAAAACAATTATTTAACTGTTGTAATGATTTTTCTAGTAGATACTGTACGACCTGCAGGTTCCTCACCAACTCGCCTGCCTCCACGTATCATCAATGGTAATAGGGAAAGATAATTATATCACACATTCACATATATTTTGGCACAGCACTAGACTGGTGAAGTCAATCTGTCCTTTTGCCTCAAAGGCCGGGGAAAAAGTGGATGGAAACGGACGTTGCACCAAGGTGGGTGCTATATGATTTTGGTGACATCATCTGACGTCACTTCCAGGGCTCATACAAAGCCAGTGCCCCTACTGTGGGAGCTTTGAAGCCTGGATCCAGTCTGACACCTGGAATTATTCCACAAGAGAGGAATCTGAAGGTATACTGATTATCTACCAAAAAGATTCTTATCACAGGTAACTTTTTCCCCAGTAACTTTGATGGCTTTATGAACCTCACCAAATCCAGTTCACTAAACGTAAAACATTTGCTTAGGGAACTTTAAAATACATTGCAATTCACCAATAAAATTCATGCCATCAACATGACAAAACATTATTCTCTCTTTCGCCAACACACAAAAAGGCAATACTCTGGATCTGATTTTTGCTCCTCTGAACCTACAAATGCTGGAAAGATTTATTTGTTCTATACAATTCCTTCATTACAATCCTTCTGCCACTACTTCACTGAGGCAATTGAAAACCTCTCTTTTTTATATATATTTATTTATTCATTTTATAATAAACAAAGAGCATACAACAGATATCAACAAAGAAAGGTCCTGCAGAACATAATTACATGACATCATACATTAGTCCCATCCTAATGCAGGGGCTCAATCCTAACACCAACATCACCAGCGTGAAACGCAGCCAGTGTATAGCTCGGGAATATCACCAACCCATCAGAAGGGCTCAAACAACTTCGGTGTACACATTCCAAAATGTGAATCCAGGGACGTGCGACTAGAATTAAACATCTTAGGGACAAGAAGCAGTACAGAGTCAACAAAGCCTAAGAAAGAGAGAGGGATAAGGCAGACATAGAAAGGTCACAGAGCACCCCCCATACAATCAGTTACATACCGCAGTCACACTACAGGAGGAGAGCAACGGAGGCAAGAGTACACAGCGCGTGAACATCCATACATTTCAAAGGGAACCGCACTATAAGTACTCCAGAAAGAAGCGCAGCAGAGTCCAGATATCCCTAGGCCGAGATCCCTCAGGAGCTAGCTCCCAAAAAAGCATAAATTCTTCTTGACAAAAGGAGGCGTCCCGCAATCAGTCAGAGCCGCGAGGGGCCCGGCCCCGACCCCAGCACATTGCAACTCTGCGCTTAGCCAACAGGAGAAGCAGGCCCACCAGTTTCCTGTATGCCGGCTGCACTGCATCAACACAGCCAAGAAGTGCCATTCTAGGAGAGACGGGCAGCTCCAAGCCAGTCATCTTCCCAATCATCTGTATTACTTCCATCCAGAAGGCATGAACAACGGCACACTCCCTCGCAAGATGGAGAAAGACAGCATCAGGGTCACGGCATCGCTCACAGCACGCATCAGCTCTCAGCCCCATGGAGCCTAGGCTTCGTGGAGTATAATATATACAGTGGCGAAACTTAAAGTGAATCAGACGCAGCCTGTAATTGGACGACAAGACTCGCATCTGCTCAAAGCATTTCCGCCACACCTCCTCAGAAATAGGCTCGCCAACATCCGCCTCCCATCGCGCCCTGGACGAACACACCACTCCACTGTGCTGACCCTGCATACAATTGTACAGTTTAGTGATGAGCTTACGCGGCGACTGACCGTAACACAATACCTCTAAAGCCTGACACACCAAAGGAGTTCCCGGGGGGCCAGAAAAGCGGGCACGCAACATGGCACATACACGCATAACGTACAGCCGCTGCAGTGCAGTAGCGCCCTCGTCGCGGAGAGCATCCCCAGGTGATATCAGACGCCCATGAACAAACCAGCCACCCAAGTCAGTTAAATTCACTGTCTGAAGAAATTCGCGTAGCCTCACATCATGAAACATCTCCGGGTCCGTGACAGAAAGAACCAGCAGCGAGGGGGCGAATGGCGCACTCACTCCAGAACGATTCAATAGGGCCGTCCAAGCGCACGATGTACGCATCACCGTGTCAATTCCGCGTGCCCTGGACCGTGCGGGGTTACCAAGGACACGAGTCAAGCCATCCGGCCACACCGCGTCGCTCTCAAGAGCAAGATGGGGTAAATATTGAATCTGGCGAAGCCAGTAATACACAAAGAGAGCCTGAGCGCAATAGTAATATAGTTCCATGTCAGGGGCGGCAAGGCCCCTCAGCGCAAAAGGTAATGTCAGCTTCTCCAAGGCGACTCTAGGTTGCCCGCCAGCCCAGGCCAGACGGATCAAGGCAGAGCAAAGACGTTGCAAAAAGCTCACCGGAAGAGGAAGAGGGAGATTAACAAACAAGTACAATAATTTGGGCAAGACCACCATTTTACCAATGGCGATACACCCAATGAACGAGAGCGGCAGTGAGCGCCAAGCCTCTACTTTGTCCTCCAGCCACAATAGAGCCTTGCCATAATTGGCCCTCCAGAGAGTCTCCACATCACCGCTCAGCCAAACGCCCAAATATCGTACAGGACCACATGACCATACAATTGGATACCGAGAAGGGAAGTTCACAGTGCCCGCAGACAAAGGCAACACCACCGACTTAGACCAATTGATCGAGATTCCTGAGAAGGTACCAAAGCGCACAATTCCGTCCAGTAAAATATCTAAATTCTTCCACGGCTCGCGGACATACAACGCTATGTCGTCCGCGTACATGGAAATTAAAATCACCCGCTGCTGAAACGGCAGACCTTTATCATGATGGCGTTGTCTCAGCCATGCCGCAAGGGGCTTCATGGCCACAGCAAATAATAATGGGGATAGAGGGCATCCCTGACGAGTGCCCCCAAGCAACCGGGAAAGGACTGAAATATACCCGTTTAAGCACAGCCTTGCGGTGGGGGCAGAATACACTAAACGTATCAAATTCACAAAACGTGCGCTGAGCCCCACCCTGGCAAGCAAAGCAAACATGTAATCCCAGGCTAGCGAGTCGAAGGCCTTTGTATCGTCCAGAAAAATGACCACCGCATCTTCCTCGGAGCCAACGGAACCGGCGACTGCAAAAAACGTGCGCAGATTATGAGATGTAGATCGGCCAGGCACGAACCCCGACTGATCAGGGACCACCAATTTCGGGAGCAGCGGCTGTAACCACACCGCAATCATTTTAGCCATGATTTTGTTATCAATGTTAATCATGGACAAAGGGCGATACGAGTCACAACAATATGGATCCTTACCAGGTTTGAGTATATTAACAATCAAGGCCTCACAGAGGGAGGCAGGGAGCATCCCTGTTTCCATCGCCTCCGCATATACCTCCTAAAGACGTGGAGCAAGTATCCCCGCGTACGTCTTATAAAATGCAGGAGTCAATCCATCCAGCCCGAGGGACCTATCGCCAGGCAAAGTGCGAATCGCAGCAGTTACCTCCTCTACTGAAAAGGGGGCATCAAAATAGGAATGGTGCACGTCGTCGAACCAAAGCAAAGCAATCTCCGAAAAATAGGCCTGAGCCGCAGCGGCATCTAACCCGGAAGGCTCCGCGTACAGATTCGCATAGAAATTGGAAAAGACCTGCATGACTCCCTTCGTCCCAGCCACGAGCTCGCCCTCCACATCATCGATTTCAGTAATATAGTTACTAGCCCACGGCCTACGCAGCATATTCGTCAATGTGCGGCCTGCCCAACCCCCTCCCCATACCGCCTGGCCCTAGCAGACCTCCCTAAAAAACAAATCTCCCAGAGAGGCCTCCTCGTACAAAGACACCGCACTCCGCAGAGCCGCGAGCGTAGCCCCCGACCAGTCTACCACCAAGTGCTGCTCCAAATCCGCAATCCTATGTTCCAGATCTGCCAGATCCCGGCGTAACGTCCGCAGCACACAATGCTGCTTCGACAGGCATACTCCGCGAATGACCACCTTGAAGGCCTCCCATAGAGTACCAGCGGAGCTCACAGACACACTATTTTCAGCAAAAAAATAAACTATAGCCTCGCGCACCTCCCCACGGAAGGCCCGTTGTGTAGCGCCCCAGTCGGCAACCGCCACATAAACAAGCGCTCCAATCCGCACGGCACCTCCAGCACCAGCTTCACCGGCGAGTGATCAGATAAGGTGCGAGCCATATGATCCACCGACTGCGTCCAGAGCTCCACGTCCCTCGTACCCAACCAACGGTCAAAGCGAGACCAACTACTATGAGCATAATTGACACACGTGCCCACTCTTGCAGCTCCGTGCTTCACCCTCCACAGATCCACCAAGGCACCTTCATCCATCACCGATCTCAAGGCCCTCGCTGCCGCACCATGCTGGGCCCTGGCCAAGCTTTCGCAATCTGCCTCCGAATCCAAAACCACATTGAAATCTCCACCCCAAATCACCGCGCCATCACCTAACGATTCCACTAATCGCCACACCTCTCGAAAAAACTCAGGGTCATCCGTGTTGGGGCCATAGACAGACACTAGCTGACAGGCTCTATCCATCAGCATACCACCTAACAAGATGTATCTGCCGTTAGGATCCACTGCAACCCTCTGAGTGCGCCACTGCAACCCCTTACGCAGTAGTATCGCCACACCTCGAGCATAGCTCGAAAATACCGAACATTAAGATTCACCTATCCATCCAGCCTTCAGCCTTCCCTGCGAGGAAGCCACTAAATGAGTCTCCTGCAGCATGCATATATCGATGTCGTGCCGCTTCACATAAGCGGACATAAGACGCACCTTCCGTCCATCATTCAAGCCACGCACATTCCAGGTAAGACAGCGAAGTGTCGTAATGAGTCTCGACTCCATCACCTCATCCTGTCCACCAAATGACGCTATCACAGCGACCCAACATGCCCGCCAGCAGAGAACAAGAAGGGAAAGGAGAGAAAGAAAGTAGAGAAGCAGAAGGAAAACAAAACATTAACACTCCCGGCCCCCACCTACGTAGACCCCCCAACCGGGTCCAGACAGAAGTCCCTTCCCCCCGAACAACAAGAACCCCAATCATAACAGATGCAATGCAATAAGGACTCATCCAGAAGGCGAGAGCCAAGCCACCCATCCCACAGTCCGGAACAGGACTAGGGAAGGATGGCTAAGGGCCATATATGACGATGGTGCAGCTGAGCAGCCGACTACATAAGGCACAGTACACAGACCTCTGGAGGTCACAGTGGGCCCCTCAAGTCAGCAGCCCCGGTCTCAGTCAGTCATTATCACTCAAGACATCATGCTCAGCTCCAGGACCCTCAGTGCTCAAAACCTCTGACCGCTTCGGCACTGTCTTAGCAAATTTCGCCACCAGCTTCGGGTCTGTAAAGAAGAACAGCTTACCCCTGTGCTGAACCCTTAATTTGGCCGGATAAATGAGGGAGAAACTGGCACCTGTCTGGCTAAGCATGCACTTGATCTGCAAAAAGGCCCGCCGCGCCGCCTGCACACCAGGGGTGTAATCCAGAAATAAGCGAAGTTCATTATTCTTATAGACCACCAGTTGCCGATCCCTGGCCAGCCTGAGGACCGTGTCTCTATCCCGGTAATTCAACAGGCGAGCAATTATGGGACGAGGAGGAGTGCCAGGCGGGGGCCGCGGTCACAGGGATCTATGGGCTCTCTCCACCACCATCAATCGAGAGAGTTCTCCAGGAAAAAGATCAGAGAGCATATTCTCCACGAAATCTTCCATTCGGCCCATATCCATGGACTCCGGCAGATTAATAAATTTGGATATTATTGCAACAAGAGCACACCTCCTGGTGTCATGACCGTCCACCCTGGCCCGAATGCGGTCCAGCTGCTCAGTCACATAATCCAACTTTGCATCAATGCCTGCAAGACTGTTCTTAAGGTCTAGAAACATTTCCGTTAGCGAGGTGACCGGGCCCCCATCTGCTGAGGATCCATCTCCAGGCAGAGAGGCAGAAGAACCCCCACGTTTTTTCTCACCATCAAAGGTGAGCTTCGACTGTCTTTGCTCAGCTTTACCCATATTCGACAGGCACCAGGGGTGCAGTAGATCGTCGAGGCCCGGACAACTCACCAAGAAGACAGCCAGAAGTATCCTCACCCAGAGGGCCGAGACACAGCCCCAGAGAGCCGGGCAGCGCAGTTCTTACAAAGTCAAGACTGGTCACTGACTAGCAACACAGGCACACATGACACACCCGCCAGGTAAGTGCACCCCCCTCCAGCACCTAAAACCAGTGCACACACATGGACAATGGAAGGGGAATACCAGTGGTCAGCCCGTTGTCGGCAAGGCAGGGGTCCCACTAGTGCCGACCACTCCACACAGCTTCAGATAGTCCACAAAGTTATTAGCCACAAGCCGAAGAATCCAACTGCCAGAGGGGACAACACCGGTACAGCAGCTCGGCGTGTGCCTCCGGCCCGATCCGACCAGCGATGGCACCCAGGCAAGGGCAAAATGGCACCCAGCCAACACAACCGCCAGGCACAGAGCTGCCGACCAACCAAAAATGCCCTGCAGGCCGCCCTCCCCGGCACCGGCTGTTCGAGGAGGCGGAGGACCGGCAAGTCTCCAGCCGCGCAGCCGGCCACGGGGCAACTCAAAGCCCTCCAGTACGGGCTGAGCCACGCCGCCCAAGCGTCAGCCCAGGGGGCGCTGCTCCAGCCGATCATGCGCGGCCCCCGGGCCAAAACCACGGCGCACCAGCACTCCCACAGCGCCAAGGCACGCGAGCCGACCCGACCGCCGATCCGGCCCTAGGAGGGCAGAGGCGCCCCCTCCAACTCCCAAAAACACCGCAGGAGTCACCACGCCCGGAGGGCCGCACAGCAGGCCCACGAGGCCGGGAATCAGCTCGCCCGCCGGCGCCCAGGGCTGCTGAACCCGGCTCCCCCAAGCCCGCCGCAGACAGCCCGCACCGAGCCACCGCCCCAGTCAGAGGCGGCGCGCAGGGCTCCAACAGGCTCCACAGCCGGAGAAGGAGAAGAGTGACCGCTCCAGCAGGAGAAATGTCGTATTTAGGCCCGAAGCCCGGCAGAGCCCCACTCAGTGACGGCCATCTTGCCGAAGGCTAGGCCAGGCCGCCGCAATTGAAAACCTCTCTGTGTTCCCAGGAGAGAACAGAATAATACTGACTGACATTGGGCTGTTCTGAAATAAGTCTCTTTCAAGATGACTCATCTCTTTGACATGGAGCCAGACACTAACCTCTACAATACCTTCAAAATGAGAACTGCCAACAAATTTACATCTCTAAAATCGGAAGCCAGGAGAACTATGCCACATCTGCTTTTGAACTCATCAGTAAAAGACTATTGAGAAAACTGAAAAAAAAATGCAATACCTGAAACCCTGCTGGGTCTGAATAAACAACGGTATACTATAATAATGTTCTAAACTTCAAGTCTAAAGCAAAGCACTGCAACAAATACATTGTCAGCCTAGTCGCCGCAGGGATTTATTTTCCCAGGTTCATCCACTTTTAGACCTCAATCAACTTTCAATCATTCCGTACTCTTAAAATCCTGTAACTTTACATTATTACATTATTTGTAGAAAAACAGAAAACACAATATATTTCCTCCAGCAACGCACTTATGCCATCTACAGGCCCTTCTTGGTCGTCCTTGCAGGAAGCTCAGTACTTTATTTCTGAAATCCTTCTACTACCCCGATGATACAATAGCTACCATTAGCATAAAAATCGCCTCCTTAAAAGCCTGTATTGTTCTAAAAGTTGTCATAGGCTGTCGCGTAGGCTCTCATTATTCTAATGGGACTACTAGGTTTCGAGTGGCAGAATCGCCCGCGGTGTGGGAGGCTGAGTCCGGCCCACTGCAGATGATACCGGTCACTCCAATTTGGGTTTTGCTCTGGCTAAATAGCACTGCCTCATCTCTACCCAAGGGCAGGGATGATTGGGCAGCCGGGCGTATGACATAAATGGTTTCTCAGGGAAGCCGTGGTCACTCAGGTCACATCTGTTTCTCTCAGTTACATTAGTGTTGTTTACATAATGACAAACAGAGGCAGTGTATGTTTGAATAAAAGTTTAATGAAGCGATTGCATCTTATTTAACAAAGGGTGAGCTGCAGTAACCAGGATGACACAACATAATAGGATCAGAATGGTGACGAAGAGAGTAAAGCATAAAAATAACGCTATCATGTTGTCACTGTAGGCAATACATTAATTCCTACCTAGACTGTAATAGAGCACAGCATATTAATCTCTAAATCTGACCTTCAGGTTCCCCTGGGAAGACATCATCCCCCATACCTGAGCAAAGGCCTGAATTCTGCATTAGCATCTGTAGCGAAGCATTCAGCAATCAGTATACAGTTGTGGTTCTCTGGCTGGAATCTCCCTCTAACGTGTAAAGGACAGGGAAGTGTTTTTATAATAAAACAGCTGATATTCGGAGAAAATGTCCCTACGTAAGGATGTGTGTTTTCTATGAATGTCAGAGACTAAACTTATACAACGTTCATTGGCAACCTATCTTTTTATAGCCTTGGAAGGAGCACAGAGTGAGCAAGAATGTCTTGTTTGAGAACGAAGTGCTGGCCTAGGCAAAAACAGTCAGATAGACGAAAATAAAACAAGACCGCAAAATTGACTGCTCTAACAATAATAAAGCCAAGCTGAATAAAACATATCTAGGAGAAAGTGCACAGCGGCAGGCCTAGCATGTTAAAATAACGTGCATGAAGCTTATAACTAAAATGGCTACACAACACCCTCCCCTTCTCAGTTGAAGGTGGTACAAAGCCTAAATATACATAAAAGCTACTAAAATTCGCTCTATGTAAAAATGTCAATAATGACAAGTTAAAAGGACACATGAGCATGTAAAAGGACAATTTAAAACTATTAACATGTGGCATAAAAAGACCAAATTTCAAGAGTTAAAGTTATTTTTAGAGTTTCCAATCGAGTACAGGACAATAGAGGACAGGAAATCCTCCACTTCAGCAGGTGTTAAAGTGGAAAAGGCATCGCCGAGAAGGACCAAGGAGCATTTGTGTTCCATAGCCTGAGATTCAGTCAAGGCGGCATTTCGTGGTGTGCCCATTGATGAGTTAAGAGCCACATCCTCCAGGAAGGGCAACTCATAAGTATCTTCCCGTAGCAAACGCGCATGTCCGGTAATGAACCTTCAGCGAGAACATCAACGGATCAGCATCCAATGAAAGCAAGCGCTGCGTAGAAAGACAAACTTCCAGTGCATGTTCAAAAGCGCACCAGAGGCACCGAAACACGGGCTGCACCCAATGTAAAACCGGTCTGAATGACAGAGACCAGTCACACTCCAATTGCTCCAATAATGTTGCTCCAAAGTACTGCATTGTGCGTTCATGACACAGCTGCGCTGATGGGAGCGCTTTCATTCCTCCT
Source organism: Pleurodeles waltl (assembly GCF_031143425.1). Lineage (NCBI taxonomy): Eukaryota > Metazoa > Chordata > Amphibia > Caudata > Salamandridae > Pleurodeles > Pleurodeles waltl. The sequence goes on from NC_090450.1 coordinate 538,657,212, forward strand.
TGTTGCGGCGGGACAGCCATTGCACATAAAAAATAGCAACAGCTATACACCAGCTGTTATAGCCAAAGTTATTGGAAATCCCCCGAAAATACTGGAGAATATTGAGTGGATGGCTAATGGTATTAAACCGAATATGGAAGAGAAGGTGTGAATGAAACCAGAACCAACAGCCTTAAAGAAATTTGCGGTTCCAGTAGTACTGGACGCGTTAAATATCTGTCCCACGAGTTCACAAAAGTTTCTCCGAAAGTTGGTACTTAAAAGGGACTGTATCTCTGCTGATGACCTTGCCACCTGAAGTGCGTAGGTCTTGTGTGCAGATGTAAGAGCCACATGTATTTGAAACAATAAAGCCTTGAGTCTGCTCAACTTGTCAAAATTCACATTAGAAGTAGCAATATGAGGCCAAATGTCAGCTACCTCTTTTACTCTTGTGGGAGGAAAAAGTACGTACCTGCAGCACGTAATGATCTTAGAGACCGAAACAACAAACTATTCCGGCTCGCATCCCACAACAGTCTTCACCACTGTGGTGGACATAGCTGCCGTTTGAAAGCACCTGGAACGTAGGTCTAACCAAGGGGACTGGAACTCCCTTCAGATAACAAGCCAAGTTCGCTGCAGACGCGTTACACTCCCAATGCCATGCCAGGGCATCGAATGGCTGACTAAAGTCTCGCATTCACTACCGCTAAGAAAGACTTCTTTCATTCCACTGAGACATTTGTATGAGAAAGGAAGCTCCTACACCGTATGGATGTAACTATATCCCAGCCTTTCATATCTGCCTACCGGAATGTGTTTTAAACAGGAAGTAAATTGTAGTATGGAAACAGGCAGATTGATGACCCCGTGTATTAACCATTCAGCAGATGGTATTTCAGCCACTGTAAAAGGCGAATTTTCTAATTTCTCGACTTTTAACATAACATAAGTTGCTTCTTTCTTAGCCACTAGTTGTTGTTGTCACGTTAAATTAAAGGAAGAAAATATTTCCCTTGCGCTGACATGTTGCCAGGGAACGCAACCTGCCTTCAGTGTTTGAAGTGTCCAACCCAACTGCATAATGGACCTTAGTTGACTCTGTCCATGATGTAAGGAAGACATATCAGTTTGTATAATGTCTATTGTAGAAGAAACAATGTTGTTTAAAGTGTATATCCGGTCGGACAGGGTATTAATCCCATTATCTACAACAGCTAATGCCTTTTTTTTTTTTTTCCTGGTCTATTTGCCTTAATCGGGCAGCAGCCTCTTGTTGTGAAAGCTTCCAAATTTCATTGTATACTTCATATAGGAAGCGTTTTCTATGTTGTTTTCTGGGGCCTAACAGGAAGTCCTGTAAGCCGGTGTTATTAGACAGGAGACTGAGGTCTTCTCGAACCGCATCTAGTGAGGAAATCTTTAACCATTGATGGCATAGTTTCCCTACACTGTATGGTGTTACTATGCCCGCATGTTCGGACAATATATAGAGATACTTGTTCTAAAACCCCCGAGGAGTTAATAAAACGGTTGTGACACCCATTGGTATCTATTGGCCACAATAACCACCCGCCTTGATGTGTCATTGAAACATTAAATGTACCATTCTGGACCCATTCATCGAGCTGATCTTCAGTTGCATTTATATATTTTTGACATTTATAACATTTTTGCAGGGGCAGGTATACTGGGCGTGTTTAATTCCTTAATTTTTGCTAAGCCTAAGCAGCTCGTTTGTTGCACAGTTTCATTTAAAAGTATCATTTGAATAGGTATCAGGCATGCTCTAAACAAAGCTTCCTTCCCCCTTATTTGCCAATGTCTAGTTCCCCACACACTTTTCAAGTCAATCGACTTCAACCAATATTCATTGCCTTCTATTGTCAATCGGGAAACAAAGGAATCCGAATATATACATTTCGTGTTTGTCAATAATAAACATATGTTTTCTGTAGGTGGCAATTTAAAATAATATGACTCACCATTTTTAACATAATTCCCAGAAAAATATGTAAACTTTTCAGCATACATTTTAGAACTCCCTTGCGGGGGAGTTAGACAATGTTCCCATTGAGTATAATTAAAAACAGTCTTTGGGCTACTTGCACTGTGGATGAAATGGTGCCCATAATAATTATAGTAAAACATGTCACCATCATTTTCTTTAGATTGATAAACATTCTCGTTTTCAAATACAGTATAATATTGCAATTCAGTCATCATAGAATCAACTGTTTTCACATCCCAATCATCAGAAACAATGACAGGTATTATTATATCATTCATTCATTGAACGTTTGACTACATATGGTATTTGAATGACCTCCGTAGGGCCGTATTTATCAAATATTAGTTTATCCCAAACAATCCCATCAGGAATTGGAATAGCGGAAATGTTCGCAAAGGATAAGTCTCTGCAGACCTTATGGGAAGAATAATGTGGTTTCAGGACCTCATCCACCAGTTCAACTGTTGATCTTTCAGGAAGGAAATGACCATGTATTAATAAACAGAAAGTGATGACAAACCCGATCCAAAGCAGGAATGCTAGAACAGTCAAAGAAAGCCACAGATAGTTCCATGGAAGAACGAAATAAGTTACTTTAAGCATGTTTATCAACTTACATGTTTTTGACAGTTCTGGAGTCGAAGAGGCGAATGAGTCTGAGATGTCATCATGGATGTTGGCAAAATATCCAGAGGCAGTTCGTGCAAAAACTGGAGCTGTGTTCATTGGTGGAATCGGTGTTTCCCGTGGTGGCACAGAGTAAATAGCACCATCCGTCTGTGTTGAAGTAGTATCAAATTGATCATTTATTTCTGTATTATTTGTTGTTAGTGGAACCAATGCAAGATCATTTTCCACCCTCCCCAAGCTCGGAGAGGTACGCACCAACATTGATACAACTTGTAAAGGAACTTCTTGACCAGTAGTGAGAGGGATTCGGGAACTACTGGCTGTTCCTTTTGGTCGGCTGTGTAGGATCGGCCACATGGTGTAGATTGTCGATGGAGACAAAGCAATTTTCTTTGACACCTACCAATGGTGGTAGAATGACAGTTCTGGTACTGTGTATTCCCAAGACTGGGACTGGTGCTCGATAAGAAGGACCAAATTCCTTTTTCACAGCAACCTTTTCACATACTAGATACCTGAGTCTAGGAATTCAGTCGGTAGGCGTTGCAGGTACTTCCTTAATTCCTGTGGAGGCAGCACTGGCAGAAGAGTTGTCGTCACAGAACTGTTGTAATTCCTGGAAGACAGTGACACGTTCATTTATATCAAAAGGTGTTTCTGCCGCCTCCACGCCAGGACCATCGAGATCTGGAATGTACATTTGGGTTCCAAACAGGCACTCATATGGCGTATGACCCCCCTGTGACCTTCTAGGCAGATTATTAAGTGTTCTCTGGACTCCATACAGGTGATTAAGCCAACTACGACATATACCTAAGACTCTGGCTGTTAAGGATTGCTTTAAATCACGGTTTATTCGCTCCACAACACTATTTCCCTCTGGATGAAATGGAGACGAGTACTGGAGTTGGACCCCAAACAAAGCCATGGCATCTCTGAAAGCCCTTGAGGCAAAAGATGGGCCCTGGTCCAAGTGGAAAGCCGCAACTGCATATGTACCATTAAAGTTGCAAATCTTTAATAACAGTCCGAGCGTCAGCCGAGCATTGCTGTCACACCAATAGAAATCTGGAGCAGGAGTCAAAAGCGACTAGGATGTATTTGTATGCACTATCCGGTGTTAGGGGACCACAATTATTCAAGTACACACATTGTAACGGTTTGTTGGAAATTAGGAGGGGTGTCTGTGGTGGGCGCTTAGCGGTGGAAACTTTAATTTGTTGGCAGATGTCACAACAAAGGACATACTGCTTGGTCTCCTTGTAGAGGCCTGTCCACCAATTTCGGGCTTGTAAGATATATACCGTAGCCGCCACACCAGCATGGGCAGATGCCACCCCCTCCTGCGCAGCTTTAACCAATTCTAGCTTTATGTCTTTGTTGGGAATGTCTTGCACACCTACAGCTGGTATCTTAACTTCAGGGTTTAGGCAGCCTCCCATTCGGTAGGAATATTTACAGGAAATGCTTTTGGATAGGGCGTACCATCAGCCGTAGCTTTCACGGCAGCCCATATGTCTGCATCCGGTTTCGCTCCTGAGCAGGTTACTGCAGCAGCAGTAGCCGTAGCAACTGCTAACTTTGCGGCTTCATCAGCCAGTGTGTTTCCAGCCACATGTATTCCAATGCGCTGGTGTCCAAGTGTTTGTACAACATGGACATTTGGTAGCGTTTCCTTCAGATCCGCTACTTTCCCCCACGAAAGTCTGTGTTTAATGGTGTTGTCTTTAGAATCTCTGAACCCATTCTGGCGCCAGTAATGCAGGTATTCATTGAAGGACTGGACACAATAGTACAAATCACAAACAATCAGCGTTGGCTTTGCAGGATCCGTATGTTCCAGTGCCATCAACAGAGCTTTTAGCTCTGCCAATTGTGCTGTGCAATCCCCTCGGATTTGCGTAAATGTATGTAGGGGACAAAATGTATTGTCCTCCATATAGCCGCTTACAACTGCGCAAGCAACGGAATATTGGTGCTTTCTGCCAATTGCAGGTTGTGCAGAGCCATTGGTGTACATGTCTCTATGATATTGTTCGACAGGCAATGTGTTTGCTGGAACTGGGTATTCTAGTTCGTACTGCAAAAATTCTTGAGTTTGTAAATTTGGGTCAAAAATGTAGTCTACATCAGTGGCTGTCAAAGACATGGCCCATTGTATCCAATGTGGATATAATACTTTTGCGTTTGGAACGCTGGCTCTTATGACAGCTCTAGGGCTGGGATTGGGGAAACAATTATGCGTTTGTCCTGGGCTAGAGGTCTTTCTTTAATGACAGCCATCTGTACAGCAGTGAGAATTTTCTCAGTGGGAGCAAAGCGTTGTTCTGCTGCTGAGTACAAGTGTGATTTGTATACAATCAGGACTGTCTCACCTTCATTAAATGTCACATAGGTGAAACCCATGGCACCAGCAATTACTCTGACCAAGTGTGTTTTGTTGTCCCTTGTGTGTAGATGTTGTGCTGCAAGCATGTCTGTCTGCAAGTCTCTGAGAATACGTGTGTGTTAGATTTTTCAAAATTTGCTTGAAAAATCAGGACGTATTAAGTCATATTAAAAGGTTTTATGCGTGAAGAATAATCTTGAATGTAGGTTCTGACAACATTTTTAAAAAAACAATAGAGATTGGAGTTTTTTAATTATATTTGGAGGTTGTAATTATGCACATTTTTCTAAGAATTGTGGTGCTAAGCTCTTTCCTTCGCTCAATAGCACATATCCCAGAAACAGGACGCTGAGGAAGGCTGTTTTTTTTTTTTTTTAAGTTGAATTTGTAGCCAAATTCAGCAAATCACACAACAATGCGGGCTACCTGTCTTAAATGTTGTAGTAATTCATCATCCGTAAGATAGATATCGTCTACCTAGGACAATGCTTCAGGATGTATGTCGTGCAAAATTGCAATCACACGAGCTGTGAACAGTCCTGGACTGTTCTTGTACCCCTGAGGTAAACAACTGAATTTATTCCGAGAGCCTAGTGCGCTGAAACTTGTTAAGTCTGTACTCTCAGGCGCTATGTTCTGGCAGAATCAACCATTGGAAATGTCCAGTGTTGTTTTATATTTTTTATGCACTATATTCTTCATCAGTGCTGTGCTATGTGAGTTTTATATAGTATATGTGCGTGTATGGCTTTTTAAATGTCTGTAGTCTAAGACTATTCTATATGAATGGTGTGGTTTAACTACTGGGAATAAAGGATTATTCATTGGGGAGACGCAAGGTTCAATTACGCCCTGGTACTCTAGTTGTGTGAGTATTTCCCTCACAGGTGTTTTAGCATCATGTTTTATTGGATACTGAGGTTGTGGCTGGGGTTGATTTTTAATAGGAATTACATGGTAGGGGGAATCCTTGTCCCATCCTACGCGGTTGCGATATAACGCGGGTGCCTGCGCCAATGCCCAATCAATGGTGTACGATTCTGCGAGTTCCTCCGGAACAAGTGGCGAGAAAGAAGGTTTAAAAACATCTTCCCTATATGGGCAGGTACGGACAAATTCTGGTGGCCAATCTTGTTCGGCCAATAGAATATCATATATATTTACTACGCAATCCCAAAAGATTGCGTCTATTGTGCATTCAATGTCTCCTAACTGCAACGTTATTTTATACACCCTATCAGGTGTGGAGACACGCATGTCTGCAGTCTCTACCTGTATAAAGTCATCAGTTGCTTTCGCCTCCAGATGCTCTAGAAGACTCCGGTGAACTATTGTGACCTCTGCCGCGCTGTCTAGCAGCGCTAATGCCCACTTCCTGTTCTTCAAGAAGACCCTCTTCTTGAGTGGCATGTCGAACTGCGACTGCTGTCACCTTTTTCTTTTTGAATTGGGTTTTTTGTTGGGCAGGTTTCTCTTCCTTTTTACCAGAAACCTCCGATGAGCGGTGTGATTCCTGTCTCGGTTTCACATACTCTATTCTTCGCTCTGATTGCCCACCTCTCTCATTTTGTTTTCCCGTGGAGTCCTGGAAGGAACGAGATTGGCGTGTATCAGTATATTGATATCTATCACCCACCCATCTATCTTTGATGGTGTGAGGTGGTTTGAAAGAAGGGGTAAATATATAGGTTTTAAGTTATGCCAAAGGTAGAGGTAAGGGAGCTTCCCCACGTGCCATGTGTCCCAAGGGTGGCATTACTACCCCTGTATGAACCTCTAAAGTAATCTCTTGGAGAAGAGTGTTGGCTGTGACTGCACTGGTAAGAGATGGAGGCTTCAGAAGAGGTGGCTGTTGAGCCTCCACAAAAGCTAGAGCAGCGAAAAGAACCACAGGGAGGAGAAGTTTGAAGGGCCTCCATTGATTTTGCTGCCTCTGTGTCTTTATCTTTTCTAGGGTCTAGTGAACTTGGGGGCCAAAGTGATGCTGTTTGTAAAAAGTTACATTAAGGAGATTCTGCTGTACCTCTGGTTCAAAGCCATGCATGGAATCTAAGGAGAATGCTTGTAGTGATGCATCTAGCCGCAGAATCCAGCGCACAGCGAATGGAGATGTTTGATATTAGCTTGCCTTTTGAGACAAGTTCCTGCCTTGTCTTTCTGAGTTAGTCTGGAAGATATTGGATGAGGTCGTCCATCTCATCCCAGTGTGCGAGATCTTATCGAGCATGCACACCCATTGCATTGGCAATGTGTCAATGATTGGCAGATTGTGCCGCAACCCTTTTCCTAGCTGCATCGATGAGTTTACTTTCTTTGTCAGGCAGCGGGGCGTCTCCCTAACTTGTGAATTAGCCTCCTTACGAGCAGTGGTAATTACTAGCAAGTCTGGTTGTACTTGTTCCCTAATATATATGGGAACTAATGGGGAGGGCTTACTTAAAAAAAAAAAAATAATAAAATCAACCCGAAGTTTAATTACTTGGGCCCTAACAGGGGCTTCAAAAATGTCCTCAGTGTAACGTAACATGCATTTTAGCATGGGTAAATACTGAGTGGTCCTTTAAGTGGATGAATGGGTCTCAAAGAGGATCCTCTTCTAAGGATTCCTTGTAGAGCTGTACATCATGAAAGGCAGCAGACCTACCTTTTAACTCCTGATAAGCTGTTGAATCATCAGGAGGTGAGGGACAAGTAGGATATAAATCTGGGTCAGTGTCACCTGGAGGGTCAATATCATATGTGTCCCAAGGGTTGGTGTGTGATTGTGTCCCAATGGTGTCATGCCCTGCACTGTGTTCACCTATATAGTATTGTGGGGATCCCTGAGGTGAGACATGTAGGGGACTCCCAGGGGAATGTGGTGGAAAAAGTGAATGTGGTAGAAGTTGTGGAGGTGGTGACGAGGGGGATGGAAGAGGCGAATGGCTAGTAGCTTTGTCTGTTTTCTTCCTCTGTTTTGGTGGTATTGGAGGGTTAAGAGCCTCCGGAAGACAGCTGTCTTTTCGATGGTGGATGAATGGGAGCCAAATGATTAGTCATGATACAGTGGGTATGAGCCTGAAAATGGATCTGGTTCTGTCAAGCATACAGCTTCTGTTGCAGTCTGTAAAGGATAGGCTCGACTGACTTACCGGAATCAGGCTTCAAAACCAGCTTCAAGGGTTTTGGATCAGGTCAATGTTTGTTACGGCGCCGAAGTTCCACTCCACATAAATGTGGTGGATGTCGATGAGAGGCTCAGCACTGAGGTGCTCGATCCCAATAACTTCAGCTTAGGTTGGTGTTTCGATGCCGAGCAGGAGGGCGGGGCATCCAAAACAGTTGCTCGATGCAGACCATGGCCAGAGGGCAGTGGTGGACCAAGGGCGTCTTGAACAGAAGAAGTGTGTCTCTTAGAGTGTTCAACATGGTCTTAAGGGGCAGGGGGAACTGTATTCATGGACTGGTGAGAAAGTGTAACTTCTTGCATCTCCAGGTTGACTTTAAGATCGGAGTCAGAACTGCCTTCAGGAGAGAACGCCTCTTCCTCTGCAGCGGATGCCTCAGGGAGTTGTTCCTCTTTGCCAACATCTTCATGGCCAAAGATGTCAGGAGTGTCGATGTTTCTCCTCTGCATTTAGAGTGGACGAGCCTGGCGGTTTTGAAGATTCTTCTTAGGACGGAAAGATCGACAAGCCTCGGAGTCTTGCCTCCATGTGTTCTGGTGATTGACAAAGGTCTGTGTGGGGATATTTCACATGACACTGAGGGTAGAAGAGGAAGGATGTCCGTCCCATCACCAGTAGTGAATTATCTTGGGAAACTGAGGAAGATAGCTCTGAAGGGTGAGGCGCTAAAGTGTTGCAGTCAACCTGACGTTCTATATGGCTGTTCCTTGATGCACAGAATAAGAAATTGTGATCGAAACAATGACGATGAGGGTGAAGCACGAACCAAGAAAGGGTACTGTAATGGTCTGGAACCGGAGCGTAAGCACACTTGTCCGAATTAGGCAGCAGAAAAAAAGAATCTAACAATGGAGTCAATGCCCTTGTGCATTATTACCAAGAGGAGGAGTCACTACCTCGTGACGTGAAAGACTTCTTCGAAGAAAACCAACGTGCACACATCTGGACCTAACACTAGATGGCAGGCGTATGCAAAAGCATGTTTATCTACAGCCACACATGCCTCAACATATCTTTATGAACAGAAAATTACCATTGGTGCTCAGAGTGCTGATAAGACTGCATCCCTTATATAAGGATACTGGAGCTTCAGGGCGTTGTAAGGGCCGACACAGCATCACCTAAACAAAGGCACACAGCAGTCTGCATGTCTGCCCATAGAGAGTTGAAGAGGACCTTGTCTAAGAAGCAGTTTTACACAAGACATATTGAACCAAAACTCAAACTCTTGTTAATTCTGGAGAACTTTATTCTGTACAATCTCCGCTTTATACTGATGACTATATACATATGTTACATACAAGTGCATACACAGAGGGCCGATCTGCATGCCAATTCGAGATGAGCATCCATCCACTCTGCCCACCTCTCTTCCTAATGAGGGGAGGCTGATGTGCTCCCACTTTCAGTGCAGTTGACGTGGTGTGTGTGTGCTTTCGGGAAGCACTCTGGATTTCCTATCAGTGTTTGTGTACTAGCAAGGACTCGAAGTCTGGAGAGCAGACCAGCTTGTGCTTTATATGGCCAAGGACTGTCATATCACCTTTCCGTCCATCTCCGAGCCCTATGGACACCAACTCCTATAGCCAGAAAAAAATGACAAGTTGTTATGTGCAGGGAACAACCCATGCAACAAGTAGTATATGGTGTACATTAGCTCCACCGTCCTGCACACACAGACGCAAATTAAGCAGTTCAAGCTGCATTCAGAGACCTAGTAAAGTGCAGCAGCAGTGAAAGGTTCCCTAGTACATACAGGGCATGGAGTAGAAAGGACAGGAGTGCACTCATACTACATGTACAATACCTAGTGTACCGCCCAGAACACACCCCCAGAACAGGTATAATCCATGTGCCTCACACAGATTCCCCCCCACTCAGAACAAATAAAATAAAAGCAACATGGCTAAACAGTAAAAGTCTAAGACAAAACAGAGGCAGCACAAAGAGCTGTAGTTGCGGACGGACAGACGGACACACACACACACAGCAATAGCTGCTGAAGCTACCCTCATTAACATAGAACAGGTACAACATGGGCTGCAGCCAAGGCACCTCATACACACACACAAAACATATGTACATATGTAACCCAGCAGCAACACCTTGCAACAGACACACACACAAATAGCTACAGTAAACATTACATCAGTGTAGGCAACAAACACACATAATCGAGAGCACGTTGGCATCAGAGTGGTTCTTTCAACGAAAGAAAAGTGCACACACAGAAAAATACACAGCCACCAGCAGTGCAAGCTTCTTCCACACAGACAAAATTGGTACTGCAGAAGAATTGCAACTCTGCTGCCACAGAGCTTATACAGCCGGGCAGGATTGCATTACGCCAAATTGTCCCTCCCCCCATACACACAACAGACACAAAGGCATAAGAAAGGTGTAAGCTTTGCTCACACTAAGCAGGAATTGCACAGCATTGTAAACTTCCCTCACACAGAGCAGTTAGAGCAAGGCAGGAGTAAGCTTTTCTCTCATGCACAAAACAGTTACATCATGGGTAGAAGTAGTGTAGTTTTTAGTGACATACGCATACATAGAACATTAGTGTGAGATTTGATCAAAGAGAAGTTGTGGGCCCAACAGCAATGCAAGCTTCTCACACAGACAAATACATGTTGTGTCCCAGAGAGTTGCAATGCGCGTGCCCGCGTGGACACACGCACAAAAAAGAAAATCGGGTAGAAAAGAGGATGGGATAGTAGAGGGGCTAGCAGGAGCTCGAACGGTCTGTAAAGCTTTACGTTTGAAATGGTCCATAGATGCCTGCCAGTTATGAGCGTGGGGTAGTGCAAAACATCAAACTTTAAGCAAGCGCAAACAGGTGGAGACTGGGGGTGAAACAACATACAGAAACATCATGAGTGACAAACAACGCATTGACAAAGCCAATAGGTCTTGCCTATGCAGAACTATTTTCTCTGTCAATTTTTTGTTGTGTTGCAAAACCTTTGTACAAAAGGATTATATTGTATCATATTGTAACATATATATTAGATATAATACACAATACAATAATAGAATATGATTGCATGATCATTTTTGCATAGCATGGTATGGTCTGTCATAATATAGTATAGTATGGCCTGTCATTGTATAATACAGTATAGTATGATCTGCCATTTTATAGCTTGGTATGGCCCATCATTGTATAGTATGATCTGTCACTATATGGTGTGGCCTGTCGTATAGTATGGTATGGCCTGCCATTGTACAGTATGTAATGGTATGCCCTTGTGTAGTATGTTATGGTATGGCTATGGTATGGCCTGTCATTGTATGGCATGATATAGTATGGACTATCATTGCATAGAATGGTAAGGTATGAATGGTTATTCTATAGTATATGATGGCATGGCCTGTCATTGCCGAGTACGGTTTAGAATGGTATGGCTGTCATTGAAAAGTAAGGCCTGAAAGTGTATAGTAAGTATGGTGTGAGATTACCTGTCCTTGTATAGTATGGTATAACCAGTCATTGCAGTGTATGGTCTGTAATTGTCTAGTATGATATGGCATGGGCTATCATTATATAGTATGGTATTGTCTGTCACTGTATTATATGGTACACCATGCCCTGCCATTTTATAGAATGGTATGGCTTCTCATTACATAGTACGGTATGGGGTGCCCCTGTCATTGTGTAGTATGGTATGGTATGGTATGGCCTGTCATTATGCAGTACGGTATGGTGTTATGGTATGGTCTTTAATTGTATAGTAAGTGTAGCTTAGTAGGGTCTGTCATTGTATATTATGGTATGGTATAGTATGGTAGGGCTGGTCATTTATTGGTATGGTATGTATGGCCTGTCATTGCGTAGTAGGTCATTGTCTAGTATGGTACGGTATGACTTGTCATTGTATGGTATGGTATGGCCAGTCATTATATACTATGGTATAGTGTGATATGTTATGGCTTCTCATTGTATAGAATGGATGGTATGGCCTGTCATTGTAAAATATGGTATGGTAATCTTTATTACAATGTAAACATTAAGCTATGGGAGGAAGCACAATAGGAGCGGCCAAAAAAGAAAAAAGGGCTTTACAATATTATGTTATTTTCATGTTAGAATAATCTATTCTACCTGTAATTGTGTAAACATGAACTAATTTAAAAACACACAGTTTTTAAATAAAACATTTTAATCACGCCTAAGACATCCTATAGATCATAAAACAGGTATTTCCGCACTAACAAGGATATCTTTGTCGCTAGTCGTTTGCTCGGTTATGATAAAGTGGGGAGATTAGGTAGATGGGGTAGGCCTATTATAAAAAAACATGCATCTGATATGTAGGTTTGAAATTGGTGCAGCTATATGGAGAATAGTTAAAAGGTGGATAAAAAAAACATAGAAGGTCAGTGTAAGAGCTGCTTTTGTAAATACGAAAAAACTGTAAGAAGAAAGGTATGTAACAAGGTGTCCTTTGGTTATTGTTCATTGACCAGATAAACCAATGAAGAGTAACTGTAAAATGTTTGAATGAGCATTTGATCAGTTGTGTAATGTAAGTGAAAGAAACACACTGAAAGTTTTTTCTACTGCGTAAGGCAACATATATACATTGTTTTGTAGTACAGATTATTTTGCACTACACACTTTAAAAACATTTTTTGTGTGAAATAGCCTAAACATGATCATAAACTTGAAAATAAGAATGAGCATATAGTAAATATCTGCATTGTGTTACTTATTTTGTACAATTGGCTAATCTAAAATTGTGCGCCTACGTACACATGGCTTGCTATGAAAAGCAGACCTCCCTTCATTAAAAAAAAACTGTTTATTGTTGGGAACATGTTGCTTTTGCCAATAACAGGTTTGAGTTTCAGTAGGGACCATTTAGACTCAGGCAAATTACTGTAATCAGGGCAAAAAAGGACGTTCTTTGACCTGCACGCCCTGGAGTGCCTCAAGCAGATGTAGAGAAAAGTAAACCTTTAAATTAGTTTTCTGGAGAAGATGTGAACCAGCCCTCATTATTTCGCTGCCAGCTGCAGACAACAACATAGTAAGAGACGGGCAGTTGTGAACACGGATACAACTCCTCTCAGGGCGAGGGCCGGTGACCTCACAGGGCAAGGAACACAAAGGGCGAGAGACTTGTCTAAGGCCCAAACAGAACCGCAGCCCTCTTGATAAAATGTTGCCTGTCTTCGGAATGTGTTGGCCAGCCGCTGCGCAAAACATTTTTCTGAAAGAGATTAGTTTATTTAATCTCTGAATGCTCACTGCTGCCTTACGTGGGACGGCTGAGGGTAGGGAAGGAAGGAGGGAAAGTTTAACACATGCACATTCCCACCGTTCGCTCTTCAGTATTCAGTTACAGTGAAATAGAGCTGGATTAACCAGGCTTTCCTGCAATTCAGAAGTTTGCCAACACGGTTCAAGGCACCAAAAAAAATAATTTAAAGTAGACTCTTCTCTATAGTTACGGTGCAGCAGCCACACGCGTTAGTGCGATTCAAGCCAGAGAGAAGGCCTGCACGACGTGATGAAATTCCGGATGTTTTTGGCTATGGGCATGGTGGGAAATAAGTGGAAATCTAATTTATCTTCTGTGCAAGCGGTGTCCTAACTGCTAAAAGTTTGAGGTGTAATAAATGTGTGCAGCTATGCGAATGTTAATTAAAAGGAGTCCTCTTCAAAGAAAGAAGGCAAGTATTAGCTTAAAGTTGTCTGAGAAAGCCAAAAAAACAGCTGTCTGAGAGCACTCTTTAAATGTGTGCAGTTGTGGTAGAAAGGTAACAAAATGCTGTTTGAAAGCACGCTTTAAATGCGTGCAGCCAGAGAAAGATAATCAAATTAAAGTAGTTCCACCCATCAAAGTGACAAGCGGCAGATGAGAATGAGTACTTGGGCCACGGAATATTGATGAGAGAAAGACATAGAACAACAGGAAATAGAAAGCCTACAACCAATGAAAAGGAGGAAAAGTAAAGTGCCAATCACACGTACCAATAAGAAAGGAAGGCGGGATGAAAGTCCCTTGTAGGATATATTAAATACAATAGATTTCGCAAGCGCTTTTCAGGCGAAACCTAAAAAAGATTATCAGCAACTCCTATGGTGATTTTATGGCACGTCTGCAGTATAAATCTGAAGCCTACAATTTTCTGGATGACTTTAATTCTATTTTATAGTTGATTTATCCCAAATTTAGAGCTGCTTCGCATAGTGGATATCATTATGTTCACGATAAATGATTTCACAATGCTTGTACTGGGGGAATTGAAAAGTAAGGACTGCAGTGAATCTTTCTTGTCGGAATCATCAGGAAGTAAATAAATTAGCATTTAACTAAAAGAATACTTTTAAAGAACATGAACTTATTTTGCAGCATGTTGCATGTAAAAGTATGTGTTTGAGCTGCAAAAGATACTGCTGCCTTCTGGAGGGCGAATAATGGGTATTATTTTATTGTTTTTAAAGGGGTACTCCTCACCATGGATCAATCATATTAAATACATTTATAGTCCAATTGCTTTGCAAATTCTCATGTAGCTACACAGAGAAAGTGGAATAGTTTGGATTTCACTCTTGATGAAAAAAATAGCTTAGATGGGGGACCCTACCTTCCAGCAGTGGTTCAGTTGGGGTCCACGAAGTCAAAAGATTAAGGAACCTCTGTTCTATGTTTGGGAGTAAGAGTAAGGATCTTACGACGTAGGAGAAAAAAGTTACTTACCTGTAATGGTTGCTCTGTAGTACTGTTATCATTCATTGAGACATTCTTAAAATACCTTGTTACAATAACATAACAATAATATTCCCAAAGCTATAACAATGGTTCTTTCGTAACGGAGTCTCATTATTTAAAATCAACCAAACTTCAAGCAATCAGAGACAATCAGTCTGACAACTACAACTTGAGAGGCTACCATCATTCAGATTTTGCTAAGCACTCAAGTAAGGAATAATACAAGTAGGTGAAGGCCTCTTGCGGGGAGAAAAGTGGGCAGCTTGTGAATCTAAGAACAATACCAAGAATTGGGAACTACAATTACAGGGAAGTAACTTTTTCTTCTCTAATATTGGATCTTTCATATATTCATATTGTTGAATTGGAATAACAAACTGTACACATTCAAAGAACACACAGGATGGAGGGAAAACCTCAAATTGGCTCGCCTTATTGAAAGGGATGATGTGACAGCCTGCTCCACTGCTACATCTATTTTTACAGTCTCTGCTAGAAAATAATGTCTCATAAACGTGGGTACATTCTTCACCGTTGCTGCTTTGCACATGTCTGTCAATGACACTCCAGCAAACAAAGCTGTTGAAGTTGACACACCTCTGGTAGAAAGAGCCTTACCTTAATTTCACCTTATTGTGCAATGGCTTGCTCACCTTCAGGTGGCAAAACAAAATTACAGACTACGCACTCCTCGGAAATGGCTTCTCCCTTACGTGGCTTGGCAAAGGCGACCACAACATGGTCTGGCCTCCTAAAACTTTATTTTATACAGGTAGAATTTTAGACGCCTCCCTATATCAATAGAATGTAAGGAGCTCTCTATAGCAGTTGTTGGATTGAAAAAAATGATGTTAGTATAACAGGCTCACTCAGCGGTCTGAAGGTAATTTAGGTATACATTTTGCGTTCGTTCCCAATGTTACTCGTCCACTGTGAAACTTAGAGAACTGGCTCTTTGTTGTGAAGGCTTGCATTTTTCAGACTCTGAACAGATTTTATTGCCAAACATAGGGCTGGCTTTCTTGAGAGGAACTTTATTCCTGCACTATGAATTGCTTGAATTGTTCTCAAGTAAGGTGTGTGACAGGACTAGATTGAGTGGGCTTTCTTACCATGGAAAGACCAGAACTGGCCTTCCGTGAATACCTTTATTATCCTGCAACTACAAACAGAAGATTTGTTGAATGCCATTCTAAAATAGAAGATTGCAGCCACATGAACCTTAATCCAGGCATGGGCTAACCCTGATTGAGTAAGAGTTTAACAATGCGGAGGAATTTAATGTGGCTTTGCAGACAAAGAATGCAAACTTAGTTTCTCACACTAGTTACAAAACCTTTGCAATTTGGCACAGTAAGTACTTAAAAAAATGGAATGGTTCGAGGAGCAAAGCATGAAGCTTCGCAGATGCTCGGTCTGGAGGTAGGATCTGACTTTTGGGTCTAGTCAGGAGATCTTGTTGCAGCGTCAGCAGAAATTGTGGAGCTTCAGTGACCAGAAGTTATTTTGAAACCAAAACTGTCTTTTCCATGCTGTGCATTTAGAATTATTCAACATGGTTCCCTTCAATATTTTACTTAGCATCTAGGAACATAGGCAAGAGGCAGAAATATGTCCGCAAAAGTCCCTGGCCATGCAGTCAGAAGCACAGTTCCCCAAAACCCTGGTAATCTGCGCCTGCTTGCGTAGAAGTAGCATTAGGAATTTAAGTCTATTACAAAGAGATTGAGCTTTGGGTTCTCCCACATTCCGAACACCCTGTCGATCTGGACTTCATTTAGTCCCCATTTGTGACAAATCACTTGCACTGTGACTAAGGGCATCCACCCACTGACATGCTCCAATAGATGTTCTGCTGTTACAAGATACTCTGATGTACTACACATATCCGGAGGGCCTGCGCTTCCTTCAGTAACTCCTATATGGTTTCTCCTGGTTTCATTTTATAAAACATTGTGGTGGTATTGCCAGAGCGTATCAACCCTGAGGAAGCTTCCAGTCGCGATAGGATGGACTAAAGACCTAATGTATGTTGACTGTTAGTCCTATTCCTGGAATAAGCTCACACATGCTTATATTAACTTTCTGACAGGAGGAGCTTTTATTAGCTAGCCACCAAATAAAGAAACACTCAATGGCCTTGGTTCCTTAAATGAGCCGAACAGCTGACATGCACTTTGCAAATATCCATGGTGCTGACTTCAGGCAACTAGCCACTTAGAAATGGAGATAATTTTGATGGCTGGTGCAAACAGGAATGTGAAAACAGGCATTTTGCAGGTCTAAGGTGGTCATAAATTTAGATTCTTGTAAAAGCTGAAGGATTTTCGGCAGCTCCCTTACTGACCTCAATTCTCGTGTCTTTTTCCACATTAAAAAGAAGTGAGAAGAGAATTCATATATTTTGAGGTATTTGGGAACTCTTTCTTTCACCTCATTTTTTTTAAATCATGGAGAGAATTCCCTCTTGCAACTTTTTCCAGATATTAGACGTTACATTCTGGTTTTCTGGTTAGTAGTATATTTGAAGATGAGTCTGCAGGCTCCGAAGCAAGACCCTTTCCACTAGTTTGAGGATCCACTTGTCCGTTGTGATCATGCTCCAAGCTTGTAACCAAGATGACATTTTCTTACCAACTGGCCACAGATTCTTAATGACAGATGTCTGTGTGTCATCAGAGTCTTCCTCCAGTATCTTGTAATATGGCTTGTATAGTGGTGCTTGGTGTTGGTATGGTTATGAAATACAATGATGATGATGGCCTGAATGAAGGCTGGAACCGCAGATGGTATGGATGATGCTGTGCATGGTATGGCTGATGATTGTAATGCAGGTATCCGCCTCTAAGACAGCTGGCCTTTCACTCTTTAGGGCTGAAAGGGCCACGGACTGCAGTCCTGGAAGACTTACAGTGGTACGTCTGTTTCCACGTTTAATTTAATACCTTGAAGTGCCTCATCTATGTGTTTCACAAAATGAGATTCGCTATCAAACAGCACATATAAAATTCTACATTGCACTTCTGGTTTAAATGAAATGTGATGTAGCCAACCCTATTGTCTTAAGAGACCTGCTTCCCCCTAAATGCCTGATTCCTGAGCTTGCTGTGTTTATAGACCCTTCAAGAGTTGCAGCTGATGTTCATTTACTCTCGCTCCAAATACTTAGTGCATCTTCCAGTAGGTGCTCCTGAAATGGCATTACGTCAGACCGCAACTGTCCGTCAAAGCAAATCAAAATCGCAGGGGCATTTGCAGCTCTGATGATTGTTGCCCTTGTAACACTATTCCCAATATGATCATGGCATTTATCTTCTCTTTCTGGTGGCACTTGCAAGGAGTGGAAGTATTCCTCAAATTTCTTTGTACTGCTTGCACTACTACCAAGTCTGCTTTGAGATGGTCTATTAAACCTGCTAATGTAGAGTGTGGTTCTTTGTATTTCTTGCCCAATGTAGGCACCATTTTCAATACTGTTGCTGGATTCTGCATAACCTTAAGGCTTTCATTAACTATGTGATCGGTTTACAGAAACAGACCAGGTCTTTAACTGGTAGCAGCTAATCAAATTGTTTACAGACTATAGGCTTTTTTTTATTATGGAATGAAATCCTGCTATATGATTACATGGAGAGTCAACAGGCTGTGGTGTTGGGGAATCTGGCCACATAATCATTCCATTCAGGGGTTCTTAGTGATGAATGCCTTGTGTTAAATGGGTCACCATCGAATGCTGAACCTTTGTGGGTTGGTGTAGGAGCCAAAGCAGAAAAATGTGTTGTTTGGGCAAGAGATACAACCTGTGCAACCAGTTCAGTAAATTGTGGTCCAACATTAGCCCTTAATAGATTCTGACTTGGAGTACCTTCCACTTGTTTCTTATCTGGAAATCACTTGTAATAGTCTACCATCAGTAATCTTAAGTCTTACACCAATCATATGGGAATATAAATTGCCTTTTGACTAGGACAGTGATGGTCACTCTAAACATAGTTGATACTTCGGTGTGTCTGTTGTGACTCTTTACCAAAGTGTTCAAAACCATTTGGATGGTATGTCTCATCACATGATCCATTATGAAACTCTTCAAATGCATATTCCTGCCCATGTTCACATACTTGGCATCTAACCCTTAAATGACCAGGGCTAAAGCCTTGATCAAATGGTCTTCATGTTCGGAACTGCCAGAATTCTGGAAGGTGGATATTCTGATATCTTGATAGGAGAAATGTGCTATCGAACAACTCACTTGTACCAGGGTCTCTGAAATAATAGTTGAGGCCGTAAAAGGTTCTTTAGCTACATATGGAGTCAGCGGTTTTACCGTCATTGGCAGAAGCTTTGCTGACAGAAGTGTAGTTGACTGGTGTTTTGTCGATGAAGGTGCTGATGAAGGGCGTGTTGTCAATGGGAGTATCAATGATGCAAGTGTTGTGGATGAGTGTCTCGTTAACGGAGAGGTCAACAGATGTCACGTTGGCAGAAGCTGGAGTAGGCAGAAACTAGCAGGAACAATGCTCCCAAGCTATTTTTTATTTTTCTAAAACAGTTCTCAGTTTTTTTCTAAAACTAAAAATCAGCTGTTACTGAACAGTTAATGTGGGCATTCAGCTGCCGGAGGCTAAAAGGGATGGAGAAGGAGTTCTAAGGACATACTTTTTCCTGTGCACTTAAACCACTGCTTATCGAAGGTGAAGGCAACAGTCATCAGTAACTGTGTCATTGATGGATGTCCCAGTGATGATGCGGTCGACTGTGGCATGACAACAGGTGTTTTTGGCAAAGATTTTTCTTTGAACTTGTCTTTTACTTGCTTCATCAACATCAGTCTCTGGAGATGCAGCTTTTGAGTATGAGGCTTCGTTGCTGAAGATGGGTCTTAGTTATGGGTCGCCACGCACTACCGCGGCGATTCTTTCTCATGCCGTGGTCTGGCTGGCGGTCCGAGTTTCGGCACTGCCGCAGCTCGTTGTTTTGCCGCAGCAGTGCCGAAACTCAGCCCAGGAGGCACATTTTGTGCTTTGGGTCGTGCCACACACCCTGCCACCCTCCATGAATTCACATTTACTTACCTCCTTGGGTTATTTTGTTTCCTCCTTTTTCTTCATCTTCATTTCTTCTTTTTTCTTGGTGTCCATGTTGTCTTCCTTTTTGGTATTCTTCTTCCCAGCATGCCTTTTTCCTTTTCTATTTGGTCCTTTTTCCCTGTTCTTTTCTATATGTTTTTCCCAATCCAAGATGGTGTCGCACTTTCTTCCTGTTGTGCCACTTACTGTCTTCTGGTAGATAAGCACTTCAGTTCTTCTCTTCCTTGCGTTGAAAACACTTCTGCTTGGTGGTGATTCTCGCTCCTGTTTTTTCCAGGTTCCTGTTTTTTCCTGCAAGAGTTATTCAACTTCTCTTTTTCATTGCTTCTTTTTTCCTCTTTTTCAGGAGTTCCTTTGATAGAGGTTTTTTTCCCAACTTTTGGGGTTTTTCCTCTGGGACTCTTTCTAGAGGGTACGGTCTGCCTTGGTGTCTTTTGCAGTCAGCAGCACCGTGGCTACTAGAAAGGGTCGCCCCTATTTTGGCCAGTCCAGAACCAGTGAAAGACCAGGTGTTCCTTCAAGTTCTTCAGCCAACAGTGGTAAGAGACGTCCAGATCGTGACAAGCTGAAGCCTGGGTTTCTTCTACCTGAGTTACATCTGGAGATTTACTGCACTGCTTGAATTCCTTCATAACTTGCTTTGAGGGAAGCAATCTTCTGCTCTTCGAACTGTGTCAGAGACAGTTATTTATGTAGTGTGAGACTTCTTATAGTCCTTTTTTATATCTTTGAAGACTAGCTTGAGTTCTCACATAAGGCAGCCTCCTCTCTTGAGCTATGAAGCCACAACTAGAGTCTTGTCTCTCTATCCTTTAAGATTTTGGCAGAAGCCTTTATGCACATCTTGCCTCCTATAGACTTATGTGATGGGTGGAGGCAATAAATACAATCCTTATGAGGATCTCACAAGAATCACAGGATCGAAAAACACTCTTTTTGGTAGTGTCTGATATATTGAAATATGATAGGGGTTGAAAGCTTTGTTCATAAATATAGACAACAAGTAATCAGAAAAGACAACTAAAAAAGGAGTTATCTTGAGTAGAAGTATGCAGAGCTCAAGGGGACACGATTCACAAACGACGTCTGGTAGAAATCTGTAATATGATAGCCTATCAGCATGTGGTCCTCAGACTGATGGTCTATGATTAGCTGAAGTTTGGTTCATTTTAAATTATGTAACTAGGCTACTGAAGATCCATTATTATAGCTTTGGGGGTATGTTTAAAATGGAAATGCTACTGAAATGTTACAGTGGGACTTCCAGTTCGACTACTGTGATGATTCAAGCAAGTGAACCTATGAAAAATTTAATATTGAAGTATTTGTTTTTATAATACGCATTCTCTAGCACCTATCCTTCTTTGCACGCTGGGTGGCAACATTGGTGATGCCCTAGATGCTGTCCTGCTGTATTATTCTGTGCCTCCCCTCCACATGGTGGCAACCACTATTGGCTTTGCCAATGCTGGAGGGTTTCAAATTTCTCCTGCATTAGCTAAACCAACAGCAGCGCTCAGTAAGTTTAAAACTGAAGAAAACAACGAAAACACTGTTTAATATACTTTCAAGATGACTTCTGTGTGCATGCCACAATATACAATGTGTTGTTGTAACAATACAGATACGGTTGCAATGCACTTTGTGAAATGCAACACATCAGCCATCCTGGAAGTATAGAAATCAATGTTTTCATTTTTGTTTTTAATACTTTTGACATGGCTGGTCAGGCATTGGCTAAACAGATTTTTGTAGTCGCTCAACACTGGCAAAGTGACACCATTCAGCTTTGCCAAAGCATGTCTTTCTGACAGAGACTTATAACTGCAGATTACTCACCTTGTGAATATCCCCTGGCACCAGAGTGGATCCAGAGAATTTTCAATAGCAATTCCCTTGTTCATCTGTAGCTGGTGTTGAGGCTCTGTGTCAGATGGATCCTGCACAGGATATGACGCTGGGGCCACTGTATCTCTATACAGGCACCACTATGCATGCAAACGTCAGGTTCTTTTTTACTCCACCTTCTGGCACAGATCCAGAGGTCTGTCTGCTTGACAGGATTGTTATCCCTGAAAAGATGCCAGTGTGCTAGGGAATGTCCCTCTGAAACCCACGGGGTTCAAATCATGTAGGGACTGTAGCTGTCAAAAATTGGTGACAGACACCCAAGGTGTTGTTCGTTGTGTCTCGACTCCAAACACGGCTCTGTGTTGTATGACCTTCCATGAAAATGAACCAAAAGGCCATCTACGAACCCAAAGCCACAACGTCACAAAACTACGAAGGAAGTAAAAGTAGGACTGGTCTTCATCTATGTGGAGGACACCACCGCGCTCCCGAGGACGATCTTGTGACTGATCATTGTTGAAGTCACAAAGATCAGGTAAGTTCAAAGAAGTCTAAAAAAATCAAACACAAGAAATTCAAACATGTTCTGCTTTGGCCTGCCACTTCCGCCAGTCGTGCAACACCCCGTGTACTTTTAGGCTGTGGAGTCACAGCCCACGTTTGGAGCAGATTGTGATGCTGCTCCCGATGCACAACAGCTCCTTCTCATATTTTAGTTCACAAAGTCTGGTCAATTATATCCCACTAGCAATTACATCGAAAGAGAGTAACTTCTCTAATCAAGGACTTGGTCCAAGCAGGCAACTGGAAAAACAGTTCCCATCTGCTGAAACAGTTCCATATTGCTGATGTTGGGCTGCTTATTCAAAATTGAAATAATTTTGAGCTGTACAGAGAGAAAAGGTAGTGAGAGGCAGTGATGTAGGTGAAAAAACAACTGACTGCCCTGTCCTAGCGTTGATTTGCAGGTAAGAACTCTGTCAGCTATGGAGTGTTTACTGCCACTTTACTGCAGAGGCTTTGGAACATCTGCCTAGTTCAAGTATTGTACTTATTTATGTAACAATTTTTACTAATGTAAAAAAAGGTGCTAAACCCTTTCCAGTGTTATTTCTCTTAGTACAACGATACAGCAGCAGAAAATGTTAGGAGGCACATGTAATGATGTGGGTTAAGGAAGGGGAGGGGTATTCATGCTACATGGCTACAGTATGCTAGGAAATATATATATATATATATATATATATATATATATATATATATATATATATATATATATATATATATATATATATATATATAGAAAATGTCATTTACCCAGTGTACATCTGTTCGTGGCATGTTCTGCTGCAGATTCACATGCTGTGCATTAGTCCACCATCTAGTGTTGGGCTCGGAGTGTTACAAGTTGTTTTTCTTCGTAGAAGTCTTTTCGAGTCACGGGATCAAGTGACTCCTCCTCTTTGGTTCCATTGCGCATGGGCATCGACTCCATTGTTAGATTGTTTTCCCGCAGAGGGTAAAGGAAGGAGTGATAGAGAATATAGGTATAAAGTAAGAGATGTCCATGCAAATGTAAATGTATCTACATATGTACAAATGTTTGTAACTTACACAACTACAGGCTTCCGGGGAGGGGGGGGGGGCATATGAATCTGCAGCAGAACATGCCACGAACAGATGTACACTGGGTAAGTGACATTTTCCATTCAATGGCATGTGTAGCTGCAGATACATATGCTGTGCATAGACTACAAAGCAGTTTGTCCTCCCATAAATTAGCGGTGGTCAGCCAGTAGGAGTTGAAGTTGTTTGAAATAATGTTCTTAGAACAGCTTGACCTACTGTGGCTTGTTGTCGTGATAATACGTCTACACAGTAGTGTTTAGTGAATGTATGTGGTGTTGACCGTGTAGCTGCTTTACATATTTCAGCCATTGGTATATTCCCTAAAAAAGCCACTGTTGCACCTTTTTTCCTTGTAGAATGTGCTTTGGGAGTAAATAAAAGCTGTCTTTTTGCTTTAATATAGCATGTTTGGATGCACCTCACGATCCATTGTGCTAAACCTTGTTTTGATATAGGATTGCCTGTATGTGTTTTTTGGAAAGCTACAAATAGTTTAGTCTTTCTAAACTGTTTAGTTCTGTCTATGTAGTAAAAGCTCTTTTGATGTCCAATGTATGGAGAGCTCTTTCTGCTAGAGAATCTGGCTGTGGGAAGAAGACTGGCAATTCCACTGTTTGATTTATATGAAATGGTGATACAACTTTTGGTAGAAATGTTGGATTTGTTCTTTAGTACAATCTTATGTTTGTGCACGTGGAGGAAAGGTTCTTCAAGAGTAAAGGCTTGGATTTCACCTACTCTTCCTTAAAGAAGTAATTGCCACTAGGAAGGCAACCTTCCATGTTAGAAATTGAATTTGGCACGAGTGCATAGGTTCAAATGGTGGTCCCATAAGTCTTGTAAGCACTATATTTAGATTTCAAGAAGCAACTAGTGGTGTTCTGGGTGGAGTGATACGTTTTAAACTTCCATGAAAGCTTTAATGACATGAATTCTAAATAAAGAGCTATGTTGTATATTTTGTAAATATGCTGAAATTGCAGTAAGATTAATTTTTATTGAAGAGAATGCCAAATTAGATTTTTGTAAATGAAGTAAATAACATACAATATCTTGTATTGATGCTGTAAGAGGGTCTATATTTTTGGCTTGACAGTAATATACAAATCTTTTCCATTTGTTTGCATAGCACTGTCTAGTAGTGGGTTTTCTTGCTTGCTTAATAACTTCCATACATTCTGATGGGAATTGTAAATATCCAAGCTCTATGACCTCAGGAGCCAAATTGCTAGATTGAGTGTTTTGGGATTTGGATGACTGATTTGACCTCGGTTTTGTCTCAACAGATCTGGTCTGGATGGAAGTTTGGAGTGTGGAACTACAGAGAGATCTAATAATGTTGTATACCACGGCTGATGTGCCCATGTTGGTGCTATGAGTATCATGTTGAGTGAAGTTTGACGCAACTTGTTGACTAGAAAATGAAGGAGTGGGAGAGTGGGAAAAGCATATGCAAATATCCCTGACCAATTGATCCATAGAGCATTGCCCTTGGATAGGGGTTGTGGGTGTCTGGATGCGAAGTTTTGGCATTTTGTGTTTTCACTTGTTGTGAACAGGTCTATGTTTGGTGTTTCCCACTTTTGAAAGTATTTTTGAGGTACTTGAGGATGAATCTCCCATTTGTGAGTTTGTTGGTGATTTCTGCTGATGATATCTGCCAACTGATTGTCTATCCCTGGAATGCATTATGCTAATAGATTAATTTGGTTGTGGATTGCCCATTTCCAGATTTTTTGGGCTAGAAGGGACAGTTGGGATGAATGTGTTTCCCTGTTTGAGATAATACATGGTTGTCATGTTGTCTGTTTTGATAAGAACATTCTTCTTTGTGAGAAGAGGTTGAAAAGCTTTGAGTGCTAGAAAAACAGCTAATACCTCCAAGTGGTTTATGTGTAGCTGTTTGTGTTTGACATCCCATTGCCCTTAAATGTTGTGATTGTGTAGGTGAGCTCCCCAACCAATCATTGATGCATCTTTTGTAATTATGGTCTGAGACACAGGATCTTGAAATGGCTGCCCTTTTTTTAGATTTGTGGAATTCCACCACTGAAGGGACATGTATGTTTGGTGGTCTATCAACACTAGATCTTGGAGTTGACCGTGTGCCTGTGACCATTGTTGTGCAAGGCACTGTTGTAAGGGCCGCATGTTTAGTCTTGCATGTGGAACAATTGCAATACATGATGCCATCATTCCTAAAAATTTAATGACAAATCTGACAGTGTATTGGTGATTTGCTCGTATTTGTGTGATTATATTTTGGAAAGCTTATATCCTTTGTGTATTTGGATATGCTAGAGCTTGTTGAGTACTTAGTACTGCACCCAAATACTGTTGTGTTTGTGCTGGTTGAAGGTGTAATTTTTGGTAGTTTATTGAGAAGCCTAGTGTGTGTAAGGTTTGTATTACATAATGCATATGATTTTGGCATTGCGTATGACTGCTTGATTTTATTAGCCAGTTGTCTAGCTATGGAAAGACATGTATATGTTGTCTCCTTAGGTAGGCTGCCACTACTGTCAAGTACTTTGTGAATACCCTTGGCGCTGTTGTTATTCCAAAGGGTAATACTTTGAATTGGTAGTGTTTTCCCTGAATGACAAACCTGAGATATTTTCTGTGTGCAGGATGGATGGGAATGTGAAACTACGCATCTTTGAGGTCTAAGGCTGAAATCTTGTGTAGTGGGATGACATCCTGTAAAGTTACCATGTGAAAATGTTCTGACAGGATGTAAAGATTGAGGTGTCTGAGGGTGCCATCTTTTTGGGGAATTAGAAAGTATAGTGAATAAACTCCTGTTCCTATTTGAGACTGTGGAACCAATTCTATTGATTGTTTGAGTAGTAGAGATTGGACCTCTTCTTGTAACAGAACTGTGTGTTCTGTGGATAGTTTGTGTAACCTTGGTGGAATATTTGGAGGAGTGTTTATCAATTCTAGGCAGTAGCCATTGCGGATAATTGACAGCACCCAGTTGTCGGTGGTAATATTTTGACAATTTGTGTGGAACTTTTGTAATCTTCCCCCCCACAAGAGTGGTGTGGAGTGGAAGGGAATGAGGGAAGTCACTGTTCTGGGTGCTGTGCAGGCTGCTTACAGGCCTGAAATTTCCCTCTATTTTGGGGGTATTGTCCTCTATATGTGCCCCTAAAACTACCACGTTGGTATCGCGGTTGGTAGGTTGGCTTTGTCTGCGAGGTTGATGCCTCTGAGGGCTGTGGTCTGAAACCACCTCTAAACTGAGGTTTACTTAATGACCCCCTATATGGTGCAAAGTACAGTGCACCCACTGCCTTTGCTGTGTCAGTCTTTTCACAATTTTGTGATGACTCTGTCTTCTTCTGGCCCAAAAAGATGTTTTTTGTCGAACAGCATGTTCAAAACTGCCTGCTGTATTTCTGGCTTAAATCCAGAAGATCGGAGCCATGCATGTCTGCCTGTAGTGGCTGCAGTGTTGACACTCCTAGCAGCGGTATCTGCTGCATCTAGGGCAGATCTTATCTGGTTGTTTGTAATGGCTTGCCCTTCCTCCACTACCTGTTGCGCCCTTTTCTGGTGTTCTTTGGGGAGATGCTGTATTATGTCCTCCATCTCGTCCCAATGGGCTCTGTCATAGCGAGCTAATAGTGCTTGCGAGTTGGCTATCCTCCACTGATTTGCTGCATGGGACGCAACTCTTTTTCCAGCAGCATCAAATTTCCTGCTTTCTTTATCAGGGAGAGGTGCATCTCCTGATGACTATTTGCCCTCTTCCTGGCAGCGCTAACTAACTGATGAGTGATTATAATCAGGGTCAGAGGATGCAGGTTTATATTTCTTTATCCTAGATGTCATGATGCATGCCTTTACCGGTTCATTAAAGATTTGATCTGCATGTTTTACCATTCCTGGGAGCATCGGGAGACATTGGTACCTAGAATGTGTTGCGGATAGAGTGTTAAATAAAATATCCTCTTCTAGTGGCTCTGTATGCATGTTAACACCATGATATGCTGCAGCACTAGCTATGACTGGATTATAGACAGTACTATCCTCAGGTGGTGATGGTTTAGAGGGCTAGCTGTCTGGATCATTACTTGGAATGGGATCGGGGTCATAAAGATCCCATGGATCAACATTGTCCTGTTGTGAATCGTATGAATGAGTGGGTGACTGCACTGGTGTAGGGCTGGTAGGAGGAGCGATAGGTAGGTGGAGAGAATAAGGAGGACATTGAGGAGGAGAAGACTGAGGAGGTGGTGGTTTCTCCTTCTGCTTTGGCACTTTAGCTGGAGGCTGCATAGTGTCCAATTCCTCCTGAAAAGCTAGCTTCCTCTTTGTTTTTAAAGGAGGTACTGTAAGAATTCTTCCTGTTTCCTTATGGATGTGGATCCTGGATTGCCTTTCATCAATAATTTCTAAAATTGGTTCTACCTCTAACTCCTCTTCAGAGGTATTGTGGCTTTCTTTAAGTCTCTTTGAAAGTCCATGCTCCTCTGTGTATGTTGGCCTTTTTGGCTCCGAAGCGTGCTTTTTCGGGATCGAAAAAGATGAAGAGGATGAAGGTTTCGGCTCAGAAACTGGCTTTTTGATTTTCGACTCCGAAAATTGGTGTTTACTGGAGTCGGATACTGAGCTTTTTATTGTCTACGATGCTTTCAGCAGGAGTGGCTTTTTTCGGTGCCGAACTGGGAGGTGGGTCACCAACAGTCTTTTTTCGTGCCAAGCCATGGGCTTCCGGCAGTGGCATACCCAAGGCCTTGTGTTTTTTCTTTTGTGAGGGACCGGGGGCAGACGTACTCACATGTTGTCCTGTTGTGACTGGTCTGTCTTCATCGGATTCCTGCTCGGACTCGGAATCTCGAACTGAGACTGCAGTCTGCATCAATGTTTCCTCTTCTACGTTGAGATGTTCTCCACTCTTTGACGCCATTTCAAGCCTCTGTGCTCTTCGGTCTATAAGAGTCTTTTTCGATCGGAAGGATCAACAGGCCTCGCAGTTTTCTTCCCGATGGTCTGAGGAAAGGCAGAGGTTGCAAACCAGATGCTGGTCTGTGTACGGGTACTTCGCATTGCACCGAGGACATAATCGGAATGGAGTCCGATCCATGAGGCTTCCACGCGGTCGGCCCGAATTGGCCAGAGTTGGGCGCGCGCGCCCCGAAGGGCGAACAAAGTTGTTTTCCCAACGGTAGTGCGGTGTCGATGGAAGAATATGAACCCGATCGATACAATACCGACGAAAAGAGAGTTTTACAAAGTTTTCCGAATCGAAAACCCGGAGCGAGAGGAAACACGTCCGAACTCAACGGCGGAAAGAAAACAATCTAACAATGGAGTCGATGCCCATGCGCAATGGAACCGAAGAGGAGGAGTCCCTCGATCCTGTGACTCAAAAAGACTTCTTCGAAGAAAAACAACTTGTAACACGCCGAGTCCAACACTAGATGGTGGACTAATTCACAGCATGTGTATCTGCAGCTACACATGCCATTGAACATATATATATATCAGTTAAAGGCATCTGTGAAAGATTTCATTTCATGGCATCTTTTTCATGTTAGTATGCTCGTTTCCCTCTTTTGTCATAATGGATGGCACAATGACTGTATTGAAGGAGGATAGGAATATTTGTTCTCCAGGTCTTGTTCTCCAGGTCCTACTGGTTCTGTTTAAGTTAGTGGGATGTTTATCTTCTGGGTAGGTGGATTTCTCACTGATGAGGGCTGTGTGATATAATGGCCAGTTTTAAAGAAGTTTCCATCTTCTATAGGTAAGGGTGCAAGTTCCGGAAAGGGGTTATACAGTTAAAGTACCTGGTCATGACAGCACTATAATGTTTGGCTAAGAAATTTATTTTGCAAGCAAATCTCCTTCTTACAAACAATTTGAGTTAATGCTATGACATGACACTCAGAAGCACACATGTTTTATGTTAAAACAAACTTGACTATCTGTGCCAAGAGTTCTGAAATGCTTTCCCATGCAAAGTACAAAAACTAGAGTGGTAATAAAATGCGGCTATGAGCGACAAATTAAATAGTGGGAAAGCGTTTTGTGGAAACATTCAGAAAGTAGGTCTTAGATTTTCTCTTAGAATGTTGTATGGAGAGAGAAGATTTCAAGAACAGATGTGAGTAAGAGCTCTTGTATGAGACAATATCAGACTAACCGCCAGAGCAACAACAATCTGAGGGGCAAGCTAAGAGTGTGCAGCAAGACTGGAAGAGCAATGAACTACTTCACTTATTTAGTAGCTATTGGACCACCGTTTAATACCAGTCTTTACTACCTGTGCTATTTTAGCAACAACATATGTTGCATCCGCTAGGCCTAGAAATATGTCTAAAGATCCCTGTGGATTTGAAAAGGAAGTCTGCCTCTTTAAATTGCTTTCCACCCACATATATTGTCTACCAAGTCAAGAGCTGGGACTGATCTTTAGTATAGAAGGTAAGCGGCATAATAAGTGACATGCAGGTTTCTCAGCCATGCCCTTAAAATTTGACTACACAAGCAGAACAACTGACTTGAACTGAGACCACACCTGAAGAAATGAGCTGGATGTTCCCATGGTAATGTCCAAGGTCACCTTGCCCAATAGGAGCTGAACTTTCCCAGACTTGCGGATTAGCAGCTTTCCCACTTGTCCTTCTGCCAGATCTTCAAGGGAACAGGTGTTCTCTGCCAACGTGACCTCCTGCAGAAATAAGTTAGGAGTTAAAATACTAGGCATCCGCTGATAAGTAAATTGTCAAATGCAAAACCTATCTCAGGACAAAATATCTTGCATGATAAAGAATGATACAATTCATCCAACCGTGACCCCACTTCTTCACCTGGCTTTTCTCCTGCTTGACCAGAACTGTCTGCCCATCTTCAGTCTGCATTTCAGTCTTTACAGGCCTGGTGTCTTGGGTAGGTGGCTGCCCAGGAAGTGTGTCTGGTAGTTGTAGAAACAAAAGCTCTTCCTCCTTGGACAGGTTCAAGCTCTCCAACAGCTCTGGTAGAGATATATCTCGGGGGAGTCCAGGAACTTTCTTCAACGAGGGCTTCAGGTCTGGCAGTACATTCTTTCCATCATCAACATCCATTGGTTCCTCTTTCACTTGAAGGAGAGAAACCGGAAACTTACCAGGAAGTTAGAGAAACAAACATCTCGCTATATAAGCATACATGCACCTCCTCAAGAGAATATGGTACTCTGGCAAAATCATCAAAGGGGGAAGTGTTACTGTCAGCACAACTAATTCAGTAAATGAGGACTCATATCACCTAAAGAAAGGGGCACTATGGCCCAGCACCTCTCAAGGAAATGAGGAGAGATGCTACTCAAAATGTGTATTAATTTACATGTCTTTTAGCCTCATTTCTAGTCAGGACTAAATGCCTTTTGTCTCTCATTTATCTAATTCACCTGTGCCCGCAATAGAGATTGAAGACAGTTCTGCATTTCCCATCCTTCCAAGAGATTCAGTCATTAGATTAGTGTTTATCCTGTCCCTTGGATGCTAACTCAAACTTCCTCTCATGTGTTCCAATATGGCTGATGGTTTAGGACTGTGGGACTCACCTTTCAGAGGAAGGTTCACCTCTGTTTT
This sequence comes from Pleurodeles waltl, assembly GCF_031143425.1. Classification (NCBI taxonomy): domain Eukaryota; kingdom Metazoa; phylum Chordata; class Amphibia; order Caudata; family Salamandridae; genus Pleurodeles; species Pleurodeles waltl. The sequence goes on from NC_090450.1 coordinate 538,688,269, forward strand.
TTCTTCTTTAGTATCGGTCAACCATGGCTTGCAGTCCTGGTCATCACTCTCTTCCTTGAACAGCCAGCCCGAAAGTGCCAAAGGCAGCTGGACTGGGGTATTTCTGGTGTCATTCCTTAATCCTGGATCATCGATAAACTGTTGAAAGAAGAACAGATTTTACAGAGAAGAAAAAATTCCTCCAATCGCAAAACAAAACAGAATGGGTTACTGTTAGAAACTGGGTTTCTGGTTGGCAGAGCTATGCACTCTGACCAAGCAGGAACCACAATCCTACTCAGGGTAAGTCACAAACAGACCCTTAATTAACCGTGCTCACCCTCAGAGCAGCCAGGCTTAACTTAAGAGGCAATGTGTTAAGTATTTGTGCAACACTTCAAGCAGTAAAAGTAGTGAAAACACCAAACATAAAGATACCGCACATGGTTAGAATAATAGAGCTTAATTCAACGAAAACAAAAATCCTATAAGTAGAACTTGAGATATGAATTTTTTAGGATTAAACAAAATAGCACTTTGAAACAAGAAGCAACAACCAGGGATACCTGGTTGCGCCAGACCTGAACAAAGTCAAATGTTCAGGCCAACTGCAATGGAGTGCAGGTCGGCTACAGGGACCCAGTGAGTCCTGCTGAACAAAAATACCTTAATCCTGGTTGCCTCGACGTTGGGGATGAAGGGAGCAGACTTAAGCGAAGCATTGGGGCTGAGCCCTGCAGTGACAGTAACAAAGATGCATTGATTTTCTCAATGCAGCAGCTGTGCTGGATCAGGTCTGAGATGCAGCAGTTCCGAAGGCGATGTGTCAAAGTTGGAGAGGCAATGCATCGATTCCGATCCAAGCAAGTAGGGTGGATACGCCGGTTCCGATCCATGCAACAGGGCGATGCGCCAATTCCTATCTGCATAGCAGCAATGGTGTGTTGATTTCACTGGAGCAGCACTTTATACCCACGTCCAAGGGCCCAGGACTGGACTGGCACCACTTGGCAGGGCAAGACTCACAGCTGGAAAAATCTAGTTGCTGTGTAACAGGTGAGTTGGAAGACTTTTGGGTCCCTTCAGAAATCAGAAGGAAAGCCAGCAAGCCGTTGGAGTCACTTTGGTTCTGGGTTGGAGAGATCCAGGTCCAGTCCTTCTCACTCCCAGGCAAGGAGGGCAGCAGGCCAGCACAGCAGAGCAGGAGTCCAACAGAGTAGCAGTCAAGCAGAGTGGCATTCCTTTCAGAACAGCAGTCCTTCTTCCTGGAAGAGTATCCACAGGTCCAGACGTATACTGAGTTGGTGGTGTCTGAGGTCCAGAACTTATACCCAGTTGTGCCTCTGAAGTAGGTGAGACTTCAAAGTGCAGAGTCCCTGCCTTTCATGACCAAGCTCCAGACTTACTATAAGGGAGTATGCAGCCCTTTGTGTGGGGGGACAGAACACAGCCTATTAAGGGTTAAGAGTCAGCTCCTCCCTTCCATCCTGCCCAGGATGGCCTATCAGGCTATGGACGGCCCATCTGTCACACCTAAGCTCCAGTTGTGTGTGCGGTTGTCTAGAAGGAATGCCCAAAACCCCACTGTCACCCACCCCAGGTATGTATCCAGAGACAGGAAGAAGGCATCAAGTGGTCAAAGTAAGTAAATGCAATTTTTCTAAAAGTGGCATTTTCAGAATTACAATTTTAAATCATTCTTCACCATAAGTTGTGATTTTAAATAGTGATTCCAGAAACACCAAACTTGGGGGTGGGGGGTTCCATCTCTTACCAACTGGCAACTGCAATAAGGAAGAGATAGCCATGCAATAGTGAAAAACGAATTTAAACATTTTTCACTACTAGGACATGTAAAACTTAACAGGACATGTCCAACTTTTTAAATACATTGCATCCTGCCCTGGGGCTGTCCAAGGCCTGCCTTAGGGGTGGCTTACATATGTATTAAAAAGATGGTTTGGGCCTTGAAAGAGGGTAACGTGCCAGGTCGACGTGGCAGTTTAAATCTGCACACAAAGGCTCTGCAATGGAAAGCCTGAGGCAGGTTTGAACTGCTACTGAAGTGGGTGGTATAATCAGTGCTGCAGGCCCACTGGTAGCATTTAATTTGCCGGCCCTGAGCATAGGTAGTGCACTTTAATAGGAAATTACAAGTAAATCAAATATGCCAATTGTAAGTAAGCCAATGTTCCCATGTTTTAAGCAGAGGGCACATACATTTTATCACTGATTAGTAGTGCTTAAGTGCCCAGAGTCCTAAAACCAGAAGAAGCGGTCAGCAAGACAGGAGTTCTGAAGGCAAAAAGTCAAGGGCAACAACACCAAGGATGCCAGGTCTAACAGTTACTAAGCTAACAATGTACACACCTTGCAATCAACTAGAGTGAAAGCCACTAAAGCGGTCCTCTATACTGAGTAGAAGAATAAACAGGACGATAAAAGCAACCACTGATTTTCCCCCCACCACTCAAGACACAAGGTTTCTGTAAGCAAAATACAAAGCCACAACCTCCTACACAGATAAAGAGTGGGAGATATACAAAAAAAGAAGAAAAAAAAAAAAAACAACTACAAAAACACACACAATACCACCACCCTCCACTGACAGGAGAATGGTTACTGTACAAGCAAAACACATCACCCTCAACATTATTGGAAGACAGATTGGCAAATTATCACCCACATTAATCCCCACTAGTAAGAGGAGACAGATGAATGTATAAAGAAAGTAAAGTTACTTACCAGTAATCCTAGTTCTGCGTTGTATCTTAGTTTAAGTCATGAACAAATGAATTTGCATAGACCCGTGCAAGATCCCAGAATACTTCAATTTTATACATTAATAATAAATATAACTATTAACCAAAAAATGAATTGAAAAGCTCAAAAAGTGCTAGCAGTGACCAACACCTTTGCATTGTAACCCCTACTTCCTTCACTAAGAACAGCTGAAAACATGTAGGATGCAAGGAGGTATATACAGCCAGATGGGTATATGATCTCTAGACTTAGAGAACAAGGAGATTGTCCCCTTAAGAATCCATCAATCTTCCCTATCCCATCATGCTTTGTAATGGAACCAACACAAACTAATCTCCAACAACAAGAAAGGTTCAAAGTAACTATTTCACGAGACGGATGAGGGAGGGTTGGTTATGACTGAAATTGAAGATACCCATGATGCAGAACTAGGATTACATGTAACTTTCCCTCCTACATGACATAATCTTCATTGACAGTCATAAATAATCAATGATAATAGAAAGCTTATCCCTCATTTAATCATATTAAATAAATGGGATACCAAACTGTCAATTTGAAACAAGCTCTAACCAACTAGCAAACAGTTAACCAAAAAGTTTTTAAGTGGTACGTGCTCCACCATCTATTTCTAAACAGTTGTGCCTGAATAATGGGTGTATGGACCTTCAGGTTGCAGCTTCACAAATCTCTGAAAATAGAACGTTCCTCAGCCAAGCTTAAGTTGCTGCTTTTCCTCTCTACGAAAAATATCTTTGGATTTTAATGGCAAGGGTCAGTTGGCCAGTTGATAACAGATCCAAGAAATTATCCATCTTGATACAGATTTTTTAAAAGGCTGTATAACCTGCTTTAAACAAACCATATTTAACAAATAGTTGACAGGTTTTCCTCAACTTGTTAGTTTTCTCTAGATAATAAAAAAAACTACAAACATTCAAAGCAACAAGAGCTCTCTCCGCAGGAGTACCAAGAGTTTTTAAAAATACCTGCAGCAACATTGATTGATTTAAGTGAAAATCCAAAACCACATTTCGGATAAAAGATGGACTAGTCATTGAAACTACTTAATCAAGGTGGAAACCATGAAAGGTGCTTGAAGTGACAGTGCTTGGGTTTAGCTTTCCACGAAAAATGATACTGAGAGGATTGGTGTACAGGCTCAAATGGAAAAGCCAACATCTTTATTAATAATACAGTAAGTTCCCAAAGAGGAGATGGGTTCTGAAGGTGAGGAAAAACCTTGTTAAACATTCTTAATAAAAGGAATGGTGAAAAAGCATTTCTGAAAAGGACTCTTTCTGAAGGACATGCTGTCTCCTAAATTCACTGATTGATGAATGCTGCAGGCTTGTTTTAGTTTAAGAGACAGAAGATGTTGAAGAATCACCCTTCTTCGTAGGAAACGGGGTCTATTCTGTGGACACACCTTAAAGCCTTTTCCATTTTAAGACAAGACGCCCACATGTTCATCCTTTTAGATTATTCAAGAATGTTTCCAAACAACTTTATATGCCCATAATGGATGAGTTCAACCTGTTAGACATGAATGGCACACTTATCTGGAACTTGGTCAGGGATTGGGTTTGCAAGGTACCATCCCGAGGGAGTGCTTTGGGGAGAAGAAGTAGATTCTGTGTATCACCACTTACTTGTCCAGTCTAGGCCAGTTCTGCCACTTAATTGCTTGAGTGTGATGTGGTTTTAGAACATATATTCAAAGAAAGGAGGAGAGGTCCTGAAGATAGATCTATCTGCCACACTAGAAAAAAAGCCAAGACTATGCCTTCAGGTACCCATAGCAGCACTCTTTAGGGAATGTCCATTTGAGAAGCTAGTCAAAGAGTTTTCTTTGTTCATTTCACCTTGTCCTAGGGAGCTGCAGAAATAAGGTGTTTTTGTGGCTCCCGTCTAATTAAGAAGTTGTGCAAGGATGGATGTTCATTTTTGACAGTTCACCTGGAGTCTTAGCTCGTGCAACAGAGAAATCATGATTTAAAGAAATCTCATAATGTAGACTGAGGACTACTGGTGTTGCTTAGCCATTCATCCTGATATGGGTAAAAATCATTTTTTTCCCCAAAATATTTGCTTGTACAGTCAGGCATGTGAAAAACGTACTCAGAGCTGACTCAAACTGAAGTACCCTGTATTGGAAATGGGATTTTCTTATCTGGAATCCCGCAAGTTTCTGTGATTTTGCGCTACAGGGATTTGAGCTTAGGCTTACTGAAGGTCAAATGAACACATAACTTTAGTTGGGGAATGATCCAATGGTGAGTGTGCACCCAAAACCTCTTTCCTTATGTACTTTTTTGCCTTTATGAGATCCACAATCAGTTTGCAAACTGTTTTGAAACTTTTTTCAAAAGAGGAAATAGAGGGAGTACACACCTTTTCTTTTTTTATTACGTAAGGCTCTCCATGGCCCTCTTCTGTGGTAAAATTTGCCTTTTATTTTTCAACAGATATATTTGAAAAGCCTATGATTTCTTCTTTAGTATGGAAAGAGGAAGTGTCCTGAAAAGAGCATAACCATGTTGCACAGTAGGCAGCACTCATTTGTCTTTCATTATGCTTCACCATTCATCGGGTATTATGTAATACTTCACCTCCTTGAAATGGTGCACAGAGATTGGGAAATGGAGGATATCAATGCCTGTTAATCTGGATTTTGTGCCAGATTTCAGTTGATTTTGTGAACCACACACTGTGATGACTTACTTCGGTGGTGCAATGGCCTCTTTCTTTTGGGAATTTTGAGCTACTGCTGGCCCTGTTTAGATTGGTATAACGTAAAGCTCATTTTCAATAAACAGTGTCATCATTGTATGCAATCAATACCACCATTTTGTAATGCAACATTAGACCAACACTCCTTAGATTTGTAGGAGCATAAACCTTTCTCCTCAGAAAAATAATAAGGGCACAAGTAGGTTAGTGTTGACACCAGGATCCATGTCTGTCTCAATTTATGGTACTTGGTGTTCATGAAGTGAAGAGAAGGGGTGGGGAACATGTCATGAGCCCTGATGGACCTTGAGAGAACTTTGGTGATATATTAACAGTGATATTATTCATGCACTGGAAAAGTTCAATAGAACAAAACACATTGGGTGTGGCTCTATTTTTAACCCAATAAAAAAGGAAAAGATTATACTTACTGGACTTCTGATTGTGTGAACACCTTTTGTAATCTATTAGAGTGAACCTTGGTGCTCTTGATTAAAGGTTTTCTGCTTTGCAGCAGCACCGTTGGCAGCTAGTGCTGTACAGAGTGTGTACCAAATCATGAATAGGGGATGGCTCGGCAGGTGCAAGCTTTCTCACCTAGCTGCTATAGTTGTGGTTTAAGAGACATGTGTGTGCTTATAACAAACTACTATCTATGATCTGTAGTTGTAGAAATGGCAAAATTAGGTTAAATTGTTATTATGTTGGCAGGAACATTCCAACCCTCCTCAAGGTACTGGTTCTCATTAGGACAATATAGATATACAGACGTCTGGTGATCCCAGTCTACTGGATGAAGCATGGGCTGATCCTGTTGTAGTGGTGAAACAACACAATCAAGGGTGGACAACAATGGTAGTAAATTCAAGGGTGTACTTATTTGGAGGCCGAGTCCACATGACTCCTGCTGACAGTGATGTTCTGAGACACCATGATAAGCCCTACCAAACAAACAGATTTCCTTCATCCCTCCAACAGATCGAGCTCTTTGGACATTGGACACATCACACGTAGCTTTGACCTTCTTGGTGCACTGACACCCACCCATCCCGGTGTCTCAGGCAGAACATCACCAGTGAGGGGTTTGGCTGTACAATGTTTATTATACCCAGGGGTTAACTCACATCCCACAGTAAGTACATTCTTTAAGTTATTACCACTGATGCACACCCATGATTGTGTTGTCCCACTATTATCGCAGGACCAGTCTTTACCAGATCCAGTTGACAGGCCAACATAGAAGTCCCTGTATCTTTAGTATCCTGATGAGATCCGGTACCTTAAGTAGGGTCAAAACAGGCTGTCTGCGTAATTGGTTATTTAATATCACAGTCTGCCAACTGTGAGAGAAACACTCTGTTTGCTTCATCTAATGATAGATACTAAACTCAGGACTGTGTGGAAAGTACAAAAAACATTTTTTCAAATTCCGTATGAACTATGGAATCAAGTGGTATATGCCAGATCACTTGTGCCCTGACAGCTGTCAGAAGACGCTGAAGAGGATGTCAGATTTATAGCATTTTCTTCCCAATATGGTAATTCCCTTCCCTTCCATCTCCCTCACACAAGAACATATTCTTACTAAGAACTGACCCACAGCTTTGCTTCCCTGGGTCTCCTGGGCACTACGGTAACAGACATGTATGTGTTTTCCATAGGTTCTGGGTACCCAAAGGGGATAAACTGATTACAGGAAGCTTTGGGGAGGGCGGGGGGAAATGAAAGCAAAATGCCATCTTAAGTTATTTGTCTTTTGCTCGCGCTTATGACCCTTGGACTGTAAGGACCAATATCACAACTAGATATTTTTAAGATCTACACAGCATCAGTAGAAAAAGTGCTGAACATAACAGGTCAGATATTTAGCCTTTTTGTTTCCAACTATGGTAATTCATCATATCCCTGGACATTTTTGAACCACATCTGTGTTCCCCCTGGTTTCTTGAGTGTGGTGGTGCCTCATGCATGGGTTTCCAAAGGGAGGCGAGCTCACCCCAAGAGAAAGAGACCTGAGAGGACCCCATACCGCAAAAATCCAACACCTGAAATAATCACTGCAGCCGTGTCGCCTAGCCTGAGCTGAAGTGGGCCAACATTGCCAACTCGGTCTCCCAGCCCTCCAGAGACAAAGCCCACCTTGGACTTGACCACTGTGGACCCTCCAACATCCCCTGCAGCCTTTGCATGCAGGCCCCATTATCTCCGGTGGAGAAAAGCCTGATGCCTCAGGGCACCTCAGCACCCCTCGCCCGTGGAGAAGAGGACTAAAGATGTCCCGTCGTCTCCGGACATCTCAAAATTGGAACCCAATTGTTGGTTCCTCCTGACTGGATCTCCAGTCCTCACCTGCAGCATCTTTTTGACTTGACTGATCCCTACAGAGTAACACTGGGCACCCGACGCCGTACTACACATCTGCACCTGGCTGCCCCAGTGCCGCCCGGTGTGACCTGTTGGTATGATCCTGGCCCTTGCCCAATACTTACATAAGTCCAGGAGATTGGCTTCTTAAGTTACTGTACTGTACCTGTTTTGCCATCTTTGTTTTTCCTCCATAAGGATAACATTGCAGCTCCCAGGAATTGCATTTAAACATTGACTTTTCAAAATTGTAAAGATTTCTCTTGCAAAACATATTTACTGATCATATTGATTCTGGTGCCAAAACTTCAAAATAAATTATTTTTGTAAATAGGTGTGGTTGTCCCTCTTGAGTCATGTGTCTCATTTTTGACTATGTGTATATTTGCAGATATCTAACACTCTCCTCTGATAAGCCTAAGGCTTCTTGATCATACTACCCCCTAAAAAGAGCACCTTAGGATAGCTAGAGCAAGCCCCTCTTCACTTGTAGGGGAACCCCTGGACTCTCTGCATGATATATCTAATTTTGACATATCATAGAAAGAGCCAGCTTACTACATTGGTGGCAGCGGTGGGATACAAGACTCGACATTTGCTGTGCCACTCGACTGATGAGTGATACCACTAAGGAATCCAAAACTGTCCTTAGTAGGAACCTTTTTTCCAATCTCTGATTTTTTTAAATGGTTTAAAATGTACTGTAGGGCCTTGTGTTAAGTCCCTCACCCCAAACTATTTAGAGATTAAAATACTTTTAGTTAAGCCTTTTTAGAGGTATAGTTCGAATTTTGTTCGAGTTTCTAAAAAGGTCCCAACTACTTTAAAACCATGACTGAAAAAGCACGTTCATCCCAAGAGCTCAACCTGGGCCCCTACAAAAATCTTAAGGTTGCTCAACTTAAAACCCTCTGTCAAGCATGGAAGCTTGCCCTCGGCCATAAGCCCTCAAAAGCTCATCTGCAGTATCTGCTTGCAGAAAACAATAGAGCAATGGCAAGTAAACAAGTCTCTCACAAGAGTAAGGAGGAAGGGGAGGTGGATGAGGAATCCATCCACAACTCCACTGACAGTAACACCTCTGGAGGCACTTCTGATAGTACCCCATGACAATGGTGTCCTTAGTGTGGGGAGGGGTTACTGGCCAGAAGAGGGTGGTGGTATCCTATGCAATTTCTGTAACCTGTCTGCTAGGAAATTATCTGGAGTCTTCAGCGCGGGCTGTCAAAAGAAGGACCTGTGCTGTGCTGGGCATACCTGAATGGGTGTGTGTGAAAACCAGAGCACAATGCAAAGTCCAGGGTACAAAATAGGTGCTGGAGCCTGGAATAATGGCCCAGCCCTCCAAGAGAAAAGACAGGTAAGCCAGCTTCTGAGCAGCCCCATGCTCAGGTCCCATCTCCTCAGGGAGAAGACCTGCCAGTCCCTGAGGGAACTGAGCCCCAGGAACTTGGGCCTTACACTGCAGAGCTCTTGGGCCCAAAGGGACCCTCTAGTGAAAAGCTGTGCCAGGGACAGAGGACATGTCCCACTCTTGAGGGCCTGAGACAGCAAGCTGTTGACCAGGAAAAGGGAGTTGTCAGTGGCTTCCACCGAACCTACTGGGAAGAAGGACTCCTGTATACCGAGGCCAGAGACCCAAAACCTGGTGCTACTAGGAGAGTGGTAGTGCCTCAGATGTACAGAGAGTTCCTACTCACTTTGGGTCATAACATTCCCTTAGCTGGGCATCTTGGCCAGACCAAAACTGGATGTAGTTGGTACCTCACTTCTACTGGCCAGGAATGTCACAGAAGGTGAGTTTTGTAACTCCCGGGTCACCTGCCAAGCCAGTGGCAAGACAAGTAGCCACCAAAAGACACCCTTAATACCACTTCCAGTGGTTGGGGTTCACTTTGAAAGGGTAGGGATTGACGTTGTTGGCCTCCTAGAGCCTCCAACAGCATCAGGGAAAAGATTTATAGTGGTGGTAGTGGATCATGCTACCAGGTACCCTAACTATATACCCCTTAGGACTACAACTGCTCCTGCAGCTGCTAGGGCCCTACTCAGTATCCTTACTAGAGTGGGCTTCCCTAAGAAGCTGGTATCAGACAGAGGTAGGTACTTTATGTTTTCGAAAACCTCAAGGCAGTGTGGAATGAATGCGGAGTGACGTACAAGTTCACTACCCAATATCACCCACAAGGAAATGGTTTAGTTGAGAGATTCAGCAAAAACATGAAATGCATGATTGCAGTTCTCCCTAAAAAACATCAAAAGGAGATGGAATATCATTTTACCTTGCTTGCTTTTCGCCTACAGAGAAGTGCCAAGAAGGGAGTAGGTTTTCCGCTCTCTGAACTTCTGTTTAGACATCCAGTCAGGGGACCACTGTTTCTAGAGCAGGAAGGCTGGGAGAGACCACTCTAAGAGCCCTAGCAAGACCTTGTGGATTATGTGCTTAGCCTGTGTTCGAGGATGGCTGAGTAAATGGGAAAAGCATCCAAAAGACCTTGAGTACAGCCAAGAACTCCAAAAGCTCTGGAATGACCAAAAGGCTGCCATGGTGGAGTTCCAACCCAGGCAGAAGATGTGGGTGCTTAAGCCTGTTGCTCCCAGGGAACTCCAAGACAAATTGAGTGGTCCTTACCCTATCCTTGAAAAGAAGAGTGAAGTCACCTTTCTGGTTGACCTAAGCACTCCCAGGAACCCTCACAGGGTTATCCATATGAACCGCCTAAAGCTCTTCCATTACAGGGCTGATGTGCCCATGCTGATTGTCACTGATGAGGAAGAAGAGAGTGAGCCTCTCCCAGACTTCCTGTCCAACAGCCCCAAATATGGGTCAGTGGATGGCATGATCTTTTTGGACATCCTCACTGCCCAACACCAAGCTGACTGCAGGCAAGTATGCTGGGCTCTTTTCCCTCACCCCCGGTCAGACTCACTGGTGTGTCCAAGATGTGGACACTGTTTGTTGGCCACATCAAAAGCAAAATATACAGACAGTCTGATCATCTGAAGGATAGTATCAAGGCTGAAGTAAGCAAAATCCAGGATTTAGGGGTCACTGAGCCCTCTAACAGCCCCTGGCCCAGCCCAGAGGTCTTAGTCCCCAAACCTCATTCCAAGGGAGGTACACCAGAGCTGAGGTTTTGCATGGACTACAGATGCACATCCTATTCCAATGGCAGATGAACTGATTGACAGGTTAGGGGCAGCAAATTACATCTACTTTTGATTTGACATCGGGTTAGTGGCAAATTGGCCTGACCACTGGAGCAAAAGAAAGCTCATCATTCTCGACCCCAAATGGACATTACGCGTTCACGGTTACGCCACTTGGTTTAACGAATGCCCCTGCCACCTTTCAAAGGTTGGTGAATAAAGTCCTTGCTGGGACAGAAGCCTTTAGTGCAGCATATCTAGATGCTATTCCTGTCTTTAGCTCCACTTGACAGGATCACCTGAACCACCTTGGGAATGTTCTTGAAGCTCTGCAAAATGTGGGCCTCACTATCAAGTCAAGCAAGTGGCAAATAGGGCAGGGCAAGGTTGTATACTTGGGCCTCCTGGTAGGTGGAGGCTAAGTTCAACCCTTACAACCCAAGATCCAGACAATTCCGGACTGGGAAGCTCCAACCACCCAGACCAAAGTCAGGTCATTTCTTGGCTTGACTGGGTAATACAGGTGGTTTGTGAAGGGGTATGGTACAATTGTGGCAACCCTCACAGAACTGACCTCCAAAGAGATGCCAAAAAAGATAAATTGGACAGTGAATTGTCAAAAGGCTTTTGACACTTTGAAGGAGGTAATGTGCTCAGCATCAATTCTAAAAGATACAGATTATTCTAGCAGTCCGTAGTGCAGACAGATACTTCTGAACATGGGATAGGAGCGGTCCTATCCCAAACCAATGATGATGGCCCTGACCAACCTGTTGCTTTCATTAGCATGAAGTTACTCCCCAGAGAACAGCGTTGGAATGCCATTGAGAGGGAAGCCTTTATAATGGTCTGGTCCCTGAAGAAGTTGAGACCACACCTGTTTGGTTCTCACTTCCTTGTAATAACTGACCACAAGCAAGTGAAAAGGCTAATGCAAATGAAAGGTGAAAATACCTAATTGGTTTGTTGGTCCATCTACCTACGTGGAATGGACTTTACAGTGGAACACAGACCTGGGACCGACCACACCAATGCAGATGGCCTTTCCTGTTTTTCCCATTTAGACAATAAAGACTCTCTTAGGAAAGGGAGAAGGAGGTTGTGTACGAAAGTGTCCCTTTTTCACATGGTCACTCCCACTTTTTGCCTGGTATCTGATGCACTTTTGACTCAAAGTGCACTGGGTTCCTGTTAACCAGGTCCTGGTGTCAGATATCTTTCCCTATAACTACGCAATTGTTCCCCAATCGGCAATACCACCTTTGGCCTCCCTGTAAATCCCTAGTAAATGGCACCTGTGGTACCTAGGACCTGGGTAACAAAGAGGGACCCCAAGGGCTACACCATGTACTGTGTCACCCTCAGGGACCCCTCACCTAGCACACGCAGATTGCCTTTGCAGGCTGCATGCCTTAGAGCAGCTAAAAGTGAAAACACAACATGACACATAGACTGTGTGCATGTAACCTAAACACTGCATGTGATATTTATAAGTCACCCCTACAGCAGGCCTTGCAGTCCTAAGTTGGGGTGCATTATATGACATGTAAGGGCATATCTGCAAAAGCAGACATGCCCCTGCTATGTTTTTGTCGATTCTTAGACATAGTGAATGCGCAGGGAAGTCATTTTTAGTACATGTGCTGGACAGTGGTCACTGCAAGTTCCCCAGCTACAAGATAGCTTCACTGAAAACAGGGATGTTTGGTATCAAACATCTCGTATTAATAAACCCTCACTGATGCCAGTGATGGATTTATTACCAGAGGTGCCCCCTGAAAACCTACCATCTACCTGTGTGAGGACTGACCAGTTTCAGCCAACCTGCCACCACCAGACACGCGTCTGACCCTCTCCACCTCCCACCCCCCCCCCCCCCTGCCACCCAAGGGTGAGAGAGCCTTTGCTCTTGGCACGGTCATAAGCCAAGCCTGCTCTGGGAGAGGTGTACCACCCAACATGATGACCTGAGAATCTGCATTCCAAGGCAGGGGGCTTCAAAGAAGCCCATCGCCTTTGGTTTGCAGATCTGGCTTTACTCACAGGAGAGAGGACGATCCCCTCCCCAAGGCCCATTTGGCACCAGGATAGGAGGGAAATTTAGTATTCAGAGAGATGTATCCACCTCTCAGGTCAGTCCCGCCTTCAAGGTGAGCTGCCTGATGTGGACACAACATTTAGAAATCTGCCATCTTGGTGTTGGCAGATTTAGGAACTCTGGGACAGGGTTATGCCCACTTCCCACCAATTTGCACCTAAGGTGACTCGTTCTGCAAGATGCTGTTCCTTCAAAAGCCTGGGAGGCCTGTCTGCCTTCAACAAAGACCCAGCAACTCCAGTGGAGCCTTAGAGCTGCTTCCCTGCATCTTTCAAGCACCCAAGAGGACTCCAGACCGCAAAAACCAGACACCTGAAAGCACCACTGAACTGTGCCACCTAACCAGAGCTGAAGTGGGCCAACGGTGTCAATGCAGTCCCCCGGCCCTACAGAGACAAAGCCCACCTTGGACTTGACCACTGTGGTCCTGCTCACGTCGCCTGCAACTTCTGCATGCAGGCCCCCATCAACCATGAGTGCCCCGGTGGAGAAATACCCAATGCCTCAGGACACCTCCACACCTGTTGCCCCTGGCCTGTGGAGAAGAGGACTGTCCCCTCGTCCCCAGACATCTCAAGGTTGGAACCCATTTGTTGGCTCCTCTGGACTGGATCCACAGTCCTCACCTGCAGCACCTTTTCGACCAGACCGATCCCCATAGAGCAACACTGGGCACTCAACGCTGTACTACACCTCTGCAACAGCTGCCTGCCCCAGTGCCACCCAGTGTGACCTGTTGGTGTGGTCCTGACCCTTGCCCAATAATTACCTAAAATCCAGTAGATTGGCCTCATAAGTCGCTGTACCGTACCTGTTTTGCCGTCTTTGTTTTTTCTCCATAGGATAACATTGCAGCTCCCAGAAATTGCACTAAGTGTCAACTTTTCGAAACTGTAAAGATTTATTTTGCAAAACGCACTTTGATTGATTCTGGTACCAAATCATATATAAAGATACTTGATATTTTTGTAAATTAGTGTGGATCTTCTTCTGGAGTTGTGTGCCTCATTTATTGACTGTGTATATTTTCAGATATCGAACACTCTCCTCTGGTAAGCCTAAGGCTGCTGGACCACACTAACCCCCTAAAAATAGCACCTTTGGATTGCTACTGCAAGTCCCTGTCCATTAGTAGGGGAAATCCTGGACTCTCTGCAGGATATATCTAATTTTGATATAGCAATTAAAGAGCCAGCTTCGTACACTAGACACTAGCAACTATTTTGGATAGGGAAGTCTGCAATGGGAATGTCTGCAGGATTTGGGCAGCGGGTCAAAAATACCCAAGGAATCCTATAAATCTCAGGCATTTATAAACAGAAGAGACCCAGAAGAGACCCAGGGAAATCCAAGGTAATGTGGTTTGGTGACTGACTTCACAAGTTCAAAATGTTGTGCCTCATCCTGTAACTTATGATAGTTCCACCCGTTGAGGTTTTGCACTTTTTGTGGCTAGAAATGGAGCAGGAGCGGGTGCGTGTGCCTCAGAAAGGAGCAACAGGATGGCTGGATTTTTTCTTAGCAGAAGGTAAGAGAAAATTGCCAAGTAACTGTTTTAAGCCAGAGACATCTTTCTGCCATTTTAAATATAAACAGGACATACATATGGGTATTCAATAAATAAAACCTCTTGAAGCATGGTATTTCTTTCCCCACTTAACTCTTGTTCTCTAGTTCACCTATCTTACCCACCCTCACACAACTGAGAGCTACAACAGGTTACATTATCACCAGAGATCTCATCAATAGACAGCAATACACAAGATTACATGAGCACAGTAGGAGCATATCTCCAACAGCTAGTGACCCACAGGTATAAGCCGAGTAGTATTCTTACGTCATCCTTCTCCAGCATGCGCAATATATTCTTGGTCTCTTCCGCTGTTTCTTGTTTCTCTTTCTTTATGTTAATGATGTGGGAGGGTCCTAGGTCTGCCATGTCAACAGAGCTGTCCCAGTTGCCTGCAGGAGAAAAGTGAAGTACACATGAACACAGGGCTAGCCTAAATTCACTGCCAATCGCATAACATCACTCAAAGCCAACACACCTTATCCATATGTCCTCTGGTCTTATCCATCCTACAGACTAGAGTTACTCTCACCAACACATTCTCTGCTAGGTCAGCCCAGAGAGCATTAATACTATGCCTCACCTCCTGTACAGACTGCCTGATCACTGCTAAGGACCACCAAACCCTACCCCAACCTCATATACAGACCAGGCTTTCCTCTCCACTCTTGTAGTACCCAGATAGGTTCAGGCACTAGCTCTCACATCAGGTACAAAGCAATTCTATCTGCTAACTTAACTAGGGATGAAAGCACCATGACCTACCCCTCACCACACAACTTCCGTTGTTTTTACTCAGAGAAAGCCCTGGTGTTGTGAATGAAAGTACTTCATGTATAGTCAATTGATATTCTGCCTCAGTTCTGTGGCTTCTGGACAACCATGAGGCATTTTTACTCCATGACATCGCAGCTCAAGACACAGAGAGCTCCTAGAGTGTTCTCTAGCTCTGTTCTCCAGGCTGCTGGCAGAAGAATACACCAAACCGTATACTTAGTGGCAGACAACTACTGCCCTCTCAAAAAGCTATGGGGTCAGTGGTGGTTGGTGGCAAGGGACTTATTATTTTACCTGCCCCCGTTGAATAGTGATTTGCTATACTGCTTGTTAAATCCATGCAGCCTTGCTTAAATTGAACTCTTCACTTTCCAAAAGTACTTGCTGTATGACTTGTATTTGTATGACGCATTAGGAAAATGTGCTGAAAGAATTGTGTCCTTAATTAGAGCACATCGTATACTTAAGGCAATTTTGGGACTCCTTTTCTTTGTGCAGCTCCTGGGTCACTCATAGTTGGTATGTCTGTTCTTGCATTTTGCATGGGTTCTTCTTAAGTCTTATAAATTTGCAGGAGTTCACGTCCTCGATTTAGCCTCTGCAAAGTCAGCCAGGAGATCTGCCCAGCTCTGCAGATCTTTGATCACTTTTTCAACCCCAATGGATTTTATATACGTTTCCTCCTCCAGCACCCATTCCATACATTTCTGACCCATAATATTATACTGGGGCCATAGAGCCCATCCAACCCATCACCATGCATTTCTGTGCCAGTACCAATGCCAGGTGAAGGAACTTTTGTTGCATTTGTCTCTTCTTTACCCTGAGGACCCAGATCCAGCGGAATTCCAGTTACCGCAGACAGTTTTGTGAACATCTCTTTCCAGAAGTTAAATATTGGGGGCACACCTATGTCAAATGGAGAAAGAAGAAGTGTCTGTATTGCACCTAGGACATAAGTTCGATCTCCCCAGGTATATGTTACCCAATACAATCTGTGTCAGAAAAGTTAGGCGCAGGACACTAAAGTGCAGCATCCAAAGTCTTGCATTTCCCGAAACTCTTGCACCTGGACACAAGCAATCTCCCAGTCTCCATCTTTCAGCTGTTTCCCCAATATCAGTTTCCTATGTCGCTCTTGCCCTACTCACTATTCTGGGCCTATCTGATCTCATAACTCTACATATATGGGTCAGTGTGTGACAGGTAGAGCCCAACCACGAAAGCACCTCAAAATTCTTTGTGGTTGTTGTTGCAGCCAAGAATCCAGTCCCGATCTCACTAGCTGTCACAGCCAGTTTTTTTATATTGCAAAAAACAGAACAGGCACACCACAAATGCATCCAGTGCCTCATGAAAAGTGAGAAAGGTCTCACTGGGATGTAAGTCGCCTAAGGTACAGCTGTAACCTTCCTGCCATTGCAACATCGCCATAATCCCATTTAAGGGTCGGAGTCAAAGGAACGTATGACTCGTAAAGTTACTAGTGAGGAGCTTCGCACTTGTGGCAAAACTTTCACACTTGGGGTGGAATCACTGCAGTGCTTAGTGTGGAGACTCTGCACTCGTAACTAAGAGTTGCAAGTCTCTTTGTGAATCAGGTCCTATGTGTTTAAATAACTACAGGGCCCATAATTCCAACTTCCTAGCAAAAAGTGGTCTTTTTATAAAGTGCTTGTTCCCATCTAATACCAGTCTATCTAAAAAATGGATAATCTCCAGGAAAATAGCTAACTCTCATAAGCAGTTCTAAAAAGGACTCTTCTTCATACAAGCGTTCCAACAAGCGCTTCCACCAGTTATCTTCCTTAGTAACTCTTTTGGCAGCATACTGAATATGCGCAGCATAGTAGTATATTTCCAGTCTGGAACCCCCAAGACCTGCCTCTTCTAGTCTTGCTTCAGGATGACTCACTAATGTTGCTCCTGCCCAAGCAGGAGCAGCTCTTTTCACTTCTCCTGTGTCACCCTATTCATATTTCCTGCTGAAACCAGGAAAATCAACAGACTATCCAGCACCCATAATGTAGCCGGTTAGAGAGGGCAAAGCGAGTTTTGAAGTACATAAAGACACAGCAGAAGAACAATCATCTTTGACACTGTGACCTCGCCAATGACTGACAAAGGACCAGAACTGCACCGATGTCTGGAGTCCCTCCAAAGCCTGTCTCACATTGTAATTATATTGCTTCTCTGATGTGTGTGCCACTGTAATGCCCTAATAAAGGAATCTGTCTGTCTCCCAGCGAAACCCCAATTCATGCAATTCAGTTATGGGATGAGATGTCAATGCCCGAACTCTTCTGCTTGTTCACCCCAAAGTCTGGGACCTCTCCAAAGCTTTCCAAACAAGTCATTAGTCTAGCCACAGAGACCCTCAAATAAAATAGTGCATCATCAGAGTATATGGAAGCTAGAGGAGTGACATATGAGACCTTAATCCCCCATTAATCGATCAAATCTTGATAGCTAGAGGTTCAATAGCCAAGGCAAACGGCAATGGAGAAAGAGGGCACCCCTGTTGAGTCCCCTGCCCAACTTCTGAGCTGTCTGGCCATTCTACACCCCAGCGGTAGGATTCACATAAAGTAGACTCACCCATTTACAGAAGATCAGTCCAGACCCTTGCCTGTGAGAACCTCCTTTAAATAAACCACAATTTAGAGTGTCAAAGGCCTTCTCCAGCTCCACTGACACTAGTACCAATTCCTTTTCTCCATTTACTGAAGAATGGAGGACATGTGTCAGCTTTCTTATATTCACTGCAGTATTACAACCAGAAATCAAACCATGTTGGCCTTCATGTACCAGACTGCCAACTACATGGCACATTCTAGAAACCAATACCCTACATAAAACTTTAGCGTCTGAATTAGTCATAGTCAGCGAGTGTTAGGGGATGGAGCCATAGGGTAACTTCCGGGTTTTAGCATCATACATGTGACTCCCTCCTTCTTAGCAGATGGAAGGGTACCCACCTGAAGGACCTACTGAAACATCTCCAGCAATTTTTCAGTCAATTGATAAGAAAAAACCTGGTACAATCTAGTGGAGAATCCATCTCCATCTGGTGTTTTACCCTTTGGCATCAACTGTATGTCTTCCCTCAATTCCTCCAGCGTAACATCACCCTCCAAATCATCCCTAAAGGAGTCACTCAACTGAGGGAAAGAAAGGGTGCTAAGCTAACCTGCTAAGCGTTCAGTTTCGTGCTACTAAACATCCACTGCAAATTGACTGATATAGCTTTACTTACAACCTGTGTCTTGGCCACTGTACCATCAGGAATACGTAATTCCAGTATGGAAGAAACCTGATGTTCCTTTGCAATAATTCAATCCAAGAACTTAATGAACAAGTTACTTACCTTTGATAATGCTTATCAGGTGGAGACATATTCTAGTTGCAGATTTCTTACCTTTGAATTTCCCCCAGGCATCAGCTTGCTCCAGAGAATTTTCTAAGTGTACCCTGCGCAGAGTTAGGTGGTGTCAGTAGGCTCAGTGTCAATAGTGGTTCACGCCCGATATGACACTGCGGGCCCTATATGTGCACCAACCCGGCGTGCTGACGGCAGTTTCTTTTCACAACTTTCCACACCAGAAGTGCAGAGCCATGAAGAACACTGGCTACTGGTGCGTCAAAACTAGGGCCCTGAAAGGAGAGTCCCTGTCCCTAGAAATCAGTTCTCACAGAGGGGAGAATGGGTGTGTTGGTGAGGAATCTGCAACTAGAATACGTCTCTACCAGATAAGGAGTTACCTAAGATAAATAACTTGTTCATCTGATAGAGGCTTCTAGTTGCAGAATCCTTGCCTTTGATTAGAACAACAGAATGTTGCCATCTCCACTGAAAGCAATGGAGTGGAGCTCCAACACTGCAATGCTTTTGTTCACAGCTGGTGCTGTGTACAAAGGCCTCACACGAAGTCCAAGGGGATTTGAATCCCCTCGGGCTCCGTGAGGCCTTTGTTTTATTTATTAGAATATTCTGCTCCCTAGTGGAATAACGTTCTAATAGCCTTATATCCCTCCATAACTGGGCTTTAACAGCATTAAAGTCCCACTCCCTTTTTAAAGGCCCTCACCTCGGCTTGGGCCTTCAACGCTGGAGCAGACCTTTAGTGACAGGTAAAGCCCACTATGGCGGGCTACAAGGCTATGATAGATACCCAAGCAATACCATCCCCAGAGGTGGGTCTGCGAAACAAGATCATACTAAAAAGTCCTGCAGGACCAAACGGGCAAAGTGCCCATCCCTATGGACCTGACTGTCCAGGCAATAGTGTTTGGTGAATGTGTGCAAGGATGCCCACGTTGCCACCTGACAGACATCAAAGACTAGAACTCTACGTGCTAACGCAGTGGTCGCAGCTGTAGCTCAACTAGAAGGTGCATGCGGGCCCCCAGGAGGTTGCTTTTTGGCCAGTACATAGCAGATCTTAATGCAGAGTATGACCCATCTGGAGATAGTCTGCTTTCTTTGCACCCACATAACTGACAGAGTTGATCATTCATCGGAACTCTTTTATACGATCAAGGTAGAACGCCAATGCTCTTTTTGGGTCCAGGCAGTGCACTCTCTCTTCTTCCTTAGAATGATGTGGGGGTGCGTAAAAAGTAGGCAAGGTAATGGATTGGCCCACATGAAAGGACGTAACCACTTTTGGCAGAAAAGAAGCCCTAGTGCGAGGCACCACTTTCTCAGGATAGATGGAAAGGTAGGGCAGCTTAGATGACAATGCCTGCAGCTCATTCACCCTGCGGGTAGATGTAATGGGGACAAGGATGGCTGTTTTCAAAGTAAGAAGCATGAGAGGACAATAATGTAGAGGCTTGAAAGGAGAGCGCATCAGAAATGTCAAAACCAAATTGGAATCTGATTGGGGCACAATGAATGGGGATGGAGGAAACATATGCCTAAGGACTTTAAGAAACCTATTTACAATAGGGGACTTAACCAAAGAAGGTTGATCAGGAAACCTGAGAGAGAGGGGCAGAAAGGGGGAGGGGGGGGGGGGGGGGAGAACCAACAGAATTATCTGTGCAGCATGCCACAAGTTTCATCCAACAACAGGCATATACCGTTTTGGTGGAGGGATGCCTGGCTGCCAAGATAATGTTATAGACTTAGGATGGAAGGTCAAAAGATGTCAACTGCCGCTGCTTAATCTCCACACAAGAAAGCAGAGAGTGGACAGGTTCGGTTGCAGAACCCTCCCCTGCTGCTGCGACAGAAGATCCTCCTGAAGGGGCACTCTGATAAGAGAATCGATTAACATGCTCGGGATACCAGACTCTCCGTGCCCAGTCCAGAGACACAAGGATTACCGGTTGTTCTTGATCTTCTTGAGAACTCTGGGCAGAAGTGGTATGGGCTGAAAGCCGTACAGGAGGCCCGAGTTCCACTCGAGACTAAAAGCATCTCAGAGCGACTGCCGCCTTGGAAACTCCAACACGCAAAACTGCTGCCATTGCGCATACTCTGTGGAGGTGAACAGATCTAACCAAGGCTCTTCCCACTGCTGAAAGAGACCTTGCACCACGTACAAGTGGAGATGCAATTTGTGATCTGGTAGATATTTTCGACTGAGTGTGTCTGCTCTGGCATTCAGAGAGCCCACCTGATGTTGAACTACCAGGGATATGCCCTGCTATTCCAGCCACATGCAGAGGTGCAGAACCTTTTGACAAAGGGTCTGCGACCCCACCCCACCCTGCTTGCTGCAATACCACATGGCAGTGGTGATGTCCGTGCACACTGTCACCACCGTCCCCTCGACAGAGGAAAGAAATGTCTTCAATGCTAACCTGATCGTATGGAGCTCCAACAGGTTGATGTGGAGTCCGAACTCCGCCGGAGCCCAGATACCTCTGATCTCCACCTCCCACAGACTGCCGCCCAATCCCAGGAGTAACCTGTCAGATCTGGTTGGTGAAGGGAGAGGGAGCTGCCTCTGACCCAATCACGGTTTGTTAACCACCACTACATATCTTGAGGAGTTCCCTTCGAGATCTGGACTTCGTCGGAGAGCTTCTTCTAATGCTGCACCCACTGAAACTTCAGATTCCACAGCAGAGCCGGCATATGCCATCAGCCATGTGTCACTAGTAGGATGAGGGAGGCCATGTGGCTCAGGAGCCTCCGTCATTCTCACCGAAATCCTGGTAGAGGCTGAAACATTGGTATCATAGCCTGGATATCTGTGACTCACCGCTCAGGGGGATAAGCCAGAAACTGCTATGTGTCCAGAAGAGACCCAATAAAAAGGGAGCATCTGAGAGGGAGTCAGGTGTGACTCCGACATGTTTATACTGAACCCCAGCGAACGCAGGTGGTCTGCCGCAGTCTGATGTTAGGCGATGACAACCTAGGGCGAGCCCGCTTTCAAAAGACAGTCGTTGACATAGGGGAAGGCTGAAACCCCTGATCTGCGCAGATGAGCTGCGACCACCGCCGTCACCTTGGTGAACGACCCGAGGGGCACTAGTAAGGCCAAAGGGGAGCATTGTGAACTGAAGTACTCGTGGCCTACCATGAACTGCAAGTAACATCTGTGAGCAGGCAGGACGGGAATTTGAAAATAAGCGTCCTGCAAGTTCAATGCTACTATCCAGTCTCCTGGGTCCAGTGAAGATAGAACCTGAGCCAGAGTGAGCATTCTGAACTTTTCCTTCTTGAGAAGGAGATTGAGGGATAAAAGGTCTAGGATAGGGTGGAGGCCCTTGTCCTTTTTGGGTACCACAAAGTAGTGGGAATAGCAACCACAACCTACTTCTGGCACAGGAACCCTCTCTATGGCTCGCTTGGCCAAGAGAGCCATACCTTTCGTGCAAAGAAGAGACAGGTGATCCTCGGTCATCAGATCATATGATTGTGGCATGGATGAAGAGGTAGTCTTGAAGAGGGAGTAGCCCCTCCGGACTATCTGAAAAACCCACCTGTCTGAAGTGATGGATTGCCAGCTGGGGTGGGGGGTACTGTTCAGACCACTGGCTCCCTGATCCACAAAGTCAGTGGATCCCATGCTCTCGGCAGCGCTGAGGCTAGGCAGCATGTGCGAAAAGTGGCTGCATCTCTCCCATCTGCCTGAGTAAGTACAGTCCTGGCCTCCCCCGGGAGCTGTGGCAACACTTGCACAACCCTATCCATAGCATGTGGAAATATCGGCCCAAAAGGCATGCAGTGTTCACAGAATGCAATGCTATGCTGGAGGAAGAAAAAAAAATCTTCTTCCCAATTGTATCCAACATTTTGGATTCCCAACCGGGGAGGTGCAGAATGGAACGCATCCTCGCAAGTGGAGGTTTGGATGACCAAGTTCTCAGGGGTGGTGTATTGCGTCAGAAAGCTGGGGTCTCCCAAAGCAGGGCGATGGCAGCAGGCAGTTGTCCTGTTCACAGGAGCCCCTGTGCTGGGTTTGGCCCAGGTAACCAGTAGGACATCTGTAGGAAAATGCCACTGTTGGCATGGTTAACCCCCCCACACACCTTTTGCCTAGTGTTGATGCCAACTTTGATCGAAAGTGGGGTGGGTCCCTGCTAACCAGGCCCCAGCCCCAGTGTTCTTTCCCCTAAAACCGTACCTTTGTTTCCACAATTGGCACACCCCTGGCACACAGTTAAGTCCCTTGTAAAAGGTATCCATGGTACCAAGGGCCCTATGGCCAGGAAAAGTCTCTAAGGGCTGTAGCATGTATTATGCCACCCTAGTGGACCCCTCACCCAGCACATCCACACTGCCTTGAAGCGTGTGTGTGCTGGTGAGGTGAAAAATACATAGTCGACATGGCACCCCTCTCAGGGTGCCATGCCCACAAAACACTGCATGTGGCATAGGTAAGTCACCCCTCTAGAAGGCCTTACAGCCCTAAGGCAGGGTGCAATATACCACAGGTGAGGGCATAGCTGCATGAGCAATATGCCCCTACAACGTCTAAGTCCATTCTTAGACATTGCGAGTACAGTGAGGCCATATTGAGTATATGGTCTGGGAATTTGTCATTACGAACTCCACAGTGCCATAATGGCTTCACTGAATACTGGGAAGTTTGGTATCAAACTTCTCAGCACAATAAACCCACACTGATGGATGCCAGTATGAGATTTACTGAAAAATGCACACAGAGGGCATCTAAGAGATGCCCCCTGAATGTTAGCCCAACTGCTAGTGTAGGACAGACCGGTCTGTGCAAGCCTGCCACTTTCAGACAAGTTTCTGACCACATGGGGAGAGTGCCTTTGTGCACTCTGTGTTCAGAAACAAAACCTGTCCTGGGTGGAGGTGCTTCCCATCTTCCCCCTACAGGAGCTGTAACACCTGGTGGTGAGCCTCAAAGGGTCAAGTCTCGAGTTACAGTGGCCCAGGGCACTCCAGCTAGTGGAGATGCCCAACCCCCCGGGACAAAGCCCCACTTTCGGCTGCAAGTCCGGCGGGAATATTAGGGAAAACAGAGAGGAGTGACCACCCCACCCAGGACCACCCCTAAGGTGTCCAGAGCTGAGGTGACCCCCTCCCTGTAGAATCCTCCATCTTGGTTTGGACTATAGGGACCAATAGGGATAGGAAGGCACCCCCCTCCCCAAAGGAAGTGGACACAAGGAGAGTGTAGCCACCATCAGTGAAAGTTCCATTGGCTACTGCCCCCTGACCCCTAAAACATCCCTAAATCTAGGATTTAAGGGCCTCCCTGAACCAGCTCACCAGATTCCTGGTGACCTGACTAGAAGAAGGACTGCTTAGCTGAAACCCCCAGCATGGAAGAAAGAAAACAACTGCTTTGGCCCCTGCCCTACCGGCCTGTCTCCTGCTTCAAAGAACCTGCAAAAGACCAGCAACACGTCCAGCAGGACTAGCGACCTCTTCCAACTCCAGAGGACTGCCCTGCACCTAAAAGGACCAAGAACTCCAGAGGACAGTGGCTCTGTCTAAAGAAAACCTACAACCAAGGACTCCCACCTCACTTCGGAAGTGGGAGTCTTGATCCCTGTGCACCCGACGCCCACGGCCCGTGTCCAGGTGGTCCATCCAGCAAGAGAGGGTCCCCAGGCGATTGTGAGCTAGTGCCAAACCTGGGGAGCCCTCTCAGAAACCAAAATGCTATCTAATCTGCTATAGGTATTGTCAGTCAATGAGCGACAAGAATACTTTTTGCTGTAGGATGAAACTCCCTCTAAGTATCTACACACCCCATATTTTCCATAGTCTCTGTACGTGTCATTCCTAGCTTCGTACCCTGCTTCGGAGGCAGACTATCTTGCAAACCATTTAGGATGCAATTAAAATCCTACGTCCATATATCAACACATTTAGCCAGAAGCTTGTGAATCTCAGAGTAAAACAACTCATCACTGTTAGAAGCATAAAACGTGAACAATGTAATGCTCCTTCCTATTCAGTGTACTATATGCAAAGAGATAATGATCCTCAACATCAGCCTCTCAATAAATAAATTTAAAGGGCACTCCAGCTGCAACCCAAAATTAACAGCCCCCTAGCAAAAATGGAGAAAGTGGACAACAACACCTGTCCCCAATATTTTGTGTTTACTTTGAGTTTGTCTGGATCAATGAGTTCTGCCTACTGAATACAAGCTTGTGTCTCTTGAGAAAGGAGAGCACCCTATAGCAATTTGTATATGCATTCATTTCTGAAAACATTACACCTTAGTATCCTATAATGCATGATCATGTGTATATTGTTTTCTCCACTAGTGTAGATGAAAATTCGCTCCCAGCACCTTGCAGGATCAACATATGCTATGTCATGTCAAATGAAAAAAGAGCTGATTAGTATCAACTGCGAAACCGTTCTGCGCTAAATATGTCTGAATTCGCTGAAAATCCAGACCGAGAACTTTCCCACGCTCTCCAGGTAAATTATTTCTAAACATTCTACAAGAGTATCTGCCCAATGAATGTGATAAACTGAACCGATTGATCAAGAGGCTTCCTGAAACTAAAACCCCCTACTTGATTAAAAAACATGGAATATTTATGAGATTCCCCCTTAACCCTAAGGGAAGCCTGAAGTCAAGAGAGAGCAGAAAACATTTATTCCAGCTGCCCTATCTAGCTAATCTGCCTCCAACTAAGTGCTCCTACCTGTGCACCAGTCTGAATCCACACCAGAATCAAGTGTCTGGCTCCGAAACCCAGTAATATTCCTTGTGCGAAGGCAAAAAAAATAAAAAATGACCACCCTGCCAAAATTACCCCTGAAATTTCCAGAGGCCAGTCTTGTTAAACCGTAGTGGCCTCAGCAGAGACGACCAGAGTTCTTTCTCATTCCCAAATGTCCATCTTCCTCCACCACATGCCTGACCCTGCCCTGACCCCAGCCGCTATCCACATCGGGAGCCAAACTGCTGGGA
The DNA here is from genome assembly GCF_031143425.1 of Pleurodeles waltl. Classification (NCBI taxonomy): domain Eukaryota; kingdom Metazoa; phylum Chordata; class Amphibia; order Caudata; family Salamandridae; genus Pleurodeles; species Pleurodeles waltl. The sequence goes on from NC_090450.1 coordinate 538,714,076, forward strand.
TCAGGATCATACTTAAAGTCGACCAGATCCACGAAGCTAGAGAGTCGCGCTCCGTGTCCAGGCCCAGTTACCCACCTGCAGCCAGTCCCAAACCTGTTCAAGAGCTGTCAAGAAATTAGACTTTCCAGTATGTAGTACATGCAGCTTTGCTAGGAATAGGAGCATATACTTCAGTCTCCTAGCCCTGAGTTACTGTACACCCAGCTCAAATGTACATCTCATGTGCACCTTCAGCTTGTAGTCGTGGAAGATCTGGACAACTGCCCCCTCATAAATGACTTGAGAGAGCATCCTGCCCCATCTTAGGATGATGTCCCCGCCAATGTGGTTTAGAATATTGAAGATGAGAGCCATAGGAGGCACTCCCAGGGGAGGCATTGCATGAGCACTATGTGGCATCTCAACTATAGAACACAGATCTGTGAAACGGAGGGCATTTTTTCAACCAGTCTTCCAAAAATATTTCTAGGTGTTCCCCTTCCACCCTCTCAGGAAACCCTACAAAGTGCAGGGCACACCTCTGCACCCTTCCGTTAACATACTCCACTTAGTTAGCCAGTTGGTGGGGCAGAACAGACTAGGAATGCATGTTTTCTCTTTTTGTTTTTTTTAATAGCTCAGCCATTTTAATTAGCATATTATGGATGGTTTCCTCTGTTTGGAGAGCTTGTTCAATTACCTTCCAAACATCCAATCTCAGGTGATGTAGCATCTAACTTGCTCTCAAATGTGTGGCCAGACATCTCAAAGACCGCCAGGGTCTGTGCCTCTAAGGGACTCTCTCTTGTATCCGACAGAGGTGTTTTTTTTGCCTGGGCTAAGGAAAACTGATCCATTTTGGTTTGCTGAGCAGAGCGAGACCCTTTGTCTTTCACCATGTGGCCCTGGGCAATAATCACCTGAAATAAATGTAAAATGGAGGCATACAATATATTCGACAAAGTACAGCCAGCTTTAGTTCAAGTAAAGTTGTCACTCACTACACAGTGCCTCCCGCACCTGATCAATAGGTGCTCCAATTATGTTCTCAATTAGGGTGTCTCAAGCCCGTCTGTACTTAGCCTGGAGCAGTAAGCTTCGAAAGTGACAACAAATGACCCAATGAGTGCAGGAATCCCACATGTCCAGGCACTGTTCAATTATGTGGTGACTTCCAACTCTGAACAGCAGAGGGCAAAATACATTAAGCCTGCAACAGCTCATTAAGTATTACCCCACGCTCAATGTCACATTGCAGGGTTAATGGATTTTGAAGGAGGCACTGCTTCTGGATAGGTCACGGCTCTCTGCAAGGCCCCCAGTTTTGGTAAAGTACTAATTCTTAGTAAACAGTGCTTCAATCAAAAGGCTAAAAGGTGGAGGAAAGACAAGGACCAGGATCCTGTGTGTTGCTGCACCCGACCCCTCCCTCAGCTTCTCCTTAGCTACAAGAATCCAGAGAGAGTCCTAGTGCTGTGCCTTGCCTCGAAGATGTTTGGTTGGAATTTCCTACAGAAAAGAGGATGCTCTGGGCCTAGAAAACAGCGGCAGGGCCTAGCTGACACACACCTGTGTGGAGGAATGATTTGATGATCACATCTCCCCAATATCTGCAGCCCAGGTGACGTGGAATGAACCAGAGCTGCAAGGACTGCAGGAGAAGAGGGGACGGACATGGAATATGGACAAACTGACTGTATCTACTGATGAGTCTTCACTGCTCCTTCCATCTTCCAACTGTTGTACTCATTTACAGTCCTTCTCCTGAGATTCCTTGGCAAGATGAACTTTAGTGAAAAACAGAGCCATAAATGATCTCTGGCCAGACTCCTACTATTAAAGCACAACAACTTAAAAACTAGGTATAAAGCAATCCCCCTGAATCGACAAGCTGTTCCTATTTTCCCCTTTGTCAACTAGTAACTCCATTCCGGTTTGAAAAGGGATTACAGCTCCCTTTTTGGTTTGAGGGTTCATTAGGCACCAGGTAGGTATGGCCGCCACTGGGAACAACTGTGGTTCTTTTGATAGGCAGGGGCCATTGATAAATCCCTGCCTCAGTAGCATCCACAATTACAGATGGTGCAACCACACCTATCACCAATAAGGCCCTCCACCCAAACAGTGGATGCCAGGCCACCAACTCACCCCGGTGACCAGAACCTAAAACTTATCCCACAGATCAAGTGCAAATCAAGCTCCCCTGTCTTGTAAATCTCCAAGAAAGTCAAGCAGCGTACCTCATTTCATGCACACAGCTTCACCTTCTGTGCAGACTGAATCTTTTTGCACTGTGACACTCAGAGAGCACCAAGTGAAATCTCTAATCTCTGAGGCAGAACAAGCCCTCCTACCATGTCATCAACAGAAAGCAGTGGGTCACTAAACCTTGCATATAACCATAGAGCATACCTTTCTTCTTCATCATTTCTGCCGGACCCTGCTCAAAGATAGAGTGAGATTGGATGATCTCTGGCCGCCCCCTGCCACGTCCAGCCCCATCACGTTGGCGCTCACGATCCCGGTCCTTCTTTTCCTTCTTGATCGTTAGATCCTCTTTTGGCCTGGAGAGAAAAGGGTAGGGTTTGGGAAGGGCAAATTAGAGAATGAGCACTGATCCGTTAGGGAAGGAAGCCAGCTTTGAGTTTAAAGTGGGTCATGGTTTGCATTCCAGACCAAGCGCTGGAAAATCATTTTAAAGACAGAGCAAGTAAGCAGAGGGAAGCATAATACACATGGTTTATCATTCAAATGTGGAAACCCTCAGCAACCTTCTAAAGCCAAAATAATTCTCATCACAACACAGGAAAAAAGAAGGAAACCTCAAATGCCAGGGTCCATTATAGTTCAGGATCACTACCTCTTTCCTGGAGTAGCTTTCACCATACCACTGCGTGTGCAACGCCCTCCCTAGGACAACTTTTCTATATCAATTCTTTCTCTTATGGAAACCTCCATGCGAGTCCTTGCACATAGCACTCCACCTTGAGCTTGTATTACCATTAGCTGCCATCTCTTTATTTGACCACTGTCTCACTAAGGCCCTAAATGCCACATTCCCTTCAAAAGACCTCTGCACATCCTGGAAGTGGAGAAGTTTCAAATGATTTACTGTTGAGCTAGATTCCAACTTCGGAATGGATGTAATCCACAAAGAACAATACCTGCAAAACCCTTGATCTTGCAATATAGCTCTATTGAAAACTAAAGTTTTACTACTTCAAGTGTCGCTCTTTAATCGCCTGCCTATTCAAGGAACTCTTCCAGGTGACTTCTTATTTCTGTAATCTATAACCTTGTTAGATAGTAGGAGATTGCCCCATTCAAGCAACTCTGAAATGCAAAAGGATGCCTAAGCCCCAAGTAAATACTTGGCTACTAAAACAGCCACACTAAGTCGTCATTAGCATTTCTCCTCCTTGACTGCAGACTTTGAATTAGCTTGTCTTAGTCTCCATCCGAGATGTTCTAAAATAATAACCAGATATGAAATTGTAAGGTTATGAAATTGGCAGAACTGTCATGAGCACACTACATCCGCAAATAAATCTAGATCTCCAGCTGATCCTGTGCTATGTGCATGGAAATCATGATCTCCCCATAAGTACTATCTGCACCAGAATGATTTTCAATGCATCCTCCAAAGGTGTTGTCTTCCATACCAAGCTTAAAGTCTTCTATCAAAAGACAATACTCAAAAAGCATATAGTCAACATGAATAATCCAGAAAATTACAGACCAAAATGAGATTTTTGTTGACTAGGAAACAGCAGTTTTCTCAATAGATTGAGATTGTGAACATTCTGGATGACTGCCACGTCAGTTTCCACTCTAATCACACAAATTAAACGGATGTATGATGGAAAAACGCACACACTTTTCATGCATGCATTTACTATGAGGTAAGTACAATTACCACGCATGCACTTACCACAAAATGTTTTTACCATACATGTCTTTACCACAAATATTTTGTAGTAAAGGCATGGCTGGTGGAGGCATATGCGTTGGTAAAAAATAGAGGTAAGTAATATATATATACATATATATATATATATATTTTTTATTTTTTTTACACACAAACACACACACCTCTTTCCACCCAAAAACCCTACCTACCCTAAACACCCCATGCCACCCAAAAACACATGCTCACTCAAAAATGCCCTTACCACCCCATAACTCACTCACCCTAAAACCCATACCCACCCTAAAACCTAAAAATGCCTTTACCACCCCAAAACCCATACCCACTCTAAATCCTAAAAATACCCTTACCAGCCCAAAACCCATACACACCCAAAATCCATGCTCACCCTAAAACCTAACAAAATGCCCTTACCACCCAAAACCCCATACCCACTCCAAAATCTAAAAATGTCCTTACCACCTCAAAACCCATATCCACTCTAAAACCTAAAATGCCATAGCCACCCAAAAAGACATACCCATCCTAAAAATCTAAAAAAGGCCTTAACACTCCAAAACACATGCTCACCATAAACCCTAAAAATGCCCTTACCACCCCAAATCCCATACCCACCCTAAAACCTAGAAATGCCCTTACCACCCCAAAACCCATACCCACCCTAAAATGCCCTTACCACCTAAAAGCCATACCCACCCTAAAATCTAAAAATGCCCCTACCACACCAAAACCTAAAATTGCCCTTAGTCGCAAAACCCATACCCAACCTAAAACCTAAAAATGCCCTTACCACCCAAAAACACATGCTCATCCTAAAAATGCCCTTACCACCCCAAAACCAATACCTACCCTAAAACCTAAAAATGCCCCTACCAACCCAAAATCCATACCCTCCCTAATACCTAAAAATGCCCTTACCACCCAAAAACCTTTACACATACCCACCCTAAAAGCTAAAAATGCCCTTATCACCCCAAATATCACGTACCCACCCTAAAATCTAAAAATGCCCTTACCACTCCAAAACCCATACCCACCCTAAAACCTAAAAAAGGCCTTACCACCCTAGAACCCATACCCCCTCCAAACACTAAAAATGCCCTTACCATCCCAAAATCATATCTACCCTAAAACCTAAAAATGCCATTACTACCCAAAACCCATACCCACCCTAAAACCTAAAAATGCCCTTCCCACCCAAAATATCCCATACCCACCATAAAATCTAAAAATGCCCTTACCACCCCAAAGCCCATACCCACCCTTAAAACTAAACACCCCTTACCACCCCAAACCACATACCCACTCTAAAACCTAAAAAATCCTTTACCACCCCAAAACCCATACCCACCCAAAACTTAAAAAATGCCCTTACTACCCCAAAACCAATACCCACCCTAAAACCTAAAAATGCCCTTACCACCCCAAAACCAATACCCACCCAAAAACCTAAAAATGCCCTTACCACCCAAAAACCTATACACATACCCACCCTAAAACCTAAAAATGCCCTTACCACCCCAAAACACATACCCACACAAACCTAAAAATGCCCTTACTACCCCAAAACCCATACCCACCCTAGAGATGCCCTTACCACCCAAAAACCCATACCCACCCTAAAACCTAAAAATGCCCTTACTACCCAAAATATTCCATATACACCATAAAATCTAAAAATGCCCTTACCACCCGAAAACCCGTATCCCCCCAAAACCTAAAAATGCCCTTACCACCCAAAAACACATGCTCATCCTAAAAATGCCCTTACCACCCCAAAACCAATACCCACCCTAAAACCTAAAAATGCCCTTACCACCCCAAAACCCATACCCACCCTAATACCTAAAAATGCCCTTACCACCCAAAAACCTATACACATACCCACCCTAAAAGCTAAACATGCCCTTACCACCCCAAATATCACGTACCCACCCTAAAATCTAAAAATGCCCTTACCACTCCAAAACCCATACCCACCCCAAAACCTAAAGATGCCCTTACCACCCCAAAACACATGCTTACCCTAAAACCTAAAAATACCCTTACCACCCTAAAACCCATACCCACTCCAAAAACTAAAAACACCCTTACCATCCCAAAGTCATACCCACCCTAAAAACTAAAAATGCCATTACTACCCAAAAACCCATACCCACCCTAAGACCTAAAAATGCCCTACCACCCAAAATATCCCACACCCACCATAAAATCTAAAAATGCCCTTACCACCCAAAAGCCCATATCCACCTTTAAACCTAAACACCCCTTACCACCCCAAATCCCATACCCACTCTAAAACCTAAAAATTCCCTTACCACCCCAAAACCCATACCCACACAAACCTAAAAATGCCCTTACTACCCCAAAACCCATACCCACCCTAGAGATGCCCTTACCACCCAAAAAGCCATACTCACCCTAGAGATGCACCCAAAACCCAATACCCAGCCTAAAACCTAAAAATGCCCTTACCACCCAAAATATCCCATACCCACCATAAAATATAAAAATGCCCTTACCACCCCAAAACCCATACCCACACAAACCTAAAAATGCCCTTACCACCCCAAAACCCATACTCACCCTAGAGATGACCTTACCACCCAAAACCCAATACCCATCCTAAAACCTAAAAATGCCCTTACCACCCAAAATATCCCATACCCACCATAAAATCTAAAAATGCCCTTACCACTCAAAAACCCATACCCACACAAATCTAAAAATGCCCTTACTACCCCAAAACCCATACCCACCCTAGAGATGCCCTTACCACCCAAAAAGCCATACCCACCCTAAAATCTAAAAACGCCCTTACCACCCCAAAACCCATACCCACCCTAAAACCTAAAAATGCCCTTACCATACCAAAACCCATACCCACCCTAGAGATGTCCTTACCACCCAAAATCCAATACCCAGCCTAAAACCTAAAAATACCCTTACCACCCCAAAACCCATACCCACCCTAAAAATGCCCTTACCACTCAAAAAGCCATACCCACCCTGAAATCTAAAATGCCCTTACCACCCAAAACCCATACCCACCCTAAAACCTAAAAATTTCCTTACCAACCCAAAACCCAACCCACCCTAAAAATTTCCTTACCACCCAAAGCCATACCTACCCTAAAAACTAAAAATGCCCCTACCACCCGAAAACCCTTATCCCCCCAAAACCTAAAAATGCCCTTACCACCCAAAAACACATGCTCATCCTAAAAATGTCCTTACCACCCCAAAACCCATACCCACCCCAAAACCTAAAAATGGCCTTACCACCCCAAAACACATGCTCACCCTAAACCCTAAAAACGCCCTTACCACTCCAAAACCAATGCCCACCCTAAAACCCATACCCACTCCAAAAACTAAAAATGCCCTTACCATCCCAAAGTCATATCCACCCTAAAAGCTAAAAATGTCCTTAGTACCCAAAAACCCATACCCACCCTAAAACCTAAAAATGCCCTTACCACCCAAAATATCCCACACCCACCATAAAATCTAAAAATGCCCTTACCACTTAAAAGTCCATATCCACCTTTAAACCTAAACACCCCTTACCACCCCAAATCCCATACCCACTCTAAAACCTAAAAATTCCCTTACCACCCCAAAACCCATACCCACACAAACCTAAAAATGCCCTTACTACCCCAAAACCCATACCCACCCTAGAGATGCCCTTACCACCCAAAAAGCCATACCCACCCTAAAATCTAAAACGCCCTTACCACCCCAAAACCCATACCCACCCTAGAGATGCCCTTATCACCCAAAAACCCAATACCCAGCCTAAAACCTAAAAATACTCTTACCACTCCATAACCCATACTCACCCTAAAAATGCCCTTACCACTCAAAAAGCCATACCCACACTGAAATCTAAAATGCCCTTACCACCCAAAACCCATATCCACCCTAAAACCTAAAAATGCCCTTACCACCCCAATACCCATACCCACCCTAAAAATTTCCTTACCACCCAAAGCCATACCTACCCTAAAATAAAAAAATGCCCCTACCACCCAAAAACCCTTATCCCCCCAAAACCTAAAAATGCCCTTGCAGTAGCAAAAACCCATACCCAACCTAAAACCTAAAAATGCTCTCACCACCACAAAACCAATACCCACCCTAAAACAAAAAAATGCCCTTACCACCCCAAAACCCATACCCACTCCAAAACCTAAAAATGCCCTTACCACCCGAAATCCCATACCCACCCTAAAAATGCCCTTACCACCCAAAAAGCTATACCCACCCTAAAATCTAAAAATGCCCTTACACCCAAAACCCAATACCCAGCCTAAAACCTACAAAATTTCCTTACCAACCCAAAACCCATATCCACCTTAAAACCTAAAAATGCCTTTACCACCCAAAAACCCATACCCAATCCAAAACCTAAAAATGCCCTTACACCCCAAAACCTATGCTCACCCTAAACCCTAAAAAGGCCCTTACCACCCGAAAATCTATGCTCACCCTAAACCCTAAAAATGCCCTTATCACCCAAATACCATACCCACCCTAAAACCTACAAATGCCCTTACCACCCCAAAACCCATATCCACCCTAAAACCTAGAAATGCCCCTACCGTTCCAAAACACATGCTCACCCTAAACCCTAAAAATGCCCATACCACCCCAAAACCACCCTAAAACCTAAGAATGCCCCTACCATTCCAAAACACATGCTCACCCTAAACATGCCCTTACCACCCCAAAACCCAAATCCACCCTAAATGCCACTACCACCCAAAAAGCCATACCCAATCTAAAATCTAAATGCCCATACCACCCCAAAACCCATAACCACCCCAAAACCTAAAAATGCCCTTACCACCCCAAAACCCATACCAACCCTAAAACCCCCAAAATGTCGTTACCACACAAAAAGCCATACCCACCCAAAACACACGCTCACCTTAAAACCTAAAAATGCCTTTACCACCCCAAAACACACACTCACCCTAAACCCTAAAAATGCCCTTACCACCCAAAAACCCATATCCACCATAAAATCTAAAAATGCCCTTATAACCCCAAAACACATGCTCACCCTAAACCATAAAAAGGCATTTTCCACCCAAAAACCCATACTCACCCTAATACCTAATCACCCCTTACCACCCTAAATCCCTTACCAACCCTTAAACCTAAAAACGCCCTTACCACCCCAAATCCCGTACCCACCCTAAAACTTAAAAATGCCCTTACCACCCCAAAACCTAAAAATGCCCTTACCACCCAAAAACCATACCCAACCAAAAACCTAATATTGCCCTTACCACCCCAAAACCCATACGACCGAAACCTAAAATGCCCTTACCACCAAAAAACCCATATACACCATAAAATCTAAAAATGCCCTTACCACCCCAAAGCACATGCTCACCCTGAACCATAAAAAAAGGCCTTTTCCACGCCAAAACCTATACCCACCCTAAAACCTAAAAAAGCCCTTACTACTCAAAAACCCATACCCACTCTAAAATCTAAAAATGCCCGTACTATCCCAAATCCCATACTCACCCTAAAACCTAAAAATGCCCTTACCATCCTGTCGCGTGGGCTCTCATTCTAAATGAGACTACTGGATTTCTAGGTAGCAGGATCGATAACGGTGTGGGGGACTGAGTCTGACCCACGTGTAAAGAACTCTGTCACCCTAAATCCGGTTTTTGCTCCGGCTAACTAGCAGTGCCTCATTTCTCCCCTGTGGAAGGAATGATTTGGCAGCCGAGCGCATGACATCTTCGGAACTTCTCAGGGAAGTCGTGGTTACTCAGATCCAACCCAACTCTCTTATTTCCAATATGATCTCATATACAAATGACAAAGACAGTATAAGTTTTATATAATGTTTTAATAAAACGACTGTATTTTAGATATTAAGGCGTGAGCCGCAATAACCAGAACAATACAACACAGTAGGATTGTAATAGTTACCAGGAGAGTAAAACATAAAAACAAAGCTATCATATTGTCAAACAGTTTCTACTCTCCCTCTGCTTGTTCTATCTAGAGCACAGCATGTTAAGCTTCTAGTTTGCCTATTAGAATCACTATGGGGATATCAGCCCTCATACCTGAGCAAAGACCTGTGATCTTGGTTCAGCATCTGCAACGAGGCAGTCAGCGTCAAGTTGTGGTTCCCTGGTCGGAATCTCCCTCTTGCGTGTACTGGGACAAGGAAGTGATTTTATAACTAACATGTCAGCGTGATCACAAAATGTCCCTACGCAGGAATGCCGAGTCTAAACTCTTACCACGTCTATCGGCAATGTACCAGACTGTATCCTTGACTGAAGCACAGAGTAAATATGTTATGGAGAACTCCAGTGCTGAAGTAGGCAAAACAGTGTGATATGAAAAAAAAACAACACCGTAGAACTGGCTATTTGAAAAATAACAGTACGAAGCCTAATAAAAAGCATGTAAAGCAAAGTGCACAGAGGCTCTAAGCTATTAGCAAATGAATAAAATATATTCAGGGCAAAATGCACAAAGGCCTAAAGCCTGAAGCTAAAGCGCAATGAATATGTAAAACTAACCACACTACACCCTCCCCTTGTCGGTAGCAAGTGGTTCCAATAACATAAAAGGATGCCCTAAATATAAACAATATCTAAAACAAGTATTTCGACAAGGTGAGAAGACAACAAAGTCATAAATTTAGGTAACATGTGAGCATAACCAAATTCAACATAGTGTCAATTTTGTAAAAATCCAATCATCAGACAGAAGCAATAGAACGTAGGAGTTCCTCCACTTCGATATATGTCAATATCGGAAGATCCACGCCACAAAGTACCATGGAGCAGGTGTGATCCAAAGCCCCAAAACCATTCAGGGCGGCACCCCGTGCAGGGCCTATGAAAGAGACACTACCATCTTCCTCCAAGAAGGGAATCTCATAAACTGCCTCACGAAGCAAGCGCATCCGTAGTGCACAAGTCTGGGAATGAGCCCTAATCGGGAACATCAACAGATCAGCATCGACCATCGGAGGGCGCTGCAATGAGAGACAGAGAGCCAGTGCATGTTCAAACGAGCACCAAAGGCACTGAAACACGGGTTGCACACAATCCAAAACCGGTCTGAATGACAGAGACCAGTCGCACTCCAAATGTCCCAGGAGTGTTGCTCCAAAATGCTGCATCATGCGTTCACGACACAGCTGCGCTGATGGGAGCAGCAGTACAGGATCTCGTCGTGACGGGACAGCCATTGCGAAAAAATAGCAATAACAGCAAGACTCCAGCCAATAAAGCCAAAGTAATCGGGAAACCCCCAAAAATGCTTCCGAAAATAGAATGTATAGCCGAAGGTATCAAACCGAATATGGAAGAGAAGGTATGAGCAAAACCAACACCAACGACTTTGAAAAAATGTGCAATACCAGCAGTGCTGGATGCATTAAATATACGTCCCACAAGTTCACCGAAGTGAGTCGGAAAGTTAGTATTCAAAAGGGACTGTATCTCCGCCGATGACCTTGCCACCTGAAGTGCGTAGGTCTCGCTAGCAGATGTAAGGGCCACATGCTTTTGAAACAATAAAGCTTTTAGCCGACTCAACTTGTCGAAATCAACCTTGGAAGTAGCAATATGAGGCCAGATGTCCGCTACCTCCCTAATTTGAGTGGGGGGAAACAACACATTCCCGCAGCACGTAACGGCCTTGTTGACAACGACGATGTAAACTATTCCGGCACGCATGCCACAGCAACGTTCGCTGTTAAGAACAATGTAACTGCCGTTAGAAAGCACCTGGAAAGTGTTTTTAATAACCGGGACTGGAACTCCCTTCAGATAACAAGCTAAGTTAGCAATCGAAGCGTTACACGCCCCGTGCAAGGACAGCTGTTTACAAACCATTGAATGGCTGACAGAAGCTTCGCATTCGCTGCCGCTAAGAAAAACCTCCTTCAAACCATTAACACATCTGTACTGAAAGGGAAGGTCCCACACCTCGTGTATGTAACTGTCTCCCAATAGTTCATATCTACCCACCGGAATGTGCTTCAAACACGAAGTAAATTGCAAAGTAGAGATAGGCAAATTAATAACCCCATGAATCAACCATTCAGCTGACGGAATCTCAGCTACCGTGAAAGGCAGTTTCTCTAATTTTTCAATATTTAACATAACATATGTCGCTTCCTTTTTAGCCATCAGTTGTTGTTGACGAGTTAAATTAAAAGAGATAAAGATCTCCCTGGCACGAACGTGCTGCCATGGAACGCGACCCGCCTTCAAGGTCTGAAGAGTCCAACCCAGCTGCATGATGGACCGCGTCTGACTCTGCCCATGATATAAAGAAGACATGTCCGATTTAATAATGTCAATGGCAGAGGAAACAATGCTGTCAATCGTGTAAACACGTTCAGAAAGGGTATGCATGCCATTATCAACAACAGACAAAGCCCCTCATTCTGATTCTGGCGGGCGGCGGAGGCCGCCCGCCAGAATTCAGCCCTCCATAATACCGCTCCGCGGTCAAAAGACCGCGGAGGGTATTATGAGTTTTTCCCTGGGCTGGCGGGCGGTCTCCAAAAGACCGCCCGCCAGCCCAGGGAAAAACTCCCTTCCCACGAGGATGCCGGCTCGTAATCGAGCCGGCGGAGTGGGAAGGTGCGACGGGTGCTGTTGCACCCGTCGCGTATTTCACTGTCTGCCAAGCAGACAGTGAAATACTTGTAGGGGCCCTCTTACGGGGGCCCCTGCAGTGCCCATGCCATTGGCATGGGCACTGCAGGGGCCCCCAGGGGCCCCGCGACTCCCCCTCCCGCCATCTGGTTCCCGGCGGGAGAACCGCCAGGAACTGGATGGCGGGAGGGGGAGTCGGAATCCCCAAGCCGGTGCAGCAAGCTGCGCCGGCTTGGAGGATTCCTGGGGGCAGTGGAAAACCGGCGGGAGACCGTCGGTTTTCCCGTTCTGACCGCGGCCAAAGCGCCACGGTCAGAATGACCAAGGGAGCACCGCCGGCCTGTCGGCGGTGCTCCCGCCCCCGTTGGCCCTGGCGGATTGTATCCGCCAGGGTCAGAATGAGGGCCAAAGTCTGCATCAGATTTTCTTGATCAATCTGCCTCAACCCGGCTGCAGCCTCTTGTTGTGAAAGCTTCCAAATCTCATTATAAACCTCGTATAAGAACCTTTTCTTCCGTGGTACTCTGGGACCTGACAAAAAATCTTGTAAATCAGTATTATTAGACAGTAACATGAGATGTGACGTAACTGCATCCAGCGTGGATGACTTCAACCATTGCTGACAAAGCTTCCCCACACTGTATGTAGTTATAATATCAGCATGTTCTGGTGAAACGTAACGAGGGTCTGCCCTACTAGTCCTGAACCCCCCTGAAGAGGTGACAAAACGTTGATGACACATATTAGTGTCTACAGGCCATAATAACCACCCGCCTGGATGTAACGATGAAGTGTTAAGTGTACCATTCTTGACCCAATGTGTAAAGTCACTGAAAGTAGCATTCACATAGTGCTGCCAATTTTTTAATTTAGAAGGGACAGGTATACTAGGCAAAGTTAACTCCTTAATCGTCGCTAAGCCCAAACAGCTAGTCTGTTGTACTGTGTCATTGAGGAAAATCAGCTGCACAGGGATAATACATGCTCTAAATAACGTGTCCCTGCCTCGCATTTGCCAATTTTTCGTACCCCAAACACTTTTCAAGTCAACAGTTTTGAACCAGTATTCATATCCCTCGACCGACAGTTTAGATACAAACAAATTAGAATACAGTAATTTAGTATCGGTCAATAACATTTGCTTATTAGAATACGGTGTAACTTTAAAATAGTAGGACCTAGCATTACGTGGATCATGCCCAGTAAAATATGCAAATTTGTCATAATACGTTTTTGAACTCCCTTGTGGAGGAGTCGAGCAATGTTCCCATTGCACATAATTAAACATGGACTTAGGGCTACTAGCTTTATGAATAAAGTGGTGTCCATAATAGTTGTAACAAAACATGTCACCATGAAAATCTCTAAACTGGTAAGCATCTTCATCGTCATAGACAGTATAATATTGCAAATCCGTTAGCATAGAATCTACTGTCTTCACATCCCAATCATCAGAAACAATGCCAGGTATAACAATATCATTCATTGATAATTTGAGGACATACGGTATTTGAATCAATTCAGTGGGACCATATATATCAAACATTACTTTATCCCACACAATTCCATCCGGAACTGGTATAGCAGAAATGTTCACTGTGTCAAGTCTCTTCGAACCATATGAGACGAAAAATGTGGTTTTAACACAGTCTCCACGTGCTCAATGTCCGATCGATCAGGAAGAAAATGACCATGTATTATCAGAAAAAAAGTAACCACAAATCCCAACCATAATAAAATAGTCATCACGGCCAAAAATAGCCAAAAATAGTTCCAAGGAAAAACAAAATATGTTAGTTTAAGCCATCCCAGCAGCCGTCGTGGACCGTGGACAGAAGACATTGAAGACGAGGAGCCGGACCCATCATTATCAGCGTCGTTGAAGCAGCCAGAAGCAGTTCTAGCAAAAGGTGCAACTGTGAACGAAGAAGCAGACGGAGGCTCTCGCCGTGGCACGCTATAAACCACATGTTCAGAAACGTCAGTAGAACGTACAGCAATTTGATCACAAGATTCCATATTAATCGCCGTCGGTGGAACAATCGCAAGATCATTATCCACCCTCCCCAAGCTCGGAGAGGAAACAGTGTCGGTGAAAATCACCTGCAGCGGGACCTCGTCCCCAGTAGTGAGAGGGATTCCGGAACTACTGGGTGTCCCTCTTGGTCTGCTGTGCAGAATCGGCCACATGTTGTAACTTGACATTATCAATGGAAACAAAGCGATTTCCTTTGGCCCCTCGCAGCGGCGGTAAAATCACAGTTCTTGTGCCGCTTACCCCCAACACAGGGACTGGTTCTCGATAAGAAGGACCAAATTATTTTTTAACTGCGACCTTTTCACGCACTAGATCCCCAATCCTGGGTATCCAACCAGTAGGTGTTACTGGCTCATCCTTAATTCCTGAGGAGGCAGCATTGGCAGAAGAGTTATCTTCACAGAATTGTTGTAAATCCTGCAAAACAGTGACACGATCATTTATGTCAAAGGGCGTGACCATCTAGATCAGGAACATACATTCGTGTTCCAAACAGGCACTCATATGAAGTACGACCCCCCAGTGACCTTCTAGGCAAGTTATTAAGTGCTCTCTGTACTCCATATAGGTGGGCTAGCCAACCACGACCCGTACCTATAACTCTGGCCGTTAAGGACTGCTTTAAATCACGATTTAAACGCTCCACGACAGAATTTCCCTCGGGATGAAATGGAGACGAGAATTGGAGTTGGACCCCCAACGAAGCCATGGTGTCCCTGAATGCCTTAGAGGCAAAAGCAGGGCCCTGGTCCGAATGAAAAGCCGCAACTGCAAATATATCGACAAAGATGCGCAAATCTTTAATAACAGTGCGAGCGTCAGCCGAGCGTTGTGGCCATACCCATACAAATCTGGAGCACGAATCTACAGCAACCAATATATACTTGTATGCACTATCTGGCGTCAGCGGACCACAATGATCCAAGTACACACACTGTAATGGTTTGTTTGAGATCAGAAGGGGCGTCTGCTGCGGGCGTCTAGCCGACGATGCCTTAATTTGTTGACAAATGTCACAACAAAGGACATACTGCTTCGTCTCTTTATAGAGACCAGGCCACCAGTAACGAGCCTGTAAAAGTGAAATTGTGGCAGCCACCCCAGCATGTGCAGAAGCCACCCCCTCATGGGCTGCAGAAATCAATCGAGGTCTCTCTATTTTATTCGGAATTTCACGTACACCAATGCCTGGAATTGTAACAGTAGCATTTAGCGCACCATTCAAGCGGTAACTATATTTTGAAGGAAATCCTTTAGGAAAGGGCGTGCCATCAGCAGTAGCTTTCATGGCAGCCGATATTTCTGTGTCTGGTTTGCAACTCGAACGAGTCACTGCGGCCACAGTGGCGACGGCCACAGTGGCGACAGCCACTGCCGATTTCGCGGCTTCATCAGCCAAAGTATTCCCAGCAACGTGTATTCCAACGCGCTGGTGTCCAAGTGTATGCACAACATGGACTTTAGGAAGCGTTTCCTTCAGATCCGCAACCTTACCCCACAACATTTTATGCTTAATGGTGTTGCCTTTAGAATCTCTGAACCCATTCGTCTTCCAATAGTGTAAATATTCGTTGAAAGACTGCACACAGTAGTAGGAGTCACAGACCAGCAAGGTTAAAAGTGCCGGATCCGCATGCTCCAACGCTAACAATAGAGCTTTGAGCTCAGCCAGCTGTGCCGTGCAATCTCCCAAGGTTTTAGTATAAGTATGTCGGGGGCAGAACACTTCCCCCTCCATAGTGCCGCTCACCACCGCACATGCAGCAGAATACTGTTGTTTAGTCCCAACCGCCGGTTGCGCAGAGCCATCGGTATACATGACCACTTCATATTGGTCAATAGGCAATGTACCAGCATGAACAGGGTATTCTATTTCGTATTGAAGAAATTCTTGAGTCTGTAGTTTAGGGTCAAATACATAATCTACATCAGTGGCTGTCAAAGACGTAGCCCATTGTATCCATCGCGGGTGTAAAGCTTTCGAATTAGGAACACTCGCTTTTGTAACAGCCTCTAAGGCCGGAACCGGGGAAACGACAACAATGCGTTGACCCTGGGCCAGCGGTCTTTCTTTAATAGCCATCTGTACTGCAGTGAGAATTTTCTCAGTTTGTGCAAAACGTTGCTCTGCAGCAGAATACAAGTGAGATTTGTATGCAATCGGGACAGTCTCCCCTTCATTAAAGGTGACATAAGTAAACCCAACAGCCCCAGGTATTACCCTGATCACTAAATGTGTCTAATTGTCCTGAGTGTGTAAGTGTTTAACTGCTAAAAGATCACTCTGTAATTCTCGCAGTATGTGTGTATGTTCAATCGTCCAAAATGTACTAGAAAAATTTGGGCGAATCAACTCGTATAAGGGTTTTATACGCGTTGCATTTTCAGGAATGTAAGTTCTGCCAAAATTCAGAAACCCCAACAATGACTGGAGCTTCCGAACCGTATTAGGAGGCTGCAATAAAGCACATTTCTCCAAAAAATTTGGCGCTAAGCTCTTGCCCTCACTCGACAACTCATATCCCAGGAAAATGACGCTGAGGAAGGCAATCTTTGATTTCTTAAAATTAAACTTATAGCCAATATCAGCAAACCCCACAACAATGCGCGATACGCGCCTTAGATGTTGCAGAATCTCATCATCTGTCAGATATATGTCATCAACATATGATAATGCTTCAGGGTCGAACTCATGCAGCAGTTCAGTTACACGAGCCGAAAACAGTCCTGGGCTATTCTTATACCCCTGAGGCAAACGACAAAAAATTTTCTGAGAGCCAAACGCACTGAAACAGGTATAGTCCCGACTCTCGGGCGCTATATTCTGGCAGAAAAATCCATTCGAGATATCTAATGTTGTCTTATATTTTTTACGCACTATATTATTCATAAGCGCTGCGCTGTGTGAATTCTGTATTGCATATGTGCGTGTATGACTATTTAAATGTCGGTAATCCACCACTATCCTATATGAATGGTCCGGTTTAGCAACCGGAAACAAGGGATTATTCATCGGCGAGACACAGGGCTCAATTACACCCTGATACTCCAATTCTGTAAGAATTTTTCTAACCGATGCCCTAGCTTCAAATTTGATAGGATATTGCGGTTGTGGCTGAGGTTCGCCCTTTATCGGAATTACATGATAAGGTGATTGTCTGTCCCGCCCCACGTTATTTCTATACAAGGCGGGAGCCTGTGCTAGAGCCCATGATTTACTATAGGACTCCGCGAGTTCTCGTGGAACAAGTGGTGAGAAGGAAGGCGTAATAACCTCCTCCCCAACTGGACAGTCGCGAACAAAGTCAGGTGGCCAATCTTGTTCGGCCAACAGAACATCATATGATTTTACCACATGGTCCCAAAAAATGGCGTTTATAATACGGTCAATGTCCCCTTCCAATCGCAGAGTTACTTCATATACTCTATCAGGATCAGAGACTCGCATATCCGCCGTTTCGACTTGTATGAAGTCATCAGTTGCTTTCACCTCCAGATGCTCTAGAAGACTCCGGCGAACTATTGTGACCTCTGCCGCGCTGTCTAACAGTGCTAACGCCCATGTCTTGTTCGTCAAGAGAACTCTCTTCTTGAGCGGCATGTCTAACTGAGACAGCTGCCACTTTCTTCTTTTTGAATTGCTGTTTCTGTTGCAGCGGTTTCTCTTCTTGTTTAATAGAAACCTCCGCTGAGCGTTGTGAATCCTGTCTCGGTTTCACGTACTCCGTCCTCCGCTCTTACCGCCCACCTCTATCACTTCTCTTTTCCGAGGAGTCCTGAAAGGAACGAGATTGGCGTGTATCAGTATATTGATATCTATCAGGCGTCTTCAAAGTATCCCTATTCCTGAGATTATACTTATTCTGTGGGGTCTCCGGTTGCGGAGACTGCCCATCATCCTTCTTAGGTGTTTGCTGTTTCTTTTCCCAGCGCTTTTTTGAACCCTCAGGTTGTTGCTGTTTAGCATTATCTTTATTATTTTTACCCTGTAACTGGGGTTTTTGTGGTCTAGCCCTTAGGCTATCACGACCAATACTAGAATATGTTTACGCTATTATTCTCGGAAGCTCCCGCTCCTGTTGAAGCAGCGGAACATCCCGAAGACGCATACGCACTGCTAGTGCTACTGCCTCTCCTTTGAGATTACTCAAAATAATAGAAGAAACTGTGGCAAAATTGCCCAGCAACTGCATGCCCAAATCCAAGGCAGGGGCAGCCCCATATTCATCCTGAATCTGTTTAAGTACGTCCGGTAAATTAGCTAATGTCGGTGTACCGTGTGCCGTAGTGTAGAGCGCGGCAAACACCGTGCCCCAGGTATTACAAAGGTCCACCGGAGGAACCATCCCGTACGGCAAACACATCGTCAAAATTCTATGTTTATCCTGAGGTCCCGTATGGGGAAATACTGCTTCCAGCGTATTAATTTTTTGCGCCAGCCAAAACGGAGTCTCCTCTCGTTTAGCTGGTACTTTACCCATAACTGAGTGTACAGTGGCCGGATTAAGACCCGGAACCACCGCCCGTGGGTGCGCTGGAGCAGCACGCGCTGCATTCGTGTTTAATGTTTGCATCACAAACTGAACTAATCGTCTATATGTAGCCGTTAATTCTGTATATAAACGACGAACTTCAACCACTGCCAATTGAGCAAACGCAGGATGTGGTGTATATGTAGCCAATAAAGGCCAGGTAGGACCATCATTACTCAGTGGACCTAACCTTACTTGTGCTATTGTGTGTGGGTGGGCGCCATCAAGCCAATTATGGTGTTCTTGATAAGATAGAGGTATTTCTAAATAAGCGTAAGCCCTGTATTGTCCAGGGACATTCGCAACTGTGTATTCGTGAAAAGTATTTGTTCCCCCATCCACTGCTGGAAAAGCGACCCAAGAATAAAAAAGTTCCATTCTATAGGCTGCATGGGCGTCCACCACAAAAGTGACTGGACCCCCCTGGACTGTCAGTCCATGTGTCAATAGATGTCCCGTGAGCGGATGTCGCATATTAATTGCTATGTTCACTACATTAGGATTCGCCATTTTATTAAAAAACAGCTGCAGGTCAGAGAAGGCACACCAATATTGGGGTTTTTTCCTTTCAAAGTTCAAGCTTGAACAACCGACCACTAAGCAATAGGAAGCACCTATGCCGTGGCGGCGGAAACCCTCAGCCCCACGGAAGTCTCCGTATACGGAACCGAGGAGTCAAAATATATATGAGACCAAGAGAGTCAGTCGGACCTAATCGTTAGAGCCAGACCAAACGTTGGCGGCGCCATGTCGCGTGGGCTCTCATTATTCTAAATGAGACTACTGGATTTCTAGGTAGCAGGATCGATAACGGTGTGGGGGACTGAGTCTGACCCACGTGTAAAGAACTCTGTCACCCTAAATCCGTTTTTTGCTCCGGCTAACTAGCAGTGCCTCATTTCTCCCCTGTGGAAGGAATGATTTGGCAGCCGAGCGCATGACATCTTCGGAACTTCTCAGGGAAGTCGTGGTTACTCAGATCCAACCCAACTCTCTTATTTCCAATATGATCTCATATACAAATGACAAAGACAGTATAAGTTTTATATAATGTTTTAATAAAACTACTGTATTTTAGATATTAAGGCGTGAGCCGCAATAACCAGAACGATACAACACAGTAGGATTGTAATAGTTACCAGGAGAGTAAAACATAAAAACAAAGCTATCATATTGTCAAACAGTTTCTACTCTCCCTCTGCTTGTTCTATCTAGAGCACAGCATGTTAAGCTTCTAGTTTGCCTATTAGAATCACTATGGGGATATCAGCCCTCATACCTGAGCAAAGACCTGTGATCTTGGTTCAGCATCTGCAACGAGGCAGTCAGCGTCAAGTTGTGGTTCCCTGGTCGGAATCTCCCTCTTGCGTGTACTGGGACAAGGAAGTGATTTTATAACTAACATGTCAGCGTGATCACAAAATGTCCCTACGCAGGAATGCCGAGTCTAAACTCTTACCACGTCTATCGGCAATGTACCAGACTGTATCCTTGACTGAAGCACAGAGTAAATATGTTATGGAGAACTCCAGTGCTGAAGTAGGCAAAACAGTGTGATATGAATAAAAAACAACACCGTAGAACTGGCTATTTGAAAAATAACAGTACGAAGCCTAATAAAAAGCATGTAAAGCAAAGTGCACAGAGGCTCTAAGCTATTAGCAAATGAATAAAATATATTCAGGGCAAAATGCACAAAGGCCTAAAGCCTGAAGCTAAAGCGCAATGAATACGTAAAACTAACCACACTACAATCCCAAAACCTAAAAATGCCCTTACCACCCCAAAAACCATACCCAACCTAAAACCTAATATTGCCCATACCACCCCAAAACCCATACCCACCCTGACACCTAAAATGCCCACACCACCCAAAAACCCATATCCACCTTAAAATCTAAAAATGCCCTTACCAACCCAAAACACATGCTCCCCCCTAAACCATAAAAAGGCCTTTTCCACCCTAAAACCCTACACTAGGGTTCTCACACCACCTATGCAAATGCCCTGGGCAATCACAACCTTTAGAGAAGGGCATATTTCCATTGGGAAGCTGGAATACTGCACCACAGATTCCCATGATGCACTTATTCTAAGTGGACAAAGGAATGGTAGGCTCTTTCTACCTATACTGCACACTGTGTGGATACAATGCTGATGCGTGAACTGTTATTTTGTGCCTTATTTAGGGTTCGAGGAATGCTTGCATTGGTGCTGCCTCTATCTCAAAACTTCAGTGTCAGAAGAGTCTACTGGGAACACCTGCGATTGACCTTTTCGGTGTTAACATGGAATTTGAAATGGCACTGCCTGGACTGTACCTGTACTGTGTGACTGAAGCATGAGGAGTGAGTGAGTGGGAGAGTGAGGGAACGCATGTGCGAGTGGGACGCTTTGACTGGAGCTGCAAGTACTTCGACACGTGTGTGCGCGCACATATGATTCAGGCACAGACTGATGCTTATACTGTACCTATGTGTGACTGAAGGTTACAGTGAAGCTGCCTTAGTTACATGGTTGGTTAATTCCTAGATATGTACATTTTGCACTTTTGTGAACAAGAAGTCACACAGGGCAATTTTCTAAACTGTACATTATCCAAACAAGTTACGTCTTAGTAGTTACGTTTCTGCTCCCCTTTTTCACATTTAGAGCAATACCAGGCGTCATCACACATTTCATGAGGTGCGTTTGAGCGCCGATATGTTTATGTTTAATGAAGTAGGGTCAGATGCACAATCACATAAAGTGAGAGAGAGAGGGATACTTACTCCTCCTTTATTTTCCTGCTGATGATGTTTGGTGTGAAGGTTTTCTGGAGCGAAACAAAGAACACACTAAATTGTAGCACAATCTATGACAAGTCACTGTCACAACAATAATACAAACACTCATTTTATTTACACTGATATTTTGTAACAACTACTAGAGTCTTAATGGTATCTCCTTTCTCTGATGATCTTTTTTATTATTTCAATCTCAATGGCACTCATAGTTATTAGCCCTCCAAGGCCAAGGATGACATGCCGACTTCAACATTTCAGTGCTCAAAACTTGGATCACACAAAAATATGCAGCACCATTGGAAAGTGACACAGACAAAAGTGTGTATGTGGCATTTGCATAGGTGGAAGCCTAGCCAAAGACTACTTGAATGGCTTGAACTTCTACATCCCACAGGTAAGGGATTACAGTGGGAAATAAGGAGAATGGTCCCTTTTGTTACAGTAGTTTTCCAGCGTATTCAACTTAGGCCACATTTAAGAACAAGTCCTAGACCAGCCTCACAATGTTGTTCATATCCTGCCTGCTGGCAAAAGAAAGGACTTTTCATCCTAGCTCCTTCCTCTTCAGAAGGGCATTGGTTGCCTAGCTCTAGATCTGATGAAAGGTCTTTGCATTCTAGTTTTGATCTTAAACAGGACATTAACAATTTAGCTCTGACCGTGTTCAGAGAAATCACACACAATTGACTATATGAACGTTTGTTTTATGTCCTTCCACAGCACAGGTAAAATAACCACCAGTACAATAAATCAAATATGAGAAAGGGGCAACAGTAGTTATACCCTCTCATTCAGGGAGATGAATTTAATCTAGGCCCTTGTAATACTCTTTCAGACATAACCCTATTGCTTCACTTCTAAACAGCCCCAATCTTAGAACGGTGACTTTGCACTTGATACACAGTAACAAAGTGCGTCTGAAAAATACCAATCACTCAGCGTTCTCCTTAGGATTGTTGGCTATGTCATATCCAAAGACCAGCAATGACACAAAGACAGTGGTCATCAATAAAGTCTCTGAAGTAAAAATTGCAGTAACTACAGACAGACTCGCTTACAAAAAAGGGAGTAATTGCCAACACAGGTTAACACTTGTTTTGTCCCACCTAGCTGACTGACCTATTGTTTCCTGAGAGCCGGGACAGGTAAGTGACCTTACACAGGCAATGTAATCTATTTTAGTCTCCAAAAGAAGGCTCACATGAGAACTTTGATACATGCAAATCAAACACTGGTCAATAAATCCACAGATTATTTTGCCTAGAATAGGACACCATGGTGTTTGAGGAATTGTTTGTTAATCCCCCAGTCTCACATTGACTACATATAAAGAAATGATTGATCAACCCCCGACCACTGAAAAGTAAACAGAAAAATGGTGTCTGATATTACTTCAATAATGGGAGCATTCTGGCGTGATCTGGTTAAGTAGACAAGGAGGGAACCTCTTTTAAAGGTATTTATTAACTGGTATGTCACAACAAAGAAACTGAAGAACAAGTTACTTACCTTCGGTAACAAATTATCTTGTAGAGACATATTCTAGTTGCAGGTTTCCCCAGGTGCCAGTCTGGATCTGTAGACTTTTCTTGAGCAGTACCTCTGCGTGCCGTTAGGTGGCGTCAGTCGACTCCGCATCAGTCACCAGAGTCGTGTTCACCAGATAAGATGTCACGGGTCCTATATAGGCACCACCCCAGTGCGCTTATGTCAGTTTCTTTTCACGATTTTCAATGCCAGAAGCGTGGAGCCACGAAGAACACTGACCCTGGTGCATCAGAAGTAAGGCCGTCAAAGGGAAGTCCCTGCCCCTAGAAATCAGTTCACAGAGCCGGGGACGATAGGTGGGTTGGTAAGAAATCTGCAACTAGTATATTGTGCTACCAGATCATTTGTTTCCAAAGGTAATTAATTTGTTCATCTGACTTCTAGCTGCAGATTCCTTACCTCAGAATAGATACCCAAGCAATACCATTCCCGGAGGTGGAGCTACGAACCAAGATCATACTAGGAAGTCCTGCAGGACCGAACGGGCAAAGTACCCATTGCTTCAGACCAGAATGTCCAGGCAGTAGTACTTGGTGAATGTGTGCAATGACGCCCACGTTGCTGCCTGGCAGATGTCCAGGACTTTAACTCCTCGTGCTAACACAGTGGCTGCAGCTGTTGATCTGGTAGAGTGGGCACCCAAACCCTCTAGGGGTTGCTTCTTAGCCAATGCCTAGCACATTTTAATGCAGAGAACAAACTCATCTGGAGATGGTTCTCTTCTGCACTGCCTGACCTTTCTACGCACCCATATAACCGACAGTTGATCATCCACCCAGAACTCTTTGGCACAATCAAGATAGATTGTCAATTGTCTTTTTGGGCCCAGGCGCTGGGAGTCTCTCCTCTTCCTTAGAAGGATGTGGAGGGCGCGTAAAAAGTAAGCAAGGTGATGGATTGGCGTTCATGAAAGTGCGTGACCACCTTTGGTTAAAAGGAAGCCCTAGTACAAAGCACCACCTAGTCAGCAAGGATGGAAATGAAGGGTGGCTTCGATGAAAGAGCCTGCAGCTCACTGACGCTGCGGCAGAAGTGATGACTACAAAGAAGGCTGTTTTTAGAGTGAAGTAGCACACATCAGAAAAGTAAGAAGCAAGTTCAAATGACATTGGGGCATCATGAATGGTGAAGGAGGAAACATATTGTAGGAAGTTGGCTCTGTATATACTATTTTAAGAAATAGTGAACACAGAGTCCAAGGGTTCCCCTTAGAGGTAAGATAGTGGCAAAAAGAAATAATTCTAATGCTCTATTTTGTGGTAGTGTGGTCGAGCAGTAGGCTTATCAGAGGGTAGTGTTAAGCATTTGTTGTACACACACAGGCAATAAATGAGGAACACACTCAAATACTTACTCCAGGCCAATAGGTTTTTATATAGAAAAATATATTTTCTTAGTTTATTTTAAGAACCACAGGTTCAAGATTTACAAGTAATACTTCAAATTAAAGGTATTTCACTCAGGTATTCTAGGAACTTTGAATAATCACAATAGCATGTACAGAGACAAAAATGGCAATAAGCTATTTTAAAAGTGGACACAGTGCAAAAATCAACAGTTCCTGGGGGAGGTAAGTAAATGTTAAGTTCACAGGTAAGAAAAACACTTACAGGGTTCAAAATTGGGTCCAAGGTAGCCCACCGTTGGGGGTTCAAGGCAACCTCAAAGTTACCACACCAGCAGCTCAGGGTCAGTCAGGTGCAGAGGTCAAAGAGGTGCCCAAAACACATAGGCTTCAATGGAAACAGGGGTGCCCCGGTTCCAGTCTGCCAGCAGGTAAGTGCCCGCGTCCTCGGAGGGCAGACCAGGGGGGTTTTGTCGGGCACTGGGGGGGGGGGGGAGGCAAGGGGGGGGGGCACAAGCAGGCACAGAAAGTACACCGTCAGCAGCACAGGGGCGGCCGGGTGCAGAGTGCAAACAGGCGTCTGGTTTTGTATTGGAATCAACGGGGAGATCTGGGGGTCTCTTCAACGATGCAGGCAGGCACAGGGGGAGGCTCCTCGGGGTAGCCACCACCTGGGCTAGGCAGAGGGTCGTCTGGGGGTTGCTCCAGCACTGGAGTTCGGTTCCTTCAGGTCCTGGGGGCTGCGGGTGCAGTGTTGGTTCCAGGCGTCGGGTCCCTTGTTACAGGCGGTCGCGGTCAGGGTGAGCCTCTGGATTTCCTCTGCAGGCGTCGATGTGGGGCCTCAGGGGAGTTGTCTCTGGTTACTCACGGGCTCGCAGTCGCCAGGGAGTCCTCCCTGAGGTGTTTGTTTTCTGCAGGTCGAGCCGGGGGGCGTTTGTTGCAGAAAGGTGCAGATGTTCGAACAGAGCTGCTGTTCACAGGAGCTTCTTGGTCCTTTGGGTGCAGGGCAGTCCTCTGAGGGTTCGGAGGTCGCTGGTCCCTGTTGGATGCGTCGCTGTTGCAGTTTTTGTCGAAGTAGGGAGACAGGCCCGTGGGGCTGGGGTCAAATCAGTTGTCGTCTCCATCTTCACTGCAGGGCTTCAGGTCAGCAGTCCTTCTTTAGGTTGCAGGAATCTAGTTTCCTAGGTTCTGGTGGCCCCCAAATACCAAATTTAGGGGTGTGAGTAGGCCTGGGAGGGCAGTAGCCAATGGCTACTGTCCTTGAGGGTGGCTACACCCTCTTTGTGCCTCCCCCCTGTGGGGAGGGGAGGGCACATCCCTAATCCTATTGGGGAAATCCTCCTTCTACAAGATGGAGGATTTCTAAAAGTAAGAGTCACCTCAGCTCAGGATACCTTAGGGGCTGTCCTGACTGGGGGGTGACTACTCCTTGTTTTTCTAATTATCTCCTCCAGCCTCGCTGCCAAAAGTGGGGGCAGTGGCCGGAGAGGCGGGCATCTCCACCAGCTGGGATGCCCTGGGCCGCTGTAACAAAAGGGCTGAGCCTTTGAGGCTCACCGCCAGGTGTTACAATTCCTGCAGGAGGAGGTGAGAAGCACCTCCACCCAGTACAGGCTTTGTTCCTGGCCACAGAGTGACAAAGGCACTCTCCCCATGTGGCCAGCAACATGTCTGGTGTGTCAGTCCACACTGGAAGTCAGGTATGTTTTTAGGGGCATCTCTAAGATGCCCTCTGGGTGTATTTTACAATAAATTGCACACTGGCATCAGTGTGCATTTATTGTGCTGAGAAGTTTGATACCAAACTTCCCAGTTTTCAGTGTAGCCATTATGGTGCTGTGGAGTTCGTGTTTGACAGACTCCCAGACCATATACTCTTATGGCTACCCTGCACTTACAATGTCTAAGGTTTGGCTTAGACACTGTAGGGGCATAGTGCTCATGCGCTTATGCCCTCACCTGTGGTATAGTGCACCCTGCCTTAGGGCTGTAAGGCCTGCTAGAGGGGTTACTTACCTATGCCACAGGCAGTGTAAGGTTGGCATGGCACTCTGAGGGGAGTGCCATGTCGACTTAGTCATTTTCTCCCCACCAGCACACACAAGCTGTGAAGCAGTGTGCATGTGCTGAGTGAGGGGTCCCTAGGGTGGCATAAGACATGCAGCAGCCCTTAGAGATCTTCCCTGGCATCAGGGCCCTTGGTACCAGGGGTACCAGTTACAAGGGACTTACCTAAGTGCCAGGGTTTTGCCAATTGTGGAGACAAAGGTACAGTTTAGGGAAAGAACACTGGTGCTGGGGCCTGGTCAGCAGGGTCCCAGCACACTTTCAAAAATAACTTGGCATAAGCAAAGGCAAAAAGGCAGTGGGTACCCATGCCAAGGAGGCAATTCCTTACACCCCCCCCCCAAACAAAAGAGGATGAGACTAACCTTTCCCAAGAGAGTCTTCATTTTCTAAGTGGAAGAACCTGGAAAGGCCATTAGCATTGGCATGGGCAGTCCCAGGTCTGTGTTCCACTATAAAGTCCATTCCCTGTAGGGATATGGACCACCTCAACAATTTAGGATTTTCACTTTTCATTTGCATCAGCCATCTGAAAGGTCTGTGGTCAGTCTGAACTACAAAGTGAGTACCAAAGAGGTATGGTCTTCAGGGACCAGACCACAGCAAAGGCCTCCCTCTCAATGGCACTCCAACGCTGCTCCCTGTGGAGTAACCTCCTGTTAATGAAAGCAACAGGCTGGTCAAGGCCATCATCATTGGTTTGGGACAGGACTGCCCCTAACCCATATTCAGAGGCATCAGTCTGCACAATGAACTGCTTGGAGTAATCTGGAGCTTTTAGAACTGGTGCTGTGCACATAGCTTGCTTCAGGGTGTCAAAGGCCTGTTGGCATTCTACAGTCCAGTTTACCTTCTTGGGCATTTTCCTAGATGTAAGTTCTGTGAGGGGTGTCACTATGGATCCATATCCCTTCACAAACCTCCTATAGCAACCAGTCAAGCCAAGGAATGCCCTGACTTGAGTCTGGGTTTTTGGAGCGACCCAGTCCAGAATAGTCTGGATCTTGGGTTGGAGTGGCTGAACTTGACCTCCACCTACAAGGTGTCCCAAGTAAACCACAGTACCCTGCCCTATCTGACATTTAGATGCCTTGATAGAGAAGCCTGCTGCTTGCAGGGTCTGCAAAACCTTCTTCAGGTGGACCAGGTGATCCTGCCAGTTGGAGCTAAAGACAGCAAAATCATCAAGATGAGCTGTACTAAAGGACTCCAAACCAGCAAGGACTTGATTCACCAACCTTTGGAAGGTGGCAGGGGCACTCATTAAGCCAAAGGGCATCACAGTAAACTGGTAGTGCCCATCAGGTGTAGAGATTGCGGTTTACTCTTTTGCTCCAGGTGCCATTTTTATTTGCCAGTACCCTGCTGTCAAGTCAAAGGTACTTAAGTATTTGGCTGCACCTAAATTATCTATGCACTCATCTGCCCTTGGGATGGGATGGGCATCTGTCTTGGTGACAGAATTAAGTCCTCTGTAGTCCACACAAAACCTCATCTCCCTCTTACCATCGTTTGTGTGAGGTTTGGGGACCAAGACCACTGGGCTAGCCCAGGGGCTGTCAGAGTGCTCAATGACTCCCAATTTCAGCATCTTGTGGACTTCCACTTTGATGCTTTCCTTAACTTGGTCAGACTGTCTAAAGATTTTGTTTTTGACAGGCATGCTGTCTCCTGTGTCCCCATCATGGGTACACAGGTGTGTCTGACCAAGGCTTAGGGAAAAGAGCTCAGCAAACTGTTGTAGGACTTTCCTACAGTCAGCTTGCTGTTGGCCAGAGAGGGTGTCTGAGTAGACCACTCCATCTACTGAGCCATCTTTAGGGTCAGAGGAGAGGGGATCAGGGAGAGGTTCACTCTCAGCTTCCTGGTCCTCATCTGTAACCATTAACATGTTTATGTCTGCCCTGTCATGAAAGAGTTTGAGGCGGTTCACATGGATCACCCTTTTGGGGTTCCTGCTAGTGCCTAGGTCTACCAGGTAGGTGACCTGACTCTCTCTTTAGCACTGGGTAAGGGCCACTCCATCTGTCCTGAAGTGCCCTGGGAGCCACAGGCTCCAGAACCCAGACTTTCTGCCCTGGCTGAAATTCAACCATAGCAGCCTTTTGGTCATACCACATCATCTGAAGTTGTTGGCTGGCCTCAAGGTTTTTACTTGCCTTTTCCATGTACTCTGCCATCCTGGAACGTAGGCCTAATACATATTCCACTATATCTTGCTTAAGCTCATGAAGAGGCCTCTCCCAGCCTTCTTTCACAAGAGCTAGTGGTCCCCTAACAGGATGGCCAAACAGAAGTTCAAAGGGGGAAACCCCTACTCCCTTCTTAGACACCTCTCTGTAGGCTAAAAGCAGACTTGGCAAGAGGACATCCCATTTCCTTTTGAGCTTTTCAGGGAGCCCCATGATTATACCCTTCAATGTTTTGTTAAACCTTTCAACAAGACCATTAGTTTGTGGATGGTATGGTGTGGTGAACTTGTAAGTCACCCCACACTCATTCCACATGTCTTTAAGGTATACTGACAAGAAGTTGGTACCTCAGTCAGAAACCACCTCCTTAGGAAATCCCACTCTGGTAAAGATACCATTGAGTGCTTTGGCTACTGCAGGGGCAGTAGTGGACCTAAGGGGAATTGCTTCAGGGTACCTAGTAGCATGATCCACTACTACTAGGATATACTGATTCCCTGAGGCTGTGGGAGGTTCAAGTGGACCCACTATGTCCACTCCCACTCTTTCAAAGGGGACCCCCACCATTGGAAGTGGAATGAGGGGGGCCTCTGGGTGGCCACCTGTCTTACCACTGGCTTGACAGGTGGCACAGGAGGCACAAAACTCCTTTACTTTCTGGGACATGTTGGCCAATAGAAATGGTTGACTAACCTCTCCCATGTCGTGATTTGTCCCAAATGCCCAGCAAGTGGAATGTCATGGGCTAAGGTCAGAATGAACTCCCTAAACTCCTGAGGCACTACCACTCTCCTAGCGGCACCAGGTTTGGGATCTCTTGCCTCAGTGTAAAGGAGTCCATCTTCCCAATAGACCCTGTGGGTTCCACTGACTTTTCCTTTTGTTTCCTCAGCAGCTTGCTGCCTAAGGCCTTCAAGAGAGTGACAGGTTTCTTGCCCCTTACACAGCTGTTCCCTTGTGCGTCCCCCTGGGCCCAAGAGTTCAATCTGATAAGGTTCCAACTCCATAGGCTCAGTTCCCTCAGGGGATACAACTTCTTCCTGAGAAGTGAAGTTCTTTTTCTTTTGCTGTGTTGAAGCTGCTTCTCCAGTCTTCTTACCTTTTCTCTTGGAGGGTTGAGCCATTATTCCAGACTCCAACACCTCTTTTTCACCCTGAGCCTTGCACTGTGCCCTTTTCTTGACACACACTAGTTCAGGGATACCCAGCATGGCTGCACAGGTTTTGAGTTCTACCTCAGCCCATGCTGAGGTCTCCAGGTCATTTCCAAGCAAACAGTCTACTGGGATAGCAGAGGAAACTACCACCTGTTTCAGGGCAGTGACCCCTCTCCATTCTAAAGTTACCATAGCCATGGGATGTACTTTAGTCTGATTGTCAGTGTTGGTGACTGGATAAGTTTGTCCAGTCAGGTATTGTCCTAGGGAAACCAGTTTGTCTGTCACCATTGTGACACTGGCACTTGTATCCCTCAAGGCTTCTACACTAGTCCCATTAATAAAGAGTTGCTGCCTGTATTTTTGCATATTAGGGGGCCAGACAGCTAGTGTGGCTAAGTCCACCCCACCCTCAGAGACTAATGTAGCTTCAGCTTGGACCCTGATTTGCTCTGGGCACACTGTTGATCCCACCTGGAGACTGGCTATTCCAGTGCTAACTGGAGTAGTAGTAGAAGTGGAACCTTTCTTGGGACAGGCCTTGTCTCCAGTTCGGTGTCCCTGATGATTACAGCTACGACACCAGGCCTTCTTGGGATCAAAGTTTTTACCCTTGTACCCAAATGAGGATTGTGAAGAGGCTTTGGACCCTCCTTCCTGAGCAGGTTTTTGGGGCCCTATAGAAGACTCTTTACTTTCTCCCTTGGATGTCTCAACACTCTTCCCCTGGGGAGTCTTTGTGACCCCTTTCTTTTGGTCACCCCCTGTGGAAGTCTTGGTCACCCTAGTCTGGACCCAAAGGTCTGCCTTCTTTCCCAATTCTTGGGGAGAAATTGGACCTAGGTCTACCAGATGCTGATGCAGTTTATCAATCATTGAAATAATTACTTAAAGGTGTTCTTTCATAAACAGATTGTACAGCCCTTCATAATCATGTACAACACTGCCATTAATCCAACCATCCACTGTTTTGGCTGAGAAGTCAACAAAATCAACCCAGGTCTGGCTTGAGGATTTCTGAGCCCCCCTGAACCTAATCCTGTACTCCTCAGTGGAGAATCCAAAGCCCTCAATCAGGGTAGCCTTCATGAGGTCATAGGATTCTGCATCTTTTCCAGAGAGTGTGAGGAGCCTATCCCTACACTTTCCAGTGAACATTTCCCAAAGGAGAGCTCCCCAGTGAGATCTGTTTACTTTTCTGGTTGCACAAGCCCTCTCAAAAGCTGTGAACCATTTGGTGATATCATCACTATCTTCATATTTTGTTACAATCCCTTTGGGGATTTTTAGCATGTCAGTAGTTTCTCTGGCCCTATTTAGGTTGCTGCCACCATTGAAGGAAGCTAAGCCCATCTCTTGTCTTTCCCTTTCTATGACTAGGAGCTGTTTCTCCAAAGCCAATCTTTTGGCCATCCTGGCTAACAGGAGGTCATCTTCATTGAGGCTGCCCTCAATGTTTCCAGAGTTGCTGGACTCCCCTGTGGGAGAAGCAGCATCTCTGACTATCACTTGTGGAGTCAGGGTTGGAGAAACCCTGGTCTCCCTAACTAGGACAGGAGGTGGGAAATTATCCTCCAGGTCATTAGCTTCCCCCTCTGTAAGGTTGTCTTCAGAGGGGTTGTCTCTAGCAAACTCTGCCAAAAGCTCCTGGAGATGTACTTTGGTGGGGTTTGATCCAGTTTTTATCTTTTTGATTTTACAGAGAGTCCTTAACTCTGACATCCTAAGATGCAGGTAAGGGGTGAGGTTGAGCTCCACCACCATCTCTTCTGTAGTAGACATTATTTCTCTAAAAGTTGGGATACTTTTTAAGAATCTAAAACTATCTCTAGAACTTAATCCAAACTTTTACAAAACTTTTAAACTCTAAAAGAAATGCTAACAGGGACTAACACAAGGCCCTAGCAGGACTTTTAAAAATTTAGAAAAATAGCTCAAATTTCAAAAATCTGTATCTAATGACAATTTTTGGAATTTAGTCGTGTGATCAGGTATTGGCTGAGTAGTCCAGCAAATGCAAAGTCTTGTACCCCACCGCTGATCCACCAATGTAGGAAGTTGGCTCTGTATATACTATTTCAAAGTAAGAAATAGTGTGCACAGAGCCCAAGGGTTCCCCTTAGAGGTAAGATAGTGGCAAAAAAGAGATAATTCTAATGCTCTATTTTGTGGAAGTGTGGTCGAGCAGTAGGGTTATCAGAGGGTAGTGTTCAGCATCTGTTGTACACACACAGGCAATAAATGAGGAACACACTCAAATACTTACTCCAGGCCAATAGGTTTTTATATAGAAAAATATTTTTTCTTAGTTTATTTTAATAACCACAGGTTTAAGATTTACAAGTAATACTTCAAATGAAAGGTATTTCACTCAAGTATTCTAGGAACTTTGAATAATCACAATAGCATGTACAGTTTTGACAACAATGACAATAAGTTATTTTAAAAGTGGACACAGTGCAAAGATCAACAGTTCCTGGGGGAGGTACGTAATTGTTAAGTTCACAGGTAAGTAAAACACTTACAGGGTTCAAAGTTGGGTCCAAGGTAGCCCACCGTTGGGGGTTCAAGGCAACCCCAAAGTTACCACACCAGCAGCTCTGGCCCGGATAGGTGCAGAGGTCAAAGAGGTGCCCAAAACACATAGGCTTCAATGGAAACAGGAGTGCCCCGGTTCAAGTCTGCCAGCAGGTAAGTACCCGTGTCCTCGGAGGGCAGACCAGGGGGTTTTGTAGGGCACTGGGGGGGGGGACACAAGCAGGCACTGAAAGTACACTCTCAGCTGCACAGGGGCGGCTGGGTGCAGAGTGCAACCAGGCGTCGGGTTCTGTATTGAAAGCAATGGGGAGACCCGGGGGTCTCTTCAACGATGCAGGCAGGCACAGGGGGGGGCTCCTCGGGGTAGCCACCAACTGTGCTAGGCAGAGGGTCGCCTGGGGGTCACTACTGCACTGGAATTTGGTTCCTTCAGGTCCTGGGGGCTGTGGGCGCAGTGTTGGCTCACACTTCCGGCGGGAAACGTGGGGTCTTTAAAGTTGCCTCTGTGTTGCAGAAAGTTGCAGTTTGTTGAACAGGGCCGCTGTTCTCT
This sequence comes from Pleurodeles waltl, assembly GCF_031143425.1. Classification (NCBI taxonomy): domain Eukaryota; kingdom Metazoa; phylum Chordata; class Amphibia; order Caudata; family Salamandridae; genus Pleurodeles; species Pleurodeles waltl. Next base: position 538,747,399 of record NC_090450.1, read on the forward strand.
GAAGCTTCTTGGTCCTTTAGATGCAGGGTAGTCCTCTGAGGCTTTAGAGGTCGCTGGTCCCTGTTGGATGCGTCGCTGTTGCAGTTTTCGTCGAAGTAGGGAGACAGGCCGGTGGGGCTGGGGCCAAATCAGTTGTCGTCTCCGTCTTCACTGCAGGGCTTCAGGTCAGCAGTCCTTCTTCTTTAGGTTGCAGGAATCTATCTTCCTCGGTTCTGCGGGCCCCTAAATACTGAATTTAGGGCTGAGTTTAGGTTTGGGAGGGCAGTAGCCAATGGCTACTGTCCCTGAGGGTGGCTACACCCACTTTGTGCCTCCTCCCTGTGGGGAGGGGATCACATCCCTAATCCTATTAGGGGGAAATCATCCTTCTACAAGATGGAGGATTTCTAAAAGTATGAGTCACTTGAGCTCAGGACACCTTAGGGGCTGTCCTAACTGGTGGGTGACTCCTCCTTGTTTTTCTAATTATCTCCTCCAGCCTTGTCGCCAAAAGTGGGGGCAGTGGCCGGAGGGGCAGGCATCTCCACTAGCTGGGATGCCCTTTGGCGCTGTAACAAAGGGGGTGAGCCTATGAGGCTCACCGCCATGTGTTACAGTTCCTGCAGGGGCAGGTGAGAAGCACCTCCACCCAGTACAGGCTTTGTTCCTGGCCACAGAGTGACAAAGGCACTCTTCCCATGTGGCCAGCAACATGTCTGGTGTGTGGCAGGCTGGCAAAAACTAGTCAGCCAACACTGGAAGTCGGGTATGTTTTCAGGGGGCATCTCTAAGATGCCCTCTGGCTGTATTTTACAATAAAGTGCACACTGGCATCAGTGTGCATTTATTGGGCGGAGAAGTTTGATACCAAACTTCCCAGTTTTCAGTGTAGCCATTATGGTGCTGTGGGGTTCGTGTATGACAGACTCCCAGACCATATACTCTTATGGCTACCCTGCACTTACAATGTCTAAGGTTTTGCTTAGACACTGTAGGGGCATAGTGCTCATGCACATATGCCCTCACCAGTGGTATAGTGCACCCTGCCTTAGGGCTGTAAGGCCTGCTAGAGGGGTGACTTACCTATGCCACAGGCATTGTGAGGTTGGCATGGCACTCTGAGGGGAGTGCCATGTCGACGTAGTCATTTTCTCCCCACCAGCACACACAAGCTGTGAAGCAGTAAGTATGTGCTGAGTGAGGGGTCCCTAGGGTGGCATAAGACATGCTGCAGCCCTTAGAGACCTTCCCTGGCATCAGGGCCCTTGGTACCAGGGGTACCAGTTACAAGGGACTTACCTGAGTGCCAGGGTTGTGCGAATTGTGGAGACAAAGGTACAGTTTAGGGAAAGAACACTGGTGCTGGGGCCTGGTTAGCAGGGCCCCAGCACACTTTCAAATCATAACTTAGCATCAGCAAAGGCAAAAAGTCAGGGGGTAACCATGCCAAGGAGGCATTTCCTTACAATATGGTTTCACAACATCATTGGCCCAGCACAAATAGATGGAGATGTCACTGTTTGAGAGCTGATTAAGTAAGTAGCCCACTAGGGCTTAACTGCAAAATTGAATCTGGTGTTTAAAAATTCAATCATGTCCTACAGTTTTGGTTTAAAGAGTTATTTTTATGTGTTGATATATCTATTTTGGTTATTGTGGCATTTTTGACACCATTCTTTATCTTTTATTTTTGTGCAAATGGCCAGTTGGTTGGTATTTGTTTTGGGGTTACATTTTGGCACCATGCTGGATCGGTATTGTTTCCTGAAGTATTCGATTTTGTGCATTATGCATATTGACATCAATATATTATATTTTTAAAGTATTTCAGTATATTCACTTTAAAAAATAAAAAAAATAAAAAAATGTAAACGCTGTTCGGCAGACATGCAGTATGTTTTCTATGTTCACTGACAGAACATACATGTCAGCACATAAAAATGCACCTCTGAAAATGTTTAATGTGATCCAGGACTCGTCGGGCTGAAACGAGTCATTGTCGACATAATTGAAAGTTAAACATGGAGCAGTCATGAAAGAAGTGTCTGCGTGGGGAGGGGGGCATGTGTGTGTATATATATATATTTTTTTTTTTTTGGCAATGGCATGTGTAGCTGTAGATACACATGATATGCATAATTTCGCCATCTACTGATGGGTTTGGAGTGCTACACGTTTTTTTTCTTCGAAGAAGCTTTTTTCTGAGTCACAAGATCGAGTGACTCCTCTTCTCGGTGATAGTGCGCATGGGCATCGAGTCCTTTGTTAGATTGTTTTCTTTGCGCCGTCGGGTTTGGACATGTTCCCTCTCGCTCCAGTAGATCTCGGTTCGGTACTATCTGAACTTCTTTATCTTTTCCTTCAATGTCGGTATTGTTTTCAAATGCGTTTTTCTAACTACACTCGATCCGATTGTAGTGTCAGATCGATTAAACACCCTTTCGGATGCCCGTGCCCTTCTCAGGCCTTATCGGGCCTACTGCGTCACAGGCTCATGGATCTGACTCCATTTCAATTCTGCCCTCAGTGCCACACCAAGTTCCGCTATACAAACCAACACTTGGTGTGCAACCTCTGCCTCTCTCCAGATCATAAAGAGGAAACCTACGAGGCATGCCGAACCTTCCGATCCAAGAGGACTTTGCAGGATCGAAGAGCGCGATGACTAGAGATGGCACTGAAGTTGAAAGAACAAACGCTTGACATGTTCGGTGAGGAACAGGCCCATATTGCAGTTTCCATCACAGACTCGGATTCCGACCGTGAATCAGATGGGGACAGCTAAGTTATTCCTGCAGCGCAGTATGCGAGTACACCAGCCCCTTCTCATCACCAAAAACATTTTAAAAAGTCACCACAGAAGGCCATGGGTCCACCACTGCTTGCCGGCCATGGTCGGACCCGAAAATTACACCTCAATGACCGGCCCTCGGGTTCGGTGTCAAAAGAGGGCAAAATACACCTGACCGAACAGAGTACCACACCTGTTTCGGGATCGAGTCATAAGATGGAAGCTTCCACTTCGGAAACAAAACTTCTACATACCTCGGAGCCGAAACATCCAAGCTCCTCTTCGGAGCCAAAAAAACTTCCATCTGCTTCTGAGACCACTTTTTCAGCTCGTATGCAGCAGTCAATCATAAAGCTTTGCGAGCATTCATTTGAGGGAATTAAACATGCTCCATCTTCAGAGGAGTCAGACATTAGGCCCATTCTTGAGGTCATGGACCATAAACAGAGGAAAATCCAAATCCAAAAGGATAAAGGGAAAATGATTGCCTCTCCTCCTCCTATAACCAAGAGGAACCCATCATTCCAAGAAGGTTTGGAATCTGGGCCTTCACCAGCGAAAATATTTAAGCACAAGGAGAAGCCAAAAACAGTGCATCAGCCTTCCCCACCGCATTCGCCTCTCCTTCCTACTTCTCCACCAACTCACACTCCACCACCACCTTCACCCACACAGTTTTCTGCACAATCGCCTGTCTCTTCACATGGAGATTACATGGATGACAATCCTTATAATATAGACCAATGGAATATGTACGATTCTGACCCAATTTCATCTAATGACCCTGAGCTGTATCCCACAAGGCCATCTCCATTTGAAGGCACCACGGCCTATGATCAGGTCATTGCTAGAGCAGAGACATAATACAATGCGCAGCTGCACTCAGAGCCCATAGAGGATGATTTCCTATTCAAAACCCTACCCTCTACATATAAGCAGTATCAATGTTTGCCATTGCTACCAGGCATGCTAAAACATGCTGATAACATGTTTAAAGAGCCAGCAAAGGCTAGGGTACTAACACCTAGGGTGGATAAAAAATATAAAGCTGCACCATCAGATCCAATTTTTATAACAGAACAATTGCCACCCGATTCCATTGTGGTCAGTGCAGCTAGGAAAAGGGCAAATAGTCAGTCCACAGGGGATGCTCCTCCCCATGTAAAAGGCGGCCGCAAATTCAATGCAGCGGGCAAGAGTGGCAACTCAAGCTGCAAAGGGCAAATAGTCAGTACACAGGGGATGCTCCTACCCATGTAAAAGGCGGGCGCAAATTCAATGCAGCGGGCAAAAGAGTGCCAAATCAAGCTGCAAATCAGTGGAGAATTGCCAACTCCCAAGCTCTTTTAGCCAGGTATGACAGGGCCCACTGGGACGAGATGCAGGAGTTCCTTCAATATCTCCCTACAAAACACCAAAAGAGGGCACAGTAGGTAGTGGCAGAAGGACAAGCTATTGCCAAATATCAAATTAGATCTGCCCTAGACGCAGTTGACACCGCAGATAGGGGAATAAATACTAGCGTTATGATCAGAAGGCATGCTTGGCTGCGGTCCTCTGGACTCAAACCTGAGATACAGCAAGCAGTCCTTAATATGCTGTTGAATAAACAACAACTATTTGGACCTGAGGTGGATACCTATATTGAAAAATGAAAAAAGGACTCCGATAAAGCAAAGGCCATGGGTGCCCTTTACACAACACCTTTTCGGGGCACTTTTCGTAAGCTCCAGTTCAGGGGAGGTTTTAAACCCCAAACATCAGAGGCCTCTACGTTCCAATAAAAACAGGGACAACAGTATTATTCTAGGGGATCTTTTAAGGGTTCCTACAGAGGGCACAATTTCAGAAGTAGGGGTGAATCCACTCCCACAAGAGGTGCCTCTACCTCAAAGCAGTGACTTTCTCTGCATCCCCAAACAGCACACATCTCCTGTGGGAGGAAGATGGCAACATTTCCACCATCATTGGCAAAAAATTACATCAGATCAATGGGTACTGTCAATTATCTACAGCGGTTATTTTCTAGAGCTCATCTCCACTCCACCTAACATTCCCCCTCGTTCACACAGACTTTCTCCGAAACACACTGTTCTGCTAAAACGAGAGGTAGACTCTCTTCTACTCAAAAGTGCAACAGAGGTAGTACCCATCAATCAACAAGGAACAGGAGTATACTCTCTATACTTCCTCATACTAAGAAAGGATGGCACTCTCAGACCAATCCTCGATCAATTGCTGACAGTGTTCTTAGCAAACAAAGCCTTCCAACCACATACCACAAACAAAACAGTGTTAATAAGGGCAGACAACATGACAACAATGTATTATCTACAGAAACAGGGGGGCACACATTCATCTCAATTGTCCCTTCTAGCACAGACAATTTGGAAATGGGCGATTCACAATCGCACTCACCTATTAACAGAGTATATCCCAGGGATACACAACAAACTAGAGGACCTCTTAAGCAGGACACAGCAACAAATACACAAATGGGAGTTTCACCCACAAGTAATTCAACACTACTTTCATATGTGGGGAACACCAGACAGACCTTTTCGCAACAAGCGAAAACACAAAATGCCCAAACTTTGTGTCCAGGTACCCACACCCTCAATCCGGGGGCAATGCTCTATGGATCAATTGGTCAGGGATATTTGCTTACGCTTACCCCCACTCATCCACTAATTCCATTTCTAGCCAACACGATTTGTCACACCTCTCTCACTACGATACTCATAGCTCCCACCTGGGCACATCAACACTGGTACACAACACTGTGGGATCTTTCTGTAGTACCTCATCACAAACTCCCAAACAGACCAGACCTACGGACTCAAAACAAAGGTCAGATCAGGCATCCTAATCCCAGTATTCTCAACTTGGCGATTTGGCTCCTGAGGTCATAGAGTTTGGATATCTACGACTTCCATCAGAATGTATGGACAATCTAAAGGAGGCACGTAAACCTACAACTAGACAATGCTATGCAGCTAAGTGGAAATGTTTTGTATGTTACTGTCAACCAAAAACAGTCCACTCAAAGCATCAGTACAGAATATTGTATGTTATTTACAAAAAGCAAATCTTGCATATTCATCTATTAAAATTCATTGAAAAGCAATATCAGCCTACCTCCAAAACAGACAGCACGCTTCTTTGTTTAGAGTTCCAGTCATAAAAGCTTTTATGGAGGGGCCTAAAAGAGTTATTCCACCTAGAGCTCCACCAGCTCCGGCCTGGAATTTTAACATCGTGCTTACAAGGCTTATGGGCCCACCATTTGAACCTATGCATTCTTGCGCTCTTCAATTTCGGTCATGAAAGTTGCTTTCTTGGAAGCAATTACTTCTTCATGAAGAGTTAGTGAAATTCAAGCATTCACTTTAGAAGAACCTTTCTTCCAAATTCACAAGCACAAAATAGTACTCAGAACAAAGCCAAAATTTCTACCCAAAGTAGTTTCACCATTTCACATCAGTCAGTGGAATTGCCAGTCTTCTTTCTACAGCCAGATTCAGTTGCTGAAAGAGCTCTGCACACTCAATGTCAAAAGAGCTCTTCTGTACTATATAGACAGAGCAAAAGATTTCAGAAAATCTAAACAACTTTTTGTGGCTTTTCAACAGCCTCATAAAGGTAATCCCATTTCAAAACAAGGATTCGCCAGATGGATAGTAAAGTGTATTCAAACTTGCTATCTCAAAGCGAAAAGGCAACTATTACTAACTCCTAAAGCACATTCTACTAGAAAGAAAGGAGCTTCAATGGCATTCTTAGGAAATATACCAATGGCAGACATATGCAAAGCAGCCACATGGTCTACACCACACACATTAACAAAACACTATTGTGTGGATGTGCTGTCTCGCCAACAAGCAAATGTTGGTCAAGCAGTGCTGAGAACACCATTTCGAACTACTTCAACTCCTACAGGCTAGCCACCGCTTATTTTAGGAGGGGACTGCTTTTCAGTCTATGCAAAGCACATGTATCTGCAGCTACACATGCTGAACGGAAAATGTCACTTTCCCAGTGTACATCTGTTCGTGGCATGTCGTGCTGCAGATTCACATGCGCCCTTCCTCCTCCTTGGAAGCCTATAGCCGTTGTGGTACTTTATTATGTAAAGATGTATATACATCACATGGACATCATATATATATATATATATATATATATATATATATATATATATATATATATATATATACACACACACACACTCATACACACAATTCTTCACTCCTTACTTCATCCTCCTGCGGGAAAACAATCTAACAAAGGACTCAATGCCCATGCGCACTATCACCAAGAGGAGGAGTCACTCGATCTCATGACTCGAAAAAGGTTTTTTCGAAGAAAAACAACTTGTAACACTCTGAGCCCAACACTAGATGGCGAACTTATGCAAAGCATGTAAATCTGCAGCACTACATGCCATGAACAGATGTACACTAGGTAAGTGACATTTTCAATTTATTTATGTATTTGTTGATGTCCTGATGACCGAAATATTCCTCTCTGGAATTCACAGACATATGTATTGTCATTTAAGTGAAGAAATTAGTCGAAGATAATTATTAGCTGAATGAATTGTCGAATACAAAAAGATTAATAAATGAACGGTTAGCTTGAATCTAAAAAATGTTTTAAAAAAATTAAAGGAAAATAGCATGGATATTATCCAAGTGGCCTGTACTGGTTTAGATTATAAAGGTTATCGATCTTTGGGGACAACATTTTATAATGCAGGAGGATCAGGGCCGAAACTGAACAGTCAAAATGAATTAACATTTTGAAGGAGCAACAGAAACAGTAGTGGAGTGAGTCTAGACAAGGGGCTTTATAATTTAACACCAACAACTCGACTGAACTGTGGTGCTGAACACATACAGCCATGGGGTGAGGTGATGGGATCAGGGGCCCAATATCACAACTGGAAAGGGACAGAGTATGACATGGGTTGGGACAGAAATAGCCAAAGGCCAGAAGAAGGTTAAGAGGATCGATCACCATGGGGAAGGGAGTCAAACACGTAAAAAATAAAAATAATTTAAAAAAAAAGGAAATATAGGCAGTGCACAGGGAGAGAGGGACAGAGGCCTAGCATAAAGGGAGGGAAAGGAGCAGGTTAAGGCACTTCTTTGAGGCAAGATGGTAAGACTGGAACAAAATAGAATGTAGGCAAGCAGAGGGTGAAATGGTATAATTTTTTCACCAGAAAGCAACAATAATCTCTGCAGTCTGCTAGAGACACTTCCAGTATCACTTCTAGACACAGCATTCACAAAAGAAGAAGAATGCTGGAAAAAATCTTTTTTTTTTTTGCAATGGAGTGGGTGCTGTTACAAGATGGTGAAGCCGCTCTATGCATGAAGAACTACGAATGCATCACTATTTCACCCATTAGAAGGTTCATTGTACTTGAAGAATAATAGGGACACCCCTCTTGGTAAAGCAAAGATATGTGGTGCATCTAGCTACTTCCTTTTTTATGGTCCTTTTGTTGTAATACCACTCCGAGAACAGAACAGAATAATGTCAGACATCAGAAGAGACTAGAACATGTGCAGAGGTCAAGGACCTTTAAAGTGGTTGGGAGGTAGTTCCTATCCACCATGCAAGCTTATCATTCGTTTATACGCCATGATGCAGGAGAAGGCACCTGTGTATGACCCTGGGGCTCGCACCACCTGGGAGGCAGATACAGGCCACCTCCCCCACCAACACCCCAATCACTGTAGTGCTCTGGCACGATTGCTCCACCCAATCTAAGGCCCTATCTCCAAACTATAGACTTCACCCTATCCACTTCAAATTTCTTCACTGACTTTATTGTACACCTGCCCAACTGTACAGGATGGGACTTGCTGAAGATGCATGGTGCCTGTGATGTGCTGGCCCGCCAGTCATCTTCCTCCATCTCGCCTAAAACTGCCCAGAGATAACTTGTTTCTGGTCCAGCATATTCACCAAGATAGCCCAGATCACCAGTTATCACCCTCAGCAGACACCACTGGTGACTTTCCTGGGGTATGTGGAGGAGGTTCATCCAGAGACTTGGCGCCTTACTGCGATGCTGCTCTTACTGACTAAATGAAGAGTGGCCTTCCACTGGTGAGGAGGCCTGTGCCTAGGAAGGCTGACTGGTTGTAGGAACCACATACTGCTATGAACAGCTGTCCAACTATTGGGAACTTATGCCAGTGCACTCCTGACCTAAGGACACCTGGGCCTCACTTGCTCTGCATTTGAGGATGCAGGATGCGACTGTGGATTCGGGGGGTTGTGACTGCCCCACCGGCTCCGGGAGATGCCACTCCCTAACAAGCAAAACTGGGACAGACCTTGTAAATGGGAGAGCCCCTCTCTACATGACTTATGCTCCTGTTCTTCCTTGATGTAAATTAATGCGGACACTCTTTGCTATTTGCACCATCTTTACATGACTGATTGCTACCACCTCATGATGCTTTGCTTTCTGTAAAGGATGTTTTTCCCCATATCCCCCACGTCTTTCCCTTTTTTTTTTTTTCGTTGTTCGAAAGTCAATATATACCAAAAAAAGCAACAAATAAAGTGGTTGGGAGGCGGTGGGGCAGATTCTATGTAAAACATCAATCAATTACACATCGAGGATAGATGTCACACTAACTGATCTTCAGACTTTACCTTTTTGACGCCTCCGAGGGTGAGGTCCCGGGATCTAATGGATGGCAGTCGGCCAGGGGTGACTGGGGCTGAGGGTCTGCGTCCTATTAATCCTCGTGCTCCTGGGATAGCTGGACGAGTGCCTCCAGGGGTGCTGGGATCGTTGGCTGAACTACCGTCTGACATTGTTTCTCCTCCTACAAAGAATACAAAATAATGCTAAGACACAAAAATGGTAAGGATGCAGAGACCAGGCTCTCTAAATTCAAAGTACGAGAGCACTGCCTGATTGAAGTCACTGTCATGTGTTCCGCCATTAACACATTTTATAACATTCAGCTGTTTAGTCTATGAGCAAGTAAAGAACGATTGAGCTTGAATGTTCACCATGATTGGAGCATGTGTTATTCTGATTCACAGTTTTAGGTCAACCCACATCCCTGTTAACCTTTCACCCGCAAAGTTATTTTTAATTCTTAGGCTTAAAGGCAAAAATAGCAGCACATGTTTATGAACAAATCGATATATAAGGAATGCTTCATAGACACAAATATTTAAGACAAAGCTTAAGAAACTATAGTATGGAAAGGACTACTCTACCTTATGACTCCAGGTATAAGTGCAGCTACACGATCACAGTGACATTAAAAGTGCATTTTCGATCCTCATTATACACAACACCAAAATAATTCTCACGTAGGCCATTCTCCCCACCCAAACTTTCCAACCAGACACACCAATAAAAGAAAGTTCACGTGTTTATCACTTACTCCGTTGATTACATATATAAGCAACATACGGCAAATATCAACAACCTTCCAACCAAGCAATGTAACATGCTATCCATCTGCTAAAGTGATTTGATGCCTGCTGAGAGCTATGAAGTGCAATTTTAATCTAACTACAATATGGCAACTTCTAAAAGTTAATAATTGTGCAGTTAAAACTCCCTTAAATTGAAATATTTACATGAAATCATGCCAAATACTGTAAAATAATCGTGTATCTCTAAATGATCAATTTTCCGGTATATGTGTCATAAACTGAAATAAATACAGATAGCATGAAAAGTATTTTAGGACGCAGCATTGACACGAACGACCTGGTTCACACAGAAAAAAACTGGAAAACTGAACCCAAAGGTTTACTGCCTGGCAGATTTAAAAACTGTAGGCTAAAAGATTTGCGAAAATTAGTACTAGCCACCTGGGGCAGCCGCAGGTTTCCTGGACTACAAATGGAACAGTTGCGAATCACTGTTTAAGGAACACTATATAAAGCCCAAATAGCCATGCGAAAATGCCTTTGCCTGTATGTAATAGCATTCTTTTCAAAATAATTTTCCCCATGAAGAAAATAGAAACCATTTTCCCTACGCCATCAGGAATTCAGGTGGTATCCACAGCTCACTGCAATCTTGAAGTGGCTTTACTCCTGCCCCCATCATAACTACATCTCAGACCCTTCCAGGGTGGGGATAGGTGAGAAACAAGCTTGTGAACTGTGGCTGTTCACAACCTTTCCAGTTCATCCCTTTCATGGAACACCCACTCCTTGCCCCTGGAGTAGGATTCACACATGCGCAATATTACACTATAAATGGTTAATATAATGTATGGGTTAAAAAAAAAACGTGTAGGAGTTCCAATTCATGTTTTGTGTATGAAATGCACGGATTTACACTTATTAAACGAGCCGTTACATCGATAAGCGTACTATCTCTGCCATGTATGCTCGAGAGAAAACACCAGACCAGAGACAATGGGAAAAAGAACTAGGGTTCACGCTCACGCATAAAGACACGAAAGACGTTTGTTACGGAGCACGTCACACAGCGTGTAACATGGCAAACCGTGGAAAGAAAGGACCACTAAGATTGTGACGTATTGCTATCTTAAATCTACTAGATCGCATAGGGGCAATCCTGCTCGTACAGAACATGGCTATTGAGGGTGCGCAGTGACAGGCACACTCTTACACCTCCTGTAGACATGACCGAAGCAAACTAAATACTGGGATGCAGTCTTGAACGATACCGAGACACAACTAGTCACACAACTCCCACGTTTCCCAGCTTATCTCATACTAGGGCTCCCCAATCCACTGACCTTTAATTTACCCTGAGATCTACATGGGAGTGATAGCGTGTAGCTTATATAATCTATATTAACATAAAACGTTTATGAATTAATGTGTGATAATGCTGCATAGAAACTATAATGATAATTTTGTTTAAAACATGCACCTGAATTGTGACCACGGGAAGTGGCCACCAATGTATACATAGACTTATAATGATGACTAAAATGTTTATATTATGTCCAAATAAGTTTGTACTAATGATTGCATTATTGAATCTGTGCTAAAAATCCTTATAGGCCTTAAGTTAGCATGAGCCGAAGCTTAGCTGCTTGGCTCTCATATTAAATGTATTTTCTATTCTGCAGTATGCTGACTCACAAAAGGACATAACCCCGTATGTTATTTTTCCTTCAAACTAAAAGGCGAATGTAACCATGTTAGATCCGTTCTCATAGCTTTTCCTTGGTTGCAGAATAATGTTAAAATAAAAAGAAATAGTGTAGATTAATGTAATGTACAAGGTCAATCAAACCGGTTAAGACAATGGAGCTACTGACCAAAACATGTGCAAAGAATTACAGAAAGATGAAATCATACCGGACGTGCCACCTCTGAAGGCGTCAATTATGGAGACCAATCAAAGACTTGTAAAATAATATGGGGTGAAGAGTTAGGTGACCTAATGTGTTCTCTGATAGGTTAAAGATAGTGGGGTATAACAAATGTCCAATAACATTTTGGGGGAATGTACAACCAAAAAGGGATAAAAAACCCTGTCACAGGGAGTCATTTAGAATTAGGTAGGGAATGCTATTGATTTTATCCAGAAACTTTGTCACTCTGTTTGGTGACTTTTTGCTTTACTTAAAACCATCCTCACCCTTAGAATTGTCCATTTTACACTTTACATCCTTATGAGGGAAGTGCCCTTTTTGCCCCGGAGCTGAATTCTGACTGATGGCGAATTGACTGACGTCCTGAAGATGAAGACTGAACCGGTGTGCTGACCTAAACTTTGAAGGGTAATTATGACAATGCAATTGTGATTTGTCTGTTTGCTTTTCGTTTCTAGGTACCAACTGCTTACTTTTGACAGAGACCTTTGTTAGATGTTTTCCAAATTAGTGTTCTAAATTGTTTTGCATGAAGCCCAATATGCAAATGCTAATCAGTGGTTAGGACAGGTGTTCACCAAAACTAATGCAAACAGACAAACGACTGAGACTATGCTTTGTTGGACTGACGCGTTATTGACACTCTGCTAAATTTGATCTATGTTCACGCCGTGTTATGTTCTAAAGTTAGTGATTCTCGCATTAATGAAATCTTATTAAAGTTGCCATATCGTGACTATGCTATTATGTTTCTTGGTGTTGAGATTAACGCATCTGCTTTTAGATTGTAATTAATAGGGAAAAGGGGGCGTGGCCAACATGGCTACCGGAGCGGCAGGATAATACTGCAGTTCCGTGCCTGGCCCACATCAACATCCTGGAAACGGCGCCCACCACCCTCTCTGAGGCGGGCGCCGTCTACTCGACTACTCAGGACCACTGGCCGAGGCAGTGATCCTTTCCGCAACGCCGGGGTCCCATCGAGCGCCAAGGAGGAGCTGGCAGCCTGCCGTGTCGGCGCCCGCGGCCGGTGGGTCTGCTTCTTGGGGCCTCGGGCTGGCTCCTCCCCCGGCCTCTGGCGCTCGGCGCTATTCTGGAGGGGCCATCGGGAGACCGGGGGAGCCGGAGATCGGGGAGATCCCCGTCCTGGGTGACGCGCCGCTGGATCGGGGCTGTTTCTGCGGTACCGGGCCTGCCGGGGTGCCCGGCGTGGCGCGGCTCGGCGGACCGCGGTTGTACCGGGACCCCGCGGCCTGCGTTGCTCTCTTACTAATTTGACACCAGCTTTAAATATATTAACCGGACGGCATCTGAGTCACTCGCTGTGGCCCCCCATCGCGCTGGAATACCGCATTTAACATGGGCGCGGCCCGATTGTGCTGGGGCCCCTGGGACCATGCTTAACCCAGCTCAGCGGGCGGCCCGCAGTGGCGGGGCAGCCACCGGGCCCGCGCTGTCCGAGGAGACCACTTAGGGATCCCCTGCTGAGCCCCGGGCGTCCAAGCTTGTCGGAGTGTCATAGTGCTGCACTCCTTTCGGCGACACAACTCGAGTCGCGGTGTGGAGGGAGATTGCTCTCTCCCTCTAGGAGCCTGCTCAAATGAAGTGGACAATAGTGGAATAGGGGTGTGGGAGACACCACCCCTGACTTTACCGGCTGGGCGGGCAAACGGCATTGCTCTGGACCCTCGCCGACTCGTGCGTTACCAGCCTGCTCCCTTGCCGTTGGTCCACGGCAGTTACAATATATTGAAAGGTTAAGTTGACGCGCCAACTGACTCACCCGCACAGTGAACTCCTCACATCCTGGTCACACCGCCGACCCGGCACTGAGTTGGGCATCCGGGCTCCGCTGACGCGGGAGCTGGGGGTGGTATCGCGGCTCCCTGACAGAACTGGTGCTCCTGCCGGGCTGCGCCGCGCGGGTCTGCGACGAACTTGACCAGTCCACTGGCATCACTAACGGTACCATCGGTGCTTGCAACTTAGGAACCTCCGGGAGCACTGAATTCCGGGCTGTCCCCCCTGATGAGGGGGGCCACGCATCTCAGCGGACCCAGCCGGGTCCTGCTGGTCGCCGGGAGCGGCGGCTGCTGCGCGGCGGGGATCGGCTGGGCACCGGCCTGGGCTCAAAACTACAAAAAACGGAGCAAGAAAACTGAGAAACTAAAACAGACACTAATATCAAAACCGATGTACGCTACTCCCTCCTGTACTACAGACTAAAAGAAGTAGAAGACGTGCTGAGGGAAGACTGAAGGCGTGAGCGGACACTCCTGGCAGGCGACTACTCGGTAAAACTGGAGTAACGAACTGGTACAGGCCAACAAGAAAATCATGGTCAAACCAAAACACCCCAAAATGGGGTCCACGGGAGAAGGAGACCTTCCCCAACCGTCTGGCCAAGCAGAAACGCAATCGCTCACACAGCTACAGCTGAATTAAACATTACGCACGCAATCCCTACAATTCGATAAAATTATGCAAGCTATAATGGACACTAAATCCTCGCTAGAAGGGAAAATTGACGCCGCAGTACAGGAAGTCTCATTGCTGTGGGCCGACCACCGCAAATTAACTGGAAGGGTTCACAACACTGAAAAGACACTGAAAACTATCCAGCCAGAAGTAGTAGAAATGAGAAATAAAATGCAAAAAATTGAACTGGACATAACACTACTACAACGCAGGGCAGAGGAAGCCGAAGGACGCTCCAGACGTAACAACATCAGATTCCTTGGAATTCCAGAAAGAATCGAACACCCTAAGGCAGAGGAGTTCTTAGAGACCTGGCTGAGGAACACACTTAAAGAGCAGCACCCCAACACAATACCAGTGATCGAAAGGGCACACAGAATACCGGGCAGACCGCCTAGAACGGGAGCACCACCCGACCTCTAATAGCTCGCTTCCTAAGTTATAGGGACAGAGACTTAGTCCTTCAGCACTTCAGAACGTCTGACCAGATCATGCTCGAGAACAGCAGAATAACTGCCTACCCCGATTACACAATGGAGGTACAAAGCAGAAGAATCGCGTATAACAAGGTTAAGCAGTTGCTACGTGAAAAAGGCATCACTTATTCCCTCATGTTCCCAGCGTGACTACGCATCGTCATGGACGAGAAAACCCTAATGTTCCCCACCCCTGAAGATGCATGGACATGGATCCATGCTAAAGGATTGGCCGACCCGGCCAAGGAAGACACAGTATCCGAAGAATGGACTACCGCTAACTCCAGGAAGAAAAGGAAAAAAACCACCAAAACAGCCTCCCGCCCCACAAAAGCGCAGATGGTATTGGAGCGTGCGCAAATAATAAAAGACACAAATTCATTCGCCCGTGGGATGCTGGATGCCAGGAGCGAAACGGACACCAATGATTCCGCCTCACATGGGGGAGATACGAGTCCATCCCCCTCCCCGTTGCTGGCGGGCCCGGATCTCACGCCGCGATCTGCGGACAAACTTTAAACATGTAGATCTGGCATCCATGGCCCACCCTCGTTGGCGGCAGTGACTGGGGTGTCGCGGGACACCGGCACCGTTCCGCTGCGCCCGAGCTCCACAGTGAGTGACTGCCATTATCACGAGTACCTATGACTGACTCTCCGAAAGCTGCGCAAGGCGAATGGAACTGTAGAAACGTGAAATATCCTGCAGGTGGGCCACTCAAAGGCCCGACATCAAGGAACCCACGACCCCCTATACCTGAACGGTATCCGAATGGACCTGATCCCTCTGGAAGACACTTTAGGCACTGGTTGTGCCATTCTACTTAACGGACGCATTCAGTCCGCAATATCCTTTTTGTTGTTATACCTATCTCTTTCTTTTCTATCTTTAGCCCACTATGGGCTTACTCTTCTCTTCTTGGGGCCCGTGGGATGGGGCTGGGGGGCTGGGGGCGGGGCGGTGGGGGCGGTGCGGGGGGACTGTGGGGGGGGGGGGTGGGGGTGCCGGGCACGGCGCAGGTAGCTCCCTACACCCCAACACAACACAATGAATAAGGTACCCAGTTATAATCTCATGACTTGGAATGTTAAGGGCATGGCCGGGACTCGCAAACGTCACAGAATACACGCGTTCCTAAAACGACATCACATACATATAGCAATACTACAGGAAACGCACATCACACCCACAGAGGCTGCTCGGCTAGAAAAGTGCTGGGTGGGCTCAATATATAGTGCTGGCGACTCCTCCTTCGCCAGAGGGGTACTGATCTGGATAGCGCCGGCTGTCCCTTACACAGTACAACACAGCACAAGAGACAAGGAGGGCAGGTTTATACAACTGAAGGGGTTGCTGGACGGGGAGGAACTCACGATAAATGGGCTATATGTCCCCAACATCAAACAAGGTGAATTTTTACAAACCAAGGCCTCACAATTAACCAACGACCTAACTTCATCATGTATAAGGGGGGGGACATGAACTGCGTCCCACACATAGATAAAGATAGATCACACCCCCGCTTGCGACCGCCCAAACAATGAAAAACGCCCAAATACTGGACGCATGGATGGAAGAACGTCGACTGATTGACATATGGAGGCACTTGCACCCACACGAAAAAGTGTACTCCTACTATTCCCCAGTAGACCTATTACGTACCCGAATAGACCTCATCCTCACCTCACAGAATCTAACACATAAAATAACGAGAGCGGAGTATTCCGCCAGGGTAATATCAGATCACTGCCCACTCATAGTACAAATAAGATGGGGCAGACCTCGCTCATGTATTCCTACCTGGCGATTACAAACGCACCTACTACAAGACCCCCCTTTCAGGAAGGATATTGCTACACACATCTCAGCATATTTCACATCGAACGGAGGGACGGCCACCTCAAGGGCCATCGAATGGGATGCACACAAGACAGTCATACGAGGGGCATGCATATCAACCACAGTAGGAGTGCGGCAAACACTGACGCGCGAACTCCGAGAATTAGAACAAGAAATTCAATTAGCTGAAGGCGAATTCGCTAAAGGTTCCATAACATCGAACATGCTCACTAACACGCGTTCCAAATGGACCGAGTCAGATAACCGCCTTAGACACTTTGATTATCGTCATCACATGGCCCGCACACACGCGGAGGGCGACAGATCCGGTAAATTATTAGCGTGGCTTATAAAAAACGAACACCGTAACACCCCCATAGACGCTATCCGACTGGATTCAGGCCGGATAGTTAATACACAGGCAGAGATAAATAGTGCTTTCAAAGAGTACTATAGCTCGGTGTATCAGGCACGGCCTCCGCCCACCAATGCCCATTTAAACAGCTTCTTCAACGGTGTCACCCTGAGCCACCTGACCGTTGCTCAAACTACAGAACTAGATAGCACGATAGGGATAGCTGAAATCCAACGAGCATTACAGCAGTTAACACACAGCAAAGCACCCGGCAGCGATGATATACCCATAGAATACTATAGTACGTTTCAGTCGCAGATTTTGGCCCCATATTTGGCAATGCTAAAGGAAGCTTTGGAACTAGGCAAACTTCCTGATTCATGTTGTGAGGCATTGATAGCAGTATTACCGAAGGCAGGCCGCGACCCTTTGGACGTCCGCTCATACAGGCCATTATCATTACTAAACACAGATTGCAAATTACTTGGCAAAATACTAGCCAATCGCCTGCTCCCATATATATCAGAGCTGGTACATCAAGACCAGGCAGGCTTCATACCCGGTCGCAACACATTCCACAACATCAGGAATTTACTGCGTCTAATGAGAAACTCCCCGGTAGAGGGCAATCAACAGGTCGCAGTCTCATTGGACATAGAAAAAGCGTTTGATACAGTAGGTTGGCCTTTCTTAAACAGAGACACTCAAACGGATGGGCTTCGGGCAAGTGTATATTAGCTGGGTGAAAATACTATATACTGACCCAACAGCCAGGGTTAAGACGGGCGATACGATCTCCGAAAAATTCAACATTAGTAGAGGCACTAGACAGGGATGCCCGCTATCCCCACTGTTATTTGCATTAGCAATGGAACCTCTGGCCGCCCGCCTTCGCATAATGGCCCCGCATGGGGCATATTGGACGACCAGACACACCAGATAGTATCACTATATGCGGATGATGACCTACGAGACCACACGGGAACCCTCCCGGGCCTGTTGGAACTCCTGGAAAAATTTAGCTCGGTGGCCAGATTAACAGTGAATTGGACAAAATCCTGCATTTTCCCTATGCGCCCGGTCCCCGAGGCATTGAGAACACTAACGGGCCCGAGTGGCCTGAAATGGTGTTACACAACATTTAAATACCTAGGTGTGAATATATACCACAACAAGCAAGACCTTAGAGATGGTAACCTTGGCCAAGTGATCAGATTAACGAGGGGCTCTTTACCCTTCTGGTGCTCACTCCCACTATCCCCCACGGGCAGAGTGGCTATAGCAAAGATGATAGTACTGCCCCGTCTACTTTATTATTTTATGGCATTACCCTTGATACTCCCGAGCTCCTTTTTTAGACTACTTAATAGCTTACTAACGGATCTAATATGGGGCAATGGTCGTAGACGCGTCGCATTAACAAAAGTGCTCCAGCCGCTCAAGCTGGGGGGACTGGGCGCCCCCAGATTTGAAGCGTACTACGCAGCTGCCCAGATACAATGGATATCTACATGGGTCGGTAATCCAACCGGGGCCGAAACTCAGAGAGTGTTGCTAGAGCTCGGCGGTACAGAAATAATGCGATACCTCATGAATCGAACCGATCCAGCACACACTAACAACGTGCTGCTATACACTGCACACTGGGCTTGGGGCCGATACGCGTTGCAAAACGCAAAAGATCCGCAGTACTCACCGAGGATCCCATTATTGGCTCACCTGACATTAGCAAAAATAGCAACCAAGGTGGGCCTGAATGCGTGGGGTAGCAGGGGCATACATACATTGGGAGATATTTATCAGGATGGACAACTTCAAACCAATGAGGCACTAGCCGACAGTCACGTGCTGGGCCGGGGAGGATTCATAGGCTACAGAGCAGTTAGGCAGGTAATGCGAGAATACTGGAGAAAGGGCAACTCAGAACCAGATGTCTCCCCTCTGCTTCACGAGCTGTTGGGGACCACGAACAACCTGTCAAATATATCGAACATATACAACATCCTCACAACCCAAGCTGAACACAAACAGGAACAAGCAAAAAATAAATGGGATCGTGTGCTACCGGAACCACTATCCCCCAATGCATAGGAACAAGCGATGAAAATGACTTGCGAGGTCTCACGTAATCCCCGCTTCCGATACACACAGTTTAATTATGTGCATCAGACTTATCTATCACCACACCGCATAACACGCATGTTTCCCCGTTCACCGCAAACATGCCCCAGGTGTGACACAGAAGAGGCCACTTTCTATCACATGACATGGGAATGCCCCCCGATCCGGAACACATGGATAGAGATAGTAACGTTACTAGCCGAATGGACAAACACCGCACTATCTCCTACTCCTGAGGTGTGCCTGTTGGGCATAACACCCCACCCCAAGAAACGCAAACGCACATATAAATGCATTGCCCTGGCTTTGGAGCTGTATAGACGCCTTATTGCCATGAAATGGAAAGCCCCTAGCACTCCCAGTATTGCCCTGTGGCGAGAAGAGGTAATACGATGGACCAAAGCAGAAACACAGACACTACAGAATTTATTGGATAAGGGTATATTAGTTAAAGGCCTAGAGGTATGGAATCTATTCTTGACAGCCGTAGAAAACAAAGACGATGAACGCCCTCCCTAAACAGACGAGTAAGAGATAATGGATATCACATCAATGACCACAGTGAAACAGTATTATATAGATCGACTGTGGAGTACGGGGAGGGGGGGAAAGAGAAAAAAAAAAAAAAAAAGATGAACCAATATAAAACTGTAATGCCCCTCGCAGGTGCCCCTAGGAGCATCGTCAGATCCCTGATGGGCCCCGCCGGGCACTGGGGATGAGGGACTTCGTACCCTGCCGGTCCCTACTACTGTGACCCGCTGCCCATGCGCGGCGACCCACGGCTAACAGCGGGCTGGTCCCTTGTGGCCTGGGAGCGATTCGGCTGCGCGTGGGTGTGGCGTTGTCGCAGGGATGAACAGGTAATCGCTTTGCACAGGTCGAGGAAGGTATCTCTTGCCCCTGTGACGGCTGGCTCTCCCCCCTGCCTAGGCCCTCCCCCCTCCCCTGCTGGTCCCCTCCTCCCCCCCTCCCCTCGGTCTAGGCCCCCTGGAACCGCCTCAGCTCCTATCTTACTCTCTCTCTCTATGTATCTTACGCACATGTTGAATACACCTTGTGTGTAGAAACACAACTCTACCATTGTGTATTATGGCATATCCTGGCATGGCCGTCTCTGTGGGAGAGAGGCCGCAGTGGCACTGGTTTGTTCTGTTTGGTATTCTGGAAACCAACAAAAAAAACAGAAGATTTAAACCATAAAGAGAGCCGTTTGCGTAGGTTTACTTTAGGTTAGATCACGCACAACCAAGGTAATAAAGCAAGAGCTGAAGAGATAGGTCTCCTCTCGCATGGGGATCGACTGCAAGTCTTGTAGCATAATTTTGGAATAGTTGTCACCTGTGAATCAAAAAAGTTGGAAGATCAAAGTAGAATGATTTACAACAGTCCAAAAAGTGCAAATACACACACACACTTAAAATGTGTACCTAAGCAGAGAAGAAAAAAAAAACAGAACACAATGCGTTGGAACATATATAATTGGAAAAATGATGTCACCATCTAAGAAATATGATTAGATAAAGTCAGCGAAGAATCAATCTTTATTCCTAGATTTTTCACCACAATTATAGGAGTAATGGGCCTTTCCAAAACCTCAGCAAATTGCAGACTTAAAGGTTACAAGGAGGGTGAATTCTTCACAGCGTATATCTGGTTATCCACTACTTCACTAAAATCTAGGGCGTTTAGTGATGTTTACAAAACTCTCAATCTTCACACTTGCCTTTAATTTTGTGACCGGATCCGCTGGCTGCTGTTACCGGACTACAATATTATAATTGGTTTACGCCCACGCGATGTGTAAAAAAAATAAAATAATTAAAAGCACTACTGAGACAAATGTTCTCTACGTTGCGAGGAAAAGCTGTACAGTTCAGTTACTTTTCCGAGGCCTGCCTCAACTTTTTCCTAAAGTGAGCATGACAAATCATGACTGCAGGACGCACTCCTTATTTATCACTGTGCTGTAATGGGTTAACCAAAGCGAACGCCCAATCCGAGGATGGCTACTGTCCTCTGGTACAAGACTATGGGTTGACTGTTGGTGGCGGCAGCAGAAGTCTAGTTCAGGTTTTTTCTTGTACTTCGGTAGGGAGACTGTCTAAAGCATCTACCGGGTAAGGGTATATCAAGTCCCACAACTCCCTGTCCCAAGACATCTCTAACAAGCATTTTCAATGTAATGGGTCACGCGTTTGCTCGAGTTAGAGCTATTAGCGTTGTAAATTCCAAACTGGACTTTTCATCCCATATAAATTGAAAATGTGAAGTAAAATTGGTGACATAAGCAAGCCAATTCCAAGTGTCATGTCCTCCATGAGCGGGAGCCAAGGGAGGGACACAAAGGGAAAAACAAGTTCGCTCGCAGTCAAACGTATCAGCAAACGTGCAATTGTGCAGATCCCAAGGCGGTAACAAAACCGCATCAAGGCGGGTCAAACGTAAAGCATTTACCAATGTCAAAGGAGGTTTGAAAGGCAAACCCACAAACGAGTAAAAGTGATGGGCGTGGTTAAAAGCCCACATGGATACTAACAGGTTGGAATGAGCTGCAATGCCAGAGTGAAAGGCCTATGAAGCGCCCTATATATGACAAATTACAATAACATCTGGCATCTCTTGCCTCCTCATGTGTGGGTAGTTTTACTATTTCACTAGAGCCGAGTGAACAGTTATGTCTATTTAAACCCTCTGTGCATGGCAGTCCAATGCAGCTGTTCTCGGAGGTCGTCTATGGTCCATGGTGGACAAAAAAAAGCCTGCACTTCTGTGTGCTTAGGACCCCTTTGCCAAACTAGTTTTAGCTGCTGAGTGGGGAAGAGGTTATCATATTCTTCCCTTTGTGTAGCGAAGGTTTCAACTGACTAGGTAAAACTCTCCACACCCCTTCTCCATTCACCTAGCAGGAAGTGCGTTTCTCTTTAGATGTATGGACAAATCATCATTGACACTGTCCACTGCTTCCAGACACAGAAGGCAAACACCACACTATCCGTCCTTTTGATGTATACCACATCATGGTCATGTTGTCCAGAAGGATCTGAACCGGCTGACCATAGACAGAGCATAACCACTTTGAGGGCTAATGTACTGTCAGCAACTTGGGCAGACTGAAGTGGCGCCATTGTTCTGTGGGGAATAAGAGCCCTCAAATCTCAGGGAGTCTGGATGACCCACCAGGCAAAGGAGGGTGTGTTGGTCACGATCGTAGCAAATATAAAACAGAAGATCTTTCTGCAAGTCAGATAGTACAGCAGCACAAAGTTCTGATTCACATCCAGGGAAATCTAAATCCTGTCTGAGCCTCCTGAAAAACAATACCACTTAAGAGCACACATGCAACTGTCCTTGCAGGACAAACAGAATACAGAAGCACAAGAGTCCTAGCAGTTGCAAAACTATCAGTGAAGACGATTCTCTGCCTCAAATATTGGTACCATAATATGAATGGTCAGGACTTGATGAGCAGGGGGAAGCATCTTGAGCCCAACTGTACCCAACACCACTCCTGCATGGGATAGAGATGGGACTAGATGATCGAAAATGCCTGGTTGATAAGCAAGGAAACCATATGTTTTAAGGTCGTCATATGCCTCCTTCCACATGTCCACTGTCAACAACCAGTTATCAAGGTATGGCAATGTGTGTATCCTCAACCTTTCCAGGGAGGGCCAAACCACCAACATCACCACTGTAAAAATCTGAGGGGCCGGTGTAAGGCCTCAGGTATGTACTGCAAACTGATAGTGAGTGGAGCCCACCACAAAGAGTAAATACTTCCTATGTGACTGTAGTATCGCTATACGTAAATACGCGGACTGCTGATTGAGTGACGCCATCCAATCTTTAGAATCCCAGGCCAAGTACACTTGAGCAAGGGAAAACATTTTGAACTTCTACCTGCAGAGAAAGAAGTTAAGAACGTGAAGATTCACAATGGGTCAAAGGCTCCCGTCCACATGTGGGACCAAAAAGTAACAAGGATAGCCCCCATGTTCAATTTTGGCCTGCGGGGGCACCTCTCCGCTCAGCCCAGTCAGCACGTACTTGTGGAGAATTTGAGCATGGCGGGCTGACATGTTTTAAAGACGGGGAAGAAGGCTTTAGAGCCGACATGGCCACTGATCCAAAAAATACATATGTGGTTTTCCATGAGCAGACAGCGTGGAGGATAGCAATAGGGCTAGTCCCTCAAAAAGACAGAGAAAGTTTGGTACTGCTGTAGGAACTGGTATGCTGCATATGCGAGGCCACTAAAGATCACTGCACCATGGCCCTACTAAAATTGTTCCAGAGCAGAGCTGCCGCACCCCCCCCCCCCCAAAAAAAAAAAGATGTGACCCATTGAAAGGCATATCCATAAGGTTTGCCCCATGTCCATGGAAAATGTAGTGGAACTCACCTAGGTGTACTTATGGTGGATACAAAAGTGCCAATAGAGATGGGAGTGTGGGCAACACAGCATGGAGGTTACAAAACTGCGCGGCTCCGTCACCTCACTCGCTGATCTGTTGGTAATCTGGGCAAGAAAGCCCTTAATAACAGCAGGCAGATGCGTGTGGATCGGAGTGGTGCCTAGAGAAACGTATGTTGTCCCCCCGCACCCTGTATCACCTGGGACCCAGAGGTGGGACCATCCAAGCCGTGGGCGCACCAAGCCCCACTGGATGGCCCGTACCTGGAGGAGAGACAGAGGGGTTCCTGTGGCCTGCGCTGTGCTGGACACCTCCCAGTGAGCATAGGGGTGGGGGTGAGGGAAGGGGGCTTTGAACTCCCGCGAGACCCAGGAGGCAGGAGGAATTGATTATTCAGGGCTCCTAAGCCTGGCGAGGATTTCGCACTTCCCCCACCTGGGCACCACCCTCTAAGTCCACCGAGGCCCATCGTGCGACTCGGGGGAGAACCATCCCAGAACCTGCTTTGGCAACAGTGCACCAGAGGGGTTCTTAAGAGGCCCAGAGTTGCAAAGATCCCCTGCTTCTACCCTTGGAGGATCTACCCCCACTCTTTGACATCAGGGGGTCCAGTGGGCCTACTTAGGTAGGCGCACCTTCCCCCATGACTCTGAGGCTACAATTCTTGACTCTACCTCAGGACCGAGCACATCATGGTCCTCCTACACTACCTACCTCCTGCAGCCGGGTGACCGGGGCCTGAGAACCTTGGGCACCCGATGGTGGAGGATCTATGTCCAAGTGCATGACTGGGATTGCTTGTGCTGCCCCTAACACCCCCTCTCCACCCCTCCTAGTGGTTAGTGGGACGCGTAAGCAGGTCCAAAGCTGACATTCTACTCAGTGTCTGAGGTCATAGTCCCAGCCGGGGGTCATCGACTACTATAACTCGTGGCCCTACTTGCTTCCTTTACCTGCGACCTGGGAATGGGGTCCAACTACCACCTCTGGGACAGGGCGACCACTCAGTGGATGATTTAGGGGGTGGGGGGGGGGGGCAGGGGGGATTTTAATTCGGTACTCGACGTGCACATCAACAGGTCCTCCCTCCCGTGGACCTAGTCAGTTTCAAAAAACCACACCTTACGATCCTGTCTAAGTCACTGGTCCTTAGCTGACGTCTGGTGGGTATACCATCCAACTCATAGGATTTATTCATTTTACTCCACAGTAAATGACCTATATGTCAGACTGGACCGTGTGGTATGATCCTCGTCCCTATTCCCGCATATCCCAGATAGATTACCTTGGCCTAAAGATTCCAGATCACGATCTGCTGATCCTGGCGCTGGAGTTGGGGGGGCCCTGCCTGGAGGTACCCACTTGGCATTTATATGTCCCAATGCCAGAAGACACCCACCCCCACAAGACTCATGCCACTCGATTGGTGTACTACATTGATCACAATGAAAAAAACACTACCTCATCAAGGGCCCTGGACTGGGAGGCAATGAAGGTGGTGGTCTGGAGACAGTGTATCCAGGCCCAAGTGGGGGAACACACTTATCTGGAGTGAGACCTGCTCTAGGTGGAGGAGGCATACGCTGAACAGAAGAGTGTGGCTGTATGGGACCCTGCGGCACATTCTGACCTCGCTGTTCTCTCGAGGGAAGAGGTGACTGATTGAACAGCTGAGCTGCATCAACTATGGAGCGTACATGGCCAGGACTCACTTGGAAGCCAATACGTAGGGTCGATTTGTTAGCATGAATCCTCTCGGACTATCAGTGGCAGCTCCCCATCCCTGGGATTTGGGACGAACAGGAGTTCTGATGTTCTACCAGCGTTAAATCTGTGCCATATATGCTCACTTCTATGACCACCTATAAGAGATGCCCTTCCCACACACCTGAGGAGGATCGTTTTTTTTTTTTGTTTTTTTTTACAGCAGAGACTACTCTCCCCAAGTCTTCCCCAACCTGCAAGAGTTGCTTCAGGGCCCTATCACCCCCAGGACATAAAAACAGCAATCATTGATCTGCCACCATGAAAGACCTCTGGGCTAGATGGTGTACCTATTGAATTCTTCATAACTTTTTCGATGACACTGGTCACTATGCTCTCTCACTTGTATCAGGAAGCCCTAGACTCAGTCGTGTTACTCTCATCCTTCTGTGAGGCGGTCCTGGTTCCTATTTTGAAGCTCCATAATGACCCTTTGGACCCAGCCTCTTATGGACCGATAGCCTTACTGAATGCAGACTATAGGATTCTGAATATAGTCTTCGCAGAGTGTTTTATAATTAAAATTCCCAATCTTGCCACCCAGACCAAAATGTTTTTTTAACAGCCAGATCAACCTCCTGCAATATAAAGCCCTTATTCTGGATACTGGAGGCCATCCAGGGCGATGGACTTTTTCAGCAGTGATATTCCTATTCAAAGCACTCCAGGCCCTAGGTGTTGGTTCCAAATTCCTTCATATGGTTTATCTCTTTTATGCAACTTCAGTGGGACGCATCAAACTAGACGGACAAACTTCAGACCCAACCACAGTCAGCAGAGTCACCTGACAGGATTGACCCCCTCCCACCTGCTGTTCGGTCTGGCCATAGAGCCTTTGGTGGTCGGAAAGAGGAGCAAGGGTCAGGCGCAGGGAATTCCCCTCCTGGACAGCATCCACACCATCTCCCTTTAGACAGATGATGTCCTCCTTTATGTTCGAGACATTAGACTGGGACTGGACCCAACTGTCCGGAACCTAGAGGGCTTTGGGCAGGCCTCGGGCCTGATGGTACACAAGGGTAAAGCCTGTCTCTTCCAGCTGTATCAAGGATCTCCTCCAACTCAACCTTTCCATGGACCCCGAACCCTTACATTGGAAAGGGGTAATAATTTGTTACATTAGCATAAATGTCTTCCACAGTGAGGAGGACCCCCACAATGGAAATACTGTGCGGGCTGTGACGACTCTCAGGACGCAAGTGGCCATTTGGAGAATGCTTCCACTTTTGGTCAAGGGCTGAATCACCAAAACTAAAATGGTGATGCTGCCTCACATCCTATTATTTTGCCAAGCTTCCCCTACTTCCCACAAGGCAATTGATTTGAGATTTGGTCAAACGGTCGTCGCAGAGTGGCCAGGTCACCCTGTGGCTCGCCCACCAATGGAGGGTTGGCAGCCACACATTTACTAATTAGTACCCCAACTGCGGCGGCTCTCCAGATGGCTGCCAGGGTCGGGGGTTAAAGAAGATGGGTGAGAGAGGCAATTTTTTGATGCACAGTATGCTCACAGATACCCTTCAAATGGTCTCAGCGTTTGGGACAAGGCACCCCCAGTAAAGCCTAAGCAAACAATACATATAGTAATCAGTCCTCACTGCGTGACTTGGAACTATCGCTCACACTGTTCCCACCCACGTGACTCTGGGTAACCTCCGGGAGATGTGGGAGACAGGATTCTTAAGTGTATTCAATGACAAAGAGTGAGCCAGGGCTCTACAATACCCATGTACGATCTCCTGCAGTGCCTATGTCCAAATGATCCAATATTACATCCTTCACTGGGCTTCCCTCTCCCTGCCAGACTACACCGAATATTCCCCAGGCTCTCTGCCTCCTGCCTATGCAGCTAGAGGTCCCCAGCTGACTTTCATCATATGCTCTGGAACTGTCTGGTCCTGATGGGTTTTTGGGGTCAGGTAGTTCAAAACCTGGCAACCTGCGTAGGCTTGGCACTGTAGCCTACTTGGGAACTCTGTGCTCCGGGACTTTATAAGTGGCCCCAGGTGCATCCAGCAACTCAGTGTTTTCTTGACCTGACATTTTTGCTGGTGAAGAGAGCGATCACCTCTCGCTGGAAGGTGACTGCAGCCCCCTTAATCCCTGCACAGCAAAGACAACCAGAATCTGGGCTCAGGCAGAGAGCAAGCTCCTGCAGAGAGAAGAAACTAGAGTCCTCTGTAAATACCCAATTGCTGAGGATTGGGATAACTTCTGGCATGGATTAGGAGAACAACCCAGAGACAATAACATGCCCCCATGAACAGTGGGTCCACCTCTGCTGTGTCAAATGCCGATTATCACTATGATAACTGATTTGTGTGTCTGCCCACTGGTTTGTAAGCTTCAATAAAATAGGTTTCAATTTGCACAAGTTTAGTTTAATCATTTATAAAGCACAACATACACCCTGTCTATTGTACCCTGGCAAAAAAAAGCCCCAAACTGTCCCTGATAGATAAGGGTAGAAGAAAACTTTTGAAGAGGAAGGCAGAAGAAACACAGTTGAAGAGGAAAACTATACTACCAGGCTCTCTGGTAAAGTGTGAGTGGAAGCACATTTTGGATCATCTGGTATTATTGTATTTCACCTAGCCACCTGGAGATTAACTACAGCAGCAGAGGAGAAAGAAGTTGGTCCATGAACAGCAGCAGTGGCTCAGAGGTGGACGAAGAAGGCAGAGTCTCCTCCACAACAAACAGAAGTTCCATGACATCAGACGCCTTATGGCTCACAGCCGTAACCAAATAAACAGCTTCCTTAGAGGGAGAACCTGAGATATAGTCCAGTTCTACTTCAGAGATGTTTCGCACACCACTACAGCTCTGCAATGCAAAACGAAGACCAAATGTGATCATAATCAGTGTGTGGAACAATGGAGGGCATCTTAATCCATGCCAAAAAGCTCCTCTAGTTGGTAAACTGGTGGCACAAACCAGTGGCTCACATAAATCATCTTGAAAGTGCGGACGTTTTAATTTAGCTTGAGTTAACTGTGCTTTTATTTTAGAAAAAAGAGTCGCCAGCTCCTGCACTAACGCAGAGTGCGGCACCGTTACCAGCACTGAAGCAATCAGAGTCCTTCGGCAAAATACTAGTTTTACCTTAGGAGCTGAAAAGGCTTTGGCAATCAGGGTTGACCAGCACTAAGGCTTGGGCTGCTAGCGCAGGTTGGCTTGAGGGACCAAAAGTTCCATAGGATGGGAAGGTGCGACAAAGGGATGCAGAAAGGGGCAGAAGATGTGGAGCCAACGTTGAGGGTGAAGCTGAGAAACAAGACCACCAACTTCCAGCTCTATGCTCAAAATGGGAACGGTGTTGAGGGTTCCCTTTTGTGCTGTTTCTTATGAGAGTACTTTTTCTTATAAGGCTCTTACTTCAATGACTTAGCTGCTGTAGAACATTTGGAGTGGAAACGGTCACAACAGTTTAGGGGCTGTGCCATGAACAGTTTGGCTTCTCTTTCCTTGATTCTCTGCTGTGCATTGGGGATCACTTCCCAGAAGAAATGGAGAAGTGTTTGGGGCCCAGCGCCATAGATAGACAGAGGAACCTGAGGGAGACTAATGATGTGTAAACAATTACACTCTCCGTATCTCAAAACCCTGGGTAGCAACATGGCCCTAAGTACATTGTCAATATGAAGAAATGTTAAAGAATTCAACAAAAATTAAACAGAGGAGCTCAGGACACATGGCAAAGGACTCTGAAGAACACTAGCTGACATCAGCATATATAGCAGTGCCTTATATGACTCAACGATGTCCACTCCGGAGGAAAACCCGAGAGAGAGAAAGAGAGAAAGGGAGAGAGAGAGATTCCCCTCCCCTCCAACCTTAAGCCCTCCACCATCAAAACACTCATAAAAACCCATTTGATTCAGCCTTCTACGAACATCTAACAGCCAATTCTGAGGAAAACAGATTGAAAGAGCTACCTCTCACAGCTCTTCAATTTTGTTGAAGAGAACAATGTACTCTCTGGGCAGCAATCTTCTTTGCACCCAGAGAGAGGCATAGATTCCACCTTGATTTTCCCCATAGGATGATCTTAAATAGACAGTGAAAAAAAATTAAGTGGTAGCACTGTTACTCCTGGAACTATTGGCAGTACTTGACAATGTCCACCACAGACTATACTACTGAAATGAGAAAGGCCTGGCATAAGATGAAGTATTCTAAATAGATCTCCTCCTGTCATCAAGGGAGGCAAACTATTGTGCCACTACTACTTTTTGCATCATCCCTTGACGTCCCCCAATACTCAATTACCTCTCCCCTCCTCATCACTCTCTACCGTACTCTATTATCGGATTTGGAACAAGATCTTCAACTGAACATGTTACAGAAACACTGATTTTAATTTCTCAGTAGAGCTTTATTGGTTTTACAAAAATAACATATGTAGCATAATCACTAAATGACATTACAGCCACTGCGTTCAGGACATCTTGAGCAAGGTGTAGGCTGACTGCCACAAATTATGGTAGAATATTTAAATCGTAGCACCACTAATAGGTGTTTACAGAACATTTCACAAACTGTGGGTTGACATACAAACAATCTAAAAACTGTCAGAAAAAGCCAAGCCATCTTGCTTCTTACAGAAACATTTATGACAGAGATTATTCCAATACAAAACAATCCCTAAGGCCCTTGAGAGCTATTGTTTCATCATTGATAAATGGATGCTGACCAGTCATCTTAAACTGAATTTCTTTAATGCAGAGATCATAAATTGTGGACAATGGAGTTACAACCAACCTACAAGCATCTAACCCAAGGAACAGGGGATCCCACTCTCAACATCAGAGGAGGTAAGAAATCTTAGTGTAGTTATGGACTGCAGCCTAAATCTCCAGCCCGCTGCACCTTGAAAAATATTGAGAGTTATCATGGCTTAGACAGGAAAGTTTCAGCTCAGTGAGTGATTCCTTGATGGAAGCACTATAATAATATATATTACCTACTGGCGATTGCCAGTAGGTAGTTATAGTTAGGACCATGTTTCCATGTAAAAAGTGTTTTTTGACTTGCCTATATCTTACCCTAACCCCAGGGGTGTGATATAGGGGTGTTTCAGGGTCCAATTATGGGTTTACAATGATTTTTCTACCCCATGCACAATATTCACGAATATTCGAGGATTTTCTGAAATATGCAAGAGAAATAAAAAAATGTTTACAGACTCACTCATACAATAATTCATTCACTCAGATACACACAGACTCATGCGCCCACTCACACACATCCAGTCAGACACCCACTCAGATGCACACACCCACTTTCAGACTCACTCAGACACTCACACACCCACTCATAGATCCACTGACAGAGACAGGCCCTGTGGCCAACGTCCGCTAAGCACCGCGAAAGGCTGTACACGGGGTTGGGTGATTATAAGAGCTAGGCTGCAGGGCCTGGCTGCAGGCAGTGGTTGGATTGACGTATAGTAATTAAAATTACTTTATGTTGAAAAAATAGAAATTCACAGAGAAAAACAAAGGTTACAGGGACGTTATAGTTAGATTCTGGATTTACTTGTACAAAACCATAGAAATTCATCAGTTATAGTTTAAGTTATTTCAAGGTAACTATAACTCATGCAATAAGGTAACTACAATTTGCGCCTTCGCCATGCACACCTAATTACTCAACATATATAATTGATGACATCTTCGATATTATCACTGCAACATTTGCAATCAAATTATTGATAAGAAATCTGTGCATGGTGAGGGCGCAAGTTATAGTTACCTTAGCGCACAAGTTATAGTTAATAACTAACTAGAACTGTTGAATTTCTATGGTTTTGTACAAGTAAATTTAAAACCCAACTAGAACGTCCCTTTAACCTTTGTTTTTTTTCAATATATATTTTTTTTTCACAAACAAAACCAAAGGTTAAAGATAAGTTATAGTTAAGTAAAACTTTTTTTATGTTCAGTGTACAAACCCAACTTAAACGACACTAACATTTGAAATTCTACAGTTATAGTTATATCTTTAATTTATCATTTAAACACCACTAATACAAGTTATACTCATAACCCACATTTATACTTAATCACCACTTTAAAATTCAGAAAACTCACGCACCTCTGTACACAGTCTTCTTACCTCACTTGTAACACTACATTAGCTATAACTCACCACGGTACCATGCAGTGTGTTAAGGCAAATCATGTAATATGAGATGTTATAAGTGTTGTTATTAATGCAGTGATTTCACATGCTCTAATTTCTGTTAAATATGCAAGGGTATAGGTAGTGCATGGAACGGGGGTTGGAGTTATAATTAATGTAGTGAGGCGAGTGAGGTGAAAAGACTGTGTACGAAGGTGCGCAAGTCATTTTTGTGAATTTCAATGGCTTTTCAAATGTTAGTAACAACAGTGTAATATTGGTACAGTTTCGTGGTGTGGACTGTTATCAAGTGGGGTGTGATAAAATACATTTGAGGACAGTGTTGCAAAGTGTACTGTGGTACAGTATATTTTGGTATATTGGAGTGGAATAAAGTGGCGTTATATATACAGGAGTGGCATACAGTGGTGTGGCATACAATGGAGTTGCATACAGTGGAGTGGCGTACACTGAAGTCGGACACAGGAGAGTGGTATATATTGCTGTAGCATAGAGTGTAGTGGCGTACAGTGGTATACAGTAGGATAGCAGAGTGGTAAAGTGGAGGTACGTCCTGCAAATATTGTAGAGTGTATTTGCATAGACAGTAGTGGCTTACAGTGGAGTGCTATAAAGTGGAGTGTTTTATAGTGTAGGGACATATATTGAAATATCGTACACGAAAATAGCATACACTGTAGTGTGGTAAAGTGGAGTGGTGTTAAATGGATTAGCGTACACTGGAGTCGGGTACAGTGGATTGCCATACAAGCAGTGGCATACATTTGAGTGGTGTACAGTGGGCTTACGTAAAGTTGAGCGTTCTGCAGGGTAATGTTGTAAAGTACAATTGCATCAAGTAGAGTGGCTTATATTGGAGTGCCGTATAGTGCAGTGGTGCAGACAGGATAGCGTACACTACAGTGCTGTACAGTGTAATAGGGTACAATGCAATGGTGCATACTGGAGTAGCCTAAAGTGTACTGCTATACAGTGGAGTAGCATACAAATAAGTAGTGTTTACTGTAATAATGTAGAGTTTACAGGTGTTAAGTCTTGAGGCATACGCTGGAGTGGCGTATACTGGAGTAGCATACAGTAGAGTGTTGTACAATTCAATACCGTTAATTATAGAAGCGAAGAGTCTAGTGATGTACACTAAAGTTCCATTTTATGGAGTGGCGTAGAATGTAGTTTTGGAAAGTGAAATAGCATACAGTACATTGTGGTACACTGCAGTGGCGTATATTGCATTTTAGTAGAACTGAGTGCCATTGACTGGTGTAGCGTACAATGGAACAGCATACACTCCGGTAGTGTACCATAAAGTGGGGTACAGTGGAATAGCATATAGTAAAATAGTGTAAAGTGGTGTTGCGTACAGTTGAATAGCATGTAGTTGGGAGCAGTACAGTGTAGAGCTGACCAGTAAGCTGGCATACACTAAACTGTGGTGCATAGTATAACAAAGTAGAGTATAGTGGTGTAGACTGGTGTGGCATCCAGTGGAGTGGCACAAAGTCAATTCATACACTGGTGGGGCGTAAAGTGAAAAGTGTAATTAACATGAAAGGTACCTCATACAATGGTGTGGCGTAAAGTGTAGAGTATAATTAACATGAAAGGTATTGTAAAATTATGTGAAAAAGATGTGAATGTTATATCTAAAGAATAGGAATTTTAATATCTAAATGCTAAACTTCTGTCTGTATATATAAACATGCTCCAGGGATCTCATCTCTTGGGGCCTCTTTTTTTTTTTTAAAAGGGAAGGGCACTGACCCTATTTTAGCCCCGGGAACCCCACACCCCAAGGCCAATAATAGGTAGATGCCCCGGTGCCCACCAAGGCATCCACCAAGCACCAAACTAGGGGCTGCAAGGAGGAGCCCGACGGTTCCCACAGCTCCAGCTGGCTCCCCACATGGTGCAGGAGTCAGGCCCCTCCCTCCCTTTTAATTACTGTTACAGCCCAGAGGGACAGGGTCGCCAGGGCCCACACAGGCTCAGGGATGGTGGATGCGAGGCCCCTCCCTCCTTTAAAAAAAAAAAAATCCTGCCCTAAGGGGTGGGTTTCCCAGGACCTTCACAGGCCAGTATAACAATATCCAAGAAAATAAAACACTCAGTCAGGGCATTCTCACCTGGAAATGTAACCCTTGTACAGTCAAGAACAAAGGTGAGTTTCTGCCGTCTGGCCTTGATCACATGAACAACCTCGTCATAATCCACCTCAAATAGAGAATAGCACTCACTATGGGAGCCCTCTTGAAAGAGTTACATATCTAATGGTACATGCCACTGTCAGATCTATGTCTTAAACGTAAATCTACTAGTAATTGACAATGTATCAAAATAATATTGCTCACATTTATGTGGTGTGTATGTAATAAACTTAAAACAATAACAAATCTCAAGGCACACAGGGCCTCATTTCGATTTCAGTGGATGGCAAAGCCCGTCCGCCGAAATCTCGACGAGGAGGTTGCCGCCACTGTGGCTGCCTCCCCGCTGGGTCCATTACGAGTTTCCCGCTGGGTGAGTGGGTGGAACCTCATAATATGGCGCACAGGCCGCCACACTGTCGGTGGTCCAACCGCCACTGCGAACCTGGCAGTCATGAGACCGCCAGGGTCGTAATCAGGCCCATAGTGTGCCCTATCTAAATATATTCTGTTAATAAATCGAATGTTGGGCAAACAATGGATCATCCCAAAATAGGCACTTATTAAGAGCTTGCATATCACATCTCCGTGTGCATCAAATATTGCATTGCTCCTAGCTACTAAAATCCTATAGCCCAAATGGGAATCCGAAAAAAACACGACATCTGGGCAAAATATGTTTCCTGGTAGAACATCCACTGGACAATGTCACGGGCATGTAGATCACTCATTCGATGTGTAATTTAGCCCAAGTCTGCAAATACTACATTGTCTGCTTGTACTAATCAAAACTGCAACAAAAATTATGCAAGCCAAACAAACTGAAATAAGACATAGGCACACAAGGTACATGAAAAAGTTTGAAACTGGATGACCCATAGTGTCTCTAATTCCTAGCCAATCGCTCATAAAAGTATCAAGCTTATGTTGAAGTCTATATATACATATATATTCATACTTACTACTGTACTATTATTATAATTTTGGCTGCTTTATTCAGTCTTCATATAATTCAACTCCTCTGTCTTTTGTGTCTGATTCTTGGCAGCACCCCTTTCACAGGACACACACTACTTCAAGCCTCTCGTACCAGCCAGAAATTGTAATCTAAACGTGTGCCTTGTGTTTTAGCAGCAAAGTGTCCTGTCCATTGTTGCATTCCGCAAAGTTGAAAAAATATATTCTTGTCTTACTCTTATTCACATTTTAGGGTCTGAGCTGTGCGGTTGTTAAGCGATGTTTCGTCACAGTAAAAGCACAAAACTTAATTTCAGCAGAGGGTCTAAAGAAGAAAATATATTTCCCCCGTTCATGTATTAGATGTCTAGTCTTTGAGGACAACTGTACAGCACAAGCTCTGCACTCCAAGCTGTACATATTTAACATGTCCAAAGAGGCTTTTCTAAGAGAAAAGCGATACAAACCGAACTGGGTTGATGCTCATGGTGACGTAGTAGACTAATGTATCTACTACAAAATCTGTTTGACATTACGGTCATAGGTTTGCATCCTTAGTGGTTCACTCTTCCTTCCGTCATTCCAAAGTTGAGTGAAAGAGGACCATTCCAGTTTTACGTTTTAACTTGGTGGAAGGGGGCTCATTCTCCTTACTTCCATTAGGGCTGTTGCATCCTCGCTACTGCGCAGTCTTCAGACTGAAGAAATCACACAGGGGACAAATATGGTGCTATAGAAGCATCTGCTGGTCATAGGATGCCTCAAACTGACACCATTGCAATAAGCCAGTATGGTTCCTAACCAAGTGCAACCCAATTTCTGGTGCATGATTCACTGCACTGGTTCTTATTTAATAATGTTTTCAGTCAGAAACCAAACAATCTCCACTGTGAACCTTCTACTAATGTGCAAACATTACTGCCTTGGTCACATGAGGGGTTTCAAATGTGTACTTATTTATTTGTCTGTGGGTGGAAATGCATGTTGTATTATCCTGAATGGTGTGCTGTGGCTACATCAAATGTATCCACAGCTGCTTTTGCCACTTTACTTTATGACTTCATTATAAAGCAGTACCTGAAAAAGAAAAAAAAAGAAGGTCCAAGCATGAAGCCAGGAAACTGGTTGCAGTGGGAGGTCTACACATGTTTAATGTCATTTAGGGATGTTAGTTGGGTCTTGTATGGCAAATATTATACAATTACAGGCCTTGAAAAATCTAATGTGTACTCACTATGGTGAGTTTGATTTTAGAAGGTTGAGCTATTTTTAGCACTATTTTTAGCACTTTTGTTCTGACAAGTGAACTTAAGCTGGAAGGAACAGGCGTTATGTTCATTCAGAAAGTCAACTAGTTATAAAGACGCCTTTAAATATTGTGTTTATCTTGACATATTTGCAGTCTGTTCAAGGACAGAGGTCAAATGTCAGTTTGTCTTTTTTATAGTTGTTTCTTTTCTTATCCCGGAAAAAGATGTTTACATTTGTTTCTCTTATAATGTTTAGATGAGTGGTTCCAAACCTTTTGACTCCCGAGGACACCCACTGAATCACTACTGGAAGCAGTGGATCCCAAAGCAATTTGTATGATTTAAATTTCAAACATTAAAACAGCGATTTGCAAAAAAATACACAAACAAGTACACACCAAACAAATACTCAAATTAATAAAGATATAATCATTTTATATGAAAAAATATCAAAAAAGTTTAATGGGAAAGTTGATGCTGCATCTCGACAACTAACTTTCCAATGTTGTTTTATTTAGGAAGGCTGAATCCTCAGGTCAGATTCTACACTTCCCAAGCAATTGCTCTTTTTATTTTTTAGGTACATAATATCTGAGAAAACTTTTTCACATAAATGTATGGTGGGGAAAGGAAGTAAAACCATAAGGGCCTCTCATCTGTCCATAGCCTCCGTCACATGTAATTCAATTGTTTTATAGCACCTCTCATACCAGTGTAGGGTGTCAGAGCACTTTATAGGGGACTACAAGGTGTAGGGTTAACATGTCATCCACATTGGTAGGCATTTTCTAAGAGTGCTTGGTCTGGAGAAGCACAAGCAGAACATAACACAGTAGTTAGCATTGACATTAATAATAAGAATGTATGTCTACGCAAGCAAACCTTTTTTTTAGCAGCATAAGGAAAATGAAAGACTGTAAAAAAAAACAAACATAACTTTCGAATTTGTGCATGCAGTTTGTATGCAGCTCTTTGATGGCAGTTCATAGCTCACTGTGCTAGATTACGATTGTAATCTATGAACTGCACAGTAACAAAAGAATCTGATAAAAGCAGTCACCTATTGTGCTATGCACATAAAATACTGTTCTTTGCATGCATGATACAGGTTCGTTGCAGCAGTCATATTAACCATCTGCACTAACTTAATTGAGTCAAAACTGCCACTAGACAAAACTTCCATCTCTCTCCAGCAGGAACATTAACCACCAGAGTTATTGTGACGCATTTATTTTTGCCTGAAAGCTCCCAGATGTGCAAGGAACTTTGCACTGCTTTTAAAACTGCTGCACAAAGGAAGTAATAGATACAAAAACACGCACGTTTCAAGAGGTCCCAGCTGGAGAAGTGCCATCCTGCTGGCCCAGGCCTGCGGACCCCGTGGGAATGTGTCATGTACCTCTGGGGGGGCCATGGACCACAGGTTGGGAATCGCTGAATTACTGTTTGAAATTTAAATCGTACAAATTGATTGGGGATCCCCGGCTTCCAGTACTGATTCAGTGGGGATTCTCAGGAGTCAAAAGGTTGGGAATCACTGCTCTAAACATAAGAGAAAGAAATGTAAACACCGTTTTCCAGGATAAGATAAGAAACAATTAGTAAAAAGACAAACTGACATTTGACCTCTGTCCTTGAACAGACTGCAAATGTGTCAAAATAAAAACAAGATTTAAAGTACTCTTTATTGCTTGTTCACTTTCTGAATGAACAGAACACCTGTTCCTTCCAGCTTAAGTTCATTCCGGATTCCAGTGATTCAGTGGGGATCCTCAGGAGTCAAAAGGTTGGGAACTACTGCTCTAAATAACAAATGCATGCTGTAAATCAGTGGTTCCCAACCTTTTGACTTCTGTGGACCCCACTTTATCATTACTGGAAACCGGGGACCACCACTGAATCAAAATTTGAATCCGGGGACTCCCCACTTAGTCATTACTGAAAGCTGGGGTCTTAATATGTTAATATTATGTAACTTTCTAAGCAGTCGCGGATCCCCACAGGTTGGGAACCACTGCTGTAAATTGTTCCTCTGCTCTAGGTCTGACCATATGTAATCCATCCATTCAAGTTCGTTCACCATTAGCCCTTGAAACACTCCACTGAGCTTCAACCTTAGCTACTTATAATCAGTGCAGACCAATAAGGAAGTCACCTTTGACACAGAGTAGAATCTGAGGATCTTAGTGGTGCAACAACTTTCCACTGATCGCCTATGAT
This sequence comes from Pleurodeles waltl, assembly GCF_031143425.1. Classification (NCBI taxonomy): domain Eukaryota; kingdom Metazoa; phylum Chordata; class Amphibia; order Caudata; family Salamandridae; genus Pleurodeles; species Pleurodeles waltl. The sequence goes on from NC_090450.1 coordinate 538,785,691, forward strand.
CACATTCCCCTCTGTGAGGCTCAATTTCCTGATTGTTGAAGGCTTCATATAGTCCATCCTTCTAGGCCTTCTCCTGTCCCTCGACAGTCTCTTCAGGGATTTTACATACAATTTGTCTTGACAGCTGTTTCCAGGACAGCCTGGGGATGGGGATTCTAGCTGTCACCAGAAAGAATGCTATGAGGACCAACAGAATAATTCACAATAATCAACTAATATAAACCACATATGCTCTCCCACTCTTATTCCAGCCACAACAACACTAAGCACTGCAAGCCAAGAATGAATAAGAGCACCACTCTGGTCACTTGTGCACAACACTACACTGCTTACAACAGACCACACCAATAGAACAACCTTCCAACCAGGCACTTCCCTGCAGTGCAGCCTAAAACCCATCAGCTGGGACATGGAAAGATCTGGTGCATAGGTCTGGGCAGGGTACATTCCCAACTTTAAATTCATCGTAATAAGTTGTAGTGTTTTGACTCCTTCTTCAGCAAGCACGACTATCATGCGTGTGCACTGAAGTTATTTTTTTGTGACACAGATTGAGATGCAGGGTGTGGCTATGCGGTCTGGAGGGGAGCACCATGTGCATTATTTTTATAGGGTGCAGCTACAGTCAGCTTGGCAGGCTGTAGAGGCCTGACAGTATTGGTAGTGATATCAGTTACAGCAATAAGGCATGCCTTTTCCCCCTGTTATTGTTCCACCATTTTAAAGTTGTCTGTCAGTCTCTTGCAAAAGGGTCATTCACCCATTCACATGGCACATACATTTTCCACATATGTACAAGTCTGCATATGTAGATGATGCATGTAATAGGAGTGTGAAGCTCAAGTGACCTTTGCCACACAGGAATCCATTTTGTATTTGCTACATTCAAGTGGTAATGTGGATCAAGGGCTGTAGAGAGCACCAGCAGCAAGTGACAAATGAATTGAACGGCTCCTCCAGGTCATTCATAAATCCTTTTTAGCGGGTCAGGCATTTTGAGGGGAGGAGTAAGAGGGCTGCTTTAAAGCTTATGGATAATCCCCTAGCCTTTTCCTGGCCCACTGTCCCCTGAACGAAGTATCCCCCCCCCCCCCCCCAACTCCTCCTCCCACAGACTGCAACCACCCACACCAGTGAGCTGGCAGTTAAGTGGGACAGAATCCCTTTCTTTTGTACCGTTGTTTTAAGTCTCTTCTGGCAGGAGACTCCCACCTCACCCCACCTTCTTTCTACCACCTTGTAACAATGACTTTGGCGGACCAGTCTGAATGGAATAAGTAGTGCCTGCTTAAGGGCCGACTGTCAGAACGCACAACTACTGTCTGCAACGTTAGTATAAGGATGGGGCTGAAATTTCCTGGGTGTCAAGATTTATGTACCAGACCCATAGTTCAACATCAGTGGTGACCAAAGAACTCTTCTGTGCTCCTTGGCTGGGTTATCCACTGTCCACTACCCTTGCCAGATTCTGAACCAGAACCTGGGAAATTCAACAGCCTGCCCAGTATAGTAGCTTTGGAAACTGCTGGGGAAGGTCATTGGAGGTATCTTCGACAGAGGGCTGTGAAGAAGCTGAAGGGGCAAAGAACTGCAACAACTGCTGTATACTGAGGAGGATTTGAACTGCCCATGACAATAGGTGAGTGTTATGCCAAGAGGGCAGTGGCTCTGTAGTCGGGCTGGGATTGCCCTGAGATTTATTGAAGAGTACACCACTTACTCTGCTATGTCTTGTATGGAAAACAATCTAACCTCTTTACTACGCCAACAAGTCTGCATGTGTGAAGCAGCAACTACAATTGTCGATAACGCATGCAGTATACACTGACATCCCCAAATGAGAACATCAGTGGAGAAGGTACATCAGGAGAATTGCTGAGATTCTGACAGGTGTAGTGGATGACTTCTAGTGTCTTTATCAGTTTGTGGAACCATTGAGGGTGGTGCAATTGACCGGCTCTCAGACTAGCAAAGTGGAGCTTTCCAACCCTTTATTTTATTTTTACTTCTAATGCCTCTTTACCAGGTTAATGACAGCGCATGTGTCAGCTGCTGCCTGTACCAGTGCTTTCTTGCTAGAAAAATGGCAGTGCAAGCATCAGAAATTGTTAACTGTAAGTAGGCGGCTGCTTACAACAATGGGAGTGCTGGTACCACCAAGCCCACAGTGTGACTCATTTCCTGGACTTCCTCATGCCCACACGGACTCACAGGCTGCTTGCAAGATTCTATGGAACTGGGGTTACTTTATTGGTGCCATTTTGGTTTGTGATTCAACATTCAATAACTAACTTGTTGGATTTTTTTTTTATGATATTACCTTTCAATAGTATTGTGGAAAACTGAGGAGTACTGTTGGAAATTGTGGAGATGTATGGAGCATCTAATTCTGGGACATCAGTGACTATTTTTATTGTACTTTGACCAAATGTCCAGCATAAGCAAGCACCTATTTTTAGCGGAATAGGTGAACACATATTAAAAGGGAACACGGTGGAACCAGTTGTATGCTTATGTTGAGGTTCTGGAGGATGGTAAATGTAGTTCTAAGAGACACTTGGCATTTCTAAACCACTGTTTTGGGGCAGTAGGGTTAAAGGAATTTAAGAACCTTATACCCCTGAGTAATGCAGTAAGACTTGATTATACCAAACTGCATTTAAACAGATGAGATATGGAAAGAAGGTTAACAAGGATACATAGTTATAAACTTTACTCAAGAGCACAAAGGGAAGGTAGATCAATATGTGGTAGCTCCGATAGCAATGGCAGTGACCTGCAACTTTGAGCTTATTATACATACAGACAGGTTATAAGAGATCAAAATTTAATGAAAACTAAATCTAGAAAGGTATGGGAAAGCTGTGGAAGGGCACAGGATCATCTTTTCAAGCAACCATAGATGTAAACTGAAGGAATGAGTTATCCAAACGGTATCTTCAGGAAGTAAGAAATGATGCTGAAGACAGTGGGAAGGTCAATAAAGTATCCAAGACTCACATAAAGGATAGGATGATAAAAATTAACTCTCATGACAGTTCATAACCTTGGGAAAACAAGAAAGGTTGATGTTAGACATGTGGCAATTCAAATCATTTGGTGAATGCTAAGAATTGTCTGGTGTTTGATAAATTGCCTGCCCAATGTATGAAAAAGGTTCTACTGTGTAAGCAAGTCGCTGTAGGTAGCAGTAATGAGGATGATGTAGATTTGGGTGGGGAAAGGCACAATTCCCAAATTAGTTTACCATAATGTGATATCTTTATTGATGAATACTATGGTTGATGCCTATGCATGGTACACAATTATTGGAAGGGAGTTGCACTACATAGTGTGACCTTTTAAAATAACTTAGTCATACATAAGTCAGGCCGGGGTTATACTGGTCAAAGGTTAAACTGACAGATGCTTTTGGGTAGATCTGGTGTCTAAAGGAAGAAGAAATAAAGGAAATATGCTTGTGGTTACAAAAAGGGAGATTATTGTGTGGCAGCTTGGGATTAGACTATTTTATTTAAATTCATTCGGTCTAGAAATCTGGACCATTTAGAGTAATAAAAATAACAATCATACATGATAAAAAATATATGTTAAAAAACATAATAACAACATAAAAAACAATAATAGTCGGAACAATATAGCAATAAGATCAACAGGACTAAGCTTTTGTTCATGAATATAAATACAATAAATAGGACATGGATAAAAATGGTAAAAGAGAAGAAGATAAAAGGTAAGGTATAAAACTTTTGTCTAACAAACCAATGTGTGCAGCTATTTTCCCATAAAACCTGGCCCTCGTCAATCCAAAAAACAAATAGAGTTCCCATTTGGATAAAAGATACTTTATCAAAGAACCTATCAGAGTTCAACTATGAAAGCTATAAAAAATGGCTCTATAAGCTTGTACAATCTCTATTGATCATATAGAGGGCAACAAGTACCTACTGAAAATTCCTACTGGTACTACATAGAAAATAACAGTTGGGACTCCTTCTATAGACTGATACCAGGATGGCTCAAGTGCCCTTTGATACAATAAACCTACGACGGATGTACCAAGCCTCCGATAAATATTTGGTGACTGTAATAGCTACCACGGAGGATGAATCGTATGTACAGATTCTGGTGGCGTTTGCTCTATCCTGCAATGACATGTTTTTGCAGAGGGGAATAATCCACCTCTCTCTGGGACTCTTATACAAAGGGCAGAAGAATAATACATGCTCTGTTGATTCTTTACAGTATTGGCAAGAGATACATCTATCATTTGAAGTGGTGTTAGATGGCCAGTGGGCCGTAAAACCATTGATAGGCAATGTACCATATCTTAGCTGGAGATATAGAGCACGGGCATACGGAGGCATGGGAGGGTTCAAGAAATTCTCAGCCCAGGGTTCATGCTTGAGTTGAAGAAATTCCATTGTTAGCCTGCCCGCCCCCTTTTGGTGCAAGGAGTCTTCATTAACTTTCTCCCAATATCTGCTTATAATAAGTCTCCTAGCATTATCGGGAATTTGATCCGGATACTTCCAGTAATGGGGAAGACCTATTTTATCCCAGGCAGATTTCATCTCCTTCAGCCATGGAATTTTCTCCAGTGCCTGGGGGGCGGCTATGAGCTCTCTTATAGCCAGCCTATATGGTTCGAGTTCAACAGATTTCCATAGACGAATCCAATAGGAGAGAGGTCTTAGGGCCGCTGTGGTTTTAATGCTATTTAAACCTAGGTCGAGCCTTAGAGGGGTCATTGGTGTGCCCATACCTAACCGGGACACCTGCCTAAGAAATTGATTTTCCTTGGTTTGCAGAATGTCCAGGTTTTTGTGGGACCCCCAGAGTTCCGCTCCATATAAGGCCACTGCTCTAATTTGGACATTGTAAATCTCCGCAAGTATGTTCAGGGGGGGCTCGGAGCCTTTCTAGATCTACGAACAAGGGCACCGCCTCTTTGGCTTATAATAAGAGCCCCTTTGTCAATGGCTGCCTTCCATTTGCCTGTGGTCGATAGTCTGAAACCCAAATAGTCGAACTCTTCTACTTTCTCCAATGGAATCGAGTTCATTTCTATGTTAACGCGCAATCGTTTCTTGGAAGTACTGTAAATCATAAGTTTTGTTTTCTTGATGTTTACATCCAGACCATAGTCACTACAATAAACACAGAATTGATTGATCAAATTTTGGATTCCCATTGGCGATTTTGATAGCAGAATTGTATCATCTGTGTATAGCAGACACAGGATTTTTTCCCCACCCAGTTTCGGTGAGTCATTTATACAATTCTCTAAGTAGTGAATGCAATTATTAATATAGAGCAGAAAAAGAGTGGGTGCCAGAACACATCCCTGTCTAACTCCTTTTTTAATAGCTACGGGGTCAGTCAACTCACCCCCCTGACCACATCTAATTTGAGCGAAGGTGTTTTCATGCAGTTGGGCAATGAGTTTCAGGAGACCAAGTGGCACTCCCATATTTGATAATGTTGACCACAGCAAATTCCTGGGGATCAAATCAAATGCGGCTCTGAGCTCTATAAAGACCACATAGAGATTACCCCTCCCCAGGTCGACATTCTTCCATTTTATTGACATGAATCTTAGGGCTTGGTCAACTGTACTCACTGCAGGTCTGAATCCCGCTTGTAGGTCAGAGAGAGCTTCAGACTCCATAATCCATTCCTCAAGATGGAGCAGAAGATGTTTCGCATAGATTTTTTGGGAGTTATCAAGGAGACTAATTGGACGATAGTTGGCAGGAGTATTTGGATTTCCTTTTTTAAAAATGGGTACAATTTCAGCCCCTTTCCAAGTAGGTGGAGCGGGGGCCCCCGCTGCAATTGCATTGCAGATGAGATTGAGATATGGTGCCCATATGTCGGGTCTTGATTTATATAGATCGCCTGGGATCTTATCTGGGCCAGGGGCCTTTCCCCATTTCAGAGAATCTATTGCTGCTCTAGTTTCGGTTAGAGAGAATATAATCGGGGTGGTCTCTTGATTTATTGAGTCATTAGGGGCCCACAGAGAAGCTTCAGATGGACCTTCGTATAGTTGCCCAAAATGCTCTACCCATGATGCTGAGAGAATTGAGGAGCCAGGCGCGGCAAGGGAATCACTACAGTCATCAGCTATTAGTTTCCAAAACCTGGATGTATTGTTGGATTTGGCAGTCTCCAGAATGGTAACCCATCTGGCCTCTTCCCAGCTTCTGCGTGCCTTGGAACATTCCTTCTTGTAAGCCTTCCTGGCTGCTCTCAACAGCTCAGCATGGCCTTCTTTTATTGCTTCCAGGAGAGATAGTTGTGCCTCTCTGCAAGAATTGTCGAACCAAGGAGCGCAGTACTTTTTATTTGAATTGTTGAGAATCTTTTTTGTAAAAAGGTGTTTTAAAGATTGGAACAGATCAATGTGGGCTGCTAAAAGTCTGTCGCTCTCCCCGTTCTCATTAAGCCAGATCATACACTCCATTTGGTTGGCAAGCAGGTTGTAAATAGATGCCAGGTGTTTAGGGGAAGAAATAACAGATTCCCTTTTTAGGTTGCATCTGTTATTTGTTAGGGCCAGCTGGGAGGCATGGGTCTTGGAGTAGGGCGCTTTAAACGAAGGAAAAAGTCCTCTGGTTGATAAGATCAACGGGTCATGATCGCTTTCAATCTGCTCTTGGACCCTCATATCCAACATGTGACTCCACAGTCGGATGTCAAGAAATATGTAATCAATACGACTACTATGCCCTCCGCGCCTAAAGGTAGCTTGCAAATTTGCATCCGAGTGCGAGCGACCGTTGCAGGCTCGGAGGCCATGGGCTAGTGTGATATCAGCCAGTAAGCGCGCAGATTTATTCAATCTTGGTCTTTTGTTGGAGACTAGCTGAGGGATGCCCCAATGGGCATCCTCTTCTTTACATATTCCTTGGACTAAAGGATTAGGTTCGAAAGTGACATTAAAATCCCCTCCAATCAAGACAAAGAAGGAGGGATTGTTTTTAAGAAAACTGTCCAAAATGGACAGAACATCGGGATCAGGGTGGGAGCTCGCATTCCTGTTATAAATATTAATTAAAAGTAGAGGTTTTTCTTCAGAAATCATTAATAATAGGGCTTGCAGATCAGGGCAACCCATATCTATTTCTTCTATCTTGCACCTAAGAGAAGTATTTATCCACACAAGCAACCCTCCCGATGGTCTCCCAGAGGATGACTTGCGTGCCGGAACCCAATAGCTTTTAAAACCTAGTCTATATTTGGGTTCTAATGCCCACGTTTCTTGAAAGAGGCAGATCAGGTGATCATCAATAAGGTTACCCCATCCTGGGCTTTGTAATTTGCTTTCCAACCCTGCTTTATTCCAGCTGAGTACCTTATCGAGATCCTCTGTTTTTGTGGACCCAGCTTTATTCTGAGGATATTTCCTACAGGGGGGGGGGGAACTGCTAGGAACCATGCTATTTCCCTCAGGTATATTAGGACCAGTAGCTTTCTCACTCTGTGTCTTGTAAACCTCGCTGGATGTGACCCCAGCTATATTTAAGTTTGGTAATTTAGCCATGCGGGTAGACCCCAAAATGTGAGGAGCAATTGACAGGTTTGGAATACATTCCTCGCTTGCTTGGCATACAGTGCTTTTGGATGGTCCCTGGTTAACAAAATCTGCCAAGGTCGAAGGGACAAAAGGGTTAGAGATGTTGAGGTCAGTAGGGTGAGTGATCTCAACTTCACAATTACTCGGAGCCACTTCCGAAAGGTCATCTCCTAGTCAGTCTGCCTCAGAAAGAGATGACGAAGGGCATCTAGGGCCGAGTGCAGGGATAGACAGTGTGTGGATAGCCGGGCCAGCCCCGTATACCGGTGGCGATTGTCTACTCCAAGACGGCATGAGAGGTGGATAAAACACTTGTAGCCTGCAAAGAGAAACTTTGCCAGTTATAGGATAAGGTCTATTAGCATTTAGAAAAAGCCATTGAACAAGGTCAGGAGAGTTAAAGTTGATAACAATGCAGTCCCCTGAACCGATCTTCGCTAGGGAACCCACCCACACTACCCTTCTCACCATCAGTATTGAGGGTGACATGGAAAAAACAAACCCCGCGTTTGCGTGCAACCAATGGATAACCTTGTTTTTAAGTTCGGTGAAAGATTCAGTAGAATGAGGTTTGAGTTCAGGAACATTCGATATAATGAGAACATAAGGGCATGATTCTGGTGGTAAATGAAGCACTTTTGGTTCTAGCAAATCCCTGGTCTTGTCCCTCTTCTGGTGTTCTGGTTGTGGGTGCTCCCAAGTAGGGATACCATCTCCCGGATTAGTTACTGGGTTGTTCCATGGGGCGGTTCCTTTTGAAAGGGGAGCTAAGACCATATGGGGCTTATTCATTAAGATACTAGGGCCCTCATTCTGACCTTGGCGGGCGGCAGAGGCCGCCCGCCAAAGTCCCGCCGTCAGATTACCGTTCCGCGGTCGAAAGACCGCGGCGGTAATTCTGACTTTCCCGCTGGGCTGGCGGGCGGTCGCCTTCAGACCGCCCGCCAGCCCAGCGGGAAAGAGGCTTCCACGATGAAGCCGGCTCGGAATCGAGCCGGCGGAGTGGAAGCTGTGCGACGGGTGCAGTTGCACCCGTCGCGTATTTCACTGTCTGCGCAGCAGACAGTGAAATACATGTAGGGGCCCTCTTACGGGGGCCCCTGCAATGCCCATGCCAGTGGCATGGGCACTGCAGGGGCCCCCAGGGGCCCCGCGACCCCCCCTACCGCCATCCGGATCCCGGCGGTCCGACCGCCGGGATCTGGATGGCGGTAGGGGGGGTCGGAATCCCCGCGGCGGTGCAGCAAGCTGCGCCGCCGTGGAGGATTCAATGGGGCGGCGGTACACTGGCGGGACCCCGCCAGTGGTGCCGGTCCGACCGCGGCTTTACCGCCGCGGTCGGAATCCCCATTGGAGCACCGCCGGCCTGTCGGCGGTGCTCCCGCGGTCCTCCGCCCTGGCGGTCAAAGACCGCCAGGGTCAGAATGACCACCAAGGTGTTTTGACGGAGCTGGGCCAATCTTGGTTTGAATAGGAAGAAAGAATTTTGGGTATTTGGCCAGTGGGTCTGTTAGCAGTAATGAGATCATGATTGGGGAGGGGATGGGATTGAGTTTCTACAGGTGGAGAAATTATTGGTAGCTGGCTATTAATAAGACTTTCCAGTTTGTCCTCAATTGTTTGGAGACGGGTAAAAATAGGAAGGAGTAGTTTTGAAAGCTCATCTCTTATGAGATCCCTAGTATACTCATTTGCATGAGGGTCGTTGATGTTGTGTGAGGGGATTAATGCCATATCCTTAATAGAAGGTTGAGCCAAGTTAGAGGGGCTCAAAGTCCTGGATCGTTTGTTTTTAAAAGCGGGTTCCCTTCGTTTCCTTTTTCCTTTAGTATTAGAATCTGTTAAAGTAAGGGAGCCTTCAATTGAAGGACTCTGAGCCAACAAAATTGGTGCAGCACGTGTGGTGATTACAATTGGAGTTTCATCTTGGACCTCCTGGGGGATTTTAGACGGGGAGGGGAAAGGGGTAGTCAGTGCAGACTGTAATTCTGATCGCAGGTTGGGCTGTGGGGCTGAACTATCATGAACTAGGCTATTAATTGAAGAAGGGGGGGCAGCTAAACGTCGCTGCACTAATTCTATTTCTTTTTCAAGTTCCCCAACAGCCTTTTGCAGAAAACCATCTAGGGTTTTCTTAGAGTGCTGCTTTCCTTCCAAGCCCCCCCCACGTCGTCGGCCCATTTTTCTTGAAACCAGGGACCTTTAGTGAGCTCCCGGTTTATAGTGGTATTTAGGCCTTTGGGACCCACACTCTACCCCTATAGCGCGATTGATGAGCTTCTCAGACCCTACTGTTTGTAGATCCCAAAAACAAGACCACAATCAAATATCCCAAGTGTATATGTATATAACCTGGCCCAACCACTTTTCGGGCGCAGAACGGGTAATGAATTTTAGGCTCCTGCCCCTGGAAGAAGAGAGGTGCCGCCTCCTTCCGCCCTCCAAGAAACGTGATTCAATAGGGAATTATATGGTGGATTGAGGAAAATTCAACTGAGTACACAACAAAACCTGCGAGTAACCGGTTTGGGTTGATAGTTTTCCACGTGCTTGGTGGGGCCTGGGGCTCTATGGAAAAGCTACCCACACACCGAGAAAAGGAACTTAAATTCTCCTTCAGGCAGCCAAGGGCAAGTTAGTTGTCAGGACCACGTCTTTGAATAGATGACAGGGGGGTGGCCCTGCCCTGCCTCTTCCTGGCAATGACGGGCACAAACAGCGCTTCCCGCGACGGCGGGAGCGCAAATTCAGTTTAAAGGGCTCCTGCCCCTTGTCCTTCCTCCCGGCACAAACAGCGCTTCCCGCGACGGCGGGAGCGCGAATTCAGTTTAAAGGGCTCCTGCCCCTTGACAAGCCTCCCGGCACCAATCAGCGCGTCCCGCGACGGCGGGAGCGCGAGTACAATTTAAAGGGCTCCTGCCCCTTGTCCTTCCTCCCGGCACAAACAGCGCTTCTTGGGATTAGACTAGAACCTCGAGTCATTCCTCCGCTATATGTGGTTGGAAACAACGGTGTGACTGAATAGGATGAAATTGCCAAGTATGCTACACTGGAAAATAAATATCCTGACGTGTTTCAAAGTGGGCTGTGGAAGTTTTAAGTGTTCAAAAATATAAAACTGTTATCAAGCAGGGGGGTTTTCCAGTGAGGCAATGATTAAAGAATATCCATTAACAGAGCACAACTGAGAAAGATAATTGATAACCTGTGTACGATTATATTACTAAGTGAAAGTTCAGGTTGGTAATAAACTATTGATATTGCCTTAAAAAGCTTGGTGCAATCAAGACTATGGCGGTCATTCTGACCCTGGCGATCAAAGACCGCCAGGGCGGAGGACCGCGGGAGCACCGCCGACAGGCCGGCGGTGCTCCAATGGGGATTCCGACCGCGGCGGTAAAGCCGCGGTCGGACCGGCACCACTGGCGGGCTCCCGCCAGTGTACCGCCGCCCCATTGAATCCTCCACGGCGGCGCAGCTTGCTGCACCGCCGCGGGGATTCCGACCCCCCCTACCGCCATCCAGATCCCGGCGGTCCGACCGCCGGGATCCGGATGGCGGTAGGGGGGGTCGCGGGGCCCCTGGGGGCCCCTGCAGTGCCCATGCCACTGGCATGGGCATTGCAGGGGCCCCCGTAAGAGGGCCCCTACATGTATTTCACTGTCTGCTGCGCAGACAGTGAAATACGCGACGGGTGCAACTGCACCCGTCGCACAGCTTCCACTCCGCCGGCTCGATTCCGAGCCGGCTTCATCGTGGAAGCCTCTTTCCCGCTGGGCTGGCGGGCGGTCTGAAGGCGACCGCCCGCCAGCCCAGCGGGAAAGTCAGAATTACCGCCGCGGTCTTTCGACCTCGGAACGGTAACCTGACGGCGGGACTTTGGCGGGCGGCCTCCGCCGCCCGCCAAGGTCAGAATGAGGGCCTATGTATTGATTTACATTGTGTGAATAAAACTATGTGGGTGGACAGTTGTTGCCTACCTAGCTTTCAAGAAATGCTTTCCCGATGATAATGTGTTCTTTCCTATTGACTTTAAAAGTGCATGTCATCAAGTGAAATTGGCAAAAAAAAAAAAAAAAAAATCAAGGCACATTACAGTGTTCATAACACCTGAATGTTCTTTCCAATATAAGAGGACGCAATTTGGGTTAGCAAGTGTTGCAGCAGTGCTTCAAAGGTACATGAACCAAGAAATAAATGGTAGGGAAGAAACCAAAGCCTTTCAACATGACATTTTAGTTTTTGGGAAGATCAAAATTAATAGGATAATAACTTGAGGATATTCATATCTGCTTTTCAGCGTGCTGGATTAAGTAATATATGTTGCAAGTGCAAGTCTGACACAATTTTTAGGACATAACATTTCCAAGCATGGTGTACAGTCCAAGGATGACCATAAGTTACAGTGAAAGAACCAGAGTCAAAATCTGTATGGGAACTTATGTTGTGTTTGGGATTTTTTGCGATTTTAAGTTAGATTAATTAATAACTATTCTACTATGGTAGACTCTTATGAAATAAATGTTACATTTGTATGGGCGAGGTGAGAGGCAAGTCATATAAAGTAATTAAAAAGGAAGCATTAAGCAAACTGTGGTTGGAACCATTTGTGCTTGGTACTAAGTGCCAGATGTACGTACCATTTTAATTGTCACAAACAGCCCGATTTGCAGAATCGGGCCGTCTGCGACTAGAAAAAAAAAACATTTTGGTATGTACAAACCATATTTTGATATTTCAGTGATCTATTTACTGAATCACAAAATAGGTTTGCGAGTCGCAATTAGGAAGGGATGTTCCATTCCTAACTGCGAGTCACAGTGCGATGTAGGAATGTTTTGTGACCGTGAAATGCGGTCACAAAACAATCACAGTTAGCACCAGTTTCAAATTGGTGCTAACCCATTCGCAAATGGGAAGGGGTCCCCAGGGCACCCCTTCCTCTTTGTGAATGGTAGCGGAAATATTTTTTTCTGGGCTGGCATTGCCTCAAAAATGAAAGGAAAAAACTTTTCATTTTTGTTTTTGAAATGCATCTGATGGGCTGCATTTAAAAATAAAATTAAAAAAAACCTGCTTTATTTAAAAGCAGTCACAGACATGGTTATCTGCTGTCCCAAACATGCCACCATCCTTGTGAGGGCTGCTATTCCCAATGGGGTAGAAAATTGCGACCTACCTCATGAATATTTATGAGGTAGGTAATTTGTGACCCCATTGGGAATCGCAAACAGTGTCATTGACACTGTTGTACATCAGGTTTTGCGACTTGCGAGTCACTAAGACTTGCAATTTGCAACTCGCAATACCTAATATTCGTACATGTGACCCTAAATATGTCATTTTCATTGATGAGTGTGGGTATGGTTTTGTAGCGGTTTTAATGGAAAAGGATGACGAAGAATGGATCATGGCTTATGGCTCAATAGATTTACACTTAGCAGAAAAAAAACAATTTGGTAATAGAAAAAGAACTAGTTGTGCAAATAATTCACTTGTAGAATGGATCTAGTTGAGCTTGCCTGATCATATGAAAATTTTAGGATGTATTTATCTGGAACGAAGTTTATAAACAGAACTGACTATAAACCTTTAGTCAACATGTTAGCACCAGGTGGAGAAAGACCTAGGACTGCAAGGTTGGCAATGAAATTGCAAGCCTTCCAATTTTCTATCGATAATGTTCCAGGAAGAGTAAAAAAACGTATCCAATGCATTATTTAGACTACCTTTGAAAGACCTTATGTTTAGTGAGTGAAATGACAATCAATGTGAGGTCGTGGTCACATATGAAGAGGACTTGGATAGAGTTGGGAAGGACCAATGTGGGAGTTTTCTATGAAGAGATCTGGAGCCACAAAATGCACAACAATAAAGTTTTATGCTTTGTTTTATGTACTTGAGGTTAGGTTGGCTCATCTCATCGATGGATACATGGAAAGATTTGGATTTCAGTAAACTATGAGTTGAACTATCGATGGAAAAAGGCACTGTGTTGGGAGGCAATAAAATGTTTCTCCTGGTTGGAATAAGAAGACTCAACAGTGATGTTGTATCCTGTAGGACAGCTGTATGTCTTGTATAAAGAGGGAGGTATGGGAACATTGATGGTGGACTTCTAAGGATGGTGGCAATGATAGATGGGTAAAGAACTGCAAGGCATTTAAGAAATTTCAAGATGGCCAAGAACTGCAAAGTGCTGTTTTGTCCAGTGGAGTGTCCGGAAGATCCATGGAGCTGGCTGGCAATTAATTTAATGGGGCCTTTTTTTTTTAACCACAGAAGGAATCATATGCTGTTGTACTGGTGGACTACTTTCCAGAGTTGCTGAAGGTGTAAATCGTCACCTCCATAAAACGAAGATTGCATTTAATTTTTAATGGATATTTATATTTGCGAGAGTTCACAGGAGGAGATGGTGTTGAATAATGGATTAATGCTTAGATCCATCAAAATGCCAGAGGTGCTGAAGGCTAGTAGAAATAAACATTTTTGCTTACTGATGTACTGCCCAGAAGGGTTGAACATTTCAAACAGGCGGTGAAGGTAGCTTTTCAATTGGCTGTTAAATCTAGAATTTGTTGGTAGAAAACTTTGCAAGTAATGTTACTTTCTCCTCAAACAACTATGAATGCAGTTACACGGAAATCTCATTTTGAGTTTTTCAGAAGGAAAATTGCTACCAAGTTTGTGCCTCTGTGGGTGATGAGGGTGTGTGGTGTTGGAAATAAGAGATCAGAAGGAGATGTTGAAATTAGAGTAAGTTAAAACATAACGGGAGGAGGTCGACAAGGTATGTGAATGTCACGGATTTAACGTAAGAATACAAGAGACCAGGAATATGTATTGAACAAACAGTAGTGATTAGGAAACCAAGAGTGGAGGGTAGAGGAGGTGCTTTTTGCTCAAATCCAGTGGGTTGAGGCGATGTACAAGTCAGCGGTTAGATTAGAACGAAGAAGAGTCTGTAAAATGGGCAGGATTTCATAAGGTCATCATAAGAGCAAAGAACTGTGTAAGTTTGGCCTGAATGAAGAAATTAGAGGTGGCATGGTTGATGATGGTAGTAAGGTAGAAGGTAGTATTTTTTCCTGATGTAAGGTGGGTGGGTGAAGCTGCTGTAGATCAGGATGGGCCAAGACTAAGACGAAAGAAATCTAAGTAAGGAGCTACTGAGATTTTGAAGATAACAACATGGATTTCAAGTGAAATTCAGACTTTGAGTTGAACTTCTGTATTAGATTTAAGACTGTTTTTGTAGATATGTGCATTCATTGTTATTTTTGTGTGGATTGTTGATGCAGAAGATGTGTAGTACATGGTGTGTCTGAGCAGAGTGTGGAGAAGGGTCATTGAGGAGTGTGTGAGGTAGAAGGTTAGAATGGGAGCAAGGAGAGAATGTTATGAATCAAAATGTGAGGATGGTTACAAGCTGGGCAGGAAGTATAATCAATTTCATCCAGAAATGCCAATAATTGTATTTTGGAAAATAAATGTATCTGTTTACTACGCAAACACCTTTGCGTGTCTAAGGCAGATACAACACTTCAGTAATATTCCCTGACCCAAAGAGCTCCCAGTTAAATGTCTCAGATGCATTTGAAATTCCATTCACTTATTCCCAGGCAAATCATTAAACCAACTATTAATTTTGGTTGTACACCACTCCTTCTACTACCTGAAGAATTGTGCTATTGCAGTCTAAATGAACAAAGACTTAGGGACTGATTTAGATCTTGGTGGTGTTACCGTCAAACCAGCACAGCGACACGTGCTGTATTTAGATGTTACAACCCTGCAGGCGGTGTACTGGTGATGCTTTGCTGAGGGAAGGAGGACATCTCAGGGCCCAATGGACATCAGACAATGGCAGTGGCTATGGAACCGAGAAAAGTCTCTCACACACACACTGAGCCTTAGCCATGTGTCCCCCTGCGGAACACACTACAGAACACACCCATTATCTATTGCTATTCCACCACCACACAACACGTACATGCCGGAAACACACATTGATGTACATCCATGACACAACATACGCACACTATTGATACAATACCCACACAGGACAACCAACACAGCTACAAACTAATCTACACCAACACGCTCACACATCATGAAAAGAAACACCACACAATAACACTCACCTGAATATTGCATGCAGCAGCACAACACCATTGCCATATGCAAGAGGCACACATACTGAAACAGCACCCTCACCCACTTCAGCTCCCTCTGCCTCAGCAAATGGCATCGCAGACACACACAACTGAATCACAAATACACACACACAAAACAAGACAAGTACAGGTCTCCTTGGTATGCGCACACATGGACACAGCTGAAAAGTGCGATTGTACCGTCTTTGTGGTACCAGCATTCATTTGCCAATGAATGCAGACACCAAAATGGTATTTGTGCATGTGTGCGATGTGTTGTGTACCAGTATGTCCCCATCCATGTCTGACCCACTTGTGTCCCTGACATATGCATGTCACAGTATTTAAAAAAAATGACTGTGACATGAATATGTCTGCAGTAGTCCCGAGCTCATGTGCAGTGACCACCTAACGTACACAGCCAATGCGGGTTCCCTACCTTCGTGGCCATTGACGTAAAAGGGGGGGGGGCTTCTGTTTCTTCAGTGGTCCAGTGGCAGCAGCGACCAGGGGTGTTGTCCAGCTGTCCAGCCGTGTGCAGCCAGAAACAGAAGTGGAATCCGGAACAAAGGTGAATTTTCACCCCTTCTCCCCCCCCCAATCTGCCAACTCAGAACGCCATATTTTGCTTGCTGGTAAGGCACATCTAAATCAGCACAGCGGTAAGTGTGGGTGGCGGAGTCGGCGGGACTCAGGCGGGTTAAAGTCTATGGGACCACAAACATCTAAATTGGGTGACCGGACCATCAAGCCGGGGGACAAGGTTTCCATTGAGAAAGTGGCAGTGGCTCTGTTACAGCCAACTTCTAAATCAGGACCTTCGTCACTGCTTCGTATTGCAATGATAAATTAGCTATTTTCCAACCTGTCACAAAAAATAATGACATCGCTTTGGTACTTTACAGCACTTCCTGTAAATAGCTTTACTCAGGGGTGTGGAATTTAACAAAATATCTACTTGTCCATGGGATAGGTCGCTTCATAATTTTACTTGTCCTGTAAAAAATCTACTTGTTCCGTGGGTGCCATGGAGTGCAGTGGCAAATTATGGCAGCAATCTCATTATATAAGAGCTCTGATATATGCCAGGGCTAATACTAAAGCAGGGCATGAATACTAGTAATTCCTTATTTTGCCATCGTTCTGCAGATTTACATACTGGGGCTGGACAAAGTGGTAAGCACAGTTCCAAAGTTGGAATGCCCTTTTGAGTCCGTGCAAACCTACTAACTTGCATGTTTTAAGGGTTTTCACCAGCTCTTCACTAATCATTTCCTATACTGACAAAAGCTGAAAATTTACTCTTGACAAAGGCAGAAGTAAAACCTCTTCCAGGGTTGGGAAAAAAAGTAATTCAGGAGTGTGGAATTCCTATAGCCCGACGCCCAGGATATATTGTCTCTGGTCAAGGGCAACAAGTTTTGAGATTTACTTTGTCCTTGGGACAAGTAGGCCCAACTCCTTAGAGCACAAACGCTTTGGGTGCCAGTTTACAGTACAGTATGGATCAGGGAAGGGCATTGTTTGTGTGTCTGTATGTAACTGCTGTTTGAACTTGTAGTTATGGTTCATTAATGCAAAGCCTTTATTATTAGGGTCTGTGCTCTTAGGAAATTATGTAAGCTCGGACTGCACTACTGACAGTGGTTCCAATATAGAAATGTGTTCACATGTTTGCAAAGTTTAACAATATGAAGCTTATGTATAACACTCAAGGAATGCTCTCTATTTAGATGCAAGTATTTAGAGAAGTTTGAAATCAAGACGGATAATGTCTTGCTTTCAAAGTAAAATATTCTTTTAAAAAAATGCAACTGGGAAAAAAGTTGTGCTAAACTAGTGTGAAATTTTAGGAACCATTTCTTTGAAGCATCATTTAGTAAAATCTGTTGCTGCACGCTAGTATTAGCAATAAATAGCGGTAGGAAGTTGGCTTTGTACATACTATCTCAAAGTGAGAGATAGTGTGCACAGAGTCCAAGGGTTCCCCTCAGAGGCTGATAGTGGCAAAATTAGATGATTCTAATGCTCTATTTTGTGGTAGTGTGGTCGAGCAGTAGGCTTATCAGAGGGAAGGGTTAAGCATTTGTTGTACACATACAGGCAACAAATGAGGAACACCCGCTCAAAGACTTAACTCCAGGCCAATAGTTGTTATATAGAAAAATATATTTTCTTAATTTATTTTTAGAACCACAAGATTCAAGATTTGAAGTAAATACATAAAACGCAAGGTACTCCACACAGGTAAGTAAGGAACTTTGAATTAAAGCAGTAGTACACACAGTATAGGTTAAAATGGCAATAATCTATTTTAAAAGTGGAAACAGTGCAAAAAATCAACAGTTCCTGGGGGAGGTAAGTAAAGCACTTACAATTTCAGTCTCCTGGGCATAGGCAGCCCTCCGTTGGGGGTTCAAGGCAACCCCAAAGTCACCGCACCAGCAACACAGGGCCGGTCAGGTGCAGAGGTCAAAGGAGGGCCCAAAACACATAGGTGCCTATGGAGAACAGGGATGCTCCGGTTCCAGTCTGCTGGCAGGTAAGTACCCGTGTCCTCGGGGAGCAGACCAGGGGGGTTTTGTAGAGCACTTGGGGGGAAGGGGGGACACACAAACAGGCACACAAAACACACCCTCAGCGGCACAGGGGCAGCCGGGTGCAGTGTGCTAAGCTGGCGTTGGGTTTGCTATAGGAAGCAATGGAGGGACCGGTGGGTAACTTAGGTGATGCAGGCAGTGCACAGAGGGGCTTCTCGGGCCAGCCACCGACTGGGCTAGGAAAAGGGCCATCTGCTGGTCACTCCTGCACTGGAGGTTGGTTCCTCTCGGTCCTGGGGGCTGTGGGTGCAGTGCTTGGTCCAGGCGTCGGGTTCCTTGTTACCAGGCAGTTGCGGTCGGGGGGAGCCTCTGGATCCTCTCTTCAGGCGTCGCTGTGGGGGTGCAGGGGGGGTCGTCTCAGGTTACTCACGCAGTCGCAGTCCCCTGGGAATCCTCTCTGCAGTGTTTGTTCTCTGGAGCTCGAGCCGGGGGCGTCGGGTGCACATGTGAAGTCTCACGCTTCCGGCGGGAAGAGCGAGTTCTTTAAAAGTTGCTTCTTTGTTGCAAAGATGTTGCTGTTGTTGAACAGTGCCCCTGTTCTTGGGAGTTTCTTGGTCCTTCGGGTTCAGGGCAGTCCTCTGAGTCTTCAGAGGTCGCTGGTCCCTGTCAGATGCGTCGCTGTGCAGGTTCTTTGAGTCTGGAGACAGGCCGGTAGGGCTGGGGCCAAGTCAGTTGTCGTCTCCGTCGTCTCTGCAGGGCTTTCAGGTCATCATTCCTTCTTCTTTGTGTAGGTTGCAGGAATCTCATTTCCTGGGTTCTGAGGTGCCCCTAAATTCAGGGGTGTGTTTAGGTATGTGGGGGCAGTAGCCAATGGCTACTGTCCTGGAGGGTGGCTACACCCTCTTTGTGCCTCCTCCCCGAGGGGAGAGGGGTACATCCCTAATCCTATTAGGGGAATCCTCCAATCTCAAGATGGAGGATTTCTAAAGGCAGGAGTCACCTCAGCTCAGGACACCTTAGGGACTGTCCTAACTGGTGGGTGACTCCTTGTTTTTCTCATTATCCTCTCCTGCATTGCCATCAAAAGTAGGGAGAGTGGCCTGAGGGGCTGGCATCTCCACTAGCTGGGATGCTGTAACAAAAGGCATGAGCCTTTGAGGCTCACCGCCAGGTGTTACAGTTCCTGCAGGAGGAGGTGAGACGCACCTACCCAGTGCAGGCTTTGTTTCTGTCCTCAGAGAGCACATAGGCTTTCATCCCAGGGGGGCAGAAACTCGTCTCAGTGGCAGGCTGACACAGACCAGGCAGTCCTGCACTGAAGGATTGGGTAAAATACAGGGGGCATCTTAATTTTCTAATAAATCCAACACTGGCATCAGTGTGGGTTTGTTAGTCTGAGAAGTTTGATACCAAACTTCCCAGTATTCAGTGCAGCCATTATGGAACTGTGGAGTTTGTTTTTGACAAACTCCCAGACCATATACTTAATATGGCCACACTGTGCTTACAATGTCTAAGAATGGACTTAGGGCCAGATGTAGGTAGGTTTAAAATTGCGACTTGCAATTTGCGAGTCCGTGCGACTCGCAAATTGCAAGTCGCAATTTGCTATGCAGAAAGGTGTCTCAGACACCTTCTGCAACTCGCAATGGGGTCGCAAAGACCCACCTCATTAATATTAATGAGGTGGGTCGCAGTTTGCGACCCCATTGCGAGTATGGGCAATCACGGGGATGGTGGCCTGCTGGAGACAGCAGACCACCATGTCTGTGACTGCTTTTTAATAAAAACGAATTAAAGGAAAATGAGCTGCACTTGGAAAAAAATACCGAAACCTTTAGTTTCGGGTTTTTTCAGAGCAGGCAGTGGTCCATTGGACCACTGCCTGCTCTGAAAAAATATTTTTGTTTCCATTCACAAAGGGGAAGGGGTCCCATGGGGACCCCTTCCCGTTTGCGACTGGGTTACCATCCACTTCAAGTGGATGGTAACTGCGATTTCATTTGCGACCGCTTTCGCGGTCGCAAATGAAATTGCATAGCATTGCAAGTCGCAAATAGGAAGGGAACACCCCTTCCTATTTGCGAGTCGGAAATTCATTTTGCGAGTCGGATCCGACTCGCAAAATGCATTTCTGCATCGCGGAGAGGCTTTTGCGCCTCGCAAACGGTGTTTTTCGCCGTTTGCGAGACGCAAATCCTTTCCTACATCTGGCCCTTAGACACTGTAGGGGCATATTGCTCATGCAGGTATGCCCTTACCTGTGGTATAGTGCACCCTCCCTTAGGGCTGTAAGGCCTGCTAGAAGGGTGACTTACCTATGCCACAGGCAGTATATTGTGTGCATGGCATCCTGAGGGAGGATGCCATGTCGACTTTGCCTTTTTCTTCCCACCAACACACACAATCTGCAATGGCAGTGTGCATGTGTTAGGTGAGGGGTCCCTTAGGGTGGCACAACACATGCTGCAGCCCTTAGGTACCTTCCCTGGTCACAGGGCCCTTGGTACTACTGGTACATTTTACAAGAGACTTATCTGTGTGCCAGGGATGTGCCAATTGTGGAACAATGGTACATTTTTAAGTGAAAGAACACTGGTGCTGGGGCCTGGTTAGCAGGGTCCCATCACACTTCTCAGTCAAGTCAGCATCTATATCAGGCAAAAAGTGCGGGGTAACTGCAACAGGGAGCCATTTTCCTACAATAGCCATAATGGAAATCAGTGTAACCAGCTTCAACAAGATTATGGGAAGCATGAAAATAAACAAACATTGGCAAAACCAAAAGGTTGACATTGGTGGTCAGCCTTTTGTTTTGTCAATGTGCATCTTGTCTTGACATGGTTTTAGTAAAACGTTACTGTTGTGAGTGCTGCCGGGCCCTAACAATCATAACAAACATTGGCAAACAGCAAAAATATTTTTGGGTCTCAAAATGCACACATTTCCACAGTAGTTCTTGGTGCTAAACAAAATTACTTTGTGTGTTGATACGCTTCTTGTGGAAGACCAGAATGCTTTCACTCACAGTTAAGCCAACTGATAGTTAAAGAGATAGAATTTTACTGAAAACCAAAGATCTTGGTTAATGCCAGACCTAACTAGAGGACAATGTCCAAAGTAAAAAATAAAAAAAAATGAAAATCACCAAAGGGCACATATAGTATATGTCCATGCATTAGTACAGATTTACACCTTTCATTAATTCATAAGAATTTACTGAAATTTGCAAGGAAATTGTACTCCTAGGAAATATTTAGGAATTGCATTGTAGCACAAGCAAATGTACTTAAGTAGATTTGCTCACATGAAAACCTGGTGAACGTTTACAAGTTCACTTTCCCTTCAACCTCTTTTTCCCCAACCCTGGAAAAAGTTTTACTTCTGCCCTTGTCGGGAGTAAATTTCCAACCTTTCTCAGTATGGGAAAGGATTAAAGAAGAGCAGGTGAAAAAACGCCCAAAACATGCAAGTTTGGTTTGCACAAACTCAAAAGGGCATTTCAACCCTGAAACTATTGCTTTCCACTACCTCCAGCCCCAGTATGTAGATCTGCTGAAAAGTGGCAAAATAAGAGCATTACTAGTATTCAAACCTTACTATAGTATGAGCCCTTGCACATTCAGAGAGGCTATTATCAGAGCTCTTATTTAATAATAAAGCTGCCATAATTTTTCGTTGCACTATGTGGTACCATAAGTACAGGTGTATATATATATTTTTTTTTTTACACAGGACAAGTAGATTCATGAAGCAACCTGTCCCATGGATAAGTAGATATTTTATTAGATTCCACACCTGTGGTGGTTGGAGGGAAAGTGAACTTGTAAAAGCTGAACAGATTTTCGCACAAGCAAATCTACACACGCGTATTTGTTCACGCTAAAATACAGTTCAAGTATTTTCTAGGAGTATTTTCTTGGTCTACTTCTGTAAATTAGTTAAATATATAAATGTGCGCTAATGCAAAGACATATACCATGGGGGCACTTCTGTGACTTTCTTTAAGAACTGGGACACTAATTAGGTATGGCGTTAACCAAGACATTTTGTTTTTGTTAAAATTCTGTCTCTCTCTCTATAGCCATCTATCGGCTGGGTTCACTGTGAGCGATAGCTTTCTGCTCTTTCACAAGTAGCATATCGGCACACAAGGTAGTTTTGTTCCGTGCCAGGAACTATTGTGGCAATCTGTGCTTTTTAAGAGCAAAAAATATTTTTGCTTTTTGCCAACGTTTGTTATAATGGTGAGGGCCCAGAGGCTCCCACAACAATTAAGTTTTACAAATGCAGTATCAAAACAAGACAGTGACAAAACCAAATGCTGGACCACCAATATCAGAGCTAGTAGCTTTACCAGAGCTTGTTTATTTTCATGTTTCCCATAATCTTATTGAAAGTGGTTACCATGATTTTCCATTGAATATTTTTGGGAAATACTAGCATTCATCAACAGATTTGACTAAATGATGTTTTAAGAAATGGTACCTAAAACTTCACAGTAGATTAGCAAAACATTTTTTTCCTAGTTTCATTTTTTTGTGAACATTTTATTTTGAAAGCAAAAAATAATCAATCTTGATTTCTGCATGTGTTGATCAGCACCAACAACTCTATAGCGGTATTATATTTGAACAGCATGGGGGTCTCTCTCTCTCAACCTTGTGGCCTGGAGGGTTGGGATCTGGGCAGAGAAACATCTGCTCTCCCTAACAGTGAACCATAGCAAGGGAAAAGACAATAAAATAGCAGACAGGCTAAGTAGGGTCCTCTCCTCATCTCAAACCCTATACCTCTGTCCTCTGGTGTTTTCCCCAAATATGTCACAGGTTCGAAGTACCATTTATAGACCGGTTTGTTTCAACAGAAAGTACTCAACTTAAGTTCTTCTCTCGATATCAGGATACAGAAGCATGGCGGGTGGTAGATGTTCTGTCTCCACCCTGGCCTCTTCAGTCTCTATAAGCTTTCTCATCTATTCCTCAACTCCTCTCAAGGACTCAGACAGTGTGTGAAAATCATAGTAGTAGTCCTGTTCTGATTGAAACGCTCTTGGTTCCCTATCCTGAAGGGCGCAGCTGTTCTCAGACCTTGGAGAATCACACTGCCCCCTCCCCCAAAACCCCACTTTCGGTATTAGGTCCACAGGGTGTCAAACTCTTCAGAGGCTGGCTTGGTCGGTCTTGGAGAGTGAGATGATTGGGCTCCAGAGAAGTGGGGTACCTCAAGACTTAGCTGAGATTACTGAGGGTTCTACACACCCCTCCATACTAAACTCTTACAACAAGGATTGGAAGACGTTTGAGGTTTGACTTGCCTCCAAAACCATTTCTTCTGTCCAATGAAGCTCATATGTTCGTAAGTTTCTTCTTTTTGGGTTCAGAAGCAGATGACAGTGACTACTCTGGGAGCCCAGTGGGATGTGATAAGAACACTTAGAGAACTGTAACACTGTTCCTGCATTGCTTTTGACTTATTGGTCAGACTCTTGAAGAGTTTTTCCCCCCATTCTTGACCTGTATATAGGTCTTTGGTTCCTCCCCGGGACTTGACTTTAGTGCTTAATTCGCTGTGGGGAATACCTTTGGAGTCCATTAGTTGGATTGGGGTGTGGGGAGGGGGGAGTCAGAGGTTTGTGGTTGCTTTCTGCTAACATATGTTGTGGGAAATGTAATGATAGTTTTCACCACCTGTTCTACAATTCAGTAGAGTTAAATCCAGAAGAAAACAAAGGGGTTAATAAGGAGGACTGATTAATGTTAGATCCCTGCACAAACATGCTCTGGACATTTACAATATTCTAAATGATGATAGTTTAGATGTTCATTTTAGGACAGAGACAGGGCTGAATGAAGACCCATGCCCAGACTTGCAGTTTGCTATTCCAGAAAATTATGTGGGGGTTCATCCAGACAGATCGGATGGAGTCACCATCATTTCTAAGAGTATAAATGTAAAACATTCAGGTTAGATGAATTGCAAGATGTAGAGGCCCTCAGCTTTGTTATCGTGCTGGAAGGACAACACTCCTTAGCAGGAGCAAAGATGTTGGGCCACCAGGTTACCCAGGAGACTTTGTATCCTCACTCGTACTTATACTAATTGTCTTTAATATCCACTTGGATGAGGTGGAGGACTTATGGACCTCTCGATTAGTAGAATTCTTGGCCTCTCTGAATTCAAATAAAAGTAATACTGGCCTGACACACAGAGCAGGTCATGCCATTGATGGCATTGTTTCTAACCTTTTGATACAGAGGGAAACGCACCGACCTGTGTCATGGTCTGACCACTTTTGGCTCCCATTCTCCTGGCAGCTGAATAGTTGGAAGGAATGGAGACCATCTTCTCCTTTGAATGAAATGAGGAATTGGGGTAAAGTCTCAGTTGATGACCTTAGGAAGGTCTTGTTAAGACTCCAAACCGGTAATTCCAGATCTGTTGTGCAGGGAGATATAGTTATTAGGTCTTGGCTCAGGAAAGCAGCTGATCCTGTAGCTCAGCTTACAGTATCATACAACACTAAAACTAGGCGTTCAGCATGGTGGTACACTCAGGAGCTGGCACAGGAAAGAGCTGCATGTAAACAAATTGAGAAGAACTTGGCGACATGACTATTTGGGAGCTGGCAAGACTAGATATAAACCAGCCTTGAAAAACTATCACCAGAATCTCAAAAGCGCTGGTTGCAATTTTTAATCTCTGTGCATCAAGGAAGAGAATAACAATGGGAAGGATATCTTTTTATTTTGTGGCTAGTTTCATGGGCCCTAAAACTAAATCCCCCATTGGAGCCTAGCCAGTCACTTTGCTCTCAACTTAGTGACTTTTTGAAGCTAAAATCCTACAGGTTCAGGCTAGACTTTTAGAGAGGAATAGGCCTGTGTCTAGGTTGGGAGAGGGAGATTTTGCTAGCCCTTCAGCAGATGCCAAACTGTTGACTCTTTGTGTTCCATCTCTGGAGGAGACAGTGGCATTTGTAAGTCAGGTCCCCCAGTTGATCCCATGCCACCTCAAACCTTGAGGTCTATCTCATGCATCATTGCTCTGATAGATCTACTACAATATATATATACTCCGTTGGCATATTTGTTGGAGTCCTTTGGTGTCAAAGTTATTTCATATACAGTGGATACGCAGCTTTTAATTGCTTGACAGGGATTCTGCAAAGGCTAAGGATGCACGGGTATGGTTGCACTGCTTGGCAGAAACACTGCAGTGCAATTCGGACAAAACGGAAATTCTCCTGTTTCAGCAGAATCCCCTTCAAGTTTGGGAGGGAGCCTGGCCTAATGTTCCCCCACAGCCAGTCCTTATGGCAATCGCTAGCAATCTGGGCGTGCGGTTTGATTTTTAACTCTCATCTCTGCTTTCAGGTATCTGCTGTAGTGAAATCTTGATTCTGGATTTGTCGTATGCTGAGGAAATTTCTGAACCTTATCCCTCGTGAAGCACAAGTTACAGTGGTCAGAGCCTTGATTCTTTCTAGGCTGGATTATGCCAACGTACTCTACTTGGGGCTCCTTGACTATCAATCAATCAAGGATTTGTAATCACCCATAGGGTCTCAAGGCGCTGAATGTAGGCGTGCTGCTCAGTCGAAGAGTCAGGTCTTGAGGTCCTTCCTGAACTGCTTCAGTAATGCGGTCTGCGTGAGCTTGAGGGGAAGTGTGTTCCATGTTTGGGCTGCTAGGTAGGAGAAGGATCTTCCTTCTTCTGTACTTTTCTGGATCTTGGGGACGGCTGCAAGGGAGAGCTGGGAGGAACGGAGAGGTCTGTTGGGTACGTAGAAGTTGAGGCAGTGGTCGAGGTATGCTGGTCCTATGTTGTGTAGTGCCTTGAAGGTGTCGATCAGGAGTTTGTATGTGATGTGCTTTTTTATTGGGAGCCAGTGTTGGTCTCCGAGGTGGGAGGAGATTTGTCTGTGGGATGTCCAGAGTGATTATGGCTGCTCCATTCTGGACTTGTTGTAGTCTTGATTGAAGTTTCTTGGTAATGCCGGCATAGAGTGCGCTGCCGTAGTCCAGTTTGCTGGTGATGAGCACGTGGGTGACTGTCTTCCTCATGTCGGAGGGAAGACATTTGAAAATCTTCCGCAGGAGGCAGAGGATGTAGAAGCTTGATGAGGAGATGGCGTTAACTTGGCGGATCGATAAGAGTGGACTCCAGGATGATGCCCAGGTTGCGCGCATGGTCAGTGGGGCCAGAGTGGTGGCCACCAGGAGTCATTCCAGGCAGGAGGGGTGGAGCCGATCACGAGGATCTCGGTCTCGTCTGAGTTGAGCTTGAGGCAGCTGGCCTCCATCCAGGCAATGACTGCTCTCATCCTGTTGTGGAAATTCCTCTCGGCTTGCACAGAGTCCTCGGACAGGGAGAGGATCAGTTGGGTGTCGTCGGTGTATGAGAATATGTTTAGCTCATGTTTGGTGATCTTAGAGAGCAGGACTATGTAGATGTTGAAAGTGTAAGGCTGAGTGAGGATCCTTGGGGCACTCCACAGCAAGTGTCTTTAGGTTATGATGTGAACGGTGGAAGTCTGACCCTCTGTGTTCTTCTGGTGAGAAAGGACCTGATCCAGTTCAGGGCTTTGTCTCAGATGCCAGCGTCATGCAGTCTGTCACAGAGGATGGAGTGGAAGACAGTGTCAAATGCAGCGGAGAGGTCGAGGAGGATGAGTGCGGCAGTGCCTCTGTGGTCCAGTATGATGCGTATGTCATCAGTGGCTGCTAAGAGTGAAGTTTCGGTGCTGTGCTGGGAAGGGTCTAGGATATGGTGTGTCTTGAGGAACTTGGTGAGTTGCTGGTTGATGGCTTTCTCCGTCACCTTGGCTGGGAAAGGGAGCAAAGAGATGGGTCTGGGTGGGTTTCTTGAGTAGAGGGCTGATTTCGGTGGGTTTCCAGTTGGAGGGGGAATGTGGCAGTCTTGAAGGATAGGTTGATGGTTCGGCAGAGCTCTGGTGGTTTGGAGGCGCTGGCCAAATTGAGGATGTGACCAGGGCATGGATCCAAGGGTGCTCCCAAGTGGATGGAGTTCATCAGTCTTTGGGTGTCCTCTATGGTGATGGGGGATCCAGGAGTTCATTATCTGGTGGGGTGCAAGGTCCATGGTGGTGAGCGGTGCTGTCAGGCTTTGGTTCCTGAAGCTTTCCTAGAGGTCCTGGAACTTACAGTGAAAGAAGGTGGCAAGGTTGTTGCAGAGGTCTTGGGAGGGAGGGATGGATGAGGTGTCTGCCTCGGGGTTTGTGAACTCAGACGATGATGAAGAGCTCTTTGCTGTTGTGAGTGCTGGTGTTGAGGCGTGCTTGAAAGGTGGCTTTTTTGGCGCCTCTGATGTTCTGGAGGTGTGTGGCAACTGCTATTTTGTAGGCTGTGCGGTCTTGCTGAGGCTCCATTTATGTTCCAGTCACCTGCAGGTGAGCTTGGATTCCTGTAGGTCTGGCGTAAACCACTTGGGTGTTTTGGTCTGTTGATTCCCTGCTGATTTTCTATCTGATTCAGCGGTTGCAAGTCACGCAAAAATATGGCGGTCCACGTACTATTAAAAATTCCTAAGTCCTCTTCAGTATTCCAGCTGCATAAGAATCTTCATTGGCTGCCAGTTCAGTAATGTAAAGGATTTAAATCTCTGATGTTGACGCACCAAGGCCTTCATGATAGGGGCCCTCAATATTTAAATGAGGGCATCAAGAGCTATTCCCCTAGAAGGGCCTTGCGCTCTAGCAACGCAAATTTAATTGTGATCCCCAGTTTTAAAAAACAGTGCAAAGGTGGTGCCTCTTACTGTAAAAGCTGCCTGCCCAAGGAATCAGCTACCTGGGCACCTAGGACCATCACAGATTAGGTTAGATTTAAAAAGGAGCTGAAAACTTTCTTATTTCAATGCTAAATGGTGGTAGGAAATATGTGGTTCTCCGCTTCTCACTCACCATTCCCTAAATTATCTTAGCGCCGGGACACTCTGCTGGGTAGCAGCACACCATATAAATCCCTTTAATTCAATGATTTTAAATACTTGTAATTTAAAGTGCCATCCCTAGTGGCTCTTACCTCTGGTAGGAGGACTGATGAACTGGGGGGGATTGTTGTGCAAGCCTCCTTTCTTAAAGATTCTGGAGGATGGAGTCGTACTTCAACACAATCTAGCCTTCTCTCCTACAGCTGCATCCAAGTTGCACATACTACAAGAAGTATTGCTTCCTGTTCTTCCCACCCCTCCTTCCAATGAGGAGCGTTTACATTTATTAGCTGTGGAAACAGCTGTTAAAATCTATCTTCAGAGGTCTGTGGTTTATAGAAAATATGAACTTTTTTGTGACCTTTGGTGGACACAGTCAGGGTCACAAATGTTATAATGTTACTTAAGTAAATTGATTAGATCTACCAGAAAGAATTTAGGGTAGATCCATTAGGGGGGAAGAAGCCTTTTGTGCTGAAGCACAGGGAGTTCCAATTTCAGAAATATGTAGATTGCCACTTGGGCCTCTGCTCATACTTTTGTAAAGCACTACCAGATTGATAGTGACGGAATGTTTGATGAGCATGATAAGTGTAATTGGTTGTCTGTTCTCGTTCGAAAATGTTGTTGATTTTAACAGCCAGCTTTTGCTTGGGTATACCTCCAAAGTAATGAGTGGGATGAGGAAATGGGACAAAGGGATAATGGTCAGTTACTACAGGTATCTCTCATTAAATTTAGTGCCTAATGTCCTTGTCGCAATCATTACCTCAATGTCCCTAGTCCCAGTCATTATGTCATGAGGTGATTCCATCTCCCCGGACAGAAAGAATGCATGCAAATTCATAGTACGCACTACCCAACCCTTCTGGTTACAATACAGCAGGTGGCTTACCCAGAATCCTTATGTTATTTCTTTCTGTCCTCAAGGACGAAGGATGTAGAGGGGAATGACAGCTTGTCTGAAGGGCTGCAGGCTGTCTTTCCCTCCCAACACAGGACATCTTCTTAGCAAGGTCTGACTGTATAGGGAGGCGGTATGTGACCTCTTTGAGGTTGTTTTATCTCCCAAGAAAGCAGTCCCCAAGGAGCAGTGAAGCAGTTCTGGGGCCACGGTCTCTCTCTCCTGGTCTCCAGAGGACATCAGGAGCAGAACAGGAAACTTGTGCACATGTGGAGAAGCCGGTCAGCTTTGCAAATGCTTTTCATGTTGGCCATGCCAGGAAAAGTAGGCATTTTAAATGCTTGTCTACTTCAGGTAAGATGTCGTTTGACCTTCCATGGTGGTTTGGTTGTTTCCTGCGCGGTTTGCTGCCTTACTTTTGGTCTAGGGGTGACAAGGCTGTGTAACTCCTGAATGTGGTTCATCACGGGCAAGCACTCAGATAAACAGAGTTATGTTTCTCCCTTGAGGAGGAGGAGCCAAGATGGCGACCGGGAGGGACGCTTGATTAAGCGCTCCTCTCGGGCTCGCCACGTAAAAAATTTGCGGGGCGCTCCTGGGGCGCCGCTGCCACATCCCTGCGGCGGGATCCGCTTCTGCGGCCGCTCTCCAATTGCTGGCGGCTCCAGGTGCGTTCGGGCGGCCGGGCGGAGGTGCTGCCGCGGAGCGGACCGGAGCAGAAAGCTGCAGCCGCCATCTTGTCGGCCGCGCCGGGCTGGTCGCAGCCCCGGAATCTGGAAGAGAGGTGGGTGCGCGGAGCCGGGAGCGACCCACCTCGCGAGGGCGTTAAGCCCATATTCTGACTCGATTCCGCCCTGGGCGGCCCCCCCCCCTCCTCGCCAGGATATCGGACATCGGGGCTCTCCCCCCCCCCCCTCCGCCGGGCGTGGGGAGTTTCGAGGCACAGTGACGAGCCGCGGCTGGGAACGAGCGAGGAGACGCACTTCCCCCCCGCAAAAGGCCTTGTGGGAGTACAACAATAGTCCAGGGGCAAATTCGCTCCATGAGCGGGTCGGGACCCGCTCCCTGGACCCCCTCGGATGCTTCACAAGGCTGTGGAGCCTGCCGTGCGGCTGTGAGCTCGGCCACAGCAGTCGCGCCCTCTCCAGGAGGCTGCTGGCGTTGTCTTCTCCTGAGGTGGGGTTTTGCACCAGATTGGAGGTCCTGACGGTGAGACGGGTGCACGGTGAGGGGAACTGGGAGTCATTGCCTTTGCCCTGTGCCGACTACCCCCTCCCGCCCACAAGGGGGGTTGAAGGACGGGTGACGAATCCTTACGTGGGCCACTGGGGGTGCCTCCTTTATCTCATGTCTGATGGCGCAGTGCGCCCGCCCCGGGAGTCGTCTCTGAGCCTGCAGCTGGATATCGAGGCCACCACAGACGTGGTCCGCGCAGGGTCAGTCAGGATCAAGCTAAGCCATATCCTCTGTTAAATGGTGCTGACCTGCACCACAGGGTGGAATAGCGCTTAAAGAACTATGCGGGCCCGTAATACACTAAGCTCGGGAACGCCACTCCCCTACCCCACACCGAAAGAGGACCTAGAGCCTGGAGCTGGCTGCCGACCGGGGGCTTGTGACACGCGTGTGGAACTAGCGACGGGAGGTACTGGATCGCCTGAATAAGATCTTGCTTAGAGGACCATCAGCAGGGACGAAGCCTCAAACACTGAAGTCTGCACTGGCGTGGCCCCGCGGGGAATTGTATGCCCTCCTCGCTTGCAGGGCCCAGAGAACGCAGGTGTGCGCGTGATTTTAGGAGGAATCAGGCCACAACAGATAAGTCAAAATGGCCGGAAGGCCCAAATCAGCTAAAAACCAGGATCGGAGCACGCAAGGCCAGGCACCCGGAGATCAGCAGCATACGCCCTCTCTGCAGTCATTGGAGTCCACGCTCATGTCCCATTCCTCACAATTCGAGAAAGTTCTGCAAGCAATCATGGACACTAAAACCTCACTGGAAACCAGGATAGACACGGTATCGCAAGATCTGAACATCCTTAGAGTAGACCATGGCAAACTATCTGATAAAATGAAGACAACGGAGGCGGCGCTAAGTGAACTGGCCCCCACGGTAGCCAAAAACAAATTCTCCGCCTAGATGCAGAAGTTAAGTCACTGCTGAGAAGAGCAGAGGAGGCGGAGGGCAGATCCCGCCGCAACAACATACGGTTTCTCGGTTTTCCTGAAAAATCTCTGGATCAAAGCTTAGAGCTCCTGTTGGAACACTGGTTAATTAAAGAGGTCTTGAATGGAACTCCATCCAAATTCTTCTCAGTGGAAAGAGCATACAGAATCCCCGGACGCCCCCCGGCACCGGGCCAACCTCCGAGACCACTGATAGCTAGGTTCCTAAACTTCAGGGACCGGGATACCATACTCCAACAGTTCCGCAGCAAAGGCCCATACAGGTATGAGGATTCGACTGTTCATGCTTATCCAGACTTCACTCAGGATGTGCAAAGGCAACGCAATTCCTTCACCCAAGTCAAACAACGCCTCCGGGAGTATGACATAAAATATGCATTAATGTTCCCCGCTAAACTTCGCGTAATAACAGATGAACGCACCCATGTGTTCACCTCTCCGGAAGATGCCTGGACGTGGATGCATGCCAAAGGCTTCGCCCAACCACGCGAGCCAGCCGGTGCTGACGAGAACTGGTCAACGACGAAACGATCTAAGAGGCACGCTAGGGGTCAACCCACGGAGGAACAGGCTGCAGAGGAGAGAGCCAGGGCCCTTAAAGAAACTCCCCTACTAACTCAGAACTCCTTTGAGACGCTTAGGTCCCATCCAGTGGAGGGCTCGGACTCGGACTCGATCAGCTCGGACTCTACATTAACGGAGGCATTGAGAGGCCCGGAGTTCACCCCCAGGTCCGCAGACGCACTCTGAACAAAAACCACTGAACTATCCCCCTAGGGGGGTCCAACCGCCACAGCCGGAGCACAGAACTGAACTTTGCTACTTCCTCCTGAAATAGGTGATCATATCACCTGAACTTCTGTATCCTTACACGTTTGCTCCTGGAGATAACGCCTTTATTCATATTGTGCGCAGCTGGTGACGCAGAGCGGAGGGGGGGTGGGCGGAGGGCCGTGCCCTGGGAGCGCCCCAAGCTAATTGCGGACCGTGTCTGCAGAAGGATGCGAGCCCCTAAAATGAGCCGCATCTGGATAGTATTATTGCTCCCCCGCAGATATCCATACGGATAAACCTTAGCCCGCACCCACTATGGGTGTGTGGCCTGTTGCAAGTTCACAGTTGGGGTTGGGATCCAGTTGGGGAGGGTAAGAGGGTAACTATTAGTTTGTGCACTACCGGTCTGCTCACAACACTGTACGTATGCCCGGCGGTATGGGGCCCGCCCGCGGGGGCGACGGGGGCGGTGGGGACCCGGTGGAGCTTCCCGGGTTCCGGGGTGTGAGACATACATTCACAAATTGAATATGGCCCAATCCACAACCCATAGCACATACAAATATGACATAATCACCTGGAACGTCAGGGGACTGGGGACTCCGGGCAAGAGGGCCAGGGTGCACACACGACTCAAACGCCATGGCACACATATTGCAATCCTACAAGAGACTCACTTGCGGGACCCAGACCTGCAGGATCTACGTAGTAAATGGGGAGGTCAGATTGTGGGCACATCCTTTTCATCCTTCGCGAGGGGGGTACTCATTTGGATAGCAGGAAGTGTCCCCTTCACTCAAACATCGCACAAGATAGATCACGAGGGCAGGTATGTGGTGGTGGAGGGTAAGCTGGACGGCAAACAATTGTCAATTATAGGGGTATACGCTCCCAACAGCGCACTGCCTGAGTTCCTGAGTACACTCACTCCAGCGCTATTAAAGAACCCCGAAGCACCCGCCATATGGGGAGGAGACTTTAATTGCACGCCAGATCCAGCATTGGACAGGTCAAATCCCCCCACACATTCAATAGTCATTAGACACCTCAGCCGCCCATTATCGACATGGGCTAGTAACATGAGCCTTTATGACATATGGCGCATGAAACACCCACGACACAGGGAGTATTCATTTTACTCAGCGCCACATAAGGTACACACTAGGATAGACTTGATGTGGGGCACTCAGGAGATCTGCACAGGGATCAGCGGAACAGAATATCTAGCCAAGACACTATCAGATCACTCACCGCTTAATATAGCCTTGGACTGGGGCAGGAAGCGCCAGGCTATTCCAACATGGAGGCTACAAGCGGAAGCATTACATGACCCTGCATTCACAGACTCACTGAGAACAGCGCTAAAACAGTACTGGGAACTAAACACCGGCACCACAAAATCAAGAGCAATGGAGTGGGACGCACACAAAGTGGTGATTCGTGGACATTGTATTTCCACTACATGGGGGGTGAGGCGCACACTTCACGCAGAGGTTAGCAAGCTGGAGAAGAAACTAAGAGTACTAGAAAACGCGGTTGCTCGCAATGAAACGCCATACACGGCTCTGAAGGAAACGCACGCGGAACATGCAAAGGCTGATGCCACATTACGCCTCCACGACCAGAGACACCACGTGGCTAGGCTACAGTCGGAAGGCGACAGATCTGGTAGGCTGCTCGCGTGGCTGCTGCGGGAGGACCGGCGGTGCCCTCCAATTTGGGCAATAGGAACAGGCGCAGGCGCAACAGCTACTACGCAGGTCAATATAAATGATGCGTTTAGGGAATATTATACACAATTATACACCAAAAGCACATCAAGCACCATTCA
Organism: Pleurodeles waltl; assembly: GCF_031143425.1. Classification (NCBI taxonomy): domain Eukaryota; kingdom Metazoa; phylum Chordata; class Amphibia; order Caudata; family Salamandridae; genus Pleurodeles; species Pleurodeles waltl. Next base: position 538,819,622 of record NC_090450.1, read on the forward strand.
ACAGCTTGTGTCCTTTCTAGCAGACTCTCCTCTGCCCCAACTAATGCACGTCGACAGAGAGACACTAGAAGCCCCCATCACATTAGGGGAACTTAATAAGGCCCTCGAACAACTACCTGGGAATAAAGCCCCAGGTACAGACGGCCTGCCATCAGAATACTACTCCACTTTTGCGACACACCTTAACACACATCTCCTAAAAACGTTCGAAGAAGCAGGGATCAACGGTATCCTGCCCCCCTCAATGAGAGAGGCAATGATAGTGGTCCTTCCAAAGCAGGGGCGCGACCCCACTGACGTCAGGTCTTACAGACCTCTCTCACTATTGAACCTAGACTGTAAGATACTTGGCAAAATCCTGGCTAATAGACTAGCTCCCTACATGCATATCCTGGTACATGATGACCAGAATGGATTCATCCCGAAACGTAACACCTTCCTAAATATTCGGAGGCTGCTCAGTGTGATGGGAGATACCTCCCCGACCGCACTCGAGGAAGTGGTGATATCGCTTGACATAGAAAAAGTGTTTGATACATTAGAATGGGACTTCCTGTTCGCCACCATGCAGTTATTGGGTATTGGTCCAAAATTCATAAACTGGGTACGTATTCTGTACACTGCCCCACAGGCCAGGGTGAAGACGGGAGGAGTAATATCAGAAACCTTTCCGATTAGCAGGGGAACAAGACAGGGCTGCCCCCTCTCCCCCCTCCTGTTTGCTTTAGCGATGGAACCACTAGCTGTACGCGTCCGGGCCAAAAAAGAAGAATGGGGGTGTCAAGGAACGGTACTCTCCACTCCCTATCATTATACGCAGACGATGCCTTGATATACATACGCAGAGTGGAGGATTCGCTGGCCCCAGTGATGTCGCTACTATCTGAGTTCGGAAGGGTATCTGGTCTAATAGTTAACTGGGGGAAATCCTGTATATTCCCACAAACCAGCTGGCCCCCTGCGAGGCAAGAGAGCGCCCCATCAGGCCACCTAAAATGGTGCTTCGACACATTTAAATACCTAGGGATCAACGTCTACCACAAGGCGGAATCTAAGGGATGGAAATCTGGGGAAAGCGGTGTCCTCTGTTAAGAGCTCAATACGCTTCTGGAATAAATTACCACTCTCACCACTGGGTAAAGTAGCTATAGCAAACATGCTGATATTACCTAGACTGTTGTATTATTTTGCGGCCCTGCCAATCAATATCCCCAAAAGCTTTTTCGTTGGCTTGAACTCCATCCTACTACAGCTGGTGTGGGGTGAGGGCAGAAGGCGGATTGCACTTACCACGCTGCATCATCCGGTAGCAATGGGTGGACTGGGCGCCCTAAACTTTGAGCTCTATTCTGCGGCCGCACAGCTGCAGTGGATCTTAAATTGGCTCCATAGACCCAGCTCGGCAGAAACCATATGGCTGCAATCCCGACTCCAGGGCGCTCCCGTACTAGTGTGGTTGCTGGACAAGCAGACTAAAAGCACATGCACAAATCCATTGATGATAGTGGCACACACATATTGGAAGAAGTATATCCAAAAGGGAATTAAAAGGCTACCCTATTCACCACTCCTCCCATTGGATCGGCTCCCCGGGTGGGTGGAAGCCGGTTCATATTCACCTACAACTTGGTCAGACGCAGGTATAAGCACAGTAGGAGACTGTTTCGAGGAAGGGAAATTAATGACTTTCGAAGCTATACAGGCCCTCACAGAGATCAATCCGGGGCAATTCCTGGCATACCACGCGATATGCCATGCAAGCAGGAAAACGTGGGCATCTGGCGACGCAGAGCCTGATATCTCAGTCACCCTGCACCACATGCTGAACTGGGATCCCCAAGGAAAAGCAGTCTCAAACCTTTATAAACTTCTGAACAGACCCCCGGAAGACAACCTGCAGAAAGCTAGGGAGAGGTGGAATACCGTATTGCCCACTCCGATCTCAGAGACAGAATGGCCAAAAGCTCTGTGCCACACACGCGAGGTCTCAAGAAACCCCAGATTCAGATACACACAGTTCAATTATCTACATCAGACATATCTGGCGCCGGCCAGGATTAAGCGCAAGTTCCCCGGATCGGACCCAGCCTGTCCCAGATGCAAAATACCAGCAGCACAGTTCTATCACATGGTCTGGGAGTGCCCGCGGTTGGGGGGGGGGTGGGTGGTCACAGCCTTAGCGGAAATCACGGGGCTCAACCTGGACACGAATCCCAAATCCTGTCTACTCGGACTAAGGACAAGGACGAAAAGAAATAAACACTTGCACAGGTTTGTGGATCTAGCGTATGTAATGTACAAAAGACTGATAGCAATGAACTGGAAGGCTCGCAACACACCTGACTTAAAAGCCTGGCTCGCCCTCACGTTACGCTGGGCTCGCGCTGAGCATCGGGTATTAACAAATTTAGCTCGTACGGGACTGCGACAGGCGGGCTGCGAGACCTGGGGCGTCTTAGTGTCCAGGCTAGAAGCCAAAAACGATGAAAGACCCCCCTGAATCACAGACGGCTGCACCCACCTGGAAGGCTGTGGGCCCACCCTCCGGCAGAAAGACATCACCACATCTGGGGAAGCATATATATCCATCATTAATGCCTCGCCAACATGGATAGCACAGCAGCCCCCCCCTCCCAATGCATGCATGCCACAGCACTAAGAAGCCTGCACACTCAACCAATAGTCACCAGCGCTACGTTCCACTATGCCATTCCCCTCCCCCTTGCCCCCCCCTCCCCAAGCTCCTCTGGCCCCCCGCCCTCGACCGTGTGGCGATGCAGGCCCCTGCCGCCAGTGGCAATAGAACCACATTGCAATTGAACGCCTCGTCTTATGCGGCGGCAACTTCGGAAGTGATGGGCAGAATAAACATACCGGGTAGTGCACACAAGTTCTTAGGAGTTTTGTTATATATATCGTTCTTAATACGGGAAAGCCAGACGGCAAACTGTAACCAATGACAAATCGTTATTAATGTCTGTATATGCAAGGAATGTATGGCTTCTGTTTTGAAAAATCAATAAAAATATATTTAAAAAAAAAAAATGTTTCTCCCTTGAGAACCAGGTCTTCCTCTCTGTCTGAGAGAGGATCTTCCACTCCACTCGTGAGAAGCACAGACAGAGTGAAGGGAAGCATGAAGAATAAAGAATTTGATGGACTGTCTTAGAGATTCATAAGCATGCAAAAAGCACGCTAAAGATAAAGCTTACAGAAACAGTTCTCCGAAGTCTTTTGGTGAACCTGTCAGCTTCCGATATTTCTTCAGCTAGCGAAGGGACTCCTCTACCGCCAGACCTTAAGGGGAAGAAGGTTTCCAAAGAGACACTGCAAGATAACCTCTCCCATGTTAGAGAAAATATGAGCTTTTCTCCAGTCAAGAAGACTTCCTCTACTCGAGATCATATGCTTCTGCTGTTTCGGAAACCACCTAGTTTGGGTCTTCCAATCCACCAGTTTACTATAGAGGTCATTAAGAGTGAGTGTAGGGAGCCTGAGAAGATTTCTCTGCTTTGCTTATGTCTAAATAAAACCAACTAGAGGAGTTGGAAATGAAGTTATTGGACGCGGTACATGTGGATTCGGTGGTCACCAGTCTGACTGGCAAATCATTCATGGCAGAGAAGAAGATTCTAAAGGAGTCAGCAAAGAAGGAGGTGGATGCTTCCTTTAAAAAGTTTTCTGCAAGATCCAAGGTGGCTCTGAGAGGAGGACTGTACAGTGCCTACACAACACAATCTCTTATTGGTGATTTCAAGTCTCTGTCACAGGCTGTTCAGGAGGAAGTAAACTGGCTTCCTTTAGCTAAAACCACTAAGCATCAGATTGAGCTACTGACAGACATTCCTTATGCCATCTTAAGATCCACAGCTCTTGAGTAGTGTTTTGATTGCAGCCAGATGCAATCTGTACCTTAAGAATTGGAACACCAATGTGGTGCAAAGGTTTATGGCTCTTAAGATGTCTTTTGAAGGTCAGAAGTTATTTGCATCTGAATTGGAAGCCAAACTGTATCCTTTGTTCAAAGAAAGGAATTATTAATCCTCTTTCAGGAAGGATTCATCAAGGTCTACTAAATATTTGAAGTGGAAGTTTTCGTCAGCCTTCGAGGAGACGATGTGTTGATGAGTCCGACAAGTTTCAGGGAAAGTCTTTTTCCTTTTGGTCTTTTGGGAAGGAGAAACAAGACTCAGGATCTAAGCCACAGAATTCCTAACTATGCTGAGACCTCCCCTTCATCCCTGGTTGGCGGAGAAAGGGTTTTTCTCAGAATGGCAGAAAATCACAATGGGCAAGTGGGTGCTCAACATTATCAGATCAAGGTATCAGATAGAGTTTTTCACTTCCAATCCCATCAGGAACACGTCAGACTCCTGTCCCCAAGCACCCTCTCAAGAAGCTGGCATTGAAGTAGGCAGTTGCTTCTCTGATAAAGAATAAAGCAATTTGTCTAGTACCATCTGAGGGGAGAAGCCAGGGCATCTACGCAATAGTTTTCCTGGTCAAGAAGGCTTGCCTGAGCTCTTGTTTGGTCATAGACTTGAAGAAACTCAACCAATTAATTGCAGATGTGAGATAAAAAATGGACACTCTTCAGAAAATCACCCCTTTAAGCCCATCAGACAGTTTCATGATTATGATAAAATATGATGGACACCTGGCTCCACATTACCATGGTGAAGAAGGATTGAAAGTTCCTATGTTTTGCTGTAGGGAAACAACACTAGCAATTTATGATTCTTTCATGCGGAATAAAGTCAGCCCCCAAGGCCTTTCCAAAGATGATGGCCCTGGTGGTGGCGTACATTCATCTGCGAGGAATTCCAGTCTACCCGTACATCGATGACTGGCTGCTCCATGCCCCTTCCCCCTTCCATTGAGGAAAACCTCTGGAGGTCACAAAGTCAGCAAGTTAGGTCTGTTGCTCAAAATTCCGAAATGTCAGCTGGTTCCTTAAAAGCAGATCAAGCTTGCTGGAGCCATTTTTGGAACAGTTCAAGGGAGGAATTTCTTGCTGCAGGAGAGAATTGTTCGTCTACAGAACCAGGTAAACCCTCTCCTCTCCAGCTCAGAAATCCCTGCGAGGTTGTTCATAGAAGTCATCGGTTACATGACAGACCTTTTTTTTAAATAGTTGCATTGCTTGGGTTAATCTGCATCTTGGCCTTTCCTATGACAGCTCCACAGATTCTACTTGGCAAACATCCATCAGAGTTTTGGAACATCTAGTTCCTCTATCCAGCCACGTCAAGCAGGAGCTGGGTTGTTGACTGATTACACGCAAAAGGGCTTGGGAATGCATTCTCTGCATCAAGTGGCGATTACTACAGACACCAGCAAGACAGGAAAGGGAGCAACTTTGCTAGATCTTTCATCTCAGCAGTGCTCGGTATCGGAGCAGAGGAATCCACTGAACTAGAGGGAGCTGACTCCTCTTTACAGAGCTCTCTTGAACTTCAGGAGTCCCATCTTTTAGAAGAATCAATCAGGATTTATAAAACGCGGCTAACCACCCGATAGGGTATCCAGGCGCTTGCAGGCTCCGGAAGCTTATTCGAACAGCCAGGTCTTGAGTCATTCAGGATTCCAGAAGTAAGGTTATGGTCCAGAGGTGCGTGGGGGGGGGGGGGGGGGGGGAGGTTCAGGATTTTGCTGTGATGTGAGAGAAGGAGAGTCCTCCACTTCTACTTTGGTAGATGCAGGAAGTATGGGTAAGGATGCACAGTAGTTGTCTCGATGGTTGGTGGGAGTTCAGGTGGTAGTTAATGTACGTGGGTCCTTGGTTGTGTAGAGCCTGGTGTGCATGGGTCAGCAGCTTGAATTGGCATCTCTTCTCTATGGGGATCCAGTGGAGCTGCTGAGTTGGGGTGTGATGTGAGTTCATTGGGAAAGCCCAAGGATGGCTCTGGCTGCGGTGTTCTGTATGGTTTGATGTCTCAAAAGAGGTGTGCGGAAATTAATATGTAGAGGACGTTGCCGAAGTCCAGCCAGCTGGTGATGAGGGCCTCGGTCACGGTGCTTCTTGTGTGTAGGGGTAGCCACTTGAGGATCTTACGTAGCATGTACAAAGTGAAGCAAGCGGAGGAGACAGCGTTGATGTGATTTCATTGTGAGCTTGTTCTCAGTGATGATTCTGAGGTATCTGACGTGGTCGGAGTGAGTGGGTGGGAGTGAGTGGGTGCAGGTACTAGGTCTGATGGCCACTAGAAGTCGTTCCATGTGCTGCTGCTGTTGCTAAAGATCAGTGCTTCCATCTTGTCTGTCTTCAGCTCCAAGCAGTTGTTCTTCATCCAGTCAGTGATGAATGTCATGCATCAGTAGCAGTTGCATTTTTGGGGGGGGGGTGGAGGGGGGGTGTCAGTCAGTGAGTGAGAGGATCAATTAGGTGTTGTCTGCATAGGAAATTAATCTTGAGACTGTGGGTTCTGCTGATGTTGGCCCGCGGGATCATATATGCGTTGAAGAGCGTGGGGCTGAGGAATGGGCCCTGGGGGGGAACTGTAGGTGATCTCCTTAGGTTCGGAGATGAAAGGTGGATCCTCTGCGTTGTTCCAGAGAAGAAGGAGGTGATCCACCTGAGCACATCCCCTTTGATAACGATGTGGCAGAGTCTTTCGACTCATGTGGTGGGATACTGTGTCCAAGGCCGTAGAGGAGCATCAAAGCTGCTGTTTCTTCTCAGTCAAAGAGGGTTCGGATGTTGCTGGTGGCTGCGATCAGGACAGTTTTGGTGCTGTGATTGCTGCAGAAGTTGGATTGGGAGGTGTTGAGTAGCTGGTTCTGCTTCAGTTATGTCATGAGTTGCTTGCTGATGAGCTCTTTTCCAGTACCTTTACTGGGAATGGGAGCAGGAACATTGTCCTTTAGTTTTGGGGTTTGCTGGATTCAGAGGAGGGTTTCTTGAGTAGTGGTCTGACTTGGGCATATTTTCAGGTGTCTAGAAAGGTTGCAGTGGTGACAGAAGTGTTGAGCAGGATGGTGAGTTTCTGGCCAATCCTTTGGTTTCCAGGAATTTCTCTGGATGTTGCTCTTAATGGGGGAAGATGCTGTTGGTGCAATTGGTGATCCAGGAGTTGAAGTTTTTCACTCCCTGTTCAAGGTTGGTGGCAGTAACAATATTGGAGGTGTTGAGGGCAGCCGCCACGCTGGTATCTAAAATTTTGTTCCACCGCTGAAAATAGGGTGTAGGGTGTGTTAAGATTGACAATCTGGGTCAATCAGAGGCTGCTCATACTGTCAAGGAGGTGTGAAGTGTTGTTGTTAGGGGTCAATGTAGAAATTTAGGTCGCTGAGGAAGATCTAGTCTTTGGAGTATAAGGCTAGGGGCGCAATGAAGTCTGCAATGGTGCTACAGAAGATGGAGCGTCCGGGGCCAGGAGGCGGTAGGTCGATATGCAAGGGTGCCTCTGTTGGTTATTTTGTCATCTGTGTGGAGCTTGAAGTTGAGATGTTTCACGGGGTGTCAGTGGTGGTGGTGCACTGTATGCTCTCTTTGTGGATAATGGCTGTTCCTCCTCCCCGCTTGTTGATGTAGCCCTGGTGAGCGATTTTATATCTGTTGGGGATTGCTGTGATAATGTCTGGGACGGATGTAGGGTTGAGCCAGGTCTCAGTGGGGAGGACTATGTTGGGTGCAAAGCTGGCAACGAGGTCCCATAATTCAGTGAAATGCTTGCATAGGTAGCGTGTGTTGAGAAGGATGGCTTGATAAGATCGGACAGTACGGTCTTCATTGCTTACATCAGCCATTAAGGGAGCACCGGGTCTAAAGAATTGAATCAAGTGGCAACAGCGATAGGTCTCTGGGCCGAGGTCAATCTTCTAAGTCTATCAGCAATCCATATAAGAGGTGTTGACAACACGCAGACGGATCTCCTCAGCAGGTAGGTTCTTATAAGTGTAAAGATTATTTATCAAACAGAATTTTCAATCAGATTTGCATGGGGTGGGGGGGTGTTGTGTGTGCATGTGTGTATGGGTGTTTGTATGTGTGTTTGAATGCATGTTTGAATGCGTGTGTGTGTGGGCATGCGTGTGTGTATGGGTGTAAGCATGTTTGAATAAGTGTATGGATGCTTGTAAGTGAATGCATGTATGCAAGTGTTGGTGAATGAGTGTAAGCGGGGTGCGTTAATGGGTGTATGCAGGGTGCGTGTGAGTGTCTGTGTGAGTGTATGCGGGGAGGTGGGTACTGTACAGGTAGGGGGTGGGAAAGTCATCTGCCGGTGACAGGAAAGACTCATAATGAGGCCCTAAGTCCCTTGGTTTGGAGGTTGCACCTACTATGTAAAGGTCTTCCTCCTGTACTGGTTGAGATGATGCAGAATTCTAGTAGACCTCGGACTTTAAATGCCTATTCTAGGCTTTGGGATTTTGTCACAAATGATGCTCTGCGCATAATCTTTCTGCTTCTTAATCTCCACTCTCGGCAGGCTTGCACTGCTGGAAGAGTAACATCTTGGTCTTTATCTTTTAACTCTTAAATCTCACTGGCTTGCTTTTAAAGCCTTTTGAGTATTTTACTGAACCTCAAAAGGAAGTTGATTATTTGCTCTGTAGGGTCTTTAAAAAAATTTCTATGTATCTATGTCTAGATCTTTTGTCAAATCTACTTCTCCCTCTTTGGAACTCACTGCAGTTTTTATAGCATTACAGTTACCTCATTTTGAGACTCTTGAGGAGATAACAAAAAGAGGACCTTGATAAAGAGAGAAATGTTGTCTATCACATCAACACAAAGGATTGGGGAACTGTAGGAAGCTAGCTCTGTATATACTATATCAAAATGAGATATAGTGTGCACAGAGTCCAGGGGTTCCCCAGAGGCTAAGGTAGATAATATTAATGCTCTCTTTTGTGGTAGTGTGGTCGAGCAGTTAGGCTTAATATAGGGAAGTGCAAATCATTTGTTGTACACACGCAGACAACAGAAGAAGCACACACTCAATGACTTAACTTCAAATCAATTGTTTTTATATAGAAAAATATATTTTGTTCATTTATTTCTAGAACCATAAGATTCAAGTTGCTGGTAAGTACATCAATAAATATGTATTTCACATATGAATCAATAATACTTTGATTGGAATCGGTAAATAATACAGTTTTTTTATAAATGGCAATAATCTGTTTTACAAGTTGGCAGTGCAATTTTCAGAACCAGTTCCTGGGGGTGTGGGGGGGGGGGGAGAAAAGTTAGTACGTTTTACAGGTAAGTACATGACTTACAGTTCCAGTCTCGGGGGTTAGGTAATCCACAGGTGGGGGTTCAAGTTAACCCAAACACCCACCACCAGCAACACAGGGCCGACCGCAGAGGTCAGGTCAAAGTTGAGACAAATTTAACTCAGGGGTATGGAGACTGGTGGCACTCGGTTTCAGATCTGCTGGCAGGTAAGTACTAGTGCCTTCGGAGGGTAGACCTGGGGGGTTTAGAGGAGCACTGGTGGGGGTAGGGGGCAACAGGTAAGCACCAAACACACACTTTCAGCGGCACAGGGGTGACCGGGTGCATGGTGCAAACACAGCATTGGTCTCCCAGTGCTTTCCTGTGAGGAGACCCTGGAGGTCACTTGGATGTTGCAGGCTGGGTCTAGGGGGTCAGCTCCAGAAAACAACAGGCTAGACAAGTAGGAGGGCTGCCTGCTGAACGCTGCTGCACCAGGGGTCAGATTCCCTAAGGCCAGGGGGCTGCAGGTGCAGTGGACCTTTTGGGCGATTGGTATCTTTGTCCAGAGCTTTCGCGGTCGGGGGTGGGGGGTTGAGGTCCTCTGCATTCACACTGCAGGTGTTGTCGTGGAGGACAGGAGAGGTCAGCCGAGGGTGGGCACTTGTTTGGAATCGCCTGGGGATCCTCTCTTGACGGTTGAGCCACCTGGACACAGGCCGTGGGCGCTGGGTGCAGAGTGGTCAGGACTCGCAGATCCGGGGAGGCTCTGGAGTCCTTGGATGTCATTTCTTCTTGGACAGGGCAGCTGTCCACAGGAGTTCTTGGTCCTCAGTGATGCAGGTAGTCTCTGGAGGCTTGCCAGAGGTCGCTGTACCCGCAGGATGCATCGCTTTTCTTTTGCAGTTCTCTGAATCAGGAGACAGGCTGGTTGTGCTAAGGCCAAGTCAGTTTTCTTCTTCTTTCTTGAGAGGTTGCCAGGAATCTGACGAGCTAGGTTCAGGGAAGCCCTTAAATCCAGGATTTAGGCGTGTTTCAGGGGTCAGAAGCCAATGGCTTCTGTCCCCGAGGGTGACTACACCATTCTGGTGGGAGGGGGAACACGGGCCTAATCCTATTGGTCCCTGTCCTTCAAACCAAGATGGAGGATTCTGCAGGGAGGGGGCCACTTCAGTTATGGACACCTTAGGGGTGGTCTCAGCTGAAGTGGTCACTCCTCCTTGTTTTTCCTAAGTTTCCCACCAGAAGTGGGGCTTTGTCAAGGGGGTGGGCATCTCCACTAGCTGGAGTGCCCTGGGGCATTGTAACAGGAGGCCTGAGCCTTTGAGGCTCACCCCCAAGTGTTACAGTTCCTGCAGGGGTGTGGTGGGGTTGGGGGAAGTGTGAAGCACTTCCACCCAGAGCAAGCTTTGTTCCTGTTTTCAGACAGTATAAAGGCTCTCACCCCCATAGGGTCAGAAACTTGTCTGCTGGTGGCAGGCTGGCACAGACCGGTCAGCCTTATACTAAATAGTTTGGTGAATTACAGGGGACATCTCTAGGATGTTCTCTGTGCTTTTTAGAGTAAATCCAACACTGGCATCAGTCAGGGTTTATTGTGCTGAAAAGCTGGATACCAAACTTCCCAGCCTTCAGTGAAGCCATCAAGGAGCTGTGGAGTTCGTAATGACAAACTCTCAGCCTGTGTATTTAATATGGCCACACTGCGCTTACAATGTCTAAGAATTGACTTAGGCACTGTAGGTCCATATTGCTCATGCAGCTATGCCCTCACCTGTGGTATAGTGCACCCTGCCTTAGGGCTGTAAGGCCTGCTAGAGGGGTGACTTACCTATGCCACAGACAGTGTTTTGTGGGAACGGCACCCTGAGGGGGATGCCATGTCAACTTTGCTGTTTTTCTCTCCACCAACACACATAATCTGCACTGGCAGTGTGTATGTGTTTGGTGAGGGGTCCCTTAGGGTGGCGCAACACATGCTGCAGCCTTAGAGACCCTCCCTGGCCACGTGCTTAGACTTTAGTGATGGTGATTCTTTTGGTTTCCAAAGACATTTTTATTTGTTATACCTCATTAGATAACAAAGTGGGGCAAAAGATGTAGAGTTAATGTCCTAATTACTTACTGGTAATTTTCATTACTTTTAATCTTACCCTTGTCAGTCAATACAATACCCAACACCTGCCCTCCATACCGTCGACTGTTGCTTGGCTACAACAAGAGGATTCTGGGTAAGCCACCAGCTATACAATACACGGGAGCTTAGTGTGGACTCTCCTGTGTTCTTTCTGCCCAGGTAGGTGAAATCAGCATATGATGTAATCAGTGTGACGAGGATGATTAAGCCTGAGAGTAATAAAAATTACAGGTAAGTAATAAGGACATTACGACCCACCTTGTCAACCCTGACAGCAAACCCTCATGTGGCTTTGTATGGTCAGGAAGTGATGTGCATGCTAAGGATGTATAGACTACACCTGGCTAGGTGAGGTACCCCACCACTTACTGTTTTTCTCTCCTGCTAGAAGTGGAGTTCACCTTCAAACTAATGACTTAATGAGAACATTAGGGACTAAGGATAATGAGAATTACCGATAGTAACCGAGCATGACCATGCTTTCGGAAAGTAAGTTTACTCGTCTTAATGTCTGGGACAATAAAACATTTGACACCCACAAGATGTTGTGAAACCAAAGAACAAGTCTGCAATGGACAACATATGTCCCACTAAGTTAAAAAATAAAAAGAAGGGAACATCCTCGTCTTAGAATACGCAGCACAATCAATCAACATCCCAAGAGAGTTCTACATCAAGGGGTTTACTGACCAGTGGCGTGTGCAATTCCGGTATCAATATACTACGAATGCGAGGCGGAGGCCAAGCAACCCAGTAAGGTCCCGGCCGTCCGAGGATTCAGCCTAATTTTGAGAAAACAAATTTTGAAAGCCAAAAACCTGGACATTCCACGAACAAAGCAGCAAGGCTACAATTATGCATTGACCAAGGGGTACAGAAAGACTTAATTTAAAACACTTACCAACATAAAAAACACAATGCGACATTGAGCGAAATTAAAAACGTTTACACACTGTAACAAACTGCTTTCCAATATGGGTATCTAAATACCGCACTGGAATACATAAAACCTGACACCTTCTGCATATTTGAAAACGAAAAAATATATTACATGTATTGAAATGTGCCACAACAAAAGGCGTAAAAACGTGACACTCCGGCACATTAGGGACAGTGGGTTAACCTACCTAAAATTCGTAGCCCGGTGCTGATCTTTTAATGCATCTAATTTGTCCGTAATTTTTGTGTTTCCGGGTGACATACCAACCAATACAATTGCTGAACATATTCCGACTGTCCTCTGGGAGGGCTGGTATAGTGCTAATGTTGAATACGCCCTAGGATTGGAGCAATGCAGCCTTCTAAACCAATCCTAGGGGGGCGCACATAATCCCGAAGTGCTGACTGGCTGAGGTGCTCGCACGTGCTTCCGAGGCGTCCTCTTGCTCAGTCTGGCGGAGGATTTCCAGTGTGGAGTATGCGAATTAGATACACACCATGGACTATCACTAGTCTGATTTTAGAGGGAGGGGTGTTCGAAATTAACCATGGCTGGACTTGGGTACATGAACTCAGGTGCGGCCGGTGTGTTGTCAGCAGACAGTAGGGTCTCGTTTGGCCGAATAATTGCTTTGTGAATCTCAGGACACGCCGACGGGCACGGCGAAGGCGCCCACGCAGGGTACACGGTTTATTTAATAAAATGAATGTGGTGTGGTTCGATTTGCGTGCTTCTGCTACTTTGACTGCTCTGTCACACGCCAGGCAGTATATAATTTTTTTTTTGAAGTTTTATGTTGCAAGAACTCGACCAAAAACTATCGGAGTGCTTTACATTATCATAAATTACATTATACAAGGTGACATTTCCTTAACGTCCAGACCTACCCTGTGCATATTAATGAGGTAGTTAGCTTTCTGTTACCCACTAAGCTTCGCTGCCATCACAGGATTGGGGGTCAGCTGTGGTTAGCAGACCACCAGGTCTGTGGTTGCTTTTGAAAAAAGCATTTTTTATTGCAGTCCGTTTCCCTAAAAAGATAATGGGATGCATTTACAAAGAAAAAAATTAAACATTTAATTTAAATTTTTTAAGAGTCGGGCCGCACTTAAAAACATTTTTTTCAACATTCTCAAAGGGGAAGAGGGTCCTATAGGGACCCCATCTCAGTTGCGAATGGGTTACCACCACTTTTTGAATGGTGGTGGGTTATTACTGTTTTGCAACTGGAATTCAGTCACAAAGCAGTAATACCATACCGAGTTGTTATTTGGAAGGGGCGCTCAAAACACGCCTTTTCTAAATACCGAATCGCAAATGCAACAAGTTACTGAATCACATTTTGTAAATTAGAAAAAGCATTTTTTCCAGTCGCAAATAGCCTGATTCAATGAATTGGACCACTCAAGACTGTAAAAATGCTTTGTACATTTGGTCCTTAGTGATTAACATTTGTAGCTGTAGCATAACTGATTGAACAGGTCCATGGACTCCATTCCTCTAGGTACCATATAAGTTTTGCATGCTGAATGCCTTCACCCTTCAGAGGGCTTTTTCTATTATTGACATTCAGAAGGATTATGTCTGCACTGGTTAATGGTGTCCATTGTTAGAAAATGTAAGAAAGAATGTTGATAAGGCCCAGGTCCACTCCATTTCTTTTAATGTCAATGCATTTAATTTTAGAATTTAAAAGGTCTGTTCCGTTACGGTTGTGTTGTGGTCTGCACAATAATGAATACCAAATTATAATCGAGTAAATCAAATCAAATCATAAACATTTATAAAGCGCGCTACTCACCCGTGCGGGTCTCAAGGCGCTAGGGGGATGGGGTTACTGCTGCTCGAAGAGCCAGGTCTTGAGTTGCCTCCGGAATGCGGAGTGGTCCTGGGTGGTCCTGAGGTTGGTGGGGAGGGAATTCCATGTCTTGGCCGCCAGGTAGGAGAAGGACCTCCCACCTGCCGTGGTGCGGCAGATGCGAGGGACGGCGGCGAGAGTGAGATTGGCGGAGCGAAGTTGACGGGTGAGTGTGTAGAAACTGAGGCGGCGGTTGAGGTATTCGGGTCCCTTGTTGTGGAGGGCTTTGTGTGCGTGGGGGAGGAGTCGGAAGGTGATCCTTTTGTTGACGGGAAGCCAGTGCAGGTGTCTCGGGTGGGCGGAGATGTGGCTGTTGCGGGGTATGTTGAGGATGAGGCGGGCGGAGGCGTTTTGAATTCGTTGCAGACGTTTCTGGAGTTTAGCGGTGGTTCCTGCGTATAGAGTGTTGCCGTAGTCCAGGCGGCTCGTGACGAGGGCGTGGGTCACGGTCTTTCTGGTGTCGGCGGGGATCCAACGGAAGATCTTTCGGAGCATGCGGAGGGTGAGGAAGCAGGAGGATGATACGGCGTTGACTTGTTTGGTCATGGTGAGAAGTGGGTCCAGGATGAAACTGAGGTTGCATGCGTGGTCCGAGGGGGTAGTTGCCATGCCAAGGGCCGTGGGCCACCAGGAGTCGTCCCAGGGGGTCGGGGTGTTTCCGAGGATGAGGACTTCCGTTTTGTCTGAGTTCAGTTTCAGACGGCTGAGTTTCATCCAATCTGCGACGTCTTTCATTCCATCTTGCAGGTTGGTCTTGGCGCTGGTGGGGTCCTTGTTGAGGGAAAGTATCAGCTGAGTGTCGTCGGCGTAGGAGGTGATGATGATGCTGTGTTTGCGTACGATGTTGGCGAGGGGGCTCATGTAGACATTGAAGAGAGTCGGGCTGAGCGAGGAGCCTTGTGGGACGCCGCAGATGATCTCGGTGGGGTCTGAGCGGAAAGGTGGGAGGTAGACTCTTTGGGAGCAGTTGGAGAGGAAGGAGGTGATCCAGTCCAGGGCCTGTCCTTGGATCCCGGTGGAGCGGAGGTGGGTTATTAGGGTGCGGTGGCAGGCGGTGTCGAAGGCAGCCGAGAGGTCGAGGAGGATGAGGGCGACTGTTTCTCCGTTGTCCATCAGGGTTCTGATGTCGTCTGTGACTAAGATGAGGGCGGTTTCTGTGCTGTGATTGGCTCGGAATCCGGACTGAGAGGGGTCGAGTAGGTTGTTGTCTTCAAGGAAGTTGGTAAGTTGCTTGTTGACGGTCTTCTCTATGACTTTGGCAGGGAAGGGGAGGAGCGAGATGGGGTGGAAGTTCTTCAGGTCGCTTGGGTCCGCCGTAGGTTTCTTCAGTAGGGCGTTGACTTAAGCGTGTTTCCAGCTCTCGGGGAAGGTGGCAGAAGAAAATGAGCTGTTGATGATGGTCTGGAGATGTGGGGCGATGATGTCGTCGGCTTTGTTGAAGATGAAGTGTGGGCAGGGGTCCGAGGGGGCACCGGAGTGGATGGAGTTCATGGTGGCTTTGGTCTCTTCCGTGTTGATGTGAGTCCAGGCCTGGAGGGTGATGGCTGGGGTTGTAGGTTCTGTGGTGGTTGGCTGGGTTCGGTGTCCGAAGCTGTCGTGTAGGTCAGTGATCTTACGATGGAAGAAGGTGGCGAGGGAGTTGCAGAGATCTTGTGAGGGCGTGATGGCGTTAGGGTTGGAGAGCTCTTTGACGATGTTGAAGAGTTCTCTGCTGTTGTGACTGTTTTTGTCCAGTCTGTCTGTGAAGGAATTTCTTTTGGCGGCGCAGATCAGTTGGTGGTGTTCGCGGGTAGCGTTCTTGAGGGCAGTCATGTTATCTGCGGTGTGGTCCTTGTGCCAGGCTTTCTCGAGGGTGCAGCAGTTTTTTTTTATTCCTTGAGGGTATCAGTGAACCAGAGTTTTTTTTTGGTGTTGGTCTGTCTTGGGAGGCGTCTGAGGGGAGCGAGGTTGTCTGCGCAGTTAGTGATCCAATGCGTGAGGCTGAGGGCTGCGTCGTTGGGGTCGGTGGAGAAGGTGGGTTGGTTGACGCTGAGAGTGGAGAGAAGCTGTTCCGCAGGGATTTTGTTCCACTGTCGGCGTGGGATGGGTTGTGTGCGGAGGTGGCGAGTCTCACGTCGGAAGGTGAAGTGGACACATCTGTGGTCGGTCCAGTGTATAGCGGAGGAGTGGCTGAAGGATACGTGGTTGCTGGCGGAGAAGATGGGGTCGAGCGTGTGTCCGGCGATGTGGGTGGGGGTGTTCACCAGTTGCTTGAGACCGAGGTTGTCGAGCAGGGCGGTGGTGTTGGGGTCGTTGTTCTGTTCCAGGTGGAAGTTGAGGTCACCAAGGAGGATGTAGTCCGGTGAGGCAAGGGCGTGCGGGGAGATGAAGTCAGAGATAGAGTCGCTGAAGAGGGCGTGTGGTCCAGGGGGTCGGTAGATGAGAGTTCCTCTGAGGGTGGTCCTGGGGTCGGTGTAGATCTGGAAGTGCAAGTGTTCGGCGGCGAGGGGGGTGTCTTCGGTGGAGGTGGTGACGTTGATGGAGTCCTTGAAGACGATGGCGATTCCTCCTCCTACTTGGTTGGTGCGGTCTCTCCTGGAAATCTTGTAGCCGTCGGGGATGGCTATGGCGACGTCAGGGGCCGAGGAGGCATTCATCCAGGTCTCAGTGATGAAGGCGACGTCCGGTGCGGTGGAGTCCAGGAGGTCCCAAAGTTCAACGGCGTGCTTGTGGATGGAGCGTGCGTTGATCAGGATGCATTTGAGGTGGTTGTTGGCGCGTGGGCTGGTGGGCGTGGTGGTTTCGTGGTGGAAGGTGAGTTTGCAGGTGTGACATACGAAGGGTCCGTGGGTACGTTTCGGGTTGGCTTGGAAGCAGGTGCTGGAGCGCCCCGGGTTGAGGGCGTGGAGGGTGATGGGGTCGTAGCCATGCTGCGGGGTTTGGGAGTGCTGGGGGCCAGGGGTCGTGGCACTGGGTGCGGTCCAGGCGCGGACGGGCGCCAGCGGCGCGCGGCCGCCATAAGAGGGAGGAGGGGTCAGCGGGGGCGGGAGTGGGGCGACGAATGGGAGCAGGAGGGGCGGGGCTAGCAGGAGGTGGCGGTGGGAAAGCGGAGGGTGGTGGGGTCAGGTAGAGGGGAGGGGAGAAAAGATGGGGGGGTTAAAGGTGGAGGGGAGTAAGGAATAAAGATAGGAAGATAGGGGAGGGGGGTTAAAGGTGGAGGGGAGTAAGGAAGTAAGATAGGAGGATAGGGGAGGGGGGTTACAGAGGTGGAGGGGACTAGGGAAGAAAGATAGGAAGATAGGGGAGGGGGGGTTACAGAGGTGGAGGGGAGTAAGGAAGGACAGAGAGAAGAGTCAGGAGCAGAAGAACAGAAGAGAGAAGAGCCAAGAAGAAGGTAAAGAAGAAGAGGAGCGAGGAGTCAGGAGCAGAAGAACAGAAGAGAGAAGAGCCAAGAAGAAGGTAAAGAAGAAAAGGAGCGAGGAGTCAGGAGCAGAAGAGAGAAGAGCCAAGAAGAAAGTAAAGAAGAAGAGGAGCGAGGAGTCAGGAGCAGAAGAACAGAAGAGAGAAAAGCCAAGAAGAAGGTAAAGAAAAAGAGGAGCGAGGAGTCAGGAGCAGAAGAACAGAAGAGAGAAGAGCCAAGAAGAAGAGGAGCGAGGAGTCCAGAACAAAAGAACAGAGGAGAGAAGAGAAGAGCCAAGAAGAAGGGTAAAGAAGAGGAGGAGAGAAGGGTCAAGGAAGAGGAGTCAGGCAGAGGCAGAAGCAGAGGAGCAGAGGATACGAAGAACACAGATGAAGAACACAGAAGAAGGACCAAAGAAGAAGAGAGAACACGCAGGACGGGGTGCAGGGAAGAAAGAAGAACACAGATGAAGAACACAGATGAAGAAAGAAGAAAGCACACGCAGGTCGCGGTGCAGGGAAGAAAGAAGAACACAGATCACGAACACAGATGAAGAAAGAAGAAAGCACACGCAGGACGCCGTGCAGAAGAGCAGGAAGAAACACAGATGAAGTACACAGAAGAAGAACACAGATGAAGTACACAGAAGAAGAACACAGATGAAGAACACAGAAGAAGGACTAAGAAGAAGAGAGAACACGCAGGACGGGGTGCAGGGAAGAAAGAAGAACACAGATGAAGAATACAGATGAAGAACACTGAAGAAGACCAAAGATGAAGAAAGAAGCAGGAAGAGAACGCGGTGAGGAAGAGGAGCGGGGACGAAGAGGAGCAGAACACGCAGCAAGAGGGCTGCAGAAGAGGAGCAGAGAGCGAAGGGAAGAAGGACGGCGGAGGAGCGGAGAGCGGTAGGAGGGGAGAGCGGAAGGCAGAAGACAGAGGCACAGGAGAAGAGGTGAGTAGCGAGAGGCTGGGCGGGGGGAGTACCTACTGTATAGGACTTGCTTGGAGGTTTCAGGAGCCTGGGCTGGTGGAGCTGAAGCGGCAGGGGGACCTACCCTTGCGACCTAAGCGATAATAATATGTGAATAGTATGTTGACATTTGAAACAAGCATTAGCAAATCCAGTACGTCACACCTTTATTACCTGTTGGCCTTGCCAATCCATTTTGGTGATACTGTACAACATTACTAGAAAGAGAAATGGTCTTTGCCAATGCTCTGCTGCTTTCACAAAAACAAATGAGTAAAGACACTACTGGTGCCCGCATCGCTCATAAGGCGCATGCATGCATGGTCATGTATGCACTTGCATGAGTCAAAACACATGCAGTGAATGACACTGTTTTATTTATTGTTCAAAGATGGTGGACACCACTTGGCATAGTAAATAAAAATACATTTTAAATTGCCCAAATGTGCATTTCAGCAAGGGGAGCTAACAGGCTTTCCACAAAATGTAAACAACATAAAAGTTTTAAAGAACAGTGAGGTGTGTGTGCATAATTGGGACTGTAGCATGGGGTGGGTAGATTAAGTAAAAGCAAAGTCAGGCAGTAGAATAAAGGATGGGAAAAATCAGCAACAGAGCATGGGGATGTAATTTGGAAGGGGGAAGAAGCACACCAGGGAAAGAGTAACACGATGGGCAGGGGTGTTGGGAGCAGGAGGGAGCGGCACAAAAGGGAGAGAATTGGAAAATGCATAACAAAAAAGAAAAAAGAGTTCCCTAAAAGTGAGTGTTAGAAATTGGGTCTCTAGTTGGCAGTCGGTTTGCACCCTGTCCAAGTAGGAGCCCTCACTCTAGTCAGGATAAGGGAGATACCTGCTCAGATAACCCCTGCTCACCCCCTTGGTAGTTTAGCATGAGCAGTCAGGCTTATCTCAGAAGCAATGTCTAAAGCATTTGCACATAACACACAGTGATAAGTGAAAACACTACAGAAGGACACCACACCAGTTTTAGAAAAATAGCCAATATTTATCTATATAAAACAAGACCAAGTACAATAAAAATCCTCTAGACAGTAATAGACTCGGCAAGATTTACTCAAAAATACAGTTCCTTGAAGTCGATAGCAACACCTGGGGCTATGACGGGGTCGTGAACAACAAAACCAACAGTTCAGGCCGGTTGCGGGCCAGCTACGGTGTTGGGGAGACCCGTAAACAGTACCTTTGGAATTGCAGGGCGTTGTGATCCTGATGGTGAGCTCCGGAGAGCTGCGTCGCTGGTGTTGCAGTGTAGGTTCTGGAGTCAGTGCGGGAGTCGTTGGGCCCTTGAAGTCACATGTGTTGCAGATCGAACTCCCGGCTGATGAAGTCAGGAGCGCTGGCATGGATGGCGTCGGGGCTGCGGTGCAAAGCGGGACAGTGTGACGTGCGGTGCCCATAGGTCACGTGCAAGCAGCGGCTCGGTGACGGTCATCCAACAGCGTTGGTGAGACCAGGGCTGCGGTGTGAAGCAAGATGGTGCGGTGTCCCCAGGTCACGGTGTAGGCAGCTGCAATGTCGTTGCTGAAGCGCTGTAGTTGGTAGGCCCAAGCCAGCGGCTCTGGGCGGTGCTTCGTGACCCTCACGAGCGGTGTCCACAGGCCACAGTGCAGTTAGGGATGCCTGGTGATGACACTGGAGTCAATAGTGCTGGCGTCGGTGGACCGGGGCTGTGGTGCGGGACAGTGCTCCGTGCTCCTCATGAGCGGTGTCCACAGGCCACGGTGCAGGCAGCAGCGCAGGTGTCAGCAGAAGCGTTGTCGGGATACCAAGGCTGCGGTGTGAGCAGGCTATGCCAGAGTGCGGGGCCCACAGGTTGCGGTGCGAGCAACGGCTCGTTGAAGTCATCCGATGATGGCGTCGGTGAGTCCAGGGTCTGGGTGCGAAGCGGGGCAATGCGACTCCGTGAGGCATCGGCAGGTCACGGTGCAGGCCAGCGGCTTCATTGGTGGCGGCACAGTGGTTTCTCTTCTTGAACAGCAAAGAACACACAGTTCCCAGTGCTGCAGGTCAAGGAAACTGAAGTCTTTGGTGTCCCTGAGACTTCCAACAGGAGGCAAGCTCTACTCCAAGCCCTTGGTGAACTTTCTCAAGCAGGACACACAGCAAAGTTCACCCTTTGCACTCTTTTCAGCGAGAAGCAGCAACTGCAGGCCAGTCCAGCAAAGCAACACAGCAAAGGGACAGTACTCCTCCTCCAGCTCTTCAGCTCTTCTGCTTGGCAGAGGTTCCTCTTGATTCCAGAAAGATTCTAAATGTCTGGGGTTTTGAGCCTTATACCCCTTTCTGCCTTTGAAGTTGGCAAACTTCAAAGCAAAGTCTCAAGTGTTTGTGAGATCCTTCCTTGGCCAGGCCAGGCCCCAGGCACACACCAGGCGGTTGGAGACTGCATTGTGTGAGGGCAGGCAGAGTCCTTTCTGGTGTGAACGACCACTCCTCCTCCCCTCCAGCTCAGATGGCTCATCAGGATATGCAGGCTACACCCCAGCCCCTATTGTGTCACTGTCTAGAGGAGAGGTGTGAACAGCCCAACTGTCAAACTGACCCAGACGGGGAATCGACAAACAGGCAGAGCCACAGAATGGTTTAAGCAAGAAAATGCTTACTTTCTAAAAGTCTAATTTTCAAACAGACAGTTTAAAAACCCACTTCACTAAAAGATGTATTTTTAAATTGTGAGTTCAGAGCCCCCAAACTCCACATTTGTATCCGCTCTCAAAGGGAATCTGCGCTTTAAGGATATTTAAAGGCAGCCCCCATGTTAACCTATAAGAGAGATAGACCTTGCACAGTGAAAACCGAATTTGGCAGTATTTCACTGTTAGGACATATAAAACACACTAGTATATGTCCTACCTTAAAGATACACTGCACCCTGCCCCTGGGGCTACCTAGGGCCTACCTTAGGGGTGCCTGACGTAGTATAAGGGAAGGTTTAGGCCTTGCAAGTGGGTACACTTGCCAATTCGAATTGGCAGTTTAAAACTGCACACACAGACACTGCAGTGGCAGGTCTAAGCCTTGTTTACAGGGCTACTAATGTGGGTGGCATAACCAGTGCTGCAGGCCCACTAGTAGCATTTTATTTACAGGCCCTGGGCACATATAGTGCACATTACTAGGGACTTACCAGTAAATCAAATATGCCAATCATGGATAAACCAATCAACAGTACAATTTACACAGAGAGCATATGCACTTTAGCACTGTTTTTGCAGCGGTAAAGTGCCCAGAGTCCCAAAGCCAAAACAAAACTGGTCAAAAAAAGTAGGAGGAAGGAGGCAAAAAGAATGGGGATGGCCCTGCAAAAAGGGGTAGGTGCAACAGTGAGCAGTGCAAGGGTACCAGTCAGTGAATCAAAAGGATGGTAAAAGGTGCGGGGCTAACAAAAGAAGAAGAATGCAAGCTATTGCTTAAGAAGCAGATAAATGAGAGTGAGAATAAAGCCAATCAATAGTAAGCAACAGGTGGGCTCAAAGCCTGCTAAGCTTTTGGTATGGTCCACAAGAGGCATTCGACTGCCAGCCAGAAATATCTGTGGTAGGGGAAGCCTAAAAATAGTGTTTGATCTAGTGAACTCTGAGTTTTAATAGACAAGAAACATACAAAGAGCACAAATAATAGAGTAGACTGAGGAATTCTGTGCAGAAAATATGATAAACTGCATAGCAATAGAGGGTGTTATTCAATATGGGGAAGGGAAAAGAATGAGACAGTGATGACATTAATAAGAAAAAATTGTTAAAAAGAGCAACCAGCAGAATGTCGGGGCTTTCTGGAAATCTAAAGTTGGTACACCATCAACTAGATAGATCTCACAACCGGACCAGTTCCTACAACCCCTTGATTAGCCTAGACCCAATGTGTGTTGGTTAGTGTAGCAGCTACAAATTATTCAGGTTCAACCTTTATAGAGGACATGTAATTCAATTGTTGTTGACTTCACCTAGGTAGTAACTGGGCTCTTCAGTCATGTAGTGTACACGCCTTTCCCAGTGTTGCTTAGCTCAGTCTGGCAATGTCCGATTCTGTTCAGTAGAGGAAGAAGTTGTTCTTAAGATATTTTGCCTTAATAATATAGAACAGTTCCCACAAAGGTGCAAGCTTCTCCAGTGACAATCGTTATCTGCAGGATCTTCAGTACTGCTGATACCCAGTGGTTTAGTGCCTTCTACCACAAAACCCTGCTCTTACCCTGCCATCAATATGCATTCTGGGATTCTGATGACTAATTTTAGAGTGCTTTGATAGTGCAGTTGCCTCCTATCACATCACAGTCAGTTTCATTGGCCAGGATTTCCTTTAGCCTTTTAAATTTTCTCTTTTTCCATAATGCCTACGCATGCCTGTTGCCACTGCTCCCCTCATTTTTTTGTTTTTTACCCATTACAGTATTTCCAAAGTGACACCCAATTTATGCTGCAGCCGGAGTGGAAACCTGGTTGTGAATCCTGAGGTGGTTGTTTAGCTGGGCTGTAATGGCATGCCATTCATAGTGCATGGCTTCATCCTATCAACCAAATGAAGAACCTTTGTTACCCTAGTCAAACACCTACAGTAATGGTAACGAAATAGAGCTCCTAAAGGGCTGTTTGCTTTGGTCATGGGTTATCAGAAAAATAGCCTTGTATGCATTGATTC
The DNA here is from genome assembly GCF_031143425.1 of Pleurodeles waltl. Lineage (NCBI taxonomy): Eukaryota > Metazoa > Chordata > Amphibia > Caudata > Salamandridae > Pleurodeles > Pleurodeles waltl. The sequence goes on from NC_090450.1 coordinate 538,842,736, forward strand.
ATATGGCATAGACAACTGGATACTTAATTATTTGTACTGTGTGTTCCAAAATGTCAGGCATAATGTCTCATGCTTTTGCTTTCTCTAAGACCCCATTCAGGGGGCCTGGGGCTAGCACTGGGCCTACTCCGTGGGGGCTGGGGTTGTTTTCATCTGATGTCCTGGGGGTCTGACCTACTGTGGTTGCGCAATAAGGTAGAAGTACAACCCCTTCAGCACTTGGCTGTCATTGGCAAGCAATCACAGGTCTTTCAGGGAGATAGTGTGGAGGTGCTTAGAACTTAACAGCTACCTCACAGTTCAATAATGTATTGTCAAACCCAGTGTGTTACTTTCTAAAAATAAAAATACTTTATAACATACTTAAAACAACACAGACAGTATCTCACAGGCACAGTCCAGGAAACTAGGCCTAATGCACCTTGGTATGGCACCCATCCTTCCCCCCTTCTGTGAATTAGGAAGATCTCACCTGAAAGTAGTGTCTCAGAAGGTATGAATCAAGGCACAGGTGCAGATTAACACCCCCATTTTAGATGAGAGATGCTCAGTAAGTAAAGTCTCACCGTACACAGATCTTTCAGGCAGGACGGAGGGTGGCGGTGGACCGGCAATGCACGCAGTGTCTGGTCCAGTTCTGGGAAAGGGCACCCTCTTCATGCCAGCATAGCCTCATGCAGACTTGGCAGGAGGGTAGTCATGACATAGGATGGCAGCCAACTGCACCCTCGGAGCCCTCCAGTTGGAGGTCCAGGTAACTGGAATTTGCAGATGGCCCCATGAGGCAGAGCAGGTCACTGTTGACTTCCTGCCCACTTCTGGGCGCTGCCAGTGGTGAGCTTATGCAGGTGGGTCATGCCACCATCTGGTCACATTGGCATAGGAAACAACTGCAGGCCCACTTCGCTGGTCACAGCTGTGTGGACAGCTGTGGACACACTACCTTTGGTCCTAGCTTCTTAGACAGCCACATGCATACTTCTCTAGGTCACAAAGATATGGACATTCACGGGCACACTCACTTGATTACAGTGGCTGTGAGAAAATATCTTTTTGTGCATTGTCACACCCAATTTTTGCAGAATTTTATTGCTGCTTTTTAGACTGCACGTTCATGTGCACAGTGTATGTGCTTTGACCTCTAAAACATGTAAAAATTGGTTAATCCCTGATCTGCATATCAAACTTTCCTGTATGGCCATAGTATATTGTGTAGAAGGTCCACCCATGGAACGGGTGGACTGCAGCACCTAATGTGCCATCCACTAATTTGACAAAAAAAGATAGCTTTAGGCCCACCAATGTAACCTGACTGATACTGCTTAAACATACAGGCTCACCTATCAAAATATCCATTTTGACGGCAAAAACCTCCCTTTTAATTATTACTAAATCACCCTTAAGATGGCCTTGTAGACCACAAGTTAGGAGGCATAGTATATACAAATGGTACATATGGACATTTATTGTTGCCATGTTCCTACACAACAAGCCCCCAAAAACTGTTTTCACTTTGATAGGTTCTGGCTGTCCTATGAGGAAAGTTAGAGTACAGATTAAAATATTCTTCTGTCTTGGGTTTGGGGCAAACATCCAATCTAATGATAAATTTACATTTTTAACCAATATTTAGGAAAGTAACTTTTAGAAAGGTGTCTTTTCCCTGCCTGAAGTTCCTGAAGATTAATTTGCAATAGGCTGCCAGAAACTTCCCTGTCAGTACCTGACATTAAAGTGGTGTGAAAACTCTTCCCAGAGCAAGTGGCTAAGGCCTAGTGACAGGATGGGCTGGGGGTGAGGCAGGTGACTCCTATCAGCTCTGAGAGGCCAACTGGGAGGCTGCAGGAACTTAATTTATGTCAGAGGAGCAGAGGTGAGGCCTGTCCATTCATGGTGTAAGGAGAGACCCAAGGAAGGGACAGTCTTTAGGTCTAAGGTAGCCCGTTGGACACCAGCACAGTGTGAGGTGTAGGTGGTGTAGTTTTAAAGGAGAGCACTGCTCTTTTCGCCTGAACATACACCCGTGCAACAGGCTCTCTCCAAGGGTAGACGACATATGCCATCTCGGATTTACCTTAGAATAATGCACTACAGCATAATTTATACTAGGCCTAATGGTATGCTATAAAAGTGGATAGGGTTGCCCCTGGGAGTTTTTTTCCCATTGGTTAGGGAATGTCCAGGAGTCACACCCAACCTCCGCACCCATCACACCTCCGGCAGGGTTGGTAGACTCCTTCCCTCTCTCAACAGGCAGGTTGGCTTTCTAAATACTTCAGGTCAGATGGGCAGCTTCTTCAATCATGACAAGACTCTAGGTGATCCTCTTACTCCTGAGGAGCAGGCAGACATCAGCTCTGGGTTTGCAGTAGTCCTCTGAGTGCTCTGCTGAAAGCTCCCTGCCTTGATCAGTGAGAACATAAAGAACTGGAACAAGTCCATCAGTGAACCCTACTTTTAAAGCAAACAGGAGATGTGGATCCACTGCACTATCCAACCATGTTTAGAGTCGTTCTAATTTTTAATGTCCTTTCCATCTTGCTCTGCAGACACAGCCTTTCTGTAGAGTGATGCTTCTCACAGCAAGGTAGCCTCCAGCCTAGAGCATCCACAACAGAGGCACAAAGGTGTGAGCTTTCTGCACAGGCCCACCATCACCCACACGGAACAAAGATCAGGGGAAAGAGAGAGTGCTGGCCTCTTCTAAGGGATTTCTTTGACCTTGAAAAGAAGAGACTGCAGTCCCACTCTTCCCCCACATCATCTACCTTAGAAAGAGAAAACAACACTCAATCATCAGTGCATACATTCAATACCCTGTCACAAAAAAGATTTCCTCAGTATTATCATTGCAGCCAGACTATCAGGATAACCATTACACAAGGCACCACTAAAAATCTTTAAAGACAAACTTCACTTCCCTTGTTCAGGGGAGGTAGCAAGATGCCTACTGTAGGAAGTTGGCTGTGTATATACTATCTCAAAGTGAGAGATAGTGTGTACAGAGTCGAAGGGCTCCCCTTAGAGGTTGATAGTGGCAAAACTAGATAATATTAATGCTCTATTTTGTGGTAGTGTGGTTGAGCAGTAGGCTTATCAGAGGGTAGTGTTATGCATTTGTTGTACACACACAGGCAATAAATGAGAACACACACTCACAGACTTAACTCCAGGCCAATAGGGTTTTATATAGAAACATATTATTTTCTTAATTTATTTTAGAACCACAAGATTCAGAATTTAGGTAAGTACATACTTTGTAAGGTACTTCATACAGGTAAGTATGGAACTTTGAATTAAAACAGTAATGTACACAGTTTTGGCAAAAATGACAAATAGCTATTTTAAAAGTGGACACTGCAAAAATCAACATTTCCTGGGGGAGGTAAGTAATAGTTTCTCAAGTAAGTAAAGCACCCCACACTCATTGACATGAACTTGGTAACTCTGTCAGAAACCACCTCCTTAGGAACTCCCACTCTGGTAAAAAAACACCTATGAGTGCTTTAGCTACTTCAGGGGCACTAGTGGACCTAAGGGGAATTGCCTCGGGGCACCTGGTAGCATGATCCACTACTAACAGTCTATATTGGTTCCCTGATGGTGTGGGAGGTTCCAGTGGACCCACTATGTCCACTCCCACTCTCTCAAAGGGGACTCCCACCAGTGGCGGCCGGCAGCTTTAGGGGAGCGGGCGGGACACCCACACACACACTCACTCACACACACATTCTTTCACACACAGACACACACGCACATCCATTAACAACACTCATACCATTCAAACATGCACGCACTTAACATTCATTTTAAAAGATCGACACACTCATTCTTTCACACACGCACGCACACACGCACATCCATTAATAACACTCATACACTCAAACGTGCACGCACCAAACATTCAATTTAAAACATCACACACATACACACACACACACTTACCTTCAGCCTCCAGGTCCCAGGAGGGTTGGGACTGCTGCCTTCCCTCATTGGCTGACCCTAGGTCAGCCAATGAGGGAAGGCAGCAGTCCCAGCCTCGTCACAGAGTGGGATGGGGTCAGTGAGACTGCTGACCCCACCCCACCCTGTGACGAAGTGTCACTGATTGACACTCGCCCTGGGCACTTCAGGGCTTAAACTGAAGCGCCCAGGGAGAGTGTCAATTGGTGACGCTTTCCTCGTCACCCAGGGGAGGGCCTCGAGGCACCTTTGCTAAGCTGAGGAGGTCACGCCCATAGGAGCTGTGACCTCCTCAGCCCAGCATAGTTCAGGTCAGGCAGCCAGGAGTGTGCGCAAATCGCGCATGTCTGCTCCTGGCTGCCTGAGCTGAACATGGAGAGTGTCTGTCAGGCTGACCTTTGTTCAGCCTGACAGACACTCTTCATGAGGGGCAAAAGGTGGGGGGGCGTGGCTCCTCCGCCCTAAAGGACGGGCCGCCACTGACTCCCACCACTGGAAGTGGAATGAGGGCGGCCTTTGGATGGCCACCTGTCTTACCACTGGCTTGACAGGTGACACAGGAGCTGCAAAACTCCATAAGCTTCTGGGACACATTGGGCCAATAAAAATGGTTGACTAATCTCTCCCAAGTCCTGTTTGTCCCAGATGCCCAGCAAGAGGAATGTCATGGGCTAAGGTCAGAATGAACTCCCTAAACTCCTGAGGCACTACCACTCTCCTAACGGCACCTGGTTTGGGATCTCTTGCCTCAGTGTAAAAGAGTCCATCTTCCCAATAGACCCTGTGGGTTCTACTGACATTACCTTTTTCTTGCTCAGCTGCTTGCTGTCTTAGGCCTTCAAGAGTGGGACAAGTCTTTTGTCCCTGACACAGTTGTTCCCTTGAGGGTCCCCCTGGGCCCAAGAACTCTACCTGATAAAGCTCCAGCTCCATGGACTCAGTTCCCTCAGGGGACAGAACATCTTCCTGAGAAGAGAGGTTCTGTTTCTTTTGCTGTGAAGGGTCTGGTCCCCCAGTCTTCTTTCCTTTCCTCTTGGAAGGTTGGGCTATTATTCCAGACTCCAACACTTCTTTTTCACCCTGTGCTCTGCATTGTGCTCTAGTCTTGACACACACCAGTTTAGGGATGCCCAGCATGGCTGCATGGGTCTTGAGCTCTACCTCAGCCCATGCTGAGGACTCTAGATCATTCCCTAGCAGACATTCTACTGGAATTGCAGAGGAGACTATCACCTGTTTCAGGCCAGTGACCCCTCCCCATTCTAAAGGAACCATTGCCATGGGATGGACTTTAGTTTCATTGTCAACATTTGTGACTGAATTTGTCTGTCCAGCCAGGTACTGTCTTGGGGAAAACAGTTTGTCTGCCACCACGGTGACACTGGCACCTGTATCCCTCAGGGCTTCTATTCTATTCCCTTTTATCAAGAGCTGCTGCCTGTATTTTTACATGTTAGGCGGCCAGGCAGCAAGTGTGGCTAAATCAACCCCACCCTCTGAGACTAAAGTAGCTTCAATGTAAACACTGAATTGCTCTGGGCACACTGTTGATCCCACCTGGAGACTGGCTATTCCAGTACTAACTGGAGCAGTTGTTGTGGGACCTTTCTTTGAACAGGCCTTGTCTCCAGTTTGGTGTCCATGCTGTCTATAGTTGTGACACCAGGCCTTCTTGGGATCAAAGTTTTTACCCTTATGCCCATTTGTGGACTGTGAAAAGGCTCGGGCCCACCCTCCTGAACAGGTTTTTGGGGCCCTGTAGAAGACTTTGTTTTTGTCCTTGGATGTCTCACTACCCTTCCCCTGGGGAGGCTTTGTGACCCCTTTCTTTTGGTCACCCCCTGTGGAAGTCTTGGTCACCCTAGTCTTGACCCAGTGGTCTGCCTTCTTTCCCAATTCTTGGGGAGACATATGAACCAGGTCTATTGTCATTGAAGCAATTACTTAACAGATTTTCTTTCATAAATAAATTATACAGCCCATCATAATCACTTACACCACTGCCAGTTATCCAACCATCTAGTGTTTTGACTGAGAAGCCAACAAAATCAACCTAGGTCTGGCTCGAGGATTTGTGAGCCCCCCAAACCTAATCCTGTACTCCTCAGTTGAGAACCCAAAGCCCTCAATCAGGGTAGCCTTCGTGAGGTCATAAGATGCTGCATCTTTACCAGAGTGTGTGAGGACTCTATCCCTACACTTTCCAGTGAACATTTCCCAAAGGAGAGCTCCCAGTGAGATCTGCTCACTTTTCTGGTTGCACAAGCCCTCTCAAAAGCTGTGAACCATTTGGTGATGTCATCACCTTCTTTCTATTTGGTTACAATCCCTTTGGGGATTCTTAGGATGTCAGTATTCTCTCTGGCCCAATTTAAGTTGCTGCCACTATTTATGGGAGTTAAACCCATTTCCCTTCTTTCCCTTTCTATGGTTAGGAGATGCTTCTCAAAAGCCAATCTCTTGGCCATCCTGGCTAACAGGATGTCCTCTTCATTGAAGCTGTCCTCAATGCTTACAGAGGCACTGGACTCCCTTGGGGAAGAACCAGGCTCTCTGACTATGATTTTTGGGGACAGGGTTCTAGGAGCCCCGTCCTCCCTATTTAGGACAGGAGGAGGGAGTTCTTCCTCCTGTTCACTAATTTCGCCATCTGAAGTAGTATCCTTCATATCAGAAGGGTGGTCCCTTGTGAACTCTGCCAAGAGCTCCTGGAGCTTTGCCTTGGTAGGGTTGGAGCCAGTTTTTTTATTTTTTGTCTTACAGAGAGACCTTAACTCTGACATCCCTATATGCAGGTAAGGGGTGAGGTTGAGTTCCATCACTACCTCATCTGTTTGACTCATTATAACTCTAAAAGTTGGGATTACTTTTTAAGTATCAAAAACTACTTCTAGATCTTAAATCCTAACTTTTACAAACTTTTAAACTTCAAAAGACATGCTAACGGGGACTTACACAAGGCCCTAGCAGGACTTTTAAAAATAGTCAAATTCAATTTCTAATGACAGTTTTGGATTTGTTGTTGTGTGATCAGGTATTGGCTGAGTAGTCCAGCAAATGCAAAGTCTTAGACCCCACCGCTGATCCACCAATATAGGAAGTTAACTCTGTATATACTAAGTGTAAGGAAATGCCTCCTTGGCATGGTTACCCCCTGACTTTTTGCCTTTGCTGATGCCAAGTTATGATTTGAAAGTGTGCTGAGGCCTGCTAACCAGGCCCCAGCACCAGTGTTCTTTCCCTAACCTGTACTTTTGTTTCCACAATTGGCACACCCTGGTCCAGGTAAGTCCCTTGTAACTGGTACCCCTGGTACCAAGGGCCCTGATGCCAGGGAAGGTCTCTAAGGGCTGCAGCATGTCTTATGTCACCCTGGGGACCCCTCATTCAGCACAGACACACTGCTTGCCAGATTGTGTGTGCTGGTGGGGATAAAATGACTAAGTCGACATGGCACTCCCCTCAGGGTGCCATGCCAACCTCACACTGTCTATAGGTATAGATAAGTCACCCCTCTAGCAGGCCTTACAGCCCTAAGGCAGGGTGCACTATACCATAGGTATGAGCACTATGCCCCTACAGTGTCTAAGCAAAACCTTAGACATTGTAAGTGCAGGGTAGCCATAAGTGTATATGGTCTGGGAGTCTGTCATGCACGAACTCCACAGCACCATCTTGGCTACACTGAAAACTGTGAAGTTTGGTATCAAACTTCTCAGCACAATAAATGCACACTGATGTCAGTGTACATTTTATTGTAACATACACCGCAGAGGGCACCTTAGAGGTGCCCCCTGAAACCTTAACCGACTACCCGTGTAGGCTGACTAGTTTTAGCAGCCTGCCACACACCAGACATGTTGCTGGCCACATGGGGGGAGTGCCTTTGTCACTCTGTGTCTAGTAACAAAGCCTGTTCTGGGTGGAGGTGCTTCTCACCTCCCCCTGCAGGAACTGTAACACCTGGCGGTGAGCCTCAAAGGCTCACCCCCTTTGTTACAGCACCCCAGGGCACTCCAGCTATTGGAGTTGCCCGCCCCCTCCGGCCACAGCCCCACTTTTGGCGGCAAGGCTGGAGGAGATAATGAGAAAAACAAGGAGGAGTCACTGGCCAGTCAGGACAGCCCCTAAGGTGTCCTGAGCTGAGGTGACTCTGACTTTTAGAAATCCTCCATCTTGCAGATGGAGGATTCCCCCAATAGGGATAGGGATGTGCCCCCCTCCCCTCAAGGTGGAGGCACAAAGAGGGTGTAGCCACCCTCAGGGCTAGTAGACATTGGCTACTAACCCCCCAGACCTAAACACCCCCTAAATCGAGTATTTAGGGGCTCCCAGAACACAGCAAGATAGATTCTTGCAACCTAAGAAGAAGAGGACTGCTGAACTGAAAAACCTGCAGAGAAGACGGAGACACCAACTGCTTTGGCCCCAGCTCTACCGGCCTGTCTCCCCACTTCTAAAGGTACTGCTCCAGCGACGCGTTCCCAGGGCCCAGCAACCTCTGAAGCCTCAGAGGACTACCCTGCATCTAAAAGGACCAAGAACTCCAGAGGACAGCGGCCCTGTTCCCCAAAGACTGCAACTTTGCAACAAAGAAGCAACTTTGAAACAACACACGTTTCCCACCTGAAGCGTGAGACTTTGCACTCTGCACCCGATGCCCCCAGCTCGACTTGTGGAAAACAAACACCACAGGGAGGACTCCCCGGCGACTACGAGACCGTGAGTAGCCAGAGTTGACCCCCCTGAGCCCCCACAGCGACGCCTGCAGAGGGAATCCCGAGGCTCCCCCTGACCGCGACTGCCTGCTTCAAAGCCCCGACACCTGGTAAAGACACTGCACCCGCAGCCCCCAGGACCTGAAGGATCCCACCTCCAGTGCAGGAGTGACCCCCAGGGGGCCATCTCCCTTGCCCAGGTGGTGGCTAACCCGAGGAGCCCCCCCCTTGCCTGCCTGCATCGCTGAAGAGACCCCTTGGTCTCCCATTGAATTCTATTGCGAACCCGACGCCTGTTTGCACACTGCACCCGGCCGCCCCCGTGCCGCTGAGGGTGTACTTGTTGTGCTAACTTGTGTCCCCCCCGGTGCCCTACAAAACCCCCCTGGTCTGCCCTCCGAAGACGCGGGTACTTACCTGCTGGCAGACTGGAACCGGGGCACCCCCTTCTCCATTGAAGCCTATGCGTTTTGGGCACCACTTTGACCTCTGCACCTGACCGGCCCTGAGCTGCTGGTTTGGTAACTTTGGGGTTGCTCTGAACCCCAACGGTGGGCTACCTTGGACCCAACTTTGAACCCCTTAGATGGTTTACTTACCTGCAAAACTAACAAACACTTACCTCCCCCAGGAACTGTTGAAAATTGCACTGTTTAGTTTTAAAATAGCTATATGTCATTTCTGTGAACACTGTATATGCTATTTTGCTAATTCAAAGTTCCTAAGTGAAATACCTTTCATTTAAAGTATTGTTTGTGAATCTTGAACCTGTGGTTCTTAAAATAAACTAAGAAAATATATTTTTCTATACAAAAACCTATTGGCCTGGAATTGTCTCTGAGTGTGTGTTCCTCATTTATTGCCTGTGTGTGTGTACAACAAATGCTTAACACTACCCTCTGATAAGCCTACTGCTCGACCACACTACCACAAAATAGAGCATTAGAATTATCTCTTTTTGCAACTATCTTACCTCTAAGGGGAACCCTTGGACTCTGTGCATGCTATTTTTTACTTTGAAATAGTACATACAGAGCCAACTTCCTACACTAAGTGAGAGATAGTGTGCACAGAGTCCAAGGGTTCCCCTTAGAGGTCGATAGTGGCAAAATTAGATAATACTAATGCTCTATTTTGTGGTAGTGTGGTCGAGCAGTGGGCATATCAGAGGGTAGTGTTAAGCATGTGTTGTACACACAGGCAATAAATGAGAACACACACTCAAAACTTAACTCCAGGCCAATAGGTTTTTATATAGAAAAATATTATTTTCTAAACTTATTTTAGAATCACAAGATTCAGAATTTAGGTAAGTACATACATTGTAAGGTACATCACACAGGTAAGTATGGAACTTTGAATTAAAACAGTAATGTACACAGTGTTGGCAAAAATGGCAAATAGCTATTTTAAAAGTGGACACAGTGCAAAAATCAACAGTTCCTGGGGGAGGTAAGTAATAGTTTCTCAGGTAAGTAAAGCACTTACAAGTTCAGTCTCCTGGGCATAGGCAGCCCACCGTTGGGGGTTCAAGTTAACCCCAAACAACCAGCACCAGCAACGCAGGGTCAGTCAGGTGCAGAGGTCAAAGTAGGGCCCAAATAACATAGGTGCCTATGGAGAACAGGGGTGCTCCGGTTCCAGTCTGCTAGCAGGTAAGTACCTGCGTCCTCGGGGAGCAGACCAGTGGGGTTTTGTAGAGCACTGGGGGGTCCCAAACAGGCACACAAAATACACCCTCAGTGGCACAGGGGCGGCCGGGTGCAGTGTGTGAACAAGGCGTCGGGTTGTAGATAGGAAACAATGGAGAGACCCGGGGGTCACTCTGGCAATGCAGGCAGGGCACATGGGGGCTTCTCGGGCCAGCCACCGACTGGGCTAAGATGGAGGCCGCCTGCTGGTCACTCCTGCACTGTGGTTGGTTCCTCTCGGTCCTGGGGGCTGCGGGTGCAGTGCTTCTCCCAGACATCGGGTTCCTTTGTTACCGGGCAGGCGCGGTCAGGGGAGCCTCTGGATCCTCTCTGCAGGTGTCGGTGTGGGGGTGCAGGGAGGTCGACTGAGGGTGTCCACGTCGTTGGAGTTGCCTGGGGGGTCCTCTCTGCAGTGTTGGTTTTTCTGGACACGAGCCAGGGGCGTTGGGTGCAGAGTGTGAAGACTCACGCTTCCGGAATGAGGCTGGAGTCTTCTTTAAAGTTGGTTTCTTTGTTGCAGATTTGGACAGAGCTGCTGTCCTCAGGAGTTTCTTGGTCCTTTAGGTGCAGGTCAGTCCTCTGAGTCCCAAGTCAGTTGTTGTCTCCGTCATCTCTGCGGGGCTTTCAGGTCAGCAGTCCTTCTTCTTTCTCCAGGTTACAGGAATCTGATTTCCTGGGTTCCGGGTTTCCCCTAAATACTCAATTTAGGGGGGTGTTTAGGTCTGGGGCCAGTAGCCAATGTGCCTCCTCCCTGTGGGAAGGGGGGCACATCCCTAATCCTATTGGGGGAATCCTATAAAACAAGATGGAGGATTTCTTAAGGCGGGGTCACCTCAGCTCAGGACACCTTAGGGGCTGTCCTGACTGGTGGGTGACTCCTCCTTGTTTTTCTCATTTTCTCCGCCAGACTTGCCGCCAAAAGTGGGGGCTGTGTCCGAAGGGGCGGGCATCTCCACTAGCTGAAGTGCCCTGGGGCGCTGTAACACCAGGCTAGAGCCTTTGAGGCTCACCGCCAGGTGTTACAGTTCCTGCAGGGGGAGGTGTGAAGCACTCCACCAGTGCAGGCTTTGTTCCTGGCCACAGAGTGACAAAGGCACTCACCCCATGTGGCCAGAAAGCCGTCTTGATGTGGCAGGCTGGCAGAAACTGGTCAGCCTAACACTAGGAGTTGGACTGGTATACAGGGGGAATCTTTAAGATGCCCTCTGTGTGCATTTTTCAGAAAATCCCACACTGGCATCAGTGTAGATTTATTGTTCTGAGAAGTTTGATACCAAACTTCCCAGTGTTCAGTGTAGCCGTTATTGAACTGTGGAGTTCATGTTTGACAGACTCCCAGACCATATACTCTGTATGGCTACCCTGCACTTACAATGTCTAAGAATGTGCTCAGACACTGTAGGGGCATAGTGCTCATGCAGCTTTGCCATCACCTGTGGTATAGTGCACCCTGCCTTAGGGCTGTAAGGCCTGCTAGAGGGGTGACTTACCTATGCCCCAGGCAGTGGTTGTGGGCATGGCACCCTGAGGGAGTGCCATGTCGACTTAGTCATTTTCTCCCCACCAGCACACACACGCTGTGAGGCAGTGTGCATGTGCTGAGTGATGGGTCAGCAGGGTGGCATAATACATGCTGCAGCCCTTAGAGACCTTCCCTGGTCACAGGGCCCTTGGTACCATGGGTACCATTTACAAGGGACTTATCTGTGTGCCAGGGCTGTGCCAATTGTGGAGACAAAGGTACAGTTTAGGGAAATAACACTGGTGCTGGGGCCTGGTTAGCAGAGGCCCAGCACACTTTCAGTCATAACTATCATCAACAAAAGGCAAAAAATTAGGGGGTAACCATGCCTTGAGAGGCATTTTCCGACACCCACCCAACTCCCTGGAACTAGGTTCATTCCCACCTGAACTGAAAACCTACATTAGACCTCTCCTCAAAAAGAAAAGCCTCAACCCATTCGACCCAGCAAACTACAGGCCCATATTAAATAGACCATTCTTAGAAAAGTTTTTGAGAGAGCAGTGTTTACTCCTTTCTCTAACTTTACCCGACATTATGGCTTACTGTTACACCAACAGTCCAGTTTCAGACCGGGCAGAGGCACAGAGTCAGCCATCATAGCCACCTGGGATGATCTGAATCTCACAGTGGACAAAATGGAGTAGCTGCCTTGTTGTACTTATCAGCTGTGTTTGATTCTGCCCATCACCACACACTACGACAAAGACTGTAAATCTCAGCATCTGTGAAAATGCTCTAAAATGGATTGCTCCTTATCTCACATACAGATAAAGTATACTCTAGTTACCACCTTTCACATCATCTCACATGCAACACTAGCTTTCCTCAGGGGTCCATCATATCCACTCTGTTATCTAAAATCTACCTAACCCCGTTTGCCAAATCTGATTAAGTCATACAGCCTCACGTGTTACAACTATGCAGATGACACTGAAATGTTTTTTAAAATGGCTTGCCCGAAGACCTCTACAATTCGCAACTTGATGACTGCCTTCGTGCCATAAACACATGGTGAAGAACCATCTAAAGCTCAATACTGCAAAGACAGAGATTAAGACCTGCGGACAATAGCAAACATACCACCCTACGTTCACATTGCCTAAGGAGCTTCAAGCCCCTCCAGCAATGTCAAGAGATGTTAGAAACCTAGGGGTAACCATGGATTTAGACCTATCCTTGATACCACATGGTAACAACATCACAAGGAGTGCCTTCTACACAATGAAAATATTATGTTGTATCTTTCCATACCTTGAACACCATCATAAACTTCAAGCTAACCTCATACTTTTAATCTCCAAGCTTGCCAATGCCAACAACCTATACCATGGTTCATCCACATTTATCCTAAACAAGATACAACCCTTCCAAAATACTGCTGTAAGGCTTCTCCCACTTTATACCCGAAACTGCAATCTCACTCCACTGGCTACCTATGGCTAAAAGGGCAATGTTCAAGGCACTCTGCATCATCCACAAAGCCCCCCAAGGAAAAGCACCACTATAGTTGCAAGTTAAATTCAAACAATACAGACCAAGCAGAACACTGTGCTCCAGGCTTGTAACTGTTATCATCATACCATCTTATCGCGAAGTCTGTAGGAGGCACTGCTTTCTCTGTACAAACAGCCAAGCTCTAGAACTCACCACCAGTCAACATTAGAAGCACACAGGAGCTTGTAAATTTCAGAAGCCAGTTGAAAACAAGGTTAGTTCCTAGATAAGTGTACCACCCAAATCCCAGCAACAGAGCCCAGAAAACAGTCACACCCTGAAGCTCAATCCCCAATTACAACCATCAAATGGCAAACAAACCTGCACACTGCTTTCAATAAGCAGGTAAGCTAAAGAGGGCTGACCCATGGTTCGCCGTGCGATTATATAGTTATGTCCAGGCATATATAACAGTTATGGCCCAAAGTAATACTAAAACCATAATCTGCAGTGGCCAACAGCAAATTATAACTTATACCTCTTAAATTCACATAAGATATATCTCCTAGGAACGTTTTTGCTCATCACCAGCACTGTACAGCCAGAAAGAAGACATCACCAAATGAACAGGCATGAAATAACTGAATAGATGTATCACACATTGATGGACAATTTAGAGGACTTTAATATAGTCCACCACTGCAGGTCCCAAATATCTATACAATCTGACTGCTTCTTTACATCCCAAAAATACATTCAGATATGGGATGATAATAAAAATGTATACACGCACAAGGTGCTTGGGTATTATTGGTACTTAGAGGGCAAGATTATTTCCCTAAGTACAAGAGACCTCCTTACCTTTTGGCTCAAAAATAGGGATTTAAAGGGTCTCCACACCAACAACTTTCAGTGGCATGCTTCATCATCGGTGACCCTCCGCATTGGAGTAAAATGATACTACACCATCTTTAATCAACAATGAGCCCCTATTGTGGAGTTCATCAGAGCTTCTTGGTTCAGAGTGAAGGTGCCTCCCCTTTCATCACATTTGTGAAGAGGTTGAAGCTGTGGTTAATACCTATCTTGCCCCAACGCTGCCATATTGTGGACTACACGCCCTTCACTCTGAACCATGAAGCTAGGATGCAACCCACAATAGGAGCTATTCGCTGATCATTAACAAACAGGTATGAGAGAAGTAGGCCTCATTTTTCTGCATGCTTTACCTTCACAGGCTAGATATTGAGTTCTGTGGCCATGAAGAAGACCATTGACCAGTTTTTTGGCATTTACATCGGTTGAAACATGTTGGCAACCTGTTATAGTTAAGTGAAACATTCATTTCACTCACTAACCATATGTAGCGTGTTTTTAACATATATCAAGGGTACCTCTAAAGAAATATTTTTTATAGAAACAGGTGGGGCCACAGAGTTATATTGGCCAAGGAGATGGGTGGAACACCTGTTGCAGTGTTGGGAGATACGTTTTATCCCATCCATTGATATAACTGCAACAGGGGCTTCAGACACATCAATGCTGCAATTGACACGAGCCGGCGGGCCAGAACCTGGCTCATAGGCCGCAACTATGACCGGGCACGTCTGCTTGGCAGCAAGAGTGCTGCCTTCGTCAGCATTAGCACACAGAGGACTTGGATGCTGGCATGCTCCCTTTCTCCCAGCTTAGAGATTCTGGAAGCACTGGTGGATGATATCTTTTACCGACAAGGGATTGTATGAGGAAGCCAGGCTTGCATCTTCGCAGGCCAGCTCATCTTGTGCAGCACAACAAGGTGGCACACAATAAGTCTACGAAACCTGCACAAACCAACAAATAGATAAGTATGCATTCCGGGGGACAGGTGGCAATGGAAGGGAGAGAACGCACAGACAGCTCAGAAGTATGCCAGAAGGTAGGAATAAGGCCTCTCCCTCAGTGAAGGAAGTGTTGCTTGCAATCCATGATATCTGATTAGCCCTAGAACATAAGATTGACACAGTGGCCATTAATCTACTACGCACAGACATGGGGAAGATCTCCGAAAGGCTCCATACTATGGAGGGAACTATGACGGAACATGCTGACTCAATTAAAACACTGCAAGCAGAAGTAAGCCATCTTAAGGAAAGAACCCACTGACAACACACTAGGGCCGAAGACACTGAGAGACGGTCCAGATGAAACAACGTACGCCTGATGTGTATACTGGAAAAAGCAGAGGAAAAGGATGTGGAGCGCCTTGTGGAAATGTGTGTCTCTCATACACTTAAACCAAGCGACTTGTCCCTCCACTTTGTAGTCGGGCGAGCGCACTGGGTTCCTGGGACCCTGCTAAAGCCAAGGGTTAGACCAAGGTCCTTCCTGGCCCACATTTTCAACATTAGAGACCAGAATGTGATCCTGAGAGCAGCCCGCCAGCAGAGCCCCTTACAATTTGAGACCCACACAATAATGATTTTCCCGGATTACATCCAACAGGTGCAGGCCGAAGCAGATCCTTCAGTAAGGTGAAGGCGGAACCACGGAGAAGGAATCTGCAGTATATGATGATCTTTCCGGCGCGCTTGAAGATGCTTGCTGAAGAGCGTTCCTGGTTTTTTAGATCTCCGGTGGAGACATAGGAGTGGCTTAATGGTTGGAGGCCGGTGAAAAACGAATGGTGTGGAAGGATACATGTATGGCTGAAAGAAATTAGTAACGAGAGCCTGCTAGACAATGATGCAGCACAACGCTTTCTGATGCAAGACGGGATGAAGCGGCAGGGAAGCCAACTTAATCAAACACTGAAACTTATAGTACTGGTGAGGAGGTGATTGTAGGTAAGCGGTTGTAGTGAGACCGTAGTAGGGTCTCAGTCCTGTAAGGTACTCCAAGGATGATAGTTTAAGTTAAGTCTTTAATCCAAAGATCCACAACAGCATCAACCACTGTACAGGTCCAGAGCCAGTCTGCAACTGCCAGTACTTACACACTCTATAACCTGTACAGCGGCTGATGTAATAAGATTATAATACACAATACAGAAATAAACAACAAACTACAATGTGAATAACTTAACACAGTAACTAAGATACAAAGTTAGAACTAGAACATAATGTAATATATAATTAAATATATCACATCCCATATTACATCATCTCCCTCCCTCAAACAAAAGTACAATTAATGAAATACTATACACACAAGCAACACGCTGAGAGAAAATGAACCCATGACAAAATCTTCAAACTTGATCGGAAGTTTTGTCATCCTATTGCTGTGTGTGCATTGTGACCCTTGTGCACCATTGTCTCCTCTCAATGCATGATCAGAGTGCTCTTCCGCATCAAAAGCATTACATTCTCTAGAGGACTTGGCAAATTCTTCAATTTCCTTTCCACCATTTCTGTGAACATGAGTTTCTGCTTCAGATTCATCAGTTCTTTCACTAACAGTGTGACTAGCAGACATCTCTGAACACAGTTCACTATGACCCAAATTCCTCACAGAAACATCAGTGGACAACATGCTGTTGGAATTGGCATTGCCATTCCTGACAGTATATACTTTCCTAAACATTTCAGCTTGCGAAATTGGTACAGTACTATTTCTATTCCACCATGCCTTACCATCTAGCAGCACTAAAGCTTTGGTAACTTTCATAACCTTCACTTCTAAAGAAAACTTAGATTCCCCTTTAGGAATTCCTTTAGGTTTCTTGATCAACACCCAATCATGTACATTAATTTCTGTATTTTTAACTTTATTTCTGACATCATAGTTACACTTACTTCTATATCAAATGTTTTTCTTAAACTCTGTGTTGTAAATTATCCCATTTCATATCTGAAGTCTTGAACTTGCTGATCAATGAGTCAGCCAACCAAGAAGGTATCAGTTTAGATCTGTCTCCCTAAGAAGTGTAAAAGGAGAAATACCTGTTGTAGAATGGGGTGTGGTGGAGTATGCCCAAATTTTCTCTTTAAGAAAATTAGATAAATTTACATTAGCCGCTAAGGCAGTTTGAATCCCTTATTTCAAAATTCGGTTGGCACTCTCCACCAAACCATTGGATGCTGGGCTATATACAGTAAAGCTACCTGCGAATGTTTGATATTGAACTTCTCCATAAGAACTTCAATTTTTTTAGAACCAAAGTGCTCACTGTTGTCTGTAACAAAAACTGATGGTGCGCCTTCTATATAACAGAATCTGTATTTGCAAACTTTACAAATGAATAATAAATCAATTTGGAAAAATAGTCTACAGCAACAATTAAATATCTCATGTTCCTTGGTGTACTGCCATTTGATAAAGTTTGTTTTGACCAATGACTTTGTGTTTCACCACTGCGCATATTAGTTGCTCAATGTTCACCAGTAGCACATGGTATGTTTTGTTCAGTTTAGCCGCCTATTGGCTTTGACATGGCATTAGCCATTACTTTCTGTATTCAGTTGAGCCGCCTATGGGCTTTGACATTGCATTAGCCATTACATTCTGTATTCTGCCTATTGGCTTTGACATGCTGTATCCAGTCTAGCCGCCTATTGGCTTTGACATTGCATTCCTATTGGCTTTGACATGATGTATTCAGTTTAGCTGCCTATTGACTTTGACATGCTATTAGATATTCTGCCTATTGGCTTTGACATGATATTATACATTGCATTTTATATTCAGCTTAACTGCCTATTGGCTTTGACATGATATTATACATTACACTTTGTATTCAGCTCCGCTGCCTATTGGCTTTGACATGATATTATACATTGCATTTTATATTCAGCTCAGCTGCCTATTGGCTTTGACATGATATTATACATTGCATTTTGTATTCAGCTCAGCTGCCTATGGGCTTTGACATGATATAAGACATTGCATTTTGTATTCAGCTTAGATGCCTATTGGCTTTGACATGACACTAGACATTGCATTTGATATTTAGGTTAGCTGCCTATTGCCTTTAACATGACATTGCATTTGATATTTAGGTTAGCTGCCCATTGCCTTTAACGTGGAGTTAGACATTGCAGTTGAGAATCCAAGCTGTATTTTTCCAAGCTGTGTTTTTGCACCAGATGAACCAAGATGTTTTGCTCTCACAGTAGACTAGACCTGATAAGAGAGGGTACATGGGTGTTGTTTTTCTCTCTGCTTGAGCTTGGGAACAGGAGTAGTCTTGGAGACCTGGCCAGTCTCCAAAAGGCTTGCTCAGTTTCCCAGGTCTGAGAGGAGGGGGCACACCTTTGTAACGAATGTAACAGGCTGCAGAGAGTCAGATTCGAATCTGCCGGACCTCGTGCTGGAGCTTGGCGCCAGCTGCCAGCATCCCGTGTGGGTAGATGAAACTCTTTCTCGCGGCTGACAGGGGTCATCAGCTTGCAGACCTTAGAAAGATGTAGCTGTAAATAGTTCCTACACGGTGAAGTATTTGTTTTGCTTTGCATTCAATATCTTATAAATATAACCTGCTGTGTATATTGCAAACTGATATATTTTGTTTGATTAACGCGGACTGGAAAGCTACTAATTCGTCATTCATATAACAACAATAAAAGTCTTCTTTGACCTCAGAAGTGCATTTCTGTTGTGTTATGTTAGTGCTTAGAAACTAGATAAGAGGAAAGCACTACAATTGGTACCTGGAGTCGTGGGGTCGGTCATTAAGAGGTGATTAAGAAGGGGTTTGACGAGTTAGTAGATTTCTAAGTGCACACTTTAAAAGTGTAATTGTTTTTTGTTGTTTGGAGAATTACAGAAATTGTTTTCTGTTTGGAGAATCACAGTAGCACGGCAGACCATGTCTGAGAATACATGTGTTGATGAACTGCCTGATGGTGCTAAGAAAAACTGTGAATTGTTTTCTGTTTGGGGAATTACAGAAGAAAATGCATGTGTAGCTAAAAGGCCTGATAATGTTTTGAGAAATAATTCCTGTTGTATATATGTAGAAAACGTGTCTTTTGGAAGTAATGATGACAGAAAGGTCTGGATACCTTTATCTGCTTACAGAGAAATGCAGGAGAAATGTAGGAAGTTGGAACATGAAAATAGGAATTTACGTGAGCAAATTAGCCCGACTGAAAGTTATAAAAGGGCTGTTTTTGAAGAATCTTTCTTGTCCCATTCCAGTAATGAGGGGGTTAAGACAGCTAATGCATTCCTTAACTGATAACACGGACAAGAGAGACCAGAATGTGATTTACGAGTTACCATTGCAAAATGCACAAGTAAAAGGAAAGATTTTAGAGAAAGAGACACCGACTTTCATTAGCTTGTTTGATTTTTGGAAAAAGAATAGCCCTCATTTGAGAGAAATCCTAACACTTTTGTATATGGTCACTGTGAAAAATAATATGCAGCTGCGCACTTGTGATTTGGCAAATGAAATAATGCAGACTTTAGGTTTCTGCGCAGTGCAAGAAGGAAATACTTATGTACATTTAAATCATGAACAAGGAAAGAAAATAGTGCCCCTAGCTAGAATCATACAATGGATCTGGTACTTGCAAGACAGGGCTAGAGTACCACAGGTAAAAGAATTACCGGTGAAATTGTGTGCACCATTTGAATTCGTGTCTACTGAAGATAAAAAGCCTGTTTGTTTTACTAATGATTCATTGACTGAAATGTTGTTTTCTGGCACCGTAGAAGGAACAGCGTTGTATAATGTGTGTCAGATTTTAAAGCAAGAGCTACGTGAGATGTGTCATTTTTATGCTGATTTTTGGTTCTTTGATAATGTTTTAGCCACATGGCTTGCACCTAACTGGTTCAATTACCTTGCAGATGTTAATGAGAAAAATTCAGAGAGAGAAGTGTACACCCAGAATTCTGCCTTAGTGGGGATGGCTAAGTGGGTGCCCCAGAAATGTGAACAGCTGAGAGAAAAAGCCACTTACAGGTGGGCAGAGATGAGAGAGATGCACATTCCCCTAGATTTGATAAAAACTGTGCAGCACGCACAAAAGCAATCTGTCATGCAAGCAGTCACAGAGCAGTTGGGGAGAGGAAAGTTACCAGGACAGAAATGGCAAATTGATCAGGTTTTAGGGAGAGTGATTGCTGCAAATTACCAAGGAAAAATCGAAATTATGCTGATACCTAGAAAAGAATCTGATTCATTCATACAAATTGGAGACAGAATGGCCCAACTTGACAAAAGTGCAGTGAATGGAGGTTTGGTAAAGAATGAGTCTGCCCCAGCCCTTCTGACAGTGCAAGAAAAGGGAAGCTGTGGTGCAGCAGATAAAAACCTCAGTGCTGATGTGTGGGCTGAAGCCCCAAGTGACCCTCCAGAACCTGCAGAGAATATAACAAAGGGCCCCAAAAACGTCCTGCTGATTATAAAACAGGGAAAGAAAGAGGAAGGGTGCAGTTTAAATGAAAAATGTTATTTGCAAGAAAAGTCATACTTGTTTCTTTTGCAGATCCTACCACGTTTCGCCACTGTCCCTGAGTGTGCTGTGTGGTCCCCCTTCCGGTGTGTGCGTGTGGGGTCGGGGAAGGGACCGAATCCCCAACCTGAACCTGGCTGAGTAAAGTGCCAGCACCATGGATCCATTTTGCGCAAACTGTGCCTTCAGTTCAAGTTCAACTTGTTTGATTGCATTCTTCCAATGGAACTAAGCTGTGTTTTTTTTTTTTTCCCTCTCGTATGGAACTCTGACTTTTGCTTACCTTCCAGAAAACCTTTCAAGTGGACCGTGCATCTTTTACATGAGTAGAACTCATGCCACATCAAATTGCTAACACTGTTGAATTAGAGACTCATTCAGAGTATAAAAATTGCCCAGTCTTTTTTATGTAGATGTATCTGATGTGAAAGGTTATGAGATCAATGTGTTAATTCACTTCTATTGCTTCACAGGGATTGCTTTGATCATTCAAATCTGACTTACTGATAATGTTTTTTTTTGTGCTGATGTTTTTTTTTGTTTTTTGTTTTTGTTTGAAACAGGAGATATGTGAAACAAAAATTCATTGGTCAAAGGGCGGAATGTACTGCCATTTGATAAAGTTTGTTTTGACCAATGACTTTGTGTTTCACCACTGCGCATATTAGTTGCTCAATGTTCACCAGTAGCACATGGTATGTTTTGTTCAGTTTAGCCGCCTATTGGCTTTGACATGGCATTAGCCATTACTTTCTGTATTCAGTTGAGCCGCCTATGGGCTTTGACATTGCATTAGCCATTACATTCTGTATTCTGCCTATTGGCTTTGACATGCTGTATCCAGTCTAGCCGCCTATTGGCTTTGACATTGCATTCCTATTGGCTTTGACATGATGTATTCAGTTTAGCTGCCTATTGACTTTGACATGCTATTAGATATTCTGCCTATTGGCTTTGACATGATATTATACATTGCATTTTATATTCAGCTTAACTGCCTATTGGCTTTGACATGATATTATACATTACACTTTGTATTCAGCTCCGCTGCCTATTGGCTTTGACATGATATTATACATTGCATTTTATATTCAGCTCAGCTGCCTATTGGCTTTGACATGATATTATACATTGCATTTTGTATTCAGCTCAGCTGCCTATTGGCTTTGACATGATATAAGACATTGCATTTTGTATTCAGCTTAGATGCCTATTGGCTTTGACATGACACTAGACATTGCATTTGATATTTAGGTTAGCTGCCTATTGCCTTTAACATGACATTGCATTTGATATTTAGGTTAGCTGCCCATTGCCTTTAACGTGGAGTTAGACATTGCAGTTGAGAATCCAAGCTGTATTTTTCCAAGCTGTGTTTTTGCACCAGATGAACCAAGATGTTTTGCTCTCACAGTAGACTAGACCTGATAAGAGAGGGTACATGGGTGTTGTTTTTCTCTCTGCTTGAGCTTGGGAACAGGAGTAGTCTTGGAGACCTGGCCAGTCTCCAAAAGGCTTGCTCAGTTTCCCAGGTCTGAGACGAGGGGGCACACCTTTGTAACGAATGTAACAGGCTGCAGAGAGTCAGATTCGAATCTGCCGGACCTCGTGCTGGAGCTTGGCGCCAGCTGCCAGCATCCCGTGTGGGTAGATGAAACTCTTTCTCGCGGCTGACAGGGGTCATCAGCTTGCAGACCTTAGAAAGATGTAGCTGTAAATAGTTCCTACACGGTGAAGTATTTGTTTTGCTTTGCATTCAATATCTTATAAATATAACCTGCTGTGTATATTGCAAACTGATATATTTTGTTTGATTAACGCGGACTGGAAAGCTACTAATTCGTCATTCATATAACAACAATAAAAGTCTTCTTTGACCTCAGAAGTGCATTTCTGTTGTGTTATGTTAGTGCTTAGAAACTAGATAAGAGGAAAGCACTACACTTGGTAAAATAAGGAAAGGTCCACAAAAGTCCATAGCCATTTTTTCCTAAGCCTTAACAGGGAGAGGGACAATATGAAATGGTTTAGTGTTGCTTTTCCACTGTTTGTCTGAAACAGTGTAGTATGAACAATTATCAGTGAAAGTGGAAATGTGTTTGTCCAAACTAGGCCACCAATACCTTCCTTTCAATCTGTTACAGGTGGCTGAAACTCTGAGGTGACCCTCATGTGCAGTTTTAATAATTCTATGCCTCAAGTCACTCGGTGGAACACAAACAGAGCCCCTCATACAAATTCCATTCTCACTGGACAAATCCATTGCTGTTTGACTATAGATTCCGATGTCACCTATGTGTTTTTTAGCTGAAGGCCAACTATACTTGATATAATGTAGAACTTGTGTCAGAGGGGGTCATTACGACCCTGGCGGTCATGGACCGCCAGGGCCGGGGACCGCGGATGCACCGCCAACAGGCTGGCGGAGCATCCAGGCCAATTCTGACCGCGGCGGTAAAGCCGCGGTCAGAAAAGGGAAAACAGCGGTTTCCCGCCGGTTTTCCCCTGGCCTGAGGAATCCTCCATGGCGGCGCTGCATGCAGCGCTGCCATGGGGATTCCGACCCCCTTACAGCCAGCCTGGTTCTGGCGGTTTTGACTGCCAGAACCTGGTTGGCGGTAACGGGTGTCGTGGGGCCCCTGGGGGCCCCTGCAGTGCCCATGCCAATGGCATGGGCACTGCAGGGGCCCCCTAAAAGGGCCCCACCAAGATTTTCAGTGTCTGCATAGCAGACACTGAAAATCGCGACGGGTGCAACTGCACCCGTCGCACCCTTTCCACTCCGCCGGCTCCATTCGGAGCCGGCATCCTCGTGGAAGGGGGTTTCCCGCTGGGCTGGCGGGCGGCCTTCTGGCGGTCGCCCGCCAGCCCAGCGGGAAACTCAGAATTACAGCGGCGGTCTTTTGACCACGCAGCGGTATTCTGACGGCGGTACTTTGGCGGGCGGCCTCCGCCGCCCGCCAAGGTCAGAATGAGGCCCAGAGTGTCATCTTTGGACATAGCCAAGTTCCAGTCATCCTCTGAAAAGAAACCTTCAGATGCTGAAACTATATCAAGCATTCCCACCACACATTCAGTGTCTTGGTCCTCACAATTATTGGGTGAATATGTTAAAGGTATATGTGGCAGATAGTCTGCTCGAACATTTTTCCCAGCAGTCACATATTTTTCCTCAAGATTATATTCCTGCAGTTTCAAGAGTAGTCACACAAGACGGGCAGATGCCTTTCCTAACCCATTACCGCTCAATAAAAATACTAACAGTTTATGGTCAGTATATGTGCCACAACTGGGACCCCACATATGGGTTCTGAATTTTTGTACTGCCCAAACACAGGCTAACACTTCTCTTTCAATAGTACTATAATTACTTTCTGCTTCTGTAAGTGCTCTGGAAGCGAATGCAACAGTGTTCTCCTGTTTGTTGACCCACTGACCAAAAACTGCCCCAAGCCCTTTGAGACTTGCATCTACTGTTATGAATGATTTTCCTGTCGAATGCTAGAACAGATGATAT
Organism: Pleurodeles waltl; assembly: GCF_031143425.1. Taxonomy (NCBI): domain Eukaryota; kingdom Metazoa; phylum Chordata; class Amphibia; order Caudata; family Salamandridae; genus Pleurodeles; species Pleurodeles waltl. Next base: position 538,866,969 of record NC_090450.1, read on the forward strand.
TGTTTGTTTGATATTTCAAAATCATTAATAACTTGACTATCCCAAACAAATTTACTACCTTTTTTAAGCAAAGACCTAAGAGGTTGAATCATTAAGGCATACCTGTAAATAAGTCTTGCGTGATACTCGCAAAGTCCTAAGAAGGAACGTAATTCATCCTTATTAGCAGGAGGAGGAGCATTCTTAATTGCCTCTAAATTGCCAAACTTAGGTTTTATGCCTTCAGCTGAGATAGTATGTCCTAAGTATTCCACTTTATCAACCATGAATTTGCATTTCTCAGTGTTAATAGTCATGCCTCGATCCTGCAAGATATAAAAGACCTTTTCAAGGGTTTGCTTATGTTCTTCAATGATTTTAGTATGTACAAGAATATCATCTTGAAAAGCACTGACATTGCTGATCTCCCCAAATAATGAATCTATCATCTTCTGGAAGACGCTTGCTGCTGAAGCTAACCTGAATGGCAATCTGAGATATTTAAATGCACCTTAGGGAGTAATAAACGTAGTAAGTTCCTAAGAAATCTCACTCATCAGAATTTGATGGTACGCTGAATGTATATCTATGGTTGAAAAATACTTTGAATTTCCTACATTGGTTATCAATTCTTGAATATGTGGAAGCGGATGACAATCCACTAATATATTTTTGTTGAGAGATCTTAAGTCAACACACAGCCTGAGCTCTCCAGTTTTCCTTTTTGTGATAACAATCGGTAAAACCCACTCTGAAGAGTCAGTAGGTGCAATTATACCTTCTAACACTAATTTGTCAAGCAGATCCTTCAACTGTTTCCTAATAGATATTGGTTCTGGTCTGACTTTGTGTATAATAGGGGTAGCCCGTTTTTTAAGTTTAATGCTATGCTCAAAACCCTTCACCGTTCCAACCTTATCAATAAATGCATTTGGAAATTTAGATATGATTTGTTCTGGTACTGAAGCTGTATACTTTACTGATATAATGGAATCCTTCTCCTTGAAGTTAGGCATATCTCCTAAAATTATAGGAATGTCAGTTCCTGGATGTAGCACTACACCAAGATTTGCTAAATCTTTCCATCCTACAATGTCCCTTCCATTAACGGCTACATTTATTTTTTTGTCTGTATGTCTTCCCTAAGATCTCTAAGGTGGCCCAAAAGAACCCAATTAGCTCAATGTCCTGATCACCAAATGCCTTAGGACTGATATCAGCACTCTCTAACGCTTTTGTGGTGGACCATAGATTGAAGTAAGTTCTGTCTGCCAAAATCGTCACAGGTGCCCCTGAGTCTGACATAAACAATATTTTCCTAGTGTCAATAAGTGTTTCACACATGGGATCTTTGATGTGCCCGACTACTTTGTTATCATCTATATTAGGTAGTTCTACAGTTAGAACAACATGAGATAATTTGCTCATGGAGTCTTGAGTGAAATTGTCTGTATCCTGCGTATAGACATTACTAATTTTCAATTTAGCTCCACTAGAGGACATGTTATAGCCAGGGCCAATTTGTCTGCATACTGTTTGAAGATGACCTAACTTATGACATTCCAAACACTTCTTTCCCAGAGTGGGACACAAAGTATTGTTTCCAATGTGATTACGAGAACCGCATCAATAACAGGACCTCGTACTTTGTGGCTGCCCCTCCTTTGTTTGAAAGACTTATCTGTGACAGAACACACATTAGCATCATACCATGACTGACTGTAGGTTGCCCATTTTGACTGCACACCACTTTTGAAGTAACAATGGATCTTTCAATGGCCTTTGTTAAGTCAATAGTTTCCTCCAAAGAAGGATTGCAACAGGCTAAAAGACACTCCTGTATTTTTCTTGAGCAGCAATAAAAGACAAATTGATCCCTAATATTCACATCAACATTGCTTCCAAAATTACACTTTGCAGCTAGCACACGTAGAGTAGCTATGTACTCTTCAACCGACTCATCTACTGACTGTTTGCACAGTGCAAAATTAAATCTCTCCAACAACACATTCAGTTCATCTGAATACTGTTTTTTGATCCTTTCCCTCTACATAAACATTCCAAACAACATTTTCATCTAAAAGAGGTGAAATGGGAGGTAAAAATATGCAATTGCCCTTTATTTATTTGTAATTTTTTTTTCTTTCTTGACCCAGAAATTCAAATGTGCCCACAACATCACACGCTTCACACTGGATAGACACTGCGTCTCTGAGCGCATACGTTGCGGCGTCTCTCAACCTGTACGTCACGATGAGAACAAGCTGCACCAATGATCCTTCTTCCACGTTCCCTTGACATGGTATCCAGGCAACCGATTAGAGTGACCCAGCGTCTCTCAGCATACTCATCACAATGAGAACAAGTTGCACCAGTAAAGTGACTCAGCGTCTCAGCGTGGTACATCACCGTCAACTGATGGGGTGCAAGCGATCTGCAGTAACGAGATCCGTCTTGCGCCTTGCCTCAACACGGTATCCAGGCAACAGACAACGGCCTTCACAATCACCTCACACAACAAAGGTACTAAAACAAAGATACTTTGCATGTTCAGATTTATTTTCCCTTGTTTTCCGTCCTGTAAATCACAGAGGCAGACTCCTGTACTGGTCGGTGGATCCACGCTCCTACGCACACTGGAAAATGCACCCCACTCCTGGTACCATAGAATGTATTGAGACCGTAGTAGGGTCTCAATCCTGTAAGGTACTCCAAAGGAAGAATTCTTTCACAAGGGTGATAGTTTAAGTTAAGTATTTAATCCAAAGATCCACAACAGCATCAGCCACTGTTCAGGTCCTGAGCCAGTCTGCAACTGCCAGTACTTACACACTCTAGAACATGTACAGCAGCTGATGTAATAAGATTCTAATACAAAATACAGAAATAAATAACAGACTACAATGTGAATAACTTAACACAGTAACTAAGATTCAAAGTTAGAACTAGAACATGATGTAATATATAACTAAATATATGACATCACATATGTGGCGCATTTGGAGGCTCAGAACGACAGAGGACAACACATTCCTACTACCTGAGTGATACCCCTACACTCAGGCGATGGAAGGAGAACTGAAACACGGACGTTCACGTAAAGGTATGATAGGTGGGATGGGGGTGGAGGTGGAGATGACAGACACCGCAAGTGCTGGATATGTGGGTGGTTTTAAAACCGCAGCCTGAGGAAGTACGTAGAGGGGAGTTCATTCATTCAAGGTAAGGGTAAAACCGACAAGTTAAGTTGGCATGCACACATGAAGAGGCGAAGAGAGCTCTGGGGATTCTTCACCACTAACAGAGACCAGGACTGCACAGTTGCGGACTGACAGATGTGATGGAGGGCTCACCATCTTATCTTAGATGTAAGTGGGCTGGGACACAAGTTGAAGAGTGGGGTAGCATCAACATTGCTGTACAGACACAGGCCTGATATCGTCCTGTTAGAAGAAAACCCATTTTGTGGGTAACAGCTGTGGATGTCTGGCAGGGGCAGATATAAAGTACTAGCACGCTCTGGGTTCACCACAGGGTCACTGTTAGTCAGGATTCTGGCTTGTAAATTCAATGGCAGACAATACTCATACCCATCTGGCACAGTAGGCTGTATGTCACAGCTAGAATATTTTTTCATAGGTGGGACACAAGGGAGGTGATTCAGTGACATGCACTACTTTGCACGAGGACACTTGGACCACTCCCCACTAATCACGTGTAGTGGTCTGGACTCGCCCGATCCACTTTGGATGGAAGTTGGACCCTGGAAATTAACCAATTGGCAGACCTCTCAAGCGTTAGTGCCTTGGAAGCATAGACAGTAGTGATTACTGGAAAAAAAAGGAAATGGGCCTGAATAGTGACAGTCCTTGAAGATAGTTTATTTCAGTGGGTGGCAAAGAGTGTGCAGCAGCCAAGGCCCGATTTGATGCACAAAACTGCACTTGTCAGGGATGAATATAGGAGACTTGAGAAGCTGGAGAAGCAGGCACACTCCAGAGCCAAGCAACACATTCTATGACGTTGGGAACAAAGCAGGCAAACTAAAACCATGGTCGGCATGCAGAGGAGAGGGTTGGCGATGGATACCCCACATCGAGGATGAGGAAAGGAATGTTGTAGACACTGCACGGTGTGGGGGAGGGCAACATTTTTGCCACCTACCTGGGGAAGCAATGCAGTTCTAGGGCAGGGGTCGGAGTGGCAGTAGTGTTGAGGTTTTGTTGCTGATACTTCGACTCCTGTACTTTACAAGAACTACAAACAGATGCTCAACTGAGACATTGGAGTTGACAAGGTTATGGTGGCGATATAACGTACGAAAAGAGGGAAGGCTCCTGATTGTATTGGGGGAGACTCTGCTTGCATACTATCTTGGAACTTATCAGGGGCCGTCTGTCCTTGTTTAGATTTGCACTGATGAGAAAGAGACTGTATGATGTGTACTGGAAACATGTCAAACTGTTCAGTACTATCAGTATTGTTTGTACGGTTTATACCAACAGCAAAAACTAAATAAAAATAATTATAAAAAACACACTCAATATACGCTTGGTATGATAGTGCCAGCTTTTAGGTTGCCACAAAGACGTAGTACATGAGTGGAGGAATAGGTCTCCACTGCAGTGGAGAGATACGATGCGGCACAGCTATGGATTCTTGAAACATGATATGCTGCCACCACCGCTCAACATGCAAAACCCAGGCTAGAGACAATAGTCCACTCCATGTAATGAGGACAAACTTTATGAGCCCCCTCAGGTCACAGGATATGTTCAGGACGTCACTCATGTCAAGTGAAGGTCTAGGCCCTCTCTTCAAGCACAGTAGATTAATGTGAGACTAGAGCCAACAAACAGGATAACAGATACTCTTATTTGGGGACACAGATCAGAGGGACACAAGTGTTCACCACAGTGGACATTCCCACCCCCGGATAAACTACCTGAGACCTTACTCCACCGCTGGCTCTAGAAAATTGGTGGTAAAGTCCATCTACATTCTTATGATTCATTCAAGCAATGTGGTCCTCTGTAAAATCTAGACCTTGAAGTGAAATAGACCATCTCAGCAACGTTGGATTCATTTCTCTCAACCACATAAATGGGTTGTGATATGTCTGTACCACAAACCTAGTACCAAACACAAATGGCAGGAGCCTTCTCATAGCTCACATTATGACAAAGCCTTCCTTCCCAATGACCACCCAGTTCTGCTCTCTGGTTAGTAACCTACAATTAAAAAAGGCTTTACCTTTGCCATTGACTTGAGCCTGTACTGCTCCACCCTCTTCTTGAAGGTATCTGCAAGGGTTGTCCGTAGTGATGGACCATCAGAAGAATTGTATTGTACAGTGCTCTCTTCAAGTCCTCAAAAGCTTTTTGATACTCCTCAGTCCAAATCACTTTCTTAGGCTGCTTCTTGGATGTCAAAGATGTGCAAGGTGGGGGGGCATGGCTTGGCCATCCTGCGAATGGCCGCCACTTTGTGAGGATCCGCTGGCCATTGCCTTCAGCACACCATGCTGAGTTAGAGAGGCGGCTGGCTTCTGACTGGTCGGCAGACCTTTTGGCTGAGATACGGGAGGCGCTGTCCTGCTATGAGAAGGCGGCGCTGCGCAAGGTGTGCTTTCTAGGTAAGGAGGCGAGGGCACGTCGGTATGGTGAGGGTGAGCGAGCCCGGGCGGACGTTGGGGACCATGCTTTGTAGGCCATGGGCTGGGAATTACATTGTAGAGCTGACTGACTCGACTGGGACACTTCGGATGGGTGCTGCGGAGGTTCGGCGTGTCATGTCCAACTTCTATTCGGATTTATACGCTGAGCGGCCAGGTGTGAGTGGTTTGGAGACTAATGCTTACTTTGAAGAGATTAGCCTGTTCTGGCTTGAGAACTCTCATTGGCAGTACCTGGATGCCCCTTTTTCAGTGGAGGATGTGATCCAGGCCATACGTAGCTTGCCGGGCGATAAGACTCCGGGGCGGACGGTTTGACGCAGCCTTCTTTAAGGAATATGCAGATGTCTTGGCGCCGCACCTTCTCGAGGCCTATGCTGAGGCCCTTGAGAGGGGTGTTCTTCTGGCTTCGTTGCATGAGGCTCTAATAGTGATGATTCTGAAACCAGGGAAGGATCCTCGTAGCTGTGACTCGTATCGGCCACTCTTGTTGATAAACATTGACAACTAGATCTTGGCGAAGCTTCTTTCAGCGCGCCAGCAACCCTTGCTTGCAACCTTGGTTTTGCCGGACCAATCCGGTTTTATGCCTAGGCGTTCAACACTATGGCTCTCATTACAACCCTGGTGGTCGGTGGTAAAGCGGCGGTAAAACCGCCAACAGGCCGGGGGTAAAAGAAATGGGACTACGACCATGGCGGAAACCGCCAACATAGACAGCCACTTTAACACCCCGACCGCCACGGAGGTACAAACAAACAGCATGGCGGCCACCGCGAACAGACAGGTGGAAGACAATGTACCGCCCACACTATTATGAGAGGCCAATCCACCACCTTTTCCGGGGCGGAATCAACGTGAACAAAAACACGGCGGAAACAGGACTTGGAAGGGAAAACACTCACCTCCACACAACCCACGAGGAACCAGGATGCCATGGAGCCAGAACTCCAAATCCTCCCTGCGATTGTCTTCCTGCTCCTCTACCAGGAGCCCGAAAGACGGCGGCGACGACCACTGTAGGAAGTTGGCTCTGTATGCACTATTTCAAAGTAAGGAATAGTATGCACAGAGTCCAAGGGTTCCCCTTAGAGGTAAGATAGTGGCAAAAAGAGATCATTCTAATGCTCTATTTTGTGGTAGTGTGGTCGAGCAGTAGGCTTATCAGAGGGTAGTGTTAAGCATTTGTTGTACACCCACAAGCAATAAATGAGGAACACACACTCAGAGACAATTCCAGGCCAATAGGTTTTTGTATAGAAAAATATATTTTCTTAGTTTATTTTGAGAACCACAGGTTCAAGATTTACAAGTAATACTTCAAATGAAAGGTATTTCATGTAGGAACTTTAGGAACTTTGAATTAGCAAAATAGCATATACAGTTTTCACACAAATGACATATAGCTATTTTAAAACTAGACACAGTGCAATTCTCAACAGTTCCTGGGGGAGGTAAGTGTTTGTTAGTTTTTGCAGGTAAGTAAACCACCTACGGGGTTCAAGTATGGGTCCAAGGTAGCCCACCGTTGGGGGTTCAGAGCAACCCCAAAGTTACCACACCAGCAGCTCAGGGCCGGTCAGGTGCAGAGGTCAAAGTGGTGCCCAAAACGCATAGGCTTCAATGGAGAAGGGGGTGCCCCGGTTCTAGTCTGCCAGCAGGTAAGTACCCGCGTCTTCAGAGGGCAGACCAGGGGGGTTTTGTAGGGCACCGGGAGGGACACCAGTCAGCACAGAAAGTACACCCTCAGCGGCACGGGGGCAGCCGGGTGCAGTGTGCAAACAAGCATCGGGTTTGTAATAGAAATCAATGGGAGACCAAGGGGTGTCTTCAGCGATGCAGGCAGGCAAGGGGGGGGTGCTCCTCGGGGTAGCCACCACCTGGGCAAGGGAGAGGGTCACCTGGGGGTCGCTCCTGCACTGGAAGTCGGATCCTTCAGGTCCTGGGGACTGCGGATGCAGTGCCTTTACCAGGTGTCGGGTCTTTGAAACAGGCAGTCGCAGTCAGGGGGAGCCTCAGGATTCCCTCTGCAGGCGTCGCTGTGGGGGCTCAGGGGGGTCAACTCTGGCTACTCACGGTCTCGCATTCGCCGGGGAGTCCTCCCTGAAGTGATTGTTCTCCACAAGTCGAGCCGGGGGGGTCAGGTGCAGAGTGCAAAGTCTCACGCTTCCGGCGGGAAACGTGTGTTGGTTCAAAGTTGCTTCTTTGTTTGCAAAGTTGCAGTCTTTGGTGAACAGAGCCGATGTCCTCGGGAGTTTTTGGTCCTTCTAGATGCAGGGCAGTCCTCTGAGGCTTCAGAGGTCGCTGGTCCCTGTGGAACGTGTCGCTGGTGCAGTGTCTTTAGAAGTGGGGAGACATGCCGGTAGAGCTGGAGCCAAAGCAGTTGGTGTCTCCGTCTTCTCTGCAGGGTTTTTCAGTTCAGCAGTCCTCTTCTTCTTAGGTTGCAGGAATCTATCTTGCTGTGTTCTGGGATCCCCTAAATACTCAATTAGGGGTGTGTTTAGGTCTGGGGGGTTAGTAGCCAATGGCTACTAGCCCTGAGGGTGGCTACACCCTCTTTGTGCCTCCTCCCTGAGGGGAGGGGGGCACATCCCTAATCCCATTGGGGGAATCCTCCATCTGCAAGATGGAGGATTTCTAAAAGTCAGAGTCACCTCAGCTCCGGACACCTTAGGGGCTGTCCTGACTGGCCAGTGACTCCTCCTTGTTTTTCTCATTATCTCTCCTGGAATTGCCGCCAAAAGTGGGGGCTGTGTCCGGGAGCGGGCATCTCCACTAGCTGGAGTGCCCTGGGGCATTGTAACATGAAGCCTGAGCCTTTGAGGCTCACTGCTAGGTGTTACAGTTCCTGCAGGGGGGAGGTGTTAAGCGCCTCCACCCAGAGCAGGCTTTTGTTTCTGTCCTCAGAGAGCACAAAGGCCCTCACCACATGGGGTCAGAAACTCGTCTCTCAGCAGCAGGCTGGCACAGACCAGTCAGTCCTGCACTGAACAATTGGGTAAAATACTCGGGGCATCTCTAAGATGCCCTCTGTGTGCATTTTTTATTAAATCCAACACTGGCATCAGTGTGGGTTTATTATTCTGAGAAGTTTGATACCAAACTTCCCAGTATTCAGTGTAGCCATTATGGAGCTGTGGAGTTCGTTTTTGACAGACTCCCAGACCATATACTCTTATGGCTACCCTGCACTTACAATGTCTAAGGTTTTGCTTAGACACTGTAGGGGCATAGTGCTCATGCACCTATGCCCTCACCTGTGGTATAGTGCACCCTGCCTTAGGGCTGTGAGGCCTGCTAGAGGGGTGACTTACCTATGCCACAGGCAGTGGGAGGTTGGCATGGCACCCTGAGGGGAGTGCCATGTCTACTTAGTCTTTTTCTCCCCACCAGCACACACAAGCTGGCAAGCAGTGTGTCTGTGCTGGGTGAGGGGTCCCTAGGGTGGCATAAGACATGCTGCAGCCCTTAGAGACCTTCCCTGGCATCAGGGCCCTTGGTACCAGGGGTACCAGTTACAAGGGACTCACCTGGGTGCCAGGGTTGTGCCAATTGTGGAGACAATGGTACATTTTAGGTGAAAGAACACTGGTGCTGGGGCCTGGTTAGCTGAGTCCCAGCACACTTCTCAGTCAAGTCATCATCAGTATCAGGCAAAAAGTGGGGGGTAACTGCAACAGGGAGACATTTCTTTACACAAGCCCCCCCCCCCCAGCCCACAGGCCAGGAGACTCAGACAAAGCTGGGAGAGTCTTCCTAGTCTGTCAGGCGAGGAAGAATAGAGGAAATAAGCTGGTTTGTTGCAGGGCCTACTCTGCCTTACATCCTCCTGTTCAGGTCATTCCCTCTGGGGAACTGACCCACTTCCACAGTGATAGGACCTAGTCTGAATTGCCTCTTGTCTGTGTCTTTAATGTCTCCACCCATTCTCTCTATTTTGGGGTTAGAGGTATCCACCTCTGCTAATCTTATCTTAGCCAGGGTCACCCCTAGCTTACCCAAAGAGGTTACCCAGAGCTGGAGTAACCCCACCATGACCAACAGGGTCAGGGGGCCTAACTTGCTATTTGGCATGGGGTCAGACCACCATGCCAAGGATAGTGCAGCCATAAAGGCTAACACCCAGCAGAGGCCACTGACAGCTGTCAGTGCCCAGAACCACACCTCTAGCTCTTCACCTACAAGGGAAGGGGCTAAGTTACAGGCTTCTTTGGGTTCAGGGTGCCTGTCTGCTGTATTAGAGTGGGGGGTTACCACATCTTGTAGTAACTCTTTCTTCTGTTAGCTGAGGATCCACCCACTCAGGCTTAACAGTTGCCTGACTAGCTAGGACTTCTTGTGGGTCAGGTTGGACGTTACCAGTGCCACTTTTGGAGTTCTCCCCTACTGGAGCAGAATCTCCTTGGCTTGCTGGAACCTTTGCTAAAGGTTGTCCACCCTTCCTACACTGTTTTCTTTTCTTTTTCTTCTGGGGCCTACTTGCAGTTACTGCAGAGGTAGCACCTCCAGAATCCTTGGGAAAGGACTGGCACTGGACCAGTTCCTCTCTGGGGCTCCGACTAACCTCTGGGTAGTCATTTCCAAGGAGACAATCAAGGGGGAGGTCTGTACTGACTACCACCCTTCTGCAGCTAAAAGTCCCACCCACTTCTATGGGCACAAAAGCCACAGGCCTATCAGTGACCCTGTCTGGGCTAACTCTTACTCTGGCAGTCTCACCTGGGATGTACTGGTTTGAGAACACCAGCCTGTCATGCACAATAGTGTGACTGGCACAAGTGCCTCTCAGGGCAGTGGCTGGGATTCCATTCACCAGTAGGTGGTGGAAGTGTCTACTTCCCTCTGGAATCTCCAACTCACCTGTTGGGCCCTTTTTCCAGTTGAAGGCTATGAAGAACTCCTCATCTGAGGAGTCATCCCCAATGGCTACACTGGTTACCCCTGGGATTTTGCTAGGGGGTTTGTTTTTGGGACAAGAAGTGTCCTTGGTGTGGTGCCCTGTCTGTCTACAGTTATGGCACCATGCCTTAGTGGCATCCCAGTTCTTACCCTGGTACCCACCTTTGTTTTGGGTTGTGTCTTGGGACCCACCCACCTGGTCTGGTTTTTGGGGGCCTACAGAGGACTCTTTTTCTTTATTTCTAGTGTCACCCACTTTCTCCTGGGGAGTCTTTGTAACCCCTTTCTTTTGGTCACCCCAGTGGAAGTTTTGGTTACCCTAGTCTTGACCCAGTGGTCTGCCTTCTTTCCCAATTCTTGGGGAGAAATTGGACCTAGGTCTACCAGATACTGATGCAACTTTTCATTGAAGCAGTTACTTAAAATGTGTTCTTTCATAAACAAATTATAAAGCCCAACATAGTCATGCACTTCATTTCCAGTTACCCAACCATCCAGTGTTTTCACTGAGTAGTCTACAAAATCAACCCAGGTCTGGTTCGAGGATTTTTGAGCCCCCCAGAACCTAATCCCGTACTCCTCAGTGGAGAATCCAAAGCCCTCAATCAGGGTAGCCTTCATGAGGTCATAAGATTCTGCATCTTTTCCAGAGAGTGCGAGGAGTCTATCCCTACACTTTCCAGTGAACATTTCCCAAAGGAGAGCACCCCAGTGAGATCTGTTTACTTTTCTGGTTGCACAAGCCCTCTCAAAAGCTGTGAACCATTTGGTGATGTCATCACCATCTTCATATTTAGTTACAATCCCTTTTGGGATTTTCAACATGTCAGGAGAATCTCTGACCCTATTTATGTTGCTACCACCATTGATGGGACCAAAACCCATCTCTTGTCTTTCCCTTTCTATGGCTAGGAGCTGTCTCTCTAAAGCCAATCTTTTGACCATCCTGGCTAACAGTAGGTCATCTTCACTGAGGCTATCCTCAGTGATTCCAGAGGTGCTGGACCCTCCTGTGAGAGAAGCAGCATCTCTGACTATCACATTAGTTATCCCTAACTAGGACTGGAGGGGGGAAATTCTCCTCCACCTCACTAGCTTCCCCCTCTGTGAGGGCATCATCAGAGGGGTTGTTTTTAGCAAACTCTGCCAAGAGCTCCTGGAGCTGTTCTTTGGTAGGGTTTGATCCAGTTTTTATTTTTTTGATTCTGCAGAGAGTCCTTAACTCTGACATCCTAAGACGCAGGTAAGGTGTGAGGTTGAGCTCCACCACTGTCTCTTCTGCAGTAGACATTATGTGCCTCATTACAACCTCGGTGTCACGGTTTTCACTGGGCTTACCGTCGAAGTTGATGAGGGTTGGGGAATGAACCCGGTTCCGGCAGGTTCTGCTCTGGCCGAGGTAGGGGCGACCCCTTCCGGTAGCCACGGTGCTGTTTGACAATAGCAAGCCACTACAGTCCATGCCCTCCAGGAGGAGTCCCAGAGGAAAAACCCCAATAGGGTAAAAAACCTCCAACAGGAACTCCCTGAAACAGAAGGAAGACACCAAGGCGTTAGAACTGAAGATCCAAGGGTACAGGAAGACTGGAGACGCAGACAGGTCAGGAAATACTGGATTCACAAGAAGAAACCAGCCGGGGCGTGACTACCACCAAAGGAGTGTTGCAACGCAATGAACAAGCAGCTGAATTCCCCTTATATACCCCTAGACAGGAAGTAGAAACACCACCATCTTGGATTGGGGAAAAGAGTATAATAGTGAATAAAGCACATGCGTCCAAACAGAGAGAAACAATGCATGCTGGGAAGAGAGGAAATGGGCAGCATGCTGGGAAAGAGAAAAGGCAGGCATAAAAACACCACCATGTGCAGGTATTCGGCTTTTGCCTGTAGATACTAGTAAGTGGTGAAGCAGAAGTTTCTGTACAATAGTCTGAATGTAAAGCGCACTAAATGCGCTATGCGCGGCAGGCCCGAAACCCACTCGGGGTCTCAAGTCCTGCCGCGTCTGCCCTTGCGGCAGAAACCAAAGAAGGGGGCGCGGCGAGTGCCGCGACCCCTGATCAGGCTCGCGGCTTCTCCCGCGTCCTGTCTGCAAGCCGCGGCTTCTCCCGCGGCTTGCACATAGGCCGCGGTATTAAACAAATGCTGCGCCGCGGCGACCTGAGCCTGCGGCCGTGGCCGCGGCAGGAGCCGCGGCGTGTCAGTAGGTCCCCCCCTCAAGGCCCCAGGTTTGTGAGGGAAGAGCCGAAAAAAGCGACGGACCAAAAGAGGGGCATGAACCGAAGGGGCATCCTCCCAGGAACACTCACTCATAGGGTAGCCTTTCCAATGAATAAGATATTGGAGGCACCCATGGAAAAACCGAGAGTCACAGATTTCCTGGACCTCGTACTCGGGCACATTATCAACCAACAGAGGGGGAGGACAGGAAAATTGTCTGTGAAAAGGATCAGGAAGGTAAGGTTTAAGTTGAGAGACATGGAATACAGGGTGAATCTTCCAAGTCCGGGGCAGACGAAGACGCACAGACACTAGGTTCATCTTTTTGAGAATCAGGAAGGGACCATAAAAACGGGGTTTGAATTTGTTCTGAGTGAGTCGGAGAGGTAGGAATCTAGAGGAGAGCCAAACTTTATCATGGACCTGATATTGAGGAGCCGCACAACGTCTCATATCTGCTATCCTTTTCATGCGGGACTTAGTGGCCACAAGGTTGGAATGGATAACACGTTGGACACCCCGTAGCTGTCGAACATAGGAGGATATGGCAGGAAGATTGGAAGTATCTTTCAGGGGAGTTGGAAAGGCTTTGGGATGGAAACCGTAGGAGCTATAGAAAGGGGAGACTTTCGAGGCGCTGTGTATGGAGTTGTTATAGGAGAATTCTGCAAGCGGTAAATAGGTAGCCCAATTACTCTGCGTAGCATTGCAGAAGCTACGTAAATATTGTTTGAGGCCTTGATTGAGTCGTTCCGTCTGTCCGTTAGTTTGAGGATGGAACCCAGATGATAAGACCACTTTGATTCCCAAGGTCTTACAGAATTGATTCCAGAATCTGGAGATATATTGAGGACCCCTATCCGATATAATGACCTGAGGTAATCCATGAAGTCGAAAGATTTCTTGTGTAAAGATTTGACCTAAATCTTTTGACGTTGGCAACTTTCTTAAGGCTGTGAAGTGAGCCATTTTAGTGAAGGAGTCCACGGTTACCATTATTACTTGATTTCCCATTGAAGAGGGTAATGAGCACATGAAATCTGTGGACATGGTGTGCCATGGACCTGGGGGAACTGGTAGTGGGCGAAGTAACCCTACTGGGTTAGTACGGGGTGTCTTGGCTTGAGCACATAGAGGACAGGATGATACATATTCTTCCGTATCTGTCTTGAGAGTTGGCCACCAGAAGGAGCGAAGCAGAAGTTCTTGCGTGGCTTTCATTCCTCGATGACCTGCGATGGGGGAATCATGGCACATACGTAAGGCTTCAGTCTGTACGCGTTTAGTGGGTAAGAACAGGGCCTTATCATGATAGTAATACCCTTGCTCTTCATGAAGTTGCGGCCGCAACTTATTAAATTCTGTGTCTTCTAGACCTGACTTGCTCTAAAAAAGTCTGTACTAAACCAATGATTTTGTTATTGTCAAATAGGTTCTGAACAGGAGAATCACTGCACTCAGGGTAACGTCGGGACAAGGCATCCGCCAGGATGTTCTGAGAACCAGGAATGTATGTGATATAAAAGTCATATTGGCTAAAAAAGAAGGCCCATCGAGCCTGCCGGCTATTCTGACACTGAAGGTTTCTTAGGCACTGTAGATTTCTGTGGTCTGTCCGGGCTTCAAAGGGTTCTTTCGAGCCCATCAGAAAGTGTCTCCATTCTGTGCATGCGGTCTTTAAGGCGAGTAATTCACGTTCTTGCACGGAATAGTTCCGTTCTGAGTCGGATAGGATATGGGAAAGGTAGAATACCGGGTGCTCTAAATCATCATCGTCTTGTCTTTGCAGTAAGGCAGCCCCAATGGCTCTTTCGGATGCGTCTGCGACCACAATGAATTGTTTGCTGGTGTCAGGGTGTCGTAGAATAGGGGCTTGAATAAAGGCTTTCTTTAAGTCTTGAAAGGCTAACTCTGCATCTTGTGTCCAGCAAAAGCCCTTTATTAGATGGTCTTTTTTGAGGGTTTGAGTAATATAGCTGGTTCTCTGTGCAAAGTCTGCTATAAATTGTCGATAAAAATTGGCTAATCCCAAAAAACACTGAGGCGCCCGCCATGCGGTCACTGCCAAATGGCCGCTCCGCCGGCCCAGCGGGAAAGCCCCTGCAACATAGAAGCCGGCTCCAAATGGAGCCGGCGGTGTTGCAGGGGTGCGACGGGTGCAGTAGCACCCGTCGCGATTTTCACTGTCTGCAAAGCAGACAGTGAAAATCTTCATGGGGCCCTGTTAGGGGGCCCCACGACACCTGTTCCCGCCATCCTGGTTCTGGCGGTGTAAACCGCCAGAAACAGGCTGGCGGGAAGGGGGTCGGAATCCCCATGGCGGCGCTGCAAGCAGCGCCGCCATGGAGGATTCCCTGGGCCAGGGGAAAACCGGCGGGAAACCGCCGGTTCCCCTTTTCTGACCGCGGCTTTACCACTGCGGTCAGAATGGCCCTGGAAGCACCGCCAGCCTGTTGGCGGTGCTTCCGTGGTCCCCGGCCCTTGCGGTCATGGACCGCCAGGGTCAGAATGACCCCCTGAGTCTCTTTGATGGAAGAAGGAGATGGCCAATTCAATATAGCTTGCACCTTGTCTGAATCCATGGCGACTCCGGTTTGGTTAATGCAATACCCCAAATATTTTACTTCCGTCTGATCAAACTCGCACTTTTCCGGTTTGCAGAAGAGATGGTGTTGTCGGAGTCGCTCTAGAACTTGGCGAACATGCTTAGAGTGTTCCTCTGGGTGAACAGAAAAAATTAAAATATCATTGAGATAAACCACTACTGTTTGTTGCAAAAGATCGGAAAAGATAGAATCCATGAACCTTTGAAAAATGGAAGGAGCATTGGTGAGTCCGAATGGCATTACTCGATATTCGTAGTGACCAAAAGGTGTTCTAAAAGCGGTCTTCCACTCATCAACTTCTTTAATTCTTAAAAGATGGTAGGCTCCTCTGAGATCCAGCTTGGTGAATCTTGTTGCCCCTCTGACTGCTTCTAGGATGTCCTTAATGAGGGGTAACGGGTACCGATCCTTAATAGTGATTCTGTTTAATCCTCTAAAATCAATACAGGGACGCAAATCTTTAGTCTTCTTAGGAACAAAGAAGAGAGGGGCCCCTGCAGGTGAAGAGGAGGGAACAATCAACCCGCTCTGTAGGTTCTCATCAAGGTATTCCTTAAGAATCTGCTTCTCAGGTTCTGTGAGAGAGTACATTCGCCCGAAAGGAGCCACTGTATTTGGTTCTAAGGGAATGGCGCAATCGTATTCTCTATTGGGTGGCAGTTCAGGCTTTTCTGGCTTCTGGAATACGTCGGCATATTCCTGATATTGCTTGGGAACTCCCTGTAGGACGTTAATAGAGCATCCCACCTTAGGGGGTGCGGTTAGAAGACCTTTTGGGGACCAATAATTCCCTGCTAGGTAGCAGTGGTGCTGGCAAAAGTGAGAGGATAAAGAAATAGTTATTGTTTCCCAGTTGATGTAAGGGTTGTGTCGTGTGAGCCATGGAATGCCCAGGATCATGACGTGGTGTGGTGATGAAATTAAATCAAACAAAGGTTTTCTTGGTGTTTCCCAAACTGTAGGCAGAAAGCAGGGGTGGTATATTGTACGGGTCCTGAGGCCAAGAGTGACCCATCCACCGTGTGTACTTGTTATGGTACTTCCTTAGGTAGTTGTGCTATCTGTCGTTCTTTGGCCCATGCTTCATCTAAATAGATGCCACTGGCTCCGCAGTCTAGTAAAGCCAGGGTTCTTTCTTCTCGGCCATCAGTCAAGTGAAGGATAACTGGTAAAAGAAAAAGAGCAGTTCCTTCCTCCCTGGAGGAACAAATGGAAGGTATTTCACGATATCCCGTCCTCACCCTTCTCACTGAGGACGGGAGTTGGCGTTTCCCAAAGGCTTGGTTGGACGAATGGGACAGGTGCGAATTAGGTGACCCGCTGCACCACAATATAGACAAAGTCCCTTTCTTCGTCTGTTTTCTCTTTCACTAGCTGATAAAGGTCCACGAGCCGTATCAATTTGCATTGGCCCTTCTTCTGTGGCTCGCTTGGGTTCAGGACGGACTTCCTCGGTACGATGAGAGAAGGTTCGAGATGTCACTGAGTGTGATGGCAAACGACTCTTCCTTTTCTCCATTCTTCGTTCATTCAAGCAATATTCTATAGTCAGAGTCTGGTCCATCAATCCTTTAAGGTTCTCTATTCTAGCAGAATGCACCAGTTCGTCCTTAATGTCCTCTCTGAGACCTCTGCGGAACAGTGTCACCAAGGTACGTTCCACCCAGGACGTTTCTGCTGCTAATTGTCTGAAACGGGTGATGTATTGTAATACATCTTGATTCCCTTGTTGGATATCGCAAAGAGCTTCTTCTGCTGAAGCCTCGAGTCCAGGGCGCTCAAACATCTGTTTAAAGGTAGTGACAAAGGTGGAATAATTAGACAAGCAGGGATCATTTCTTGTCACTAAAGGAGTGGCCCAAGCCAAGGCTGGCGCTGATAAGGCGCTAATCAAATACCCCACCTTGGTCTTGTCTTGCACAAATTGTGAGGGGCGAAAGGCAAAGTAAACCGTCAAGGCATCCAGGAATTGTCTCAATTTGTTAGGCTCCCCGGAGAAACGAGGTGTAGTGGCAGATACTGAGGGGACATCAGTGGTCCTGGATGCAAAGGGTTGTCGATAGACGGTATTTTCAGTACGTAGCTGTTGGAGTTCTTGAGCCTGTTGTTGTATTGTCATGAGCAGGGTCTGGCTGGTGGGTTCCGTATTTACCACTGGATTATCCATGGTTCCGGACTGCAACTGGATTTTTTGGCGTTGCAATCCGTCACGGTTTTCACTGGGCTTACCGTCGAAGTTGATGAGGGTTAGGGAACGACCCCGGTTCCGGCAGGTTCTGCTCTGGCCGAGGTAGGGGCGACCCCTTCCGGTAGCCACGGTGCTGTTTGACAATAGCAAGCCACTACAGTCCGTGCCCTCCAGAAGGAGTCCCAGAGGAAAAACCCCAATAGGGTAAAAAACCTCCAACAGGAACTCCCTGAAACAGAAGGAGGACACCAAGGCGTTAGAACTGAAGATCCAAGGGTACAGGAAGACTGGAGACGCAGACAGGTCAGGAAATACTGGATTCACAAGAAGAAACCAGCCGGAGCGTGACTACCACCAAAGGAGTGTTGCAACGCAATGAACAAGCAGCTGAATTCCCCTTATATACCCCTAGACAGGAAGTAGGAAACAGGAAGTAGAAACACCACCATCTTGGATTGGGGAAAAGATTATAATAGTGAATAAAGCACATGCGTCCAAACAGAGAGAAACAATGCATGCTGGGAACAGAGGAAATGGGCAGCATGCTGGGAAAGAGGAAAGGCAGGCATAAAAACACCACCATGTGCAGGTATTCGGCTTTTGCCTGTAGATACTGGTAAGTGGTAAAGCAGAAGTTTCTGTACAATAGTCTGAATGTAAAGCGCACTAAATACGCTATGCACGGCATGCCCGAAACCCACTCGGGGTCTCAAGTCCTGCCGCGTCTGCCCTTGCGGCAGAAACGAAAGAAGGGGGCGCGGCGAGTGCCGCGACCCCTGATCAGGCTTGCGGCTTCTCCCGCGTCCTGTCTGCAAGCCGCGGCTTCTCCCGCGGCTTGCACATAGGCCGCGGTATTAAACAAATGCCGCGCCGCGGCGACCCGAGCCTGTGGCTGCGGCCGCTGCGGTAGCCGCAGCGTGACACTCGGTGGTCTTTCAAAAAGACCGCCGAGGCTGCGGGAGCCAGAATACCGCCAGTGGCGGCGGTATTCCTGGCTCCCTATTATGACTTTTCCGCTGGGCCAGCGGACGGTAACAGTGTTACTGTCCGCTGGCCCAGCAGAAAAGTCACATCAACATTGCTGCCGGCTCGTAATAGAGCCGGCGTCAATGCTGATGTGCAGCGGGTGCAGTAGCACCCGTCGCGCATTTCACTGCCCGAAATTCGGGCAGTGAAATGCGCGACGGGGCTATGCATGGGGGCCCCTGCACTGCCCATGCCAAGTGCATGGGCAGTGCAGGGGCACCCCAAGTCCCCTTACCGCCAGCCGTTCCATGGCGGTGTTTACCGCCACGGACAGGCTGGCGGTCGGGGACTCATAATCCTCAGGGCAGCGGTGCTTGCACCGCTGCCCTGGAGATTATGACCGCCAGGCGGAAGCCTGGCGGTATGTTGGAGGGGCCGGCGGTATGGCCGTGGCTATTGCGCCACGGTCATAATAGCTGGCGGAACACCGCCAGCCTGTTGGCGGTGTTACCGCCAGCTTACCGCCGGCCGCCAGGGTCATAATGACCCCCTATGTTTCTAAAAGTTGGAATACTTTTCGAGAATCTAAAACTATCTCTAGAACTTAATTCAAACTTCCACAAAACTTTTAAACTCTAAAAGAGATGCTAACAGGGACTAATACAAGGCCCTAGCAGGACTTTCAAAAATTTAGAAAAATATCTAAAATTTCAAAAATCAGTTTCTAATGACAATTTTTGGAATTTAGTCGTGTGATCAGGTATTGGCTGAGTAGTCCAGCAAATGCAAAGTCTTGTACCCCAACGCTGATCCACCAATGTAGGAAGTTGGCTCTGTATGCACTATTTCAAAGTAAGGAATAGTATGCACAGAGTCCGAGGGTTCCCATTAGAGGTAAGATAGTGGCATAAAGAGATCATTCTAATGCTCTATTTTGTGGTAGTGTGGTCGAGCAGTAGGCTTATCAGAGGGTAGTGTTAAGCATTTGTTGTACAGACACAAGCAATAAATGAGGAACACACACTCAGAGACAATTCCAGGCCAATAGGTTTTTGTATAGAAAAATATATTTTCTTAGTTTATTTTGAGAACCACAGGTTCAAGATTTACAAGTAATACTTCAAATGAAAGGTATTTCATGTAGGAACTTTAGGAACTTTGAATTAGCAAAATAGCATATACAGTTTTCACATAAATGACATATAGCTATTTTAAAACTAGACACACTGCAATTCTCAACAGTTCCTGGGGGAGGTAAGTGTTTGTTAGTTTTTGCAGGTAAGTAAACCACCTACGGGGTTCAAGTTTGGGTCCAAGGTAGCCCACCGTTGGGGGTTCAGAGCAACCCCAAAGTTACCACACCAGCAGCTCAGGGCCGGTCAGGTGCAGAGGTCAAAGTGGTGCCCAAAACGCATAGGCTTCATAGGAGAAGGGGGTGCCCCGGTTCTAGTCTGCCAGCAGGTAAGTACCCGTGTCTTCGGAGGGCAGACCAGGGGGGTTTTGTAGGGCATCGGGGGGGACACCAGTCAGCACAGAAAGTACACCCTCAGCGGCACGGGGCGGTCGGGTGCAGTGTGCAAACAAGCGTCGGGTTTGTAATAGAAATCAATGGGAGACCAAGGGGTCTCTTCAGCGATGCAGGCAGGCAAGGGGGGGGCTCCTCGGGGTAGCCACCACCTGGGCAAGGGAGAGGGCCACCTGGGGGTTGCTCCTGCACTGGAGGTCGGATCCTTCAGGTCCTGGGGGCTGCGGATGCAGTGCCTTTACCAGGTGTCGGGTCTTTGAAACAGGCAGTTGCGGTCAGGGGAGCCTCGGGATTCCCTCTGCAGGCGTCGCTGTGGTGGCTCAGGGGGGTCAACTCTGGCTACTCATGGTCTCGCAGTCGCCGGGGAGTCCTCCCTGAAGTGATTGTTCTCCACAAGTCAAGCCGGGGGCGTCGGGTGCAGAGTGCAAAGTCTCACGCTTCCGGCGGGAAACGTGTGTTGGTTCAAAGTTGCTTCTTTGTTGCAAAGTTGCAGTCTTTGGTGAACAGAGCCGCTGTCCTCGGGAGTTCTTGGTCCTTCTAGATGCAGGGCAGTCCTCTGAGGCTTCAGAGGTCGCTGGTCCCTGTGGAACGCGTCGCTGGTGCAGTGTCTTTAGAAGTGGGGAGACAGGCCGGTAGAGCTGGGGCCAAAGCAGTCGGTGTGTCCGTCTTCTCTGCAGGGGTTTTCAGTTCAGCAGTCCTCTTCTTCTTAGGTTGCAGGAATCTATCTTGCTGTGTTTTGGGAGCCCCTAAATACTCAATTTAGGGGGGTGTTTAGGTCTGGGGGGTTAGTAGCCAATGGCTACTAGCCCTGAGGGTGGCTACACCCTCTTTGTGCCTACTCCCTGAGGGGAGGGGGGCACATCCCTAATCCTATTGGGGGAATCCTCCATCTGCAAGATGGAGGATTTCTAAAAGTCAGAGTCACCTCAGCTCAGGACACCTTAGGCGCTGTCCTTACTGGCCAGTGACTCCTCCTTGTTTTTCTCATTATCTCTTTTGGACTTGCCGCCAAAAGTGGGGGCTGTGTCCAGGGGGCGGGCATCTCCACTAGCTGGAGTGCTCTGGGGCATTGTAACACGAAGCCTGAGCCTTTGAGGCTCACTGCTAGGTGTTACAGTTCCTGCAGGGGGGAGGTGTTAAGCACCTCCACCCAGAGCAGGCTTTTGTTTCTGTCCTCAGAGAGCACAAAGGCCCTCACCACATGGGGTCAGAAACTCATCTCTCAGCAGCAGGCTGGCACAGACCAGTCAGTCCTGCACTGAACAATTGGGTAAAATACTCGGGGCATCTCTAAGATGCCCTCTGTGTGCATTTTTTAATAAATCCAACACTGGCATCAGTGTGGGTTTATTATTCTGAGAAGTTTGATACCAAACTTCCCAGTATTCAGTGTAGCCATTATGGAGCTGTGGAGTTCGTTTTTGACAGGCTCCCAGACCATATACTCGTATGGCTACCCTGCACTTACAATGTCTAAGGTTTTGCTTAGACACTGTAGGGGCATAGTGCTCATGCACCTATGCCCTCACCTGTGGTATAGTGCACCCTGCCTTAGGGCTGTGAGGCCTGCTAGAGGGGTGACTTACCTATGCCACAGGCAGTGGGAGGTTGGCATGGCACCCTGAGGGGAGTGCCATGTCTACTTAGTCTTTTCCTCCCCACCAGCACACACAAGCTGGCAAGCAGTGTGTCTGTGCTGGGTGAGGGGTCCCTAGGGTGGCATAAGACATGCTGCAGCCCTTAGAGACCTTCCCTGGCATCAGGGCCCTTGGTACCAGTGGTACAAGTTACAAGGGACTTACCTGGGTGCCAGGGTTGTGCCAATTGTGGAGACAATGGTACATTTTAGGTGAAAGAACACTGGTGCTGGGGCCTGGTTAGCAGAGTCCCAGCACACTTCTCAGTCAAGTCAGCATCAGTATCAGGCAAAAAGTGGGGGGTAACTGCAACAGGGAGCCATTTCTTTACAACCACAGTGAGTCCTGCACCTACAACACAGGGGAGGCGGGAGGGAAAAGAGAGTGACACACACACGCAACACGCAACAC
The DNA here is from genome assembly GCF_031143425.1 of Pleurodeles waltl. Classification (NCBI taxonomy): domain Eukaryota; kingdom Metazoa; phylum Chordata; class Amphibia; order Caudata; family Salamandridae; genus Pleurodeles; species Pleurodeles waltl. The sequence goes on from NC_090450.1 coordinate 538,889,077, forward strand.
CCCCACCCACAACAACACACACACCAATACATGCTGCAACATTACATTTACACCCCCAAAACCCCCCTGGAAGAACGCAAGGACAAAAGGAAATGATTGTAACCATTGTAATCAATAAAAATCCATTAGTCAAAACTTTAAATACAGTATAAACAATTATGTACCCCAATAATACAAGTCCAGGTACTGCACCATTCATGGTCTGTGGACCACTGGGCCTAAAATGCATGGGCGAGGTACTGCTGGGGCTTCAGATCGAAATGAAACAGGCACCTCAGGGGAAAGGGAAGAGGGGGCACCTCAGCCGGATGAGTGCACAACGCCAGCTCCACGAGGGGGCTCCATGCCCAATGATGTATCCTGGGGAGTGCAAAGCCACAGTCTCTCAAGTCTCTCCAGTGGGTGGTTTGCCCACTGCTTAATCCTGGGGAGTGCAAAGCCACAGTCTCTCAAGTCTCTCCAGTGGGAGGTTTGCCCACTGCTTTATCCTGGGGAGTGCAAAGCCACAGTCTCTCAAGTCTCTCCAGTGGGTGGGTTGCCCACTGCTTTATCATGGGGAGTGCAAAGCCACAGTCTCTCAAGTGTCTCCAGTGGGTGGGTTGCCCACTGCTTTATCCTGGGGAGTGCAAAGCCACAGTCTCTCAAGTCTCTCCAGTGGGTGGGTTGCCCACTGCTTTATCCTGGGGAGTGCAAAGCCACAGTCTCTCAAGTGTCTCCAGTGGGTGGGTTGCCCACTGCTTTATCCTGGGGAGTGCAAAGCCACAGTCTCTCAAATGGATGCCTTTCTCCACTGGTTCTGGAGGGGGCCTGGTGCCCAGAGTGCTTCATCCTGCCAAGGACTGAAATAATGGATGTCATTCTCCACTGGTTCTGGAGGGGGCTTGGTGCCCAGAGTGCTTCATCCTGCCAAGGACTGAGGTAGTGGATGTGAATCTCCACTGGTTCTGGAGGGGGCTTTGTGCCCAGAGTGCTTCATCCTGCCAAGGACTGAGGTAGTGGATGTCATTCTCCACTGGTTCTGGAGGGGGCCTGGTGCCCAGAGTGCTTCATCCTGCCAAGGACTGAGGTAGTGGATGCGAATCTCCACTGGTTCTGGAGGGGGCTTGGTGCCCAGAGTGCTTCATCCTGCCAAGGACTGAGGTAGTGGATGTGAATCTCCACTGACGGTGGTGCAACATGCAAGCTGCCCAGGCACCTGGAACTGACCACCAGCCTTGTACGACTGACCACTGGGGATGCCAGCCATGTCTGCGATGGTGCCACTGGCTCAGGATGTCACGGGGCCGCTAGCGGTGCTGGCAGCGGGGTCAGTAGCGGCGGTGCTTGCGGCAGACTCTGTGGCATCGGTTCTGGCGGCGGTCTTTGTGGCGGCGGTGCTGGTGGCGGCCTCACTGACTACGGTGTTGGTGCTGGCCTCACTGACTGCGGTGCTGGCCTCACTGACTGCAGTGCTGGCGGCGGTGTCAGTAGCGACGGTGCTGGTGGCGGTGTCAGTAGCGGCGGTGCTGGTGGTGGTGCCGGTGGCGGTCTTGTCCGCCATGCAGGTTGCCGTCGACGTGGATCTGCCTTTGTTTTTTTAGCCGTTCCCCACCTTGGATGGTGGCGCAGCTGTCTTGCCACTTTCAACATTTGTTTTTCCTGAGCCCTTGGTGGCAGGTGTTTTCTCCTTCTCCCTCTGGGATGTGGGCAACTTTTTCTGTTTTGGAGGTGGGGGAGTATCCTTGGCCTCGCTCCTTTGGACACTGGCAGCCCTGTTGCTTGGCGCACTCCAAAATCCTGCTATTGCTGGCACCACTGTGCCCGGTGATGTGGTGGCTGAGGTGCTGGGTTGGGACCTGGAAGGGCGGACCATAGGGGACGGACGGGGGGGGAGGTGTAGGGAAGAGGTCAACATTTGAAAGGAAAAGCTTTTTAGACTCACTGAGACGGGTAGATGGAGGGGGTTTAGTTGTGGAGGAAGAGGTAGTGGACGTAGGAGGTGTACGTTTGCTGACTTTGGTTGAAGGTGCATGGGCTAGAGGCTGTTGTGAGGTGGATGGCTGTTGGGTGGGTGTGTGACTGCGTTTGTGTATTTTGGGAGGAGGGCTCACAGACACACTGGGAGAGGACACAGGTGATGTGTGAATGGTAGTGGGGTGGTGAGTGCACGTGAGCGGTGTGTGGTGATGGGTGTGCTGGTGATGGAGGAAGTGGCTGAATATGTAGTGCATGCAGGTGTGAGTGGAGACGAGACTGGGAGGGAGGAGGGAGACGTGGAGGAGGGAGACACAGTGGAGGCAGTGGATGTTGGTATGTCTGTATGGGTATGATGCTTGTGTGAGTGCCTGTGGGATGTGTGGTGCTTATGTTTGCCAGAGCTACCCTTGTGTGTTGAGGTGTGTGCATGCTGGTCTGAAGGTGTGCTTGGGATAGGCTGAGGTACAGGGGATTGGGTCTGGGTGGAGGAGGTTGGAGGGGGAGGCTGGACACAGGAGCAATGGCTGCCATCAGTGCAGAGGCCAGAGCCTGAAATGCTCTCTGTTGGGCTGCCTGGCCAGAATGAATGCCCTCCAGGTATGCATTTGTTTGTTGCAACTGCCTCTCTACACCCTGGATGGCATTCAAAATGGTATCCTGCCCAACAGTGAGGGATCTCAGGAGGTCAATAGCCTCCTCACTGAGGGCAGCAGGGCTGACTGGGGCAGGGCCTGAGGTGCCTTGGGTGAAGGAGATGCCCACCCTCCTGGGTGAGCGGATACAGGACACACGCTGAGGGGCTGCTGGGAGGGTGGTGCTGGTGGGGGGGTGGCAGCTGTACCTGTAGATTCGGTGGGCACAGAGGGGCCCACCACCGCAAGGGAGCTCCCCTCAGAGGAGGAGTCGGTGTCACTGGTCTCTGCTCCTGTCCCCGCCGTGGAGCTCCCCTCGCCCTCCGTCCCACTGGTGGCTTCTGACTCCGTTGTCTCGCCCTCCAGGGCCATGTGGGATGCAGCTCCCTCCTGCTCCGGTGGCACTGCTCCTCCACCAGATGATGCTAATGCACACAAGAACAGGGAGACCACAAAAAGGGGGGGGGAAGGAGAAAGACATGTTCTAAGCATGCAATACCGCTACAGTTGGCAGACACAGCAGCCCTCTGCACTACGCCATGCACTTAGAGTTCCCTAATTAATCACAGGGACATGGGGTACAAGGCCCATGCCCGATTGCTGCACGCATGCAAGTCACAGGAGCCTGACTAGGTGTAGATGGCTCTTACCACTGGTGGGGTTGGGGTGCCACATAGCCTGCCTCACAAAAGGTCCTTGCCTACAAAGCTCGCCCTGGCCTAGGGTACCCACTGCCCACCTCCCCCACCCAGACACCTCCTAATGCGCGCAGAGTCAGATTGATGTGACTGTACTCACCCCCTTGTGGCTGCTGTGATGCCCTCAAGTGCCCATCCAACTCCGGATAAGCCACCGCCAGGATCAGGAACATTAGGGGGGTCGTGGTGCGACGGGCACCCCTCCTACGTTGGGAGGCCATCCCCAGCTGGGCCTCCGCCGTCTTCTTGCTCCAGCGGCGAATGTCCTCCCATCTCCCGGCAGTGGGTGCTCCGTCTGTGGTGGACCCCCAGGGTCCGGACGTCCTTAGCGATGGCACGCCAAATATCCTTCTCCTGATGGGCGCTGACCTAGAGGAATAGTACAGGGGAAAAGGAAAAACTTTAACTGTCCGGACCATCACAGTCATTGGCCCACGTTCCCACCCTTGCCCTGACGCACATACACTCACCGTCCACTCATGCAGGCCTCAGTCCCCCCGTATCTTCCATCCTCACCACTCCAAACAGGCATTGCCCATACAGCATGCTCACAGTGTACTCACCTGTTTGTCTGGAGGACCGTAGAGTAGCGTGTACTGGGGGAGGACCCCATCCACTAACTTCTCCAACTCCTCTGAAGTGAAGGCAGGGGCCCTTTCCTCAGACACATGAGCCATCGTCGCTTCCAGACACAGGTCACAGCAGCACTTGCAGTGTAGGTCCTCTCCTGTCGAAGGTCAGGTATCAAGTGAGTGAACAGACAGAAAATGGCAGTCACGTCCACGGCGGTGCGTACCGTAACCGTCAACGTACATCGTCATTGGCTCCCTCAGACCCATAGGGTCCAATGTTAACCAATGCAGAATTGCGCCGCGGTCTTCAACCGCCTACCGCGACGGTGTACAACACCGGCGCTGTTACCTCATATCCCCTTGTCCCACCTTACAGGTCAGGCAGCCACCATTTCAGGGGGCCACATGGCATTATCTGTAAATGCGTCACACATATCTAGGCCTTGCATACATACAGAGACAGGCACATAGCGGATTAACAAATGTGTGCAATAAAATCTTTTTTTACTACCTCAGTGTTGGCTGACTCTGTGCTCACTGTTCTCGTCCATAGGGCACGTCTGCTGGGGCAGGTGAGGAGATGGCAACATCCTCCGGTGTACAGACCGCTGGTGGACCTGTCAACAATGGAAGAGAGACATGTAATAGTCACCTACAGGCTTAATTGTGCCACAATCCAGGAATTGTGGGCCCAGTTGGAGCCAGACCTGATTTCAGCTATCTGCCATCCCACAGGGATCCCCCTTCTAGTGCAGGTCCTGTCAGTATTCCATTTCCTGGCAAGTGGGTCTTTTCAAACAACAGTGGCCATTGCATCAGGGATGTCCCAGCCTATGTTCTCCAACGTGTTGTCCAGAGTGTTGTCTGCCCTGCTGAAACACATGCGCAGCTACATCGTTTTCCCTCAGGTGGAGGATTTGCCCACAGTGAAAGGTGACTTCTATGCCATGGGACATATTCCCAGCATCATAGGTGCCACTGATGGGACACATGTGGCCTTGGTACCCCCCCCCCCCGCAGGAGTGAACAGGTGTACAGAAACCGGAAGAGCTACCATTCAATGAATGTTCAGATGGTGTGTTTGGCAGACCAGTACATCTCCCATGTGAACGCCAAGTTTCCTGGCTCAGTGCATGACGCTTGCATTCTGAGGAATAGCAGCATCACTTATCTGATGGGGCAACTCCAGAGGCACCGTGTGTGGCTAATAGGTGAGGACAAGGACCCTATACCGTGTGAATAGTTGTCTGGGTTGTCCCTGCGGGTTAGTGTGTGTCTAAAAGTTGTCCCTCGACATTTGCAGGTGACTCTGGCTACCCCAACCTGTCATGGCTACTGACCCCAGTGAGAAATCCCAGGACAAGGGCAGAGGACCATTACAATGAGGCACATGGGCGAACTAGGACAGTGATAAAAAAGGACCTTCGGCCTCCTAAAGGCCAGGTTCCGGTGCCTCCATATGACAGGTGGTTCTCTCTACTACTCACCAAAGAAGGTGTGCCAGATCATCGTGGCCTGCTGTATGCTGCACAACCTGGCTTTGCGACGACAGGTGCCTTTTCTGTAGGAGGATGGTCCAGAAGGAGGTCTTGTGGCAGCTGTGGAGCCTGTGGACAGTGAAGAAGAGGAGGCAGAAGAAGAGGATATCGACAACAGAAACAGCGTGATCCAGCAATACTTCCAGTGAGACACAGGTAAGAAGACGTCACAGCCTCCTACATCTCATGCAATTGTTAGACCTATCATATGTCTGTCACTTTCACCCAGTGTATGGACCCTGACCTGTCACTTTGCCTTTCCATTTCACAGATGTGGGTCCCTCTGTGTGACCTCTGCTATGTTACCTCATGGACTAGAGCTGTGTGACATAGGTATGTTGACAATACAATGGACATTGCTATTTTCCTTAGTTATTGTAAATACACATTTGTGAAAGCACAGACTGACTCCAGATTGTTTTGTGATTCAAGGGTGTTTATCTCAGTGCAAATTAGTGGAGGGGGTTGTAAAATGGTCGGGTGATGGTGGAGGTATGTCCATGGCAGAGTCCAGTCTATTTGTCTCACAGGTGCATTGTCCAAAGGGGCATAGGAAGTGGAGCTAGGGCAGTTTAAGGATGGACAGGGTGATGAAGTGGGACAGAAGGATGACATTCAGGGTGGTCTAATTTCGTGGCGGGGTCTTGGCATTGTTCTCTGTCTTTGTCCTGGATCTCAGGGACCGTTTGCGGGGTGGTTCTCCATCTGCAGGGGGTGGGGTGCTGGTGCCGAGGTTCTCTGGTGGTGCCTCCTGTCCACTAGCGCCGGCTGAGGTGGTAGGCTGTTCATCATCGAGGCTAGAGTCAGGGGCCCCTTGTTGTGCCACAGTGTCCCTCCTGGTGTTCACAAGGTCCTTCAACACCCCTACAATGGTGACCAGGGTGGTGTTGATGGACTTGAGTTCCTCCCTGATCCCCAAATACTGTTCCTCCTGCAGCTGCTGGGTCTCCTGAAACTTGGCCAGTAGCGTTGCCGTCGTCTCCTGGGAATGATGGTACGCTCCCATGATGTTGGAGAGGGCCTTGTGGAGAGTGGGTTCCCTGGGCTTGTGCTCCCCCTGTCGCACAGCAGTCCTCCCAGTTCCCCTGTTTTCCTGTTCCTCTGTCCCCTGAACCGTGTGCCCACTGCCCCCAGGTCCCTGATGTTCTTGGGTTTGTGGGTTTGCCTGGGTTCCCTGTAGTGGTGGATACACTGTTGCTTGACGTGTCATGGGGACAGAGGTATGGGCCCGCTGGGTGGGTGCTGTGCTGGTGTTTCCTGAGGGGGGAGGCTCTGTGGTGGCATGTGCCAGTGTGTGGGGAACCGACTGTCCCAAGGTCTCAGATGGGCCCGGCTGGTCATCTAGATCCAGTTGGACAGAGCTGCTGTCATCACTGTGGGCCTCTTCTGAGGGTGGAGTGGACATATCTGGAACCTCCTGTCCGGTGACGTTGGGTAGGGGTCCTGCAGGGGTGTAAAGGCATGATTATTGCATCTGTGTGTGCCATGGTGTGCAATGGGTGGGTGACCCTGTACCCCAGTGCTTACATTCTTGTCTAGGACCTTGTGTGATATTTGGTTTGGGGATCTGTGTGGGTATCTGTAGTGGACATGCTTTGGTGATGGGTGTCCATGCTTTGGTGTTGCATGCAGGGCTTGGTGTTGGGATGTGTGGTTTGTGATAGTGGGAAATATGTGAGGTGTTGGAGTGATGGGGGTGAGGGTGGTGCCTTGAGACCACGGAACATACCTTCCCCTGTAGGTCGTTCCACCTCTTCCTGATGTCATCCTGTGTTCTTGGATGCTGTCCCACTGCGTTGACCCTGTCTACGATTCTGCGCCATAGCTCCATCTTCCTAGCAATGGAGGTGTGCTGCACCTGTGATCCAAATAGCTGTGGCTCTACCCGGACGATTTCCTCCACCATGAACCTGAGCTCCTCCTCAGAGAACCTGGGGTGTCTTTGCGGTGCCATGGTGTTGTGTGGGTGATGTGTGAGGTGGTGTGTGTTGTGATGTGTGAGGGGATGTGTTTGTGTGTGTTGTGTGAGGTGCGTGGATATTGTGTGAGTGATGGTGTTGTGTGCCTGTGGATGCTAGTTTGTTGATGGTGGTGTCTCTTTCTGTGCTTCGTTCTAAAATGTTTGTCGTAGGGGTTTGTGGGTGACATGGGTGTGTGTTATATATTGTATTGAGTGTGTGGGAGTGGTGTGTGCATGTGTATCAGGTGTGTGTATTTCGAATTGTCCAATGTGGTTGTGTTTTGTAAATGTGTGTGTATTTTAAGCGCGGCGGTGTGTACCGCCAATGAAATACCGCAGTTGAAAGACCGCCGCGTGGATTCGTGGGTCGTGATAGTGTGGGCGTATTCCTGTTGGCGTGACGGTGGAGGTTTTGTTATTGCCAGTTTATCACTGACCTTTGGTGTGGCGGACTTGTGTGGGTGTCTAGATTTTGGCAGATTCCGGCCTGTGGGTCATAATAGCTGTGGCGGATTTCTGCGGTTGCACCGGTGTGTTGGTGGTCTTCTGCACGGCGGTAAGCGGGATTTACCGCAAATGTTGTAATGAGGGCCAATATAACTTGAGTACCTTTTTTGCAGTTTCTAATATGATCTGGCCTGACGATCATGCAGCGGCAGTCTTTCTGGACACTGCAAAGGCGTTTGATTCACTGGACTGGTCAGATATGTTTGCTCTACTGGCCAGAGTGGGTGTAAGCCTTATCCAACTGATCCACCTTTTGTATTCCCAGCGTCTGCTCGTTTGAGAATTAACAGGATACTGTTGCCTCCTATTTCGATTGCTAGAGGCACTCGTCAGGGCCGCCCCCTTTCGCCGCTACTTTTTGCGGTGGCCATGGAGCCCCTGGCGCGCGACTGCGACAACACCATAATCATAGGGGGCTGGCGTTTTGACAGCGGCCTGTTCTCCTTTCTCTTTATGCGGATGACGTGGCGCTGCATATCCGTGACCCACAGGCACATCGAGATGTTTTGCTAGATGAGGTTGTCCAGTTCGGCCGGCTTTCCGGGATAAGTGGTACTACCATTGTCTGATGCCACTGTGCAGTGCCGATCTAGGTATCCTCTTTGTTGGGCGGACGGGCCGGTGCACTGTCTCGGTATTTGGTTGAGCCGGAAGGTGGATGAGCTCTGGTCAGCTAACTACGGTACGGCAGTTGCATGGCTGGAGGACAAGGTGACGGTTTGGCGTTCGCTGCCTTTGTCGCTGACTGGACGCATCGCAATAGCAAAGATGGTGGTATTGCCCAAGTTCTTGTATCTGTTTGTTAACCTGCCTCTGTTGCTTACGATCGATTTCTTGAGACGGCTGCGGTCCTTGCTGGTGGCTCTTGTCTGGGCGGGGGGACCGGCCAGAATTGCATGGGAGACTCTGACTCTACCGTTTGAGAAGGGAGGACTTGTGGCCCCAGATTTGGAACTGCATTATTACTGCGTGCAGGCCCATTTGATCAATTTTTGGTTGCACACCATTCACTATTTGCCGCATTTGGCAGCGGAACATGACTTTGTTTGGCCGGATAGGCTAGACGGGGTAATAGGTAGACCTGCTGGGCCCCGTCGACAGGATGTGGACACCGTGAGGTGTTTGGTGCGAGTTTGGACGTGTCACTGAAGCGGACAGGAGTGTGTGAGGTCTTTCCATCTTCGATGCCGGTGCGTGTTGCGGTGGGCTTCCCTCTGCTGGAGGGTGGCCAAATATATGAACGTCTCCGGGAGTTAGATATGGTTACTTTGGGGTCCTGGTTCTCGGTGGGGATGTTTAATTCCTTGGAGGATGCGCTGGGTGTGCACGGCGATGCTACATTATATCGCTTGCTCTTTTTTAGGATCCGGGCTCTCCTGAGGGCGCGGTATACCTGCTTTCCTGCAGAGCCCCCTCTTTGCCGTGCGCTGGAATTATTGTACAAGGCACTGACTGCTCGCAGTCTCTTTACGAGCCTGTATACTTGCTCACAGGCTACGGAGTCCCTGGCTGATTCCAAGGCCAGAGTACACTGGGAGGCAACCTTGGGTGCACCTATCTCAGAGGAGCAGTGGCGCTATTGTTGTGCTCAGATGCGGGCGCTTTCCCCTAACTATAGATTGCGCCTAATCCATTTTAATTTTCTGCATCGACTGTACTATATGCCTAGTCACCTGAAAAAAATGGGCATTAGAGCGGATGCTAATTGCGTATGCTTCTAGGCCTCGGAGGCGGATTTCATGCATTTGGCGTGGGACTGCAGTGCGTTGCATGATTACTGGTCGTAGGTACTGATTGCAATAGATGAGATGACTGGACTTGTGTTGCAGCATGCTCCTATGCTGGTGCTTCTGGGCTATGTGGAGGAGGTCCCCTCTGTGTCCAGACTACTGGTGGGACTGCCGCTGTTATTGGCTAAGCGCCAGGTGGCAATGTGCTGGGGACGGAGTCGGGTGCCCCGCTGTGATGATTGGCTGAGAGATGCTACATACTGTCAGGTGCAGCTGGCAGTGTACTGGGATTTGATGCCGGAGGGTTCCCGACTGAGGGATGTATGGGCCCCCTTGGTGACGTTTCTCGCAGCTCGTGCACATGGAGATGGCTCACTTTCTGAGCCCCTTCTTGTTGGTTCAGCTGTGGCAGTTATACCTGATACGCTACTAATGTGTGCCCCCTCTCTATGTGGGTGATATGTTGGCAGAGATGCTTTCATTTTTTTCCCTCTTCTTGCTATGCTCTCTCTTTCCTTCCTCACTCTGTTGTTTTCAGTACTCAATTCACCTGTGATAAGGAATGGAGATGCTCCTGTACGGGATAAGACTCTCCTGAGGTTTCTTTTGCAATTTGGACACTTTAGCATTTCTGTGAACCCTCTCAGCAGAATCTGTGCTATGTACACTATCTGTGAACGCTGGTTTGTGTTGTTTGATGATGTTTGCTTTGTTTAAATGCAAAAATAAATTTAAAAAAGTGTGCAAGTTGCCACAATCATCCTGTAGTTAGCAACAAAGTATGTGTACTATCCAGTGCATCCTAGAAAGACTCTCAGTTGTGTCTGGGTAGCGGCTAGTTCAACTCCAACACTGACTGAATCTTGGCATCCAATGAGCGAATCTTCCCTTTACAAAACTGATGTCTAACGGACACTACTGTGGACTGCCCCAACAGGCACTCATTTGCCTTGATGGTCAGTTTTACTCCCGGTTACACCTGGTTTTGGTGCTTCAGATGGTCCTCCCATGAATTGATCAGAACTGAAATGTCATTTAGGTATGTCACACAGAATATCTTCTAGCCCTGATAGAACATAGTTCACCAGGTTCTGGAAAGTAGCAGGAGCATTTTCCTTCCCTTAACCCTTACCCGGAACAGTTGTGTAGACATTTTAGTTATAGCTCCATGCATGTTATTTTAGCACACTAGGCCTGCTTCTGTGCACTTTAACCTAGATATTTGTTTTAGCTTTGTTTATTATTTTAACAATAGCCACATTGTTTTATTTCTCTCTATCTAGCTATTCTTTGCCAAGGCCAGCACTGCGTTCTTAAACAAGACATTTCTTTCACTCTGTGCTTTTCTCAAGGCCGCAGTAAGAAAGGTTGCCGGTAAACGTGGTAACTATTTGTCTCTGGTATTCATAGAAACATACACATCCTTACGTCGGGACATTGTCTCAGAACATCAGCTGTTTTATTATAAAAACACTTCCCTGTCCCATACACGTTAGAGGGAGATTCCAGTCAGATGGCCCCGACTGTATGCTGATTTCTGAACGCTTCACTACAGCTGCTTATCCAGACTTCAGGCCTCTTGCTCAGGTATGAGGGGTGATGTCTTCCCTGCGGAAACTGAAGGGAAGAACTAGAGCTTAACATGCTGTGCTCTAATAAAACCTGGGTAGAGCTTAGTTTAACGATTCTAGTGGCAATATGGTAGCGTAATTTTTATGCTTTACGCTCCTCATCACTATTCTAATCCCGTCATGCTTCATCATCCTGGTTATTGCAGTACATGCTTTATTATCTAAGATGCAGTTGCTTCATTAAAACCTTATTGAAACATATACTGCCTCTGGCTGTCCTTGTATATGTGAGACTAATGTAAATGAGAGAAACTGATGCTATCTGAGTGACCACGAGGAGTCAGTTGTGTCATGCGCTCGGCTGCCCAATCATCCCTGCTCTTGGGTAGAGATGAGGCACTGCTAGTTAGCCAGAGCAAAACCTGGATTAGGCCGACAGGTGTCTCCTGTAGTGGGTTAGACTCAGTCCCCCCACACCACAGGTGATTCTACAACTCAAATCCAGTAGTCTCATTAGAATAATGAGAGCCTACACGACACAACAAACCCTCGGGTGTTGAAAATGTAGTATTCTCCTTGGCACTAGGTGCTAATGCTGTCTGCAAATAACCATTGGTCAGCTCAAAGGTGCTCAGGTAATTTGCAGCACCCAGTCTGGCTAAAAGCTCATTAGCTCTGGGAACTGGATGTGCACCTGGCTTGGTGACTTTGTTGAAGGCCCTGTAGTTCACTCAAAAGCGCAAGTCTGTTGGACCTTGTCAGGGCACCAACATAATGGGTGTGTTGAAGGACTATGCAAAATCTCAATTACTCCCAGGTCCAACATCTTGGCATCTACTGCCTTAATGCATTATTGGACTTGATCATGCATGCTATAAGTCTTTGTTTTGACATACAAACCTATCTCCTGTGTAAATGTCATAAACACAGGCAGGTGTGATGCTTGCAGGCAGCGTGAAAGGATGGGAAAGTAGTTCTAGTATCCTTCTACCTTCTTTTTAGTGCCCCAGCGTCAACTCAGGGGCAAACTGTACCCTTTCCACATATCCATCCTTGGTGTAACTATGCAGGAAGAGGCTCACTATCTTCCTCAACTTCCCCTGCCATGACCATGCTATTCATTGTGTAGTATCTCCATAGGTAAGGCTTAAGCCAGTTCACACGGAACACCCTCCTGTGTTCCCTTGAGGTGCCTGTGTCTTCCACGTAGCTCACAACAGACACTTTCTGCTCTACCTTTTATGGCCCACACCACTTATCCTCTAAAGCTCTAATAAATGAACTTTCACATTAACATCTCCTGGGGCAAATGGATCAATAATGTCTATTCCAGGTGTCTTCTGCCTGGTCTGTGACAAGAGCTACTTATGTTCAATGAAAATTATACCTAGCTACTAATAGTTTTAGGGTAGTAACAGTGATCACATCAGACAAGTTAACATCAGTGGCCTCTCCATGCAAGTTTACCAGCAGTGATCACCTCAGTGTGCCAGTCAGGGTAACAAGGCTGTATACATTTGGAATGCCTCCACATGGTTACTGCATGACACCCATAGCTGCAATGCCCCTTGCATCCCTTGCACCAAGGACATCAAGGGCACCACACATCACAAGGAATTGTCGAAATTACTAACATGATTATATTAGTAATGTCTTGCCAATGCCTCATGATTTATCATTTAAGATTTCAATGTTAAAATTATTAAATATATTTTTGAACTCCAACCATTTTTCTCAAAACATCAGGTCCTGAGTACAGACAATACACACATTTTCATCTTGAATACACATTTTTCCATTCTGGTATGCATATATTAATTCAACCAAGCAAAAGCTAAAAATTTAGTAAACTGAGCTGCATAAAGGAGAGCTACTTACAGGTAGCTCGAGAGCCACCAGTAGTTCATTAGCTACTCGTTGAAGATGCCTGGCTCTATTCCCATTTTCTCAAAGGGAACATATACAACTGACAGAGGCACTAACTGTGTCTTGGTCTTTGATACCTCTTACTCACAGTCGGACACTCAAGAGGTGGGATCATGGCTGTACACCATACAGCAAGCTTTCGCATCACAGCTCACTCCCTTGAGGGCAGGGGGTTCAGAGCTTTTTTTCAAGTTATCTTCGGTTTCCTTCCCCCTAGCAACATGCTTGTGAGAACTGCTGTGGGACTTGGTAATTTTTAGGTGCATTCCGGGTCACCCTTTTCAAATTGTCTAGTATTCCGATGTGTTGCTCAAATGCCTGAGTGGGACAATTTGTCTGCCATTCTAGTCCTGTATGGTGCTCATTTCATGTGTAATCCCCTGTCAGCATCTGCTAGATGCGGGAATCAAATGGTGGTTACATAAGACTATTTTCAATCTATACAAATAATATTTTCTTCCACAGTGTACACACCATATTATTATATTGTTCTAGTTTTTCTCTGCATGTCATTAATCATGTCCTTTTTGGTATCAAGTAGCTGTTATACAGCTGCTTTACCCTGACATGCATTACTCAATATATATATGTTCATAGTGGAAAATGAACTTCTTAAGTTTCTTTGGTGCTGCTGTTGGTTGTAAGATATTGACCACAACAGAAGGTTGGGGGATGATGGGACCCTAGCACTTTTTTCCATTGTCGGTGGAGGGTAAATCTCCTTCTTTTTCCTTCTCACTTGTAGCAACTGCTGTTTACTTTTGACTGCGACACACTACCATAACAGTAAGTTTTGCATTACTATTTGCTTTCTCCGTGCTCAGTACACAGACTTCTTCATTCGCTTCACTTTTTCTCGTTCTCAGTTTGCTAACAATGCTGATTTCTGAAACAAATAACTGGTCTGTTTTATGTTTTTGTTTTTAGGGCTATTAACTGCTGCCTGAAACAAATACTTTTTTCCATACATGATGTCTAATATAATGCGTGTTCTGCCAATGACAGTATGACAAATAACAATGGCTGTTACATCTGGAATCTATTGATATTTCTATGATGGTCAAAAAAAAGTAAGCATTTTTTTTCAGAGACAGTCGAATATCTATTTCTTATCTCTTGTTACCATGCACATTGTGTATGCCCCTCATTATAATTTTATCTGTGTTACCATATCTTGCTTTATCACTTGCCATACTTTAATATCTTAATTGATGTATGTAAGAAATTGGCGTATTAGTTGAGGGGGTTGACTACTCTCCTCAAGTAATAATCACTATCCTTGTCAGGGTGAACTCTTAAAGTAGCTAAATTAATCTGAGCTCAATCTCGCTAGCTATGGCACAGAGCAGATAGGCTTAATTTAGGGCAATATCTAAAGTATTAATGCAGTAACAAAATAGCAATAAAGTCACAAAACAACACAATAAAAATCCCAAACTAAATTAGAAAAATAGAGTACCTTTTGATAAACAAAATGGCACCAAAATGACAAAAGTCCAATAAAAGGAACCCGAGATATGATTTTTTAAAGTTGAAAACAAAAATAGTGCCAGGTAGTGTTCAGTGCAAACCACAGTAAACTGGTCACAGTAGACAAGAACTAGGTGCAGTGTGAAGCTGACCGAAATGAAGCACCTGTCTGATACAGAAACCAGGTTCAATCCAGTCAGGATTTTACTTTGGGACTTAGTTTCAAAAATCTTCAGCAGGGCAAGGCAGCAGGCTGTAGCCATTGGATATGATCCGAGTAAAGCCATGATTTATGTGGGAAAAACTCTGAGAGGCAAAATTCTAATTTTGTGCTCAGAGAAGACCTCTTGCCGGTCAGATACTATTGGCGCTTTCACCCGATCAAGATTTCTACCTTCGCACTTAGACACTTTTTTAGAGCTCAGAATCATTCAGTGGGGCAAGGCTGCAGACCGTAGCCAAAAAAGGCTTCATGTGGATGGATACCTTCTCCGCAAGATCCCACTGAACTGGATTTGCTGCAGCGGAGAAGCTCTGAGCTGGAAAAATCTGAATCTTCAGCCCAGCGGCAAAGCACCTTGGGCGAATCGGCTCTGCAGGTTGGTCATGGAACTCCAAAGGTCTTGAAGTTGAAAAAACAATTCTAAGTCACAGGTTTACAGGGGTGGTGGAATAAGTCAAGCTAGATACAGCTAAAGGTTCCAGGATGTCAGGAACAGAACCTGAGGGTCGGGACTCTATCCACCTGAGGCCAACAGAAAGGTCCAGACAAGGTCCAGTTGCATCTGGCCAACTGGGCAGTTTTAGGAAAAAGCCTCATGTAGCTTGCTGTGTCCCTGTAGCATGAGCAGGAGGTCAGTCTTATGACCCTTGGAGTCCAGTTCTTTGCCCTCTGTAAAAGAGGGAGCAGGTGCAGACTTCCTGGGCTTCTCTCTAGCCACAAGCAGCAGATAAAGTCCTCTTCCGGTCTTCTTCAGGTTCAAATGTCTTCTGAAGAGGGTGCCAGGGAATGTCATATTTATGCCTGGCACTAGCTGGCAGGTGGTGGTGACTCCTGGCTCTTTATCCTCTGGGGAAAAAGCTTCCAAGGGTAACTCTACCTACTTTTGCAGTAGTTCCTGTCTGCACTCATGCAAATAATCCTGTAATACCCCTCACTCCTGTTTCCCCTTGTGCAGAGCCTGTGTGTCCACCCAGAGGTGTGGCCATGGTGACAAGCAGTCCTTCCTCTGTTGTCCCTCCACACCAATTCTGGGGGCAGCTCTCTTCCCACTGGATTTGGTGCCTGCCTGACTGGGGGAACAAGGTGTCAGTTCAAATTTGCCTGTGACATAAGAGCCCTCTTTGAAGTAAATTAAGTTCTTGGGTCGACTCCAACTCGCCATCCTGCCAGGGGAACGAAAACACCTCCCCACATCCAGGCCTTTGTCTCACCTCATCTACAGCCATTTACCCACTGGGTGACAGTTTGATGGTCAATGTAAATTAGCCTTTAGGAGTTTCAAGCAGGGAAAATGTAACTTTCTAAAAGACACTTGTCTTAATATGTATTAAAAATCCACTTTCCCATTGAATTGTGTTTTTAAAAACATTAAAAAAGAGTTGTTCCATTTTCTAGCTGGTCCCTACCCTGATATAGCAGAATTAATATTTAATATTACTCCCCTGTGTTTCCCTATGGGCCAGATAGCCCTCCTACAGTGAAAATAGCATTTGGGTTTTAGTCAATATAAGGACATGTTAAAATTAAATTTTTACATGCCCTACCTTTAAATACCATGCACCCTGCCGTGTGTGCTACAAGCCCTGCATATTTAAAAGGAAGGGTTTGACCTGTCAAAAAGGTTTATTTTGACAGGCCAAATCACAGTTTTAAAACTGCTGCAGTCAGGCTACAATGGTAGGCCTGAAGCCGTGTTTGCACTGCCACTGCAGTGCA
Source organism: Pleurodeles waltl (assembly GCF_031143425.1). Lineage (NCBI taxonomy): Eukaryota > Metazoa > Chordata > Amphibia > Caudata > Salamandridae > Pleurodeles > Pleurodeles waltl. Next base: position 538,905,576 of record NC_090450.1, read on the forward strand.
TGGCACAATTGGTGCTGCAGTCCACTAGTGGCATTTAACTTCCAGGCCCTGGTGTAGGAAGGTAGCCTCTTTCTAGCCTTGTTACCACCACTTTTTGCCTGTTTGTGAGTATATGTCAGGGTGTTTTTACTGCCTCATTGGGATCCTGCTAGCCAGGACCCCAGTGCTCATAGTGGAAACCCTATTTGTCAGTGTGTTTGATATGTGTCACTGGGACCCTGCTAGCCAGGACCCCAGTGCTCATAGTTTGTGGCCTATATGTGTTCCCTGTGTGGTGCCTAACTGTATCACTGAGGCTCTGCTAACCAGAACTTCTGTGTTTATGCTCTCTCTGCTTTTAAAATTGTCACTACAGGCTAGTGACTATTTTCACCAATTCTGATTGGCACACTGGAACACCCTTATAATTCCCTAGTATATGGTACCTAAGTACCCAGGGTATTGTGGCTCCAGGAGATCCCTATGGGCTGCAGCATTTCTTTTGCCACCCATAGGGAGCTCAGACAATTCTTACACAGGACTGCCACTGCATCCTGAGTGAAATAACGTCCACATTATTTCACAGCCATTTTACACTGCAATTAAGTAACTTATAAGTCACCTATATGTCTAACCCTCACTTGGTGAAGGTTAGGTGCAAAGTTACTAAGTGTGAGGGCACTCTGGCACTAGCCAAGGTGCCCCCACATTGTTCAGGGTAATTTCCCTGACTTTGTGAGTGCGGGGACACCATTACACGCGTGAACTACATATAGGTCAATACCTATGTGTAGCTTCACAATGGTAACTCCGAACATGGCCATGTAACATGTCTAAGATCATGGAATTGTCCCCCAAAGCCAAATCTGGTATTGGGGTGCCAATCCCATGCATCCCCAGGGCTCCAGCATGGTCCCCCGGGTACTGCCAAACTAGGTCTCTGGGATTTCATCTGCAGCTACTGCTGCTGCCAACCCTCAGACAGGTTTCTGCCCTCCTGGGGTCTGGGCAGCCCAGTCCCAGGAAGGCAGAACAAAGGATTTCCTCTGAGAGAGGGTGTTACACCCTCTCCCTTTGGAAATAGGTGTTAAGGGCCTGAGAGGAGTAGCCTCTCCTGGCCTCTGTAAATGCTTTGAAGGGCACAGATGGTGCCCTCCTTGCATAAACCAGTCTACACCGGTTCATGGATTCCCCCAGCCCCTGCTCTGGCACAAAACTGGACAAAGGAAAGGGGAGTGACCACTCCCCTGTCCATCACCACCCCAGGGGGGGTGCCCAGAGCTCCTCCAGTGTGTTCCAGACCTCTGCCATCTTGAATGCAGAGGTGTGAGGGCACAATAGAGGCCTCTGAGTGGCCAGTGCCAGCAGGTGACGTCAGAGACCCCTCCTGATAGGCTCTTACCTGGTTAGATAGCCAGTCCTCCTCTGAGGGCTATTTAGGGTCCCTCTTGTGGGTTCCTCTTCAGATAACAAATGCAAGAGCTCACTAGAGTTCCTCTGCACCTCTCTCTTCGACTTCTGCCAAGGATCGACCGCTGACTGCTCCAGGATGCCTGCAAAACCGCAACAAAATAGCAAGATGACTACCACTAACATTGTAGCGCCTAATCCTGCCGGCTTTCTCGACTGTTTCCTGGTGGTGCATGGTCTGAGGGCTGTCTGCCTTCACCCTGCACTGGAAGCCAAGAAGAAATCTCCTGTGGGTCGACGGAATCTTCCCCCTGGCACCAAACTTCGGCGTCAATGGTCCTCTGGGTCCCCTCTCATCCTGACCAGCGTGGTCCCTGGAACACAGGAGCTGGATCCAAGTGACCCTGACAGTCCAGTGGTCCTTCTGTCCAAATTTGGTGGAGGTAAGTCCTTGCCTCCCCACGCCAGACAGTAATCCTGTGTACAGCGTGATCTGCAGCTGCTAGGGCTTCTGTGCACTTTTGCAAGAATTCCTTTGTGCACAGCCCAGGTCCTGCATTGCTCAACTCGCTGAGTTGACTACCGGCTTCGTGGGACCCTCTTTTGTTGTGTTGAGGCGACCGCCGTGCTCAGATTTCTTGAATGCCTGTTCAAGTGCTTCTGCGGGTGCTGCCTGCTTCTGCCTGGGCTCTCTCTGTTGCTGAGCGCCCTCTCTGTCTCCTCCTCAAAGGGACGACCTCCTGGTCCTTCCTGTGCTCGGACAGCACCCATTATCTTCAACCGCGACTCTTGCAGCTAGCAAGGCTTGTTTGCAGTCTTTCTACGTGGAAACAACCTGCATCCTCCAGCACACCGTGGAACATCTTCTGACCAAAGAAGAAGTTCCTGGCACCTTCTGTTGTTGCAGAATCTTCAGCTTCTACCACCTGGAGGCAGCCCTTTTGCACCTTCATCCGGGGTTTAGGGGGCTCCTGCCCCCCCCGGACACTTACCTGACTCTTGGACTTGGTCCCCTTCCTTTACAGGTCCTCAGGTCCAGGAATCCATCTTCAGTGCTTTGCAGTCAGTTGTTGTCTTTGCAGAATCCCCTATCTCGTCTTTACTGTCTTTCTGGGGTAGTAGGGTAACTTTACTCCTACTTTTCAGGGTCTTGGACACCCTTAGTGTTTTCTTACACTCCTAGCGACCCGCTACATACTACACTAGGCCTGGGGTCCATTCGTGGTTCGCATTCCACTTTTGGAGTATATGGTTTGTGTTGCCCGTAGGCCTTATGTCTCCTATTGCATTCTATCGTGTTCTACAGTATTTGCACTACTTTTCTAAGTGTTTATTTACCTGATTTTGTTTTGTGTGTATATTTTGTGTATTTTACTTACCTCCTAAGGGAGTATATCTTCTGAGATACTTTTGGCATATTGTCACTAAAATAAAGTACCTTTATGTTTTAGTAACTCTGAGTATTGTGTTTCTTGTGATATTGTGCTATATAATATAAGTGGTATAGTAGGAGCTTTGCATGTCTCCTAGTTCAGCCTAAGCTGCTCTGCTATAGCTACCTCTATCAGCCTAAGCTGCTAGAACACTACTATTCTACCAATAAGGGATAACTGGACCTGGCACAATGTGTAAGTACCATCAGGTACCCACTGTAAGCCAGGCCAGCCTCCTACACCCGGGTACACTTTGTACCACATTCTAGGGACGTAAAAGCAAGTTAAATATGCCAACTAGGAGTGTGCCAATTCAACCACGTTTAAAGGTGGAGCACAAGCACTTTACTACTGGTTATCAGGGGTAAGTTGAACTGTGTTCTAAAGCTAGCAAAATAGAAAGGAGAAAAATCTGGGGGTACATCACACAAAAGAGGGTAATTTCCAACAATGCATATCACTCTAGTGTGTATGAAGACTTTTATCTAGTGGAATGTGTATAGAAGGTTAAAGTTATTAGTCCACACTTAACTATCCCTTGCTCTGCAAATTATCGAATGGTTAGTGTGATTTTATTTTTATTTGTCACAAAGTGATTATGGCCACAGATATCAGAACATTAACGCTGATGGTGGAGATAAGAGTAAAGCTTCTTCCATATGCTAAACAAGAACAACAACTGCACTGTGAGAACTACTAGAAATGAAAGCCAGTTACATACAGGGGCGTTCTGACATGCTTACTAAGCCAGTCATCAAGGAGTCTGTTACCAAGCTCTTCTCGTGCCCAGTAAGGTCGCTGTAAGAGGAGCTGTTCTGTAAAGGCAGTGGCTGCAGAACTACCCCCCGATTCCTAGCAAATCCCCCTAAAAATATGTGCAGAGAGACCCCTTACAAAAGTGAATTATGGACAACATGTAGCGGAACGTGACAAAGTTGGATGATTTTTAATGGTATAAGCAGCGTACCGTAAAAATGGTCTCACCCTTCCAGCAACATACTCCCAACTGACATACATCGAAAATTGCATTCTGACATGAGCCTCACATCTACATCCTAATGCCTGTAGAACTCATGCATAACATTCTATCAGATTACCTGGTAGCCGAGTGCTATGTTTATAACTGTCTCTAAGAAATCCACCCACATAACAAGAATAAATTAGAACAAGCACATGAAATGATCTTCAGTCCCACTGCTTGGAAAACAGTCTCCATCTACGCTACCTCCTTATTGTGCTTTTGCCAGATTCACCTCCTTCTTAGTATTTCCCTGACAGCCAGAATGAGCTCCTCTGTCTCCTTTATCTGCAGCAGGCCACACGGCGGTGACTCATGCCATCACGAGTATCTCTTTGAAGATGTCCCTTTCTTAAAAAAAAAAGCCGTAGAAACTGGTAGAGAGAGTAATTCCACCGCATTTGGGAATGGCTGAGAGGAAAATGTTTCTTAAAGGTACATTCCATACTTTACAAGTCGAATAAACATAATCTAGAAAGTAATATGCTACATCTATCATGTGTACTCCAAGTATTTGTGCCATATCGGTAACGTCTCTGCAGTGCCGATGCCATACATTATAGCTTGCTACCCTCATTCCACACTCTGTGCTTCACCTACAGTCTCCCTTGTACAAGCAAAGCAATGTCATCAATTGTTACAATGTAATTGGAATGGAAGCCATGATGTATATACATTGTGTGTGACTGTATGAGTGTTCTTCACCTTTTGTTTAATCCCCCTGTGATTATGATACAGCACTGCGGTTGGGGTGTTACAAACAGGTTTGAGAATGGAAGGTATCGCCCCTAAATTTTGGTAAGAGGACTTAATTATCTTTTTGCACTGGGCATCATTTGTTTGGTGTTGGGCACAAATGCACCTGGTTATAGCACCTAGAAGAATTATACTAAACACTTATAGATGATGTTGAGAACGCTTCTTGGTTACTTGTTATTTTTCTTTTCACTGCTTCTTTACAGAACGCCAGTGGACCCTGGGCACTGTCGGCCCATCGTCATCCCATCAGGGTTAACTCTGTGAGGCTCGTACTAGGTTATTAGCCTTGATATTTCTTTGATATCTTTAGCAGAGTGACTTACACACTGGGTCCTGACGAATTCCTCTGAACCCTTGTTGCGGTCTAAGCTTGGCAGGAACATGTTGACTACGAATAGGGGGTATATTTGCTATAAATCCCCCCAGTCTTCTCTCTTTTTTATCTCTACCCCAGAGGGCAGCCGAATAAACCTAGTCTAGCCCTTCTGGTGATAGTTTCAACTTTTATGTTGATTTCTTTTGCACTCTGTCTCTGACTCCCAGACAACATCTGCTTATCATTTCAAAGCATCTCAGCCCCTTCCCATTGGGAAGATGTAGCCCACACCAGGGGCCTTGCAGTCGTAGTGTGAGGAGAGAACTTAATGATGAAGTATGTCACCCTAGGCTGATTGAGGGTTCTCGTCCTCAAAGATGCACCCTTTTCTGGAGACTCTCATCTTCTCCTGCTGCCTCCTTCTCTTTTCTTTTTTTTGACACCAGACGTACCTTTTGTGAGTTTCGTGTGATTTAGGGAGTAGTATGTTTCTAGTAGGGCAATTCCCTTCGGATCCTCTGTGTGTGTAATTGGATAAACCATTGTCAGTCATTTATTCAATCTGAGACTCACATAGAGCACATTGTCACTTGGCAAGGTGTGCTGTGACTTATGGGTTCACACATTGTGAGACTTTGGAGCACAGTGGCATGTTCTGAGCTTTATTTCCATACTGTAAAATAGTCTTACGCATTGTTTGTGAGTCTTGGTTTGAGAAGCATAGAATCGTATACGAGCATCACATCTTGGGTTGCTAGCATCACTCGTGGTATGTGAGTCTTGAATGTGGAATACAATTTCACTAAGCATACGCTGAAATGCATAAGTTACTTTTAACAGTGTTTTGAGATTTTCATACTGTATTGACAATCATTGCACTATATAACCCAGCCATGTACATCCCTATTTAGTCTAAGTAACAGCTGTTGGATTAGCTATCTGCGTCCATCAGTATTTGACTTCCATTCAGACCACATTGCGTTATATATTGAAAGACATTTTAAACCTGGTGTTGACATTGGCAATATGGCACGTCGGGTGAGGCATTCAATGTCAATGTTGGCCCTACCTGCTGTAACTGAGCAGGGATGCAAGTTAAGAGTGGAGACCTGTGTTTCCTACTGGGTGGCTGGAAGGCTCAGTAATATCTGTGTAAATTGCAGCATCTGCACACCTCCTGAAAGTGGTCGGTGCAGAGGATATCTTTTTATCCAGTACATTCTGCCTGCGGAAATCTCAGTACAGATGGCTTTCACTTTGCTAATCTTTTGCCAATCTGTACTGCCACAGATATAAACTGTAAATCATTCCAAATTCAAGGTAAGGGCTGGAGAGCAACCTAGGCACTTCCAGTCCTTCTGAGGCCCTCATGGGGTGCCTCCCTGTGTGTCACAAGTGCTCTGGTAGGGCCAAGTCCCCATTGTTCAGTGGTTTTACTCCCTCTGTTCTGCCCTACCCGTAGAATACAGCGGCTTCACAAATAGCTGGACGGTCGCGGCCTTGGAGGCCTTTTATTTCACAGGACTTTTCTCCGGTGGGCTGCAGCAGTTGGAGGCCAGTTTTGGAAAGCTGCTCCTGTGGCCACTCGTACTTTCCGCAACTACCTGAGGTTAACTATGACAGGCATAGGGAGGCTTCAGGATAGAAAGGGAGAAAGAGAGGTAAGGGGAAAGTGACGGTAGAAATAAGGCGAGAGAGGAAAGAAGGCGTGGCAAGAAGACGAGGGGAGCGGGGCTAGTTTGAGGATTAGTGCCAGGGCTGCTTTTGACTCTCTGGTTCGGCCCTACGCCCGGTCACTAACGGTGATATATATAGATAGGAACTTCAGTGCCAGTACCGCCCTGGGAATATATAGGGCTTCAGCCCTAGTGCGGACCGCCACGTACTGTCCTGGGATGTTCAGAGGCCTAGAGTCCCCTGCCTGTCCCTCGTTATTTGAGATTAGAAGGGACTCCGAGCCCGGCACTGCCTGCTCTCCCTGAATACACAGATGTGTGTTTCAATGAAGAGTTTGCTCTCATCCTGTGCCCAGGGGAGTAGCTTGGGGGGGGAGGGGGGAGGGTGTTACACCCCCCTAATAAATGTATTTTGTTTGGAAACAGTTGGGTACAGGAGCTTGCAGGTGGGTATGGGAAAGTGTCTGTCGGATTTCACCAGGGGTAATTACATAGACACAGACAAAAAAGCACACATGCTCTTTCCCTCTTTTTACAAAGTCTTCAAAAATGTTGATTGTTTTATTTACGAAATATTGTGTTTTTTCTCACTTAGGCCAATATTTACAAATTTTTTGCATCGCAATTGCGTCATTTTTTGACGCAAAAGCGGCGCAAACTTGCAAAATACAATTGTATTTTGTAATTTGTGCCGTTTTGCGTCAAAAAGCGGCGCAAGTGCGGCGCTAAAAAGTATAAATATGGGCCTCATTGCCCCTACCAATCCGCATTCCTCTCTCTTATCGCTCCCCCTTAAGCCCCTCTCGTGCGCCCTCCTTGTCCTATTCTGCATTTTAACAGCATGCGCCAGCGTGATTGTTAGAAAATCTGAAGCTCACGCCCCCAGTCTTAGTGGCCAAGCTACGCCCCTGCTCTCCCCCCACGATTAGGACGGGTAAGTTGGTCCCACTTTAATGACTCCTCTTCTTGTTGGCGGAGCTGCTCCACCAGCTATGGTGGCAGTCGGTCCAGGTTGGAAACACCACACATGTAGTGGAGCACCCAGAAGCTGGAGGTCAGTGTGTGCCGGTCTGTGGCACTCTACCACCACCCCTGTTGGACAGAGAACCGAGAGCACTGTGTCTGCACAAGCATTGTTTGCAACACTTAGGGAGTACAAGACACTGGGAGAACACAGGGGTGAATGAAATGTCCCTCTACCCATCTTCTGTCATTGTCCCAAATGTTCTATATATCTTTTATTTTTTGCAGTCAGCGCCCTAAGCTGACTAACCCTCCCCATCTGTCTCCTGTGCTAGCTGCACCACATCTGTTCCCGTGGGCACCCCGCGATCATCACAGGCCTCCCCTGACTATTCGCTTCCCAGGCTGGATGAGTAGCTGTGAGCAGCCGGCCTGCTGGCTGAGCTATCTGCCATGCACTGTGCGAGCAGAGCGGAGTCTGTGAGGATACCGCGTTTACTTTTGAGGTAACCTGAAGAGCTGAGAAGCTGTAGAGCAGAAGTTGACCTATGAAATACAGCTTTAGGAACACATTTTGAAATTAGAAGATGTGAGCAGGGGCTGTGAACCCTGACAGTGAAACAGGCCTGAACCAAAGTCTTTAATTCAGCATTGGCCCTTATGCTATCATCAAATTGACCTAATGATCAGTCTTTACCCTGTCTCTACCCCGTGCTGTACTCCTCTGTTCCGTTGTATTATGTCTTAATTTGTTAGAGGTGTTAGATACTAATTTAGAGTTTGGCAGATGGGATACTCTGTCAAAACATGACTATCCTGTCTGCCGTATTACAAGTGCCTTAGGCTAAAAGGCACTTGTAATTCAACTGAGATGACGTCTGCCTTGTTTGTGGTGGAGTAGCCCATGCTCAGACCTTTAAATGTAGCCCATCTCTTTTATATCATTTTGGGCCAGTCACCGGAAGTGCGCATAGTTGATCAGTGTAATACAGAAGCCCGATGGTCAGCTAGAGGACAGATGGGTACACGAAAGAGTGTAAGTGCAGTGCCCACATTATAAAGGTATGGTGTGGTATTTAAAGTAATAGCTGTGAGTTGACCCTCCTCTTGACAAAAAAATCTGTCAGAGAGCTCCCAATGCATAGGAAATGTGACCTATAAAATGTGCACACTTGTTACATGTACAAAACGCAGTCCGCACGTTAAACACAACTATGCTACATCCTCTGGACTCCGTTTGCTCCGTACATTGTGCACTCTGTATTCATTTGGTTTTCGCTTATCAGTACGAATCTCGCACTTTCTGGTCCTATATGTTTGATTGGTGTTTCTCTTCCAATAAGACATTGTGAAAAAAAGGATTTGCCTCAACAAAGGACTTTTTACGTTTGTTTCTCTTTGGGTATGTCACTTTTCTAGCCACAGAATGAATGTGATGTGGCAGGTTCTCATAATACAGGATGGGTCACAAAAGATATTGTAATACCGATTTTTTTATTTTGTTTTTAGGTGAGTCTGCAACCACATCACATTCATACACCAAAATTAAAGTACAGACCAGCACTATTTGAAAGAGTTCACTCTCAAACCAGAAAAATAGTAGCTGTTTCCATAAGGCAGGGTCGGGTTAGCACACAAAATAAGCCCAGGCACCAAAATAAAGCATCTCCTGTTGGAGAAGCTTTTAGCTAAAAAAATGAATATCAGGGAAACTAACAGTAGAAACCTGCCCACCAGGCCATAAAACCCTACCAAACATGCTAAAAAAACGGCTCACACCCTCATGTGTTAGACCATCTGTAGGAAGCTGGCCTGGTGTGTGGTGGGTACGTAAGGTACACCTTATACCAGGTCCGGGTATCCCCTATTAGTGAAGTGTAGGCAGTGTCTAAAAGCCAGGCTCTCTAGAGGTAGCTGTGGATGAGCAGCCAAGGCTTATCTAGGAGACAGGCAAAGCTCATGCAAAACCACTGTAGTCACACAGCACTTACACACATGAAAGAAAACACTCAGCTGTACACAAATAAAGGTACTTTAATTTTGGTCACACAATACCACAAAGTACTAGAGATGCAACCCTCCAATAGGAGGTAAGTAATACATTAATTATATACACTAGTAAACAGTAATAGGCATAGAAAAGTTTAGAAAACAGTGCAGTTGCAAATAAACAATAGTGACCCTAGGGGAGCCCAAACCATATCCTAAAAAAATGGAAAACGGACACAGGACCCCCACCTAGGTAAGTGGAATGTGTAGAGAGGAGCTGGGAGTACTAGAAAACCACAGAGGTAAGTAACACAGTACCTCCCAGCGATCAGGAAAGCAGGATTAAATCACTGGGAATTCCCCAAACCATCCAAAGGACAAAAATGAAGAAAAGAAGACATGCAGACAAGACTGCAAGAAACCAACAGTGGATTCCTGGAGAGGAAGATCTGGGGAGAGAGAGGACCAAGTCCAAAAGTCACAGTGGAGTTCAGGAGGAGTAGGAGATACTACCCACCCAGCTGTACTTGCAGGAGTTGGTTGATGGTGAGGAAGAACAGATCAGAGCTGCAGCCCTGGAGCCGGAGAAGAGTTCCTGAGGAATGCAGAAGATGTCCCAGGCTGGAATGAAGAGTGCAGATGGGTGTTGGTGCAGGAATTCCACCAACAAGCCTCGGCAAAGGCAAATACCGCGGTTGATGAAAAAGTGGTGCTGCCGGGGACCAGCAAGGCCCAGGGGGACTCAACCCAGGAGGGGGAGTCACAAGGGACCCTCAGCAACACAGAGGGCCCACAGAAGCAGAGGCGGCACCCACAGGAGTCCTACAGGATGGGGACACAGAAGTTGCAGAAGGAGCCCACGCAGCACTACAGAGAAGGAGCCCACGCAGCACTACAGAAAGGAATCCCACGTCACAGGAAAACCACGCAGAGGGCTGTCCATCGCAGAAAGGAGTGCTGGGGGCTGGCACTGCATGTTGCCTGAAGTTCCCTTGGAGGAGATGTCAACAAGCCTTATCAGCTGCAAGAGACAATTTGCATGGGGGTGCTGTCCTGCATGGGAAGGCAAGGGATTACCTTGACCAAAGTTGGACAGCAGGCAGAGAGGACCAAGAGGACTAATCCAGACCACCACCGTGATGCAGGATCCACACAGCTCAGGATGAGAGGAGATCCACAAAGTGGTCGTCGTTGCAGTAGGTGCCTGCGGATGCAGGGGAGTGACTCCTTCACTCCAAGAGAGATTCTTTCTTTCTTCTAGTGCAGGCTGAAGACACACCACCCTCAGTGGATGCACAGCTGGTTGAAATGTTGCAGAGCTGTCGGGAGCCATGGAAACAATGTTGCAGAAGAGTTCTTCTTATTGGAGGCAGATTGTCGGGTCCTGGAGGGTCCAGTTGCATTTCCAGAGGCCAGAAGTGGAAGCAGAGGTTGCAGAGGAATCCTGCTGGAAACCTGCAAGCTGAATCTGAGGACCCACCCCAGAGAAAGACCCTAAATAGCCCAGAGAGTGGTCTTGGTCACCTAGCCAGTGACCACCTATCAGAAGGTGCCCCTGACGTCACCTGCCTGGCCTGGCAACTCAGATGCTCCCAGAGTTCCCTGCCTACCTTGGATTCAAGATGACAGAACCCCAGGGACCCTCTGGAGGAGCACTGAGAACCCCCCTTGGGGTGGTGATGGACAGGGGAGTGGTCACTCCCGTTTCCATTGTCCAGTTTCGCAGCAGAGCTGGGACTGGGGGGTCCCTGAACCGGTGTGGACTGGTTTATGCATGGAGGGCACCAAATATGCTCTTCAAAGCAAAACCAGTGGCTTGGAGAGGCTACCTCTCCCAAGCCAGTCACCTATTTCCAGAGGGAGAGGGTGCCACCTCCCTCTCCCAAAGGAAATCCTTTGTTCTGCCTTGCTGGGCTTGATCAGATCAAGCAGCAGGAGGGCAGAAACCTGTCTGTGGGGTGGCAGCAGCTTGGGCTGCCCGAAACCCTGTCAGACTGGTGGTAGCAGTGCTGAGGGTCCTCCAAGGAGCCCCCAGAGTGCATGGAATCATACTTCCAATACTTGCAACAGTATTAGGGTATGATTCTGACATGTTTGATACCAAACATGCCCAGGTTCAGATTTACCATTATGTAACTGGACATAGGTAGTGACATATGTCCAGTACACGCGTAAAATGGCGTCCCCACACTCACGAAGTCCAGGAAAATGGAACTGGATTCATGTGGGCACCTCTGCTAGTACAGGGGTGCTCTCACCCACAGGTACCTGCACCCTGCTCTCTGGGCTGAGAGGACCTACCATAGGGGTGACTTACAGTGACATGGTGCAGTGACCTGTAGTGAAAATGGGTGCATGGAACTGTTTCACGCAGACTGCAATGGCAGGCCTGCAGAACACTTTGCATGGGCTCCCTAAAACTCCAAATTCAGCAAGTGGTCATTTATGTAGATCGTTCAGAGTTTTCTCAAATAAACTATTGATTACATTTAAAAATAATTAATGTCGTAGGACAAAAATAGAAATAGATGAAGTTAAAAAAAAATAGTTTTTTATTAATGTTTCAAACATGACACAATACCAACACCATATGTATATAGAGGCATGACAATAAGACATAGCATGGCTGCACTAGAAAACATCTTAGCATGATATAACATTCAACATTAATCACAATAGCGCGGCCTGGGTTGTAGCGGAATTAGCAATGAAACCAAAACTTATAAACTTATAAAACCTCAGAGTCTGCCTAGGGTGGGTAAATGGTGAAGTATTGTGGTGCGTGCTGGGCTGAGGGGGGCCATCTATGTTGGGGGCACCTGCCAGCGGCACGGGGGACACAAGGTGGCATGAAGATAAAGGGTGCAGGGGAGGGGGTAGGGAGGGTCCCATGTGGATGGCAGGGGGGGTTACACAGGAAAGAGTGAGATGGGACATGCAGTGAGCCTGAGGGTGAGTGTGCGGGGAAGAAGATTTTGTGTAAGTATCTGGACATGTCAAGGCTCCATTGGAGGAAGGGGGTCGGCAGAGGAAGCAGAATGTGAGAATCACTCCTAATCCAAGCATCACGGCTCAGGATGGGCGTGTGTCACATTTTGCATCCACGTGTAGCAGGAAGGTGTCCCAGCACTACCCACCTGTGCGTGAGTCTCCCCACACTCGGAGTACCCGAAGAATGTTGGCATCTCAATCAGCCTCTTAAAGAGGACGAAGGGCAGGTCTATAAATCTGTGGCGAAGTTTATCACCCTTTGCCTGTGCCCTTAGGCCCAGTAGGCAGGATTCAGATGTCGGTTTGAGTGACTGCTCAGTGAGTTCAGCCGCAGTGGCAGTGACAGCTTGCCATACCAGGTAAAGTAACAGGCAAACCCAATTGATGTGGTAGAAACTGGCATCTGGTAGGTAACATCAAGGGCACTCCGGAGTCAGGGTGAGATTTATGCACTGGATCCGCTGAAGGGAAAAATAGGCATGGTGCTCAGAATTAAATTGTGTGAATCGGAATCTGAGGTTACGGGAGACATTTTTCTCCGACTGGGGGTCTGCAGAACACTTTGCATGGGCTCCCTAAAACTCCGAATTCAGCAAGTGGTCAGGGGTGAGAGTGAGAGGGGTTGTCGTAGCAATGCCTCCTACTTTGCGCATGCCCACGTTGCGTGTCCCGGCAGGGTCGAATTAAGGGCTGTGTACAGGAGCATAATCATGTGACGTAGACCATCAATTTTTAGGAGCACATGCAGCACGGTAGACGTGGAAGGTTTAACATCACTGGCATTCCAAGTGGTTCACAGGTTTTATGCTATGGTTCATCAGATATTGTTGAGCACTTATGCCTTATGTTTTCGTGATATTCTAAAAAGACATGATATAGCCCTTGTGATAAAAATCCCCTACTTGATCCATGCCAGCTTCACTCCAAGGGGCAACATTAAGTTGCTGCACCGCACTGCATAGGGGAGGCAGATGCCATACCTCTATCCCCGGGGAGTAACGCAGAAGGTGCTCTTTGCCATGAACAAATTGCACCAACAAATGCAGGTCACAGTCATCTAGCACGTTTCCTGACAGGGGCAGAGAGTTGGATCAGACAACTACATATAAATAGGCACATCACTGAGTACAGCGTAAACAATGCCAGTTTGGGGCATGTGGGGGTATGTAGCCAGGACATCGGCCACTGTAGTCTCATTGCCGCACAATACAACTCGAAGTTAGATGCACCTAGACCTCCTTCAGTCAGCCGCCGCTGCTGAGTATTGAGCGTGACTCCATGGCACCCCTCACCTCAGATTAATTCAAACAGTAATCCCTGTAGCTCATGAAAAAAGTTCTTAAGGAGCACTATGAGAAGCTCAGCAAAGAAGTAAAGGAGCTGAAGGAGCACCAGCATCTTGGATATCGCCACTTGACCCAATGGGGATAAGGGTAGCAATTCCCAAAAGGGGGTGGTGAGGTGCAAGGGGGAACACACAGGATTTAGGACAATTCACTTGCAGCCCCAAGACTTCACCGAAGGCATTCAACAGTTGCATGAGGTCTGGGAGAACAGAATCTATGTAATGCAGGTAAACCAGGCATCGTCTGCATATAGCGAGACAGCATGATACACCCCCACCTCTGATATGCCCAAGGCACATGTTCGCAGGTGAAGATGGTGGGCCAGAAGATCCATGGCAAGGGCAAAGAGGAGCAGGGGGAGAGGACGACCCTGGCTGATGCCTTTCCGTATGTGAAAGCTGTCAGATATCAGTTGAGCAATCTTGACTCTTGCTGATGGACAGTGGTATAGAGTTTTAATCCACCCTAGGAAGCCTGCACCAAATCCCATGGACTCAAGGGTGCACTCTACTCTGCACCACTCTACCCTGCACTATTGCACTCTAAGCCACTTCACTCTGCTCTGAAACAATCTACTCTACGTCACTCTATTCCACTACACTCTACGGCACTGCACTCTACACCACTACCCTATGCCACTGCACTCTATCCTGCACCACTCCACCCTACACCACCCCACTCTGCTCTGAAATGATCTACTCTATGCCACTGCACTCTGTGCCTCTCTACTCCACTCTGTGCTCCTCCACTCTATGCCACTGCATTCTACACTGTGCCTCTCTACACCACTCCCTACTCTAACCACTGCCCTTTATGCCACCCTAATCAAAACCAGTGGACTCTATGCCACTGCACTCTATGCCAACTATTCTGCAGCACTGCACTCTACGCTACTATACTCTACTCTGCAACACTACACCACTGCATGGTTCGCTCCTCTGCTCTGCACAACTCTACTCTGTACCACTGCACTGTGATTGTCTACTCTGTAAAACTGCACTCTCCGCCACTGAAATCAGTTTCACTCAACTCTGCGCCACTACACTCTACACCACTGCATGCAACACTACTCTACACCATTGCACTCTGTCTCTCTATTCTACTCTGCACCACTGTACTTTCTGCACCACTCTACTCTGAGCTACTCTGCTTTACATCACTGCACTCTACAACACTCTACTCTGCAAGACTGCACTCTCCACCACTGACCCCAACTCTACTCTACTCTGCATCACTACACTCTAATCCATTGTAAGCTACACTATTGTGAACTAAGTCACTGCACTCTACGCCACACTATTCTACTCTGCACCACTGTACACTACTCCACTCCACTCTGCCCCTCTCTAATCTGCACACTTCCGCTCTACCCCCACTGAACTCTACTCTGCACCATCAAGTCTATGCCACTTTACAGCACTCTACACCACTACGCTCTGCATCACTCCATGCTACCCTAATCTATTCTCCACCACTGCATGCCACTGCACTCTACACCACTCTACTATATGCCACTGTACTATAGTCCTCTCTCTTATACCCTGCACCACTCAAGTCTACTCTGAACCACTCCATTCTACGCCACTTCACTCTGCTTTAAAATAATCAGCACCACTGCATTCTACTCTGCACACTCTACTCTACACCACTGCACTCTACTCTGTGCACTCTTCTGTATGCCACTCTACATCACTGCACTCTATGCCAATGCACTCTATGTCAGTCTACTCTGCACCACTGTACTTTAATCCACTTAACTCTAGGCCATTCTGCTCCACTCTAGGACACTCCACTGTACAACACTACACTTTACTCCACTGGATGACCCTCTAATTATTGATGACACTCCACTCTACAACATTCTACTGCACTCTACAACACTACTCCAATCTACGGTGCTCTATGCAAACTCTTCAAGCCACACCATGACATACCCCCACTCTATTCAACAACACACTACTTCATTCTACTCCCCTCCAGTAATCCACTCTATGCCACTCCACTCTACTCTACATCAAACTGCTCCACTCTGACATTCCACTCTCTCCCCGCCTCCACTCTGTGCCACTCCACTCTACGATAATCTACTCCACAACACCCTGCTTGACTCTATGCAATGCCCTCCATGCCACCCAACTCTGCTCTACACCACTCCACGATACTCTGTGCCACTCCACTCGATGAGACTCTACTCCACTATGACACTCCGCTCCACTCTATTCCAATCAACTCTTCTCCATTCTATGACACTCTACTCCCTCCACAAAACTCCACAACACTCTATGCCACTCCATGCCACTCCACTACATGGCACTGAACTCTACTTACCTTTAGCCATGCTGAACACCAGCCCCAATTGTTTACAACATGGTTAATACATATTGGCAAAGCAAATATATCTTGCATAGGCGAGACCTATTGGCTGTACCAGTGCTTGTTATGTATCTAATTCACTAATGGGGCCACTTTTATTTGGGTGCAGGTCCTATTTTCTATCCTTGTCCGATGCTGCTTCTATTCCCCACATTGCAAACACCTGTTGTTTTTGACTAGTCCCTTTTTGTAGAGCCTTCTCAGGTTGTAATAAGACCTATAATGTTTTTTTCAGCTGATTAATTGAAAGTTGTCCCTTATGCTAACTTCACTGGAGTGTATTAATGCTGCATCCTAAACTTAATTTTTCAAGTATGAGAAATACAGTCCAGAGGAGTCCAGTATTCATAGGAAACACAGAAAGAGAGGTGTAGCGCTGCTAGGTTCCTGGTGCGTGTGGAAAATGGGTCTGTGGTGACTGCAACAGAGGAGGAGTTGGCACTGCAAAACTTCTCCGGTCATGCAAGCAACTACTTCAGGATGCAAAAAAGCTGGTACTCAGACAGTTCTTTTTGCCTGGCAACGTCTGAATGTTGGCGGGTAACTTGTGTTTGTCAGTTTGTCCACTTGCTACCAGGCCCCTCACCTTTTATTTAGTTTCCCATAACCTTGTGTTTGATTACCTCTTCTACCCATTAGTCTGACTTCCTGCTGTACAATAGGACTCAATCTACACCATTCAAAATTGGTTTGGGGTTGTCAGTGGTCCCTTCTGTAGGGGGCCTCAACTGGCAGTTCGGAATGGACTATTGCAATGAGGAACAGGTCAATACTGATTTGCATAAAGCGGGCCTTTGTCTAGAGTGGCATGGTTGGCAAAACAACAGTGGACTGAAATTCAGCCTTGAGCACCCACCAGTTGCTGAGATTAATTTAAACATTACATCCAACTTTGTGTTTGCTGAATATAATGCAAGCAAGATTAACACAATTTGGTTAAAGCTACAAGTAAAAAATAAAATGCTATATAGAAACATTCACCCATACAAGTACATAAACCCATGGTGGAAGGTATTGGAATTTCATTTGCCTTTATACAATATGTCAATTACATTAATACTAGGAGTACTGGAGAGTTTGGTCCGTTGGTGGAAACACATAACCTTTGTAGTTCCCAAATTTCAACTCAATATCATCAAGATGAAAGTCTAAAAATACAAAGAAGTTTATAGAACCAGGAAAACTGACAACATGCACAGAACCATGTTAGTTTTGAACGATGTGCCACAATGCTATGTTTGTAGTACGGTAACACTAGGTAACCTGTGTTGATGCATTAGTACCAACACACAGACTTCAGATGTGATATGAAATGTGCATGAAGCACACAAATCACATCCCTTTCTGACTTTCTAACTAATCTTACTTGATCCTTGATCTCCCTGCAAGTATTGGAGAAAGAATTGTAAAGTAGATACTGGATGTGGAACTCTGTAACAGAGGAGTCTCAACACCTCAACAGTTCTGGAGCATGAAGATGTGTTGCAGGGACATGAGTGAAGTACTGATATTAGCTGGTCTGGAGTCTGAAGAGCTGGAACCCAAAGAGATTATGTTGCCTCCTGTTCAGAAGTCTCAAAGGCAAGCAGAGAGATCCAGATCAGATGTGCCTTTTACACTGAACAACACCTGAAGTATTCACAGACAGGCGCATGAAACTGAGAGACAATACCAGTTGGCTATCATCAGCTTATATTAAATGCCACACCACTTAGCAGTAAGTCATAAGGACATTGACACAAATGTTTCTTTACACTGGTGATAAAGGAGAGCCCTGAGGAAATCTACACAATAGTCTTACTAGTGGGTCTGTGATCCTATCCCATTATTATGCACTCAGGTGTAATACTGAAATTAAAACCACAACCACTTCAGAGGCGTTTTTCGTACCTCTGTCACTTTCTAACTTTTGGAGCAGCATATCATGGTTCCTGATCTAGAGTTTGGTGGATGGAGTACAGCCCATCAGTGTAACAGAGGACATTATGGCCCTCATTATGACAATGGCGGTAAATCCCACTTACCGGCATTCCGACTGCCGCCAACATAACGCTGCCGCAGTGGATAACCGCCAACCATATTATGACACACACATACCAGTCCATCACTATACAGCCACACATACAAGTCCGCCAGCCCAAAGGTCAGTGATAAACTGGTGGTATCCAAACCCACACCGTTACGCCAACAGAACTACGCCCATCACATTATGACCCACGAATCACCGCGGTGGACATTCAATGGCGATAAACCATTGGCGCGACATACCGCTGTTCTCAAAATACACACACTCAAACAAAACTACACCACATTGGACAATGCAAATTACACACACCTGACACACATACACACACCATACCCACACACCCACACTACTGTAAAACACACACCCACAATACCCACATCCCTTTACGACTAGAAATAATTGCCACCAGAGAGAGATACAGCAAGAGCACCCACACAACCAGAGCCACATAACATCATCACCTATACACCATCCACGCACCTTACATCACACACCCCAACACATCACCCCACACACTCTCACCCACACCACTCACACTACACCCATGGCACCACAACAACACCCCAGGTTCTCAGAGGAGGAGCTAAGGGTCATGGTGGAGGAAATAATCCAGGTAGAGCCACAGCTATTTGGATCACAGGTGCCGCAGACATCCATTGCTAGGAAGATGGAGCCCTGGCGGAGAATCGTGGACAGGGTCAACGCAGTGGGACAGCACCCCCGAACAAAGGATGACATCAGGAAGAGGTGGAATGACCTATGGGGGAAGGTGCGTTCCGTGGTATCCAGACACCAGGTAGCATTACAGAGGACTGGCAGTGGACCGCCACTTCCTCCCCCACAACTAACAACATGGGAGGTGCAATTCTTGGCAATCATGCATCCTGAGGGCCTGGCAGGAGTAGGAGGAGGACTGGACTCTGGTAAGTAAAATCTCTATTACTATCACCCCCCCTACCTGCATGCCATCACAAACCCCCATCCTTACCCTCACTCCCATCACTTCACCACCTCCCACATACCCCACCATCACAACCCACTCATCCCAATACCAAGACCTGCATGCAACACCAATGCATGGACACCCCTCACAGACCTGCATGGACACCTATCACCACTGCATGCACACTTGAGGGAAACAGCTATCCCACCAAATAACAACTCACACAAAGGCAAATCTGCCAGGGCAACAACAACCATAGAGGGCAACACACCCATGCACAATATGTCACATGCAGAAACAATGACACTGCATTCACATCCCCACCGGTACCCCAGCCAATGTCACCGGAGAAGAGGTGCCAGCAACATCCAGTTCACCCCAGAAGAGGCCCACAGTGATGACAACAGCTCTGCTCGCTTGGATCTGGATGACCAACCTGGCCCATCCGGGATCTCTGGACAGTCGGTTACCCAGGCACAGTCACACACCACCACAGAGCCTCCCCCCTCAGGAAACACCACCACAGCACCCACCCAGCGGGCCCATACTTCTGCCCCCAGTACACGTCAATCAGCAGAGTGTCCACCACTAAAGGGCCCCCAGGGCACACCACAAACACAGGATGATCAGGGACCTGGGGTCAGTGGCAGTGGGCACATGGTTCAGGGGACAGAGGCACAGGACAACAGGGAAGCTGGGAGGACTGCTGTGCGACAGGGGAGGACAGGCCCAGGGAATCGACTTTCTTGGAGGCACTCACCGCGATCCTGGGAGCATACCAACATTCACAGGATACGCTGGGCCAGATACTGGACAAGTTGCAGGAGAACATGCAGCTGAGGGAGAGACAGTACCTGGGGATCAGGGAGGACTTGAAGGACATCAACACCACCCTGGTCTCCATTGCAGGGGTGATTCCTCACAGGGGTCAGTAGCCATGAGAGGTTGGGGTAACCTGAGTCACCTGCAAATATCGAGGGACACACTAACCCTTAGGGTCAACACCATACCCATACACAAACATATACTGGGTGGGAACCAGGGCTCACCTATTAGCCACACCCTGTGCCTCTGGAGTTGAGCCATCACATTTGGGATGCTGCTATTCCTCAGGATAAAGGCATCATGCACAGATCCAGGATAGTTTGCATTGACTTGGGAGATGTACTGGTCCGCCAGGCACACCATCTGCACATTAATGGAGTGAAAGCTCTTTTGATTTCTGAACACCTGTTCATTTCGCCGGGTGGGGGGGGCAAATGTAATATGTGTTCCATCAATAGCCCCAGTAATGTTGGGGATATGTCCCATTGCATAGAAATCAGCTTTCACTGTGGCCAAATCCTCCACCTGGGGAAAAACAATGTACCTGCACATGTGTTTAATCAGGGCAGACCACACTCTGGTCAGCACTATTGAGAACATTTGCTGAGACATTCCTGCTGCCAAGCCACTGTCACTTGGAAGGAGCCAGTTGCCAGGATATGGAGCACTGATAGCCTTTGCCCAAGAAGGAGGATCCCGGTGGGGGTGACGGATTGCAGAGATTAGATCAGGCTCCAATTGGGCACACAGGTCTGTGATTGTGGCCCTGTCCAGTCTATAGGTGAGGATAATGTGCCTGTCTTCCATTGTTGCCAAGTCCACCAGGGGTCTGTACACTGGGGGATGTCTCCATCTCCTATGGATCCGCAGCGGTTGCAATCTATGGGGCAAAATGGTGAGAAGCTGGTCATTATCTCTTAATTCCAACCACTACAGTTCAATGCATGTTGTGATTGTAACAGTATTTTGTTGGAGATGTCCAAATGGTGCATTTGTGTACTGTGATGCAATTAGGATCCATGGCCTGCCCCCACCTGAAATGGCGTCCGCCTGTCCTATATGGAGGGAAAGGTGGAAATTAGGTAATTCCGCTGACGTTGTGTGCCGTTGTGGGAGGTGGTCGAAAACTGCCGTGCAACTCCTCATTGGTTAACATTGGGCCCTATGGGGTACAGTGGCCAATGGTGATGTATGCCGGCGGTGATGGTATGCACCGCCGTGGACGTCACCGTAATTTTCTATCTGTTCACTCACTTACTACCTGACCTTCAACAGGAGAGGACCTACACTCCATGTGCTGCTGTGACCTGTGTCTGGAACTGACCATGGCTTATGTGACTGGGGAAAGGGCCCCTGCCTTCACCTCGGCGGAGCTGGAGAGACTGGTGGATGGGGGCCCTACCCTAGTACCGAATGCTGTATGGGCCTCCAGACCAACAGGTGAGTACACTATGAGTACGATGCATGGTGCGTGAATGCATGGAGTGCTGTGTGTGAAGGCCTTATGTAAGGTGTGGGTGGTGGATGGGCCCTGGGCAGCGAGCAGCATGTATGGTGGGTCATGTCTGTGCTAATGGGGATAGGAAGGGACATGGTGGGCCATGTGTGTAACAGGCAGGACGGTCGGACTAATACCTTTCCCTGTGTCCATTTCCCTGGAGGTCAGCGCCCATCAAAAGAAGGGTATATGGTGTGCCATTGCCAAGGACGTGCGGACCCTGGCGGTCTACAGCAGGCGGAGCACCCACTGTCGGAAACAGTGGGAGGACCTGAGACGCTGGGCACGGAAGACCACGGAGGCCCAGCTGGGGATGGCCTCCCAACGAGGAAGGGGGCTCGTCGAACCCTGACCCTCCTGTTGGCCCGCATACTGGTGGTGGCCTATCCGGAGCTGGATGGGCACTTGGGGGCATCACAGCTGCGCCATTGACCAAGTGTATCCTTTGTGTCTCCCCCTCCTTTTTGTTTTGTCACCCTGTCCTTATGTGCATTAGCATCATCTGGCGGAGGAGCAGAGGCACTGGCGACGGAGGGAGCTGCATCCCACAGGACCCAGGAGGCCAAATCCACCAACAGTGAGGGCACCAGTGGGACAGAGGGCGAGGGAAGCATCACAGCAGAGACAGGAGGGGACAGTTCAGACACAGAGACCTCCTCCGGTGGGAGCTCCCTGGTGGTGGCGGACACTTCTGTGCCCACCCCAGCTACAGGTACAGCCGCCACCTCCCGTACCAGCACCGCCCTCCCAGCAGCCCCTCCGTGAGTTTCCCTTGCCCCCTCACCCAGGAGGGTGGGAATCTCCTTCACCCCAGTCACCTCATGCCCTGCCCCAGTTAGCCCTGCTGCCCTGAGTGAGGAGGCTATTGACCTCCTGCAATCCATCTCTGTTGGACAGTCAACCATTGTGAATACCATCCAGGGGCTGGCAGCCCAAATGCAAAAGACAAATGCATTCCTGGAGGGCATTCACACTGGCATGGCGGCCCAACATAGATCAATCCAGGCTCTGGCCTCCTCTCTGACGGCAGCCATTGTCCCTGTTTCCAGCCTCCCCCTCCAACTTCCTCTACCCAATCCCATTCCCCTCAACCCCAACCTATCCCAAGCACACAGTCAGACCAGCATGCACCCAGGACAACACACAAGAGTGGACATGGCAAACACAAGCACCACACTTCATCCCACAGGCACTCACACAAACACCATCCAGAATCAGACATACCAACATCCACTGCCTCCACTGTGCCCCCCTCGTCGTCGTCGTCCACCTCCCTTCCAGTTTCATCTCCTCTCACACCTGCATGCACTACATTCTCATCCACTACCCCCATCCACACCTAACAGCACACGCCCCTCACTGGCAGTCACCACCCCCACTTCCATGCACACATCCCCTGTGTCCTCTCCCACTGTGTCTATGCCCCCTCCTCCCAAAGTACACAAACGCAAGCACTCAGACACCCAACAGCCATCCACCTCACAACAGCATCCAGCCCATGCACCTGCACCCAAACACAGCAGACACCTCCTACCACCACTCCCTCTTCCTCCACTCCCAAACCATCTCCCTCTTCCCGCCCCAATGTACCTAAGAAACGTTTCCTCTCCACCATTGACCTCTTCCCTACCCCTCCCCCTTCTGTCCCTCACGTCAGGCCAGGGTGGTCAAAACCCAGGCAAGCACCTCAGCCACCCAGTTCACGGGCACAGTAGTGTCCCCAACTACTCCAGGTGGGAAAGGATCCTGGCCACCAGCCAGGCAGCCAGACAGGGTGTCAGCCTCAAGTGCGTTGAGGAACGGTAAGGAGTCAGCCCCAGCTGCAGGACGGAAGGGCAAGGAGGCAGCACCAGCTGCAGGACGGAAGGGCAAAGAGGCAGCCCCACCTGCAGGACGGAAGTGCAAGGAGGCAGCCCCAGCTGCAGGAAGGAGGGGCAAGGGGCCTGCAACAGCAGGCAGGAAGGACAAGGGGCCTGGTGCAGGGACTCAGTCGAAGCCCCTACCACCAACCATGGTATTGCAGCCGTCCGAGCCTGCAGGGGAAGGGCTGGAGCCGCCCCCCACCACTGCCAGCACTGCCACTTGTACCGCCACCAGCACCACTGCCAGCAGCAGCAGCCCCAGTGGGCAGCCGCCCGAGGCTGCAGGAGAAGGGCTGGAGCCTCCCCCCACCACTACCAGCAACACCACCTGCACTGCCACCAGCACCGCCTCCAGCACCATTGCCAGCAGCAGCAGCCAAGGTGGGCAGCCATCCAAGGCTGCAGGGGAAAGGCTGGAGCCTCCCCCCACGACTGACAGCAACGCCACCAGCACCACTGCCAGCAGCAGCAGCCCCAGTGGGCAGCTGTCCGAGGCAGCAGGGGAAGGGTTGGAGCCTCCCCCCATCACTGCCAGCACCGCCACCTGCACTGCAACCAGCTCTGCCACCAGCACCACTGCCAGCAGCAGCAGCCCCAGTGGGCAGCCATCCGAGGCTGCAGGGGAAGGGCTGGAGCCTCCACCCACCACTGCCAGCTCCGCCAGCTCCACCAGCAGCACCACCACTACCACCACTGGGCAGCCGTCACCGCCAGCGGACAGTGTGTAGTCCTGCGTCCATGGGCTGTTGTGCGGCCTGGCCCCAGCAAATCCTGTGGGTCTGACACCCAGCTGAGAGACTGTTACCTTGCACTCCCCAAGATCTGCATCACTGGGCAAAATGCCCCCCCCCCCAGAACCAGTGGAGAAACCATCCACTCCCCCCATCCTCCCAAGGATGAATCTCACTGGGCACAATACCCCCTCCAGAACCAGTGGAGAAGCCATCCACTCGCCCCATCCTCACCAGGATGAAGCTCACTGGGCACAATGCCCCCTCGAGAACCAGTGGAGAAGCCATCCACTCACCCCATCCTCCACAGGATGAAGCTCACTGGGCACAATGCCCCCTCCAGAACCAGTGGAAGAAGCCATACTCTCACCCCATCCTCCACAGGATGAAGCTCACTGGGCACAGTGCCTCCTCCAGAACCAGTGGGCAAGTCACCCACTTGAGAGACTGTGGGCTTGCACTCCCCAGGACCAGGCACAGGGCATGTTGCCCCCTCCAGAGCCAGTGGGCAAGTCACCCACTAGAGAGACTGTGGCCTTGCACTCCCCAGGACAAAGAGCAATGGGCATATTGCCCCCTCCAGAGCATGTGGGCAAGTCACCCACTTGAGAGACTGTGGCCTTGCACTCCCTAGGACCAAGAACAGGGCAGGTTGCCCCCTCCAAAGCCAGTGGGCAAGTCACCTACTTGAGAGACAGTGGCCTTGCACTCCCTAGGACAAAGAGCAATGGGCATGTTGCCCCCTCCAGAGCATGTGGGCAAGTCACCCACTTGAGAAACTGTGGCCTTGCACTCCCCAGGTCAAAGATCAATGGGCATGTTGCCCCCCCAGAGCATGTGGGCATGTCACCCACTTGTGAAACTGTGGCCTTGCACTCCCCAGGACCAAGAACAGGGAATGTTGCCCCCTCCAGGGTATGTGGGTAAGTCACCCACTTGAGAGACTGTAGCCTTGCACTCCCCAGGACAGAGTGATGAGCATGTTGCCCCCTCCAGGACCAGTGGCGTTGTACTATCTTCCGGCTGAGGTGCCCCCCCATTCCCCATCCCTCTGAGGTGCCTGGCTATTTTCGACCTGATGCCCCTGCAGTGTTCTCTCCGTGTTGTTGCAGGAGTGAGGTGGGGCCTTGAACTATGTGATGTGGCCCTGTGGCCCACGGACATTGAGGACTGGGCAGTGTCCCTACATTTGTAAATATGTATATACTTTTTGATTTGGATGCACATATTTATAGTATTTTATCTTATTACACTCACTTTAATCAATTCAGTTTGTCCTTGCATTATTCCTGAGGGGTTTGGGATGAATATGTAGTGTTAGTGCATCTGCTTGTGTGTATGGTGTTGGGGGTGGGGGTGTTGCGTGGTGCGTGTGTGTGTGACTCTCTTTTTCCTCCCCCCCTCCCCTGTGTGCTAGGCGGCAGTACTCACCGTGGTCGTCTTCGCCCGCCTTGGAGCAGAAGGGAGAAGATCATGGGGAACACATGCAACTCGGGCTCCATGGCGGCGTGGTTCTTCCTTGAGTGTCCAGAGGTGAGCCGTTATCCTTCTGTGCAGTGTTTCTGCCAGGCTTTTGATGTCATTGGTACCGCGATGTCCCCTAATACAGTGGGTGGAACATTTCCTGGCTGTAGGCAGTTACCGCCGTGGTGCCTGTTGATTTCACCCTGGCGGTCGGTGTGATAAGTGGCTGTCTGTCTGAGCGGTTTCCACCATGGTCATAATTTCATATTTATTACCGCCGGCCTGTTGGCGGTATTACTGTCGCTTTATCATCAACCCCCAGGGTTGTAATGAGGGCCTTTGTCTGCCACTCCAATGGACTACCAACTGCCATGTTTAGAGATCACTGCCCTCATTGCGGGTCCTGTCAAGATACAGAACATTTGGTTGACAGACGCTGTTGGTTTTGACTCCTCTGTACCAATTCTTAACAAGGTTTCTGTTTTTCAATAACAAACTCCTACAGTGGGAGTTTGTGATTGAAAAACAAAACACTAATGACCTCCACCCTGAAGTGAGCTTTTTTTACTTGAGGGTGGAAGTTGTTGTTTCTATGTGGTGATGGACAGTAAAACAAGACACCACACCATCCACCCTAAAAAGGGCAGGTGGTGTAATGTACTGCCTCCAATTGCCCCCACTCCATTGGAGTTCAGAGGAAGCTTTCTGTTGAAAGAGCCAGTGAGGTCTCTGTTAATGTAAAGCTGATGGTCCTCTCTACCCTAAAAAGAGTGGGCAAACAGTCTGTTTGGTGGACAGGTACTTGATCACGGTTGTGTCAAAGCACCCTGTCCACCAAACTCTAAATCTATTGTGTGGTCTTTTGTGTCAAAGGATATGGATGATGGTACCTGATCCATCACTTAAGCTGTATCTTCTCCAGTACATATAATGATGCTGATTTCATGCTTCTTTTGGGACTGAGACTGAAAATTCCTTAAGACGTCAGGTGAATCATGATGGTAAATCATTTGTTTGGTAATCACTATGCATTAAATATTGGCTGATAACTCACAGAGTGGATTAATTCAGGGCCTTTTTACCAACTTTTTACTGTTTACATAGCCAATTCTAAATAAAGAAAAACGTAGCATGCAGCAGTGCCTGGTAACTGTATTTCAAAAGTATAATGCAAGTCTGATCTGAATGGTAAAAAACAACCCCCGTTATTCTCCTCCATTTACCTAAAATCACATAAATCGCTGGTTTTCAGCTATAAAAATCCATTACCTCGCGTCCCTCCTTCACCTTCCTTTAAAGACCAACAAAGCTCCTTGCCTCCCCTAGACCCCTCCCTTCCCCTATAAAAAGTCCCCTCACCCCCAACACCTCCTATTCTGTTTTGTCTAGCCCACTAGACTTAACTTCTCTTTCTCCTCCACGGCGGGGCCTGGAGGGGCATCGTGTTGACTCTCGGCGGGTGCTCCTCGCGGTGGGATCCTGGCCGGAGCATCTTCCTTGAGGTGTGCTGGATTGCCTTGTTGGAGGCTGCTTCCGGGTCGGCTGACGGAGTCGGTCGGCTCTCTGGTTGCTGGGGCTGCACTTCCAGATCTTCGTCTCGCGATGCTGGGTGAGTTTTCGTTGATTGGTGCCACGTTTTTTCTTTGCTGACTGGGGGGAGGGTTTCTCTCCCCTATTTAGCTGGCTGCTGTTTGGCATTGGCTATTTGGTCATGTCGGTACAGGGACGTGGTAAAAGTCGACAGATTGTTTCTTCTTCCTCCTCAGAGGGGGAGGCTGTGCTGTTCCTGTTCAGCCGCCTGGTGAACACCAGGTTACGCTGGGGATTCCTGCCCCTCTCGTGTCGAGGAAGGAGGTTCAGGACATGATTGAAGCAGCTGTGTCCAAGGCTCTTCAGGCTGGGGCGCCCTGCCCCGGACGTCCTTCTGTCTCTCGGCCCTCTGTGGCGGCAGAGGGGTCCTCTTCCTCAGACGATGACGCTCCTTCTACGTCTTCTGGTGGGAAGTATGTCTCCAGGGAGAAGATGTGGGATGTTCTGGCTCATGTTCGTGACAATTTGGGTTTTCCTGTTTTTCACCCGCCTGGGGCTGACTCCCACTTGTTTCCGCAGTATGTTACTCCTCCTCGGTTTGCCATGCCTTTCCAGGGTCCGGTTAAGGATTTGGTTTTCTGTGAGTGGAAGGAGGTGGACAAGGCCAAGGTTGTTTATTTTCTTCGGAAGTTGTACTTGCTGGAGGGGGAGTAGGTTTTGCCTCCTTCCGTTAAGCTGGATTCCATTTTGGCTACTTTGATTGGCAAAACTGCGGTCAATTCGGAGGTCTGTATTCCTGCTGATGCCATTGACAGGAAAGAGGATTCAGGTTTGAAGAGGGCATTTGCTGCTGAAAATTTGGCACTCAAAGCTGGGATTTTCTCTGCATATTCTGCACAATCTTTGGTTCAGGACTTTGACAAACTTGCGGTGGCTGTGCAGGAGGGTTATGAATGTTACGAGCTGCTGGCGGCAATGGAGCAGCAGGCCAATTACTGGCTGACATGTCTTCTGATGTGGTCTGCACTTCGGTTCTGGCATCTGGGGCCTTGATTGGGGTCCGGAGGTCTCTGGTTGCGGCTGTGGAAAGCTGATCCTGCGGCTTCCTTTTGAAGGGCAGACACTGTTTGGGGATCAATTGCCTTCCATGGTTTCCAAGGCTTTAAAAGAGAGAAAGCATGCCTTGCCTTATCAGGTAAAGGTTGGCGGAAGCATTCTCGATCATCTCCCTAATTTGATTCCAAGTCTTTTTCTTCCAGGAAACGTTGTTTTCAGCCCCGGTTTTCTCCAAAGAAGCCTAGTCCTTCGGTTAAGGGTGGCCTCAAGAAGGGTTCCTGACAATGACTGTGGGACTTGAGGTTGGCCGGTTGGGAGTCGACTGAGACACTTTCTTCTTGTTTGGCAGGGGGATGTCACTGATCGCTGGGTCCTGGACATTGTAGAGAATGGCTACACCGTCGACTTCGATCTGGTTCCTCCAGATACGGGAGTTCGTCCAAAGCCCTTGCCTGCGGCAGGTACCAGGAGAGTGGCATTGCTGGAGGTTGTCCGGGGCTTACTGTTGAAAGGGGCCATCTCCCGGGTTCCTGTAGGGGAACGGGGCCAGGGTGCTTATTCCCTCTTGTTCCTTGTCCAGAAGGTGTCTGGGGGTGTTTGTCTGGTCCTGAATCTACAGTGGGTGAAATCCTGAATCAAGACTGTGTATTTCCTGATGTTGTCCATTCAGACGATTTTTTCTCTGATCAGTCCGGGGAATTTCCTGGGGTCTCTGGATCTGCAGGATGCTTACCTGCGTGTCCCTGTCACCCTGTCCTCTCAGAGGTTCCTCCGCTTTGCAATAGGCCAGGAGCATTTTCCGTTCTGTGCTCTTCCATTTGGCCTCAGGTCCTCGCCCAGAATTTTCACCAAGGTGCTAGCTCCTCTGGTGGTGGCTCTTCTCCATTCCGAGGGGGTGTTTGTCCATCCATATTTGGAGGATGTTTTGATTCAGGCTCCCACCAGGGAACAGTTGGGTATTCACGTGTCAATGGTTTTGATGGTCCTACTGAATCACAGGTTTTTAGTAAATTGAGAGAAATCAGATTTGGTTCCTTCCCAGGACCTGGTGTTCATCGGGCCTGGTTTCGGACTCTGCAGGGGTTGGTGACTGTTGGAGAGGCGGCTGCTGGGTCTCCATGCACAGGTGATTGCGGTTTTGTCCAAGGGGGCTCCCAAGGCTCTTCAGTGGTTGCGCCTGCAGCGTCACTTGGCTTCAGTGATTTTTCTGGTGCCTTGGGCAAGGTTTCATCTTCTTTGCCTGGTCAACTGGTTTCTCTCCTATTGGTCTCTGGCTCAGTGCGATCTTCAGGCAAGGATTCCTGTGTCGGGGTTCACTTGTAGGTAGTTGGGTTGGTGGCTGGTGCCAGCTCATCTTCCAGTTGGGGGTGCATTTGGCCCTTTCGGTGCCTGATGTGGTGACGACCGATGCCAGTATCTCCAGATGGGGCGTATGGATGGGATCGGAGCAGCTCCAGGGGTTTTGGTCTTTCCAGGAGTCGATCAGGTCCTCGAATTGGAGGGAATTTAAGGTGTTTCTTCTTGCTCTGGTGCATTTTCAGGTGCTCCTATGGGGCAAGGCTGTGCTTATCCAGACGGACAACTTGGTCACCAAGTCTTACATCACCAGGTAGGGTGGGACTCGGTCTTGGTCTCTGTTTCGGATTGCGAAGGACATTTTTGTTTGAGCTCAGGGCTGGGTTCTGTCTCTTCAGGCCATGTACATTCAAGGGGTGGTCAATGTTCGGGCAGATCAGTTGAGCAGGGTCATTCCTTCCTCCCAGGTTTTTTCCCTCCGGTTGTCTCTTTTCCATTGTCTGGTAAGGTTGTGGGGTCGTCCTGTGCTTGATTTGTTTGCCTCCCCTAGAGAATGCGAATGTGCTGTGCTTCTGCTCCCAGTTTTGGTGCCCTCAGGCTTGGGCAGTGGACGGGATGTTGTGTCCTTGGCCACGGTGTCTTCTTTATGCATTTCCCCCCTTTCAGTTGCTCTGTGCCTTTCTGGTGATGGTACGTCTGCTGGGGGGCGAGTGTTATTTTGAGCGCTGTTCATTGGCCGCGGGCGAATTGGTTTCCGTTGCTTCGGTTGATGGCCTCCGGTCAGGAGTGGACTCTTCCTCTCCATCCCTCTCCTCTAACGTTTCCTTGCCTCTCCCAGGGGTCGTTACGGTGGTTGCACTTGACGGCTTGGAAGTTGAACGGCGGGGGTTGACGTGGTTGGGGGTTCCTGATCCTTTACTGCGACTTTGCTTGCCTCCAGACGTCATTCCACGTTGCTTTCCTATGGTCGTCAGTGGAAGGTATTTTCTGCTTGGTGTTTGAATCACCAGGTGGATCCTACAGTGGCCTGTCTGTTTGTGGTGATGCAGTTTTTGCAGGATGGGGCTCACTTGGGTTTGTCTGTTGCTACTCTGTGGGTGCAGTGGGTGGCTATCCAGGCTTTTAGGGATCCTTGGTGTAATCTGTCTGATGAGGGACATTTGATACCTAAATTTTTTCAAGGCCTTCTGAACTTGTTTTCCTTGTCAGGTGCGCTCCTTTCCTGCCTGGAATCTTTCGTTGGTATTGGAGGTCTTGTTGGGCCCTCCTTTTGAGCCTCTGGAGGCCTGTGATTTGCGTCATCTGTCATTGCAGACATTTTTCTGGTTGCCATCACTTTGGCCCAGCGTTTAGGGTAGTTGGGGGCGTTGACCTGCACTTTTCCTTTTTGCAAAGTTTTTCCGTATCTGGTTGATCTTGTGCCTGTTCCCTCTTTTGTGCCGACAGTGAATTCAGCTTTCCATGCTCGTCAGGAGGTTATTCTCCCTGCTTTTTGTCCTGACCCTTCATCGGATGAGGAGGTCCGGTTGCATTTCTTGGATGTGCGTAGAGCATTGTTGGAGTACTTGAAGGTGGTTGCTCCTTTCCCGAAGGGTGATTCATTGATTGTTAATTTTGGGCCGGCTCGAAAGGGGGAGAAACCGTCCACTGCTACTTTGAGTCACTGGGTACGCTCTATGGGTTTGCTGGCCTATTCTTTGAAGGTGGCTGTGCCTCCTCCAGGCATTCAGGGGCGTTCTACTTAGGGTATGGCTGCTACGGTGGCTGAGTTGCCGGTCGCATTTGTGGTGGAAATTTGTAGGGCGGCTACTTGGGCCTCTCCCTCCACCTTTGTTCGTATTTACAGAATTGCGGAATTGGGGTGTTTGGAGTCGGTGTTGGGTCACCGTGTATTGTCCTCTATGATGT
Organism: Pleurodeles waltl; assembly: GCF_031143425.1. Lineage (NCBI taxonomy): Eukaryota > Metazoa > Chordata > Amphibia > Caudata > Salamandridae > Pleurodeles > Pleurodeles waltl. The sequence continues at coordinate 538,936,968 of NC_090450.1, forward strand.
AATAGGGGTGTTCCTTTCTGGTGTCCTGATTTATTGTGGTTAAATTTGTTTTATATTGCAACTCAGTGTCCGTCTCCTGTTTTTCTCTTGCTACATCTCATTGGTCTTTAAAGGAAGGCGAGGGAGGGACGGGAGGTAATGCGTCCATTACTTATCGGTAATGGCATTACTCCTAGTCCTACTCCCTTGCCTTCCTTTCCGTTCCCTCCTGCCCTCCTGGTACGGGACGCCTGAGTTGCTGTCTTGGGCTTGTTTCTGTACAGGAGGAATTGGGGGTGGGGTGACTTTTTAAAGGGGAAGGGAGGGGTCTAGGGGAGGCAAGAAGCCTCACTGGTCTTTAAAGGAAGGCGGGGAGTAGGACTAGGAGTAATGCCATTACCGGTAAGTAATGGATGCATGAATTATCATGTTGTAGGCGTTCAATCCTATGCCAGGGTAAATAGGCCCAATGCAGGGTGTCACAAGCCCCCCTAATCAGACAAATAGCTACAGGGATCTCAATTTGGGAAGACACTTTACATCCATGCAATCACTCTCTATGTAGGATTGAACTCGGTGTTAGACAGCTAGGAAGTCATGCAATCTCTAAGAAGGTGTCTCGAGAGCCTCTTCAGTGCCCTTGTTTGTCAGACTTTTCATTACCAGATTGACAAAGTTGGGCTGTAGGCTTGTATCAAATTTCTTGCAATAAACAACGAAGCAGTCTGCAACAGACGAAAAAATCAACTTCTGTTCTCGAAAATTGATTTCCTCTAATAGGTCGAGCTTAAATTGAAGCACTGCAGTGGAGGGATTATTAAGTATTTAAAATTCCACCATTTTTTAATAGCCACTAAGACTTTGCTCCTGTGTGTTTGAATACAGGGACACAGCCACTAAATATACAATGGCATTCCCACCTCACGGTATTAACTACAACACACATCTGTTTTCTCAGGAAACACTGTACTTAATTTACCGGCAGTCAGATACCACCTCATCATAATTTTCATGGAGGATTCCCTAAGGTGTACCATTATGCTATGTCACATTATATCCTCACAGTACGACTCAGAGGCGCCACTAGGAATTTCCTTATCAAAACCCAGGGCTTTTGGAATCATGAGATTGAGTGGCTGTGATGTTTTTCACATAATTATGGCTTTGCCACATTTGCCACATAATCCATCATCTGCTGCATAATCTGCAGATTTTAACAAAAAAATGTTCGTTTCTAGCACAGATGGTTCAGAATTTACTAAAAACACAGCAACACATGTTGCTGCGCTGTGGAAACCCCTTTGCAAAGGTTGACTGGTCACCTTTCTGTTACTAACCCCAGAGGGTGTTAAAAAGTGTAAACATGGCAAAATAATAATTACTATCACAATATGTGCTGCATTATGTTGCATAATTTGTCTTTTCCTGCAGCATAATTTAGTCAACACTGCCACATAACTTGGCTGTCTCCTGCCACCTAATTCCAGTGGCCCGTCCAATAACTTTTCACAATTCGCCATGTATTTCAAGGAATCCTCTCTTAAGTAAGCGCTAACGATTCTGCACAACCCTGAGAACTGTCCCTTCCTCCCGTGAAAGCTTTGATCATGGTCTCAATCGTGGTTAGTTGTCACAAGACCCTTTTTTATTATCAGTCTGTAATGCCCAGTAATTCCCTCTGGCAGTCCTAACGTTTTCCTGCAGTCCTCAAAGTATCCCTCTGGTGTGTTAAGGAACATATCAGCTAAACCGCAATGGTACCATTCCATGCCAGGATAAAATTCAGGTTAACTTAATTTTAGTTTGTGAAACTTAAAGTTTGTCAACATTCTCGCAATAGCCAAGGAATCCCAAACATTGAATAGGGCACTCGTGATTTGGCTGTACTACAAGTTCTGCAATGTCGAACGTTAAGGGAACCATGAAATATACCAAAGTGACGAGTGCCATGGACGTCATTTGGGAGTCGCCGGGGTCGCAGCTGTGACCCCTGGCTTGCATCTTGAGATCCCTGGCCTCAGAGGTGGCAAAATAAGTGTCAGGAACAGGTAGCTGGTGGTCGGGGAACCACTTTCTTTGTTTTCTGTCTGTTTTTCTATTACACTAATAGTGAATCATTTTACATGATTCACTATTAGTGTAATAAACCATGGAGTACAATTAGCTGGTATATCACCTTCCTTGGCAGCTGAGGTAAGTGAAAAAATGCTTTTAAATGTATATTGTGTGCCCTCTTGCAGGTGAGAGTTTGTTTATGTGGGGAGAGTGTATGTGTGTGAACGTGTGTGTATGTTGTAGCAAGTGTGTGAGTGAATGTGGAGTTTAAAGGGCATGTGATGTCACTTCCGCAACCCCTTGCATTTTAGTGAATTGACGTCCATGAGGACTACCTTGCCAGGGCCCAATCCAAATGTTTCTCATCGCTGACTGCATCTACGATGAGACCATTCAATGTGAATCTATAGAGCTGGGCAGCTTTATAATAGTGTCCAACATCCTCAGCGCCCATGTTTTGCCTATATTTTCGAGCCATTTAACAATTTTGAAAGTCCGTTTTGCGATCATCAAAGGTCTTCCTTTCTCTACGAGTTGGAAATTCCTGAAAGATGTAGAGAAGCTGTGGTAAAATATTCATTTTAATCGCTGCTAATCGGTCTAAGCAGGACACACACATATACAGTCACCTATAGAGGTTTTTTTTTGTATTGCTTATCAAAAAAGGAATGTTGGTCCCATTCAATCTGCTTAACACCGGGGTCAGCTAGAATCTCAGGTATTTCCCCCACCCGTTTAGAAGAAAAGGAACAGAATTTGTCAGCCTCTGCACTGCCATCCTGTTCAAATTCATGGGTGTGGGTGCTGGCTTGTCAGTATTCACTCTGCATCCTGAAACGTCTGTGAAGACAGATATAATATCAAGCAGCGATAGAGTCGAAGTCCGTGGATTAGACAATGGTATCGAGATGCAATTCAATTCGCCAAGGACAGAGATGCTAAACTGCGACCTTCTCTTCCTGTAGATAATTATCCTGCACCATATCTAATGTACTTTGCCTTTCAGTTTTTCTCCACAGCGCCAGGATACCCATCTGGACGATCGCCACACCTTAGAAAACCAAATCATCATTATCATGTGCAAAACATGATCTCACCACTTAATCCCCTCTCCCTGGGGTGAACTTCAAATCTACTAAGACAGAGGTTGAGCGGACAGCATAAACAGAAGGGGCATCAGTCATTTCCTTCTTTGTGCCCCCATGAAGGGCCAACAGGTACAAAAGGGCCTTTTTCACAAGAACATTAGAGACAGCTGTGACCGTGCGAAACATTTTCAATTATAACAAATAGTGACATCACTTTGATAATAAAAAATCAACTCACTCTGTTGAAAGCTTTTTCTACCCAATGTCAAACAACCTCAATTTGTGGGTTTTTTCCCTATTCAACTACTGGACAATGTGAGCCAGCCTGCAGATGTTTCAAAAGGTTTTGTGCCATGGACAGATCTCAAACGATCAAAGTAGGAAGACAATGTAAAACCGTATTTCACAATTTTTTCATATGTATTTTGACTTCTTCACTTAGTCAAGCAGAGAGTCTACATCAGGCACATTGAGATGTGCCCTTCCTGGTTTTGGGACGATCTCGTTTTCCACCTTAGGCATCAAGGGTGTCGTGGGCCTGCATTCCAAATAATCAGAATGTTTGTCTGCAAAGGTGACAGAGCCTGGATGAACTATAAAACTCTCCACTAAACCCACCAAGTCTTGGTGCCTTGTATTATTTAACACGCTTGATGGACATATAATTCTCAGATTCTCCCAAGAGGGCAACTACAACCGCCAGTTGATATGTTTCACTTTTAGTGAGTGAAAGTGATCCACAAATCTTTTCTTTGCTGGTATGAACTCATTCCCAGCTGTTTAAAAGGCGTGGAAAATGTCTTAAATAATTTCCCACCATTTTCCTCTTTCGTCCCTTTTAGACCAAGTGTGTTCCACCCACTCTGCAGTGCTTTGTTTGGTAGCAAGCATCATATGTGTTTTCAAGCTTGTTTCTAAACCTGGTGTTTAAGTGCTGACAGGCTCTAGACTAATTATTTATCAGAAGCCCGTGGTAGTTGAATTCAAATTTTAGTTACCATCTTCAGGTTCGACCTAGATCCTGCCTGCTTCTGGCTTTCCTCAGATACCCTCAATCTACCTCTAGTTTGGATTGCCCCACGGCACTCTCTCTGTAGTCTCTTGCAGCCAGGGCTACCAAATACCCTTAACTGCCACATCTACAGGGAGTGCAGAATTATTAGGCAAGTTGTATTTTTTAGGATTAATTTTATTATTGAACAACAACCATGTTCTCAATGAACCCAAAAAACTCATTAATATCAAAGCTGAATATTTTTGGAAGTAGTTTTTAGTTTGTTTTTAGTTTTAGCTATGTTAGGGGGATATCTGTGTGTGCAGGTGACTATTACTGTGCATAATTATTAGGCAACTTAACAAAAAAAAAAATATACCCATTTCAATTATTTATTATTACCAGTGAAACCAATATAACATCTCAACATTCACAAATATAAATTTCTGACATTCAAAAACAAAACAAAAACAAATCAGTGACCAATATAGCCACCTTTCTTTGCAAGGACACTCAAAAGCCTGCCATCCATGGATTCTGTCAGTGTTTTGATCTGTTCACCATCAACATTGCGTGCAGCAGCAACCACAGCCTCCCAGACACTGTTCAGAGAGGTGTACTGTTTTCCCTCCTAGTAAATCTCACATTTGATGATGGACCACAGGTTCTCAATGGGGTTCAGATCAGGTGAACAAGGAGGCCATGTCATTAGATTTCCTTCTTTTATACCCTTTCTTGCCAGCCACGCTGTGGAGTACTTGGACGCGTGTGATGGAGCATTGTCCTGCATGAAAACCATGTTTTTCTTGAAGGATGCAGACTTCTTCCTGTACCAGTGCTTGAAGAAGGTGTCTTCCAGGAACTGGCAGTAGGACTGGGAGTTGAGCTTGACTCCATCCTCAACCCGAAAAGGCCCCACAAGCTCATCTTTGATGATACCAGCCCAAACCAGTACTCCACCTCCACCTTGCTGGCGTCTGAGTCGGACTGGAGCTCTCTGCCCTTTACCAATCCAGCCACGGGCCCATCCATCTGGCCCATCAAGACTCACTCTCATTTCATCAGTCCATAAAACCTTAGAAAAATCAGTCTTGAGATATTTCTTGGCCCAGTCTTGACGTTTCAGCTTGTGTGTCTTGTTCAGTGGTGGTCGTCTTTCAGCCTTTCTTACCTTGGCCATGTCTCTGAGTATTGCACACCTTGTGCTTTTGGGCACTCCAGTGATGTTGCAGCTCTGAAATATGGCCAAACTGGTGGCAAGTGGCATTGTGGCAGCTGCACGCTTGACTTTTCTCAGTTCATGGGCAGTTATTTTGCGCCTTGGTTTTTCCACACGCTTCTTGCGACCCTGTTGACTATTTTGAATGAAACGCTTGATTGTTCGATTATCACGCTTCAGAAGCTTTGCAATTTTAAGAGTGCTGCATCCCTCTGCAAGATATCTCACTATTTTTGACTTTTCTGAGCCTGTCAAGTCCTTCTTTTGACCCATTTTGCCAAAGGAAAGGAAGTTGCCTAATAATTATGCACACCTGATATAGGGTGTTGATGTCATTAGACCACACCCCTTCTCATTACAGAGATGCACATCACCTAATATGCTTAATTGGTAGTAGGCTTTCGAGCCTATACAGCTTGGAGTAAGACAACATGCATAAAGAGGATGATGTGGTCAAAATACTCATTTGCCTAATAATTCTGCACTCCCTGTATAGGGCATCTCAAGGTGATGAAAAATAAATATTGGTAGTGTTTTCGTATTCCAGTCATTCTTGTATGGTTTTTGAAAATGTTGCCCTATTGCCTATGTCTTGTAGTACATATCTACTCAATATCTATTTCCTGTTTCCAAGGACAGGGACTATCAAAGCGCAAGTGGCCCAGACGAGACATAATCAGAGATCAAGAGAGCAAATCAAAGTATTCTCTACCAACATCAAGCATCTAAATAGCACAATTAACAGCAGTTCTGGTATAAGAACGATGAACATGATTGTAAAAGGTATACTCTTTGTCTGAAATGTACAGAGCCCTCTAAACATCTAAAACCCCAAATCTAATAGTGTCTCCTGGAGGTCCACTTTAAGCAAATTTCGAGGTATCTCCCCCTATTACTGATCTAACCAATTCCATATACCTCATGGGGTAAAGTCACCAGTTAGGCTCAGGGGACCTTTAGCAAACCTTGTCACTTTATGCCTTACGTTCATTTTTGTTTTTTAATTTGTCCGTCTGGTTAAGAACATAATCGCCCTGCTGTTAACACCTGTGTTCTGACACTTTCCTTTGCCAGAATATATCTCTAGCCCCTGTTAATGTGAGACTCCAGAGTGTAAATCCCATCATATTACGGAACAGCAGTGCTAGTCTGCACACCTGAGTGGCAGCAAAAAATGTGAATGTGGGTATCATCAGGACTGGATTTAATCGTCCTCATTATCCCTAATTCAGGTGTGTTTCTTGGACAATATCTACGCTTCCTCAGAAGACATGTATGTGTGGACCCTCAACCTCTTTGCCAAGAAGTTAAGCCCTCTTGCGTTATACATAAGTATATTAAATGTCCCTGTATGGCACACATACTTTTTACTAAAGGACCATGTTGCCCATGACTTAAGAAAACTAGGTCCCTGCTATGAACCTCTCTGTTTTTCAGTTCATCAACCCCAACATACCAAATGCAAAATATCTAGAAAAGAGGAGAAATAGAATCAAACATCATATTAACTAACTTCATGGTGTGTTTGAAAGTACCCTTAAACTTCATCTGAGTAACAAGGGTGAGAGAGCGTAGCTTACATAACCTATATTAATATGAAATGCTTATATCAGTGGGTAATAATGCTGCATAGAAAACAATAATAATAGCGGTTTTGCTTAAACGTGCACCTGAATTGTGATCACGGTAAATGGCCACCAATGTATACACAAACTAATAATGATGAATAAAATGTTTATGTTATGTTTAATTAAGCTTATATTAACATTTATTGCATTTGTATCGAAAATCTTTATAGGCTTTAAGTTAGCGTGAGCTGCGGGTTTTAGCTACCCAGCTCTCATATTAAATGCATTTTTCTGTTTTTCCAGTGTGCTGACTCGTAAAGGGCCATGACCCTGCAAATGTTCTTTTTCTTCAACTTGGAAGACGAATGTATCTATGTTGATTCCGTTCCCAAGCGCATATTTGGTACCTTGGTTTAAAAGTTATGTGCATATTGAAACAAATGTAGATGATTGAAATGTACAAGGTCACTTAGACCGATGGACAATGAATCTGCTGACCCAAAAGACGTGCCAAAGAGTGAAGTAACACCGGATGTGCCACCTCCGAAGACGTCAATTATGAAGAACCGCAAACTAATGTGGGGTGACAATTGGGATTACCTAATGCTAAGTTTGATAGGTTAAAGATAGTGGGGTATAGTTAATGTCCAATAGAATTTTGGGGGAATGTACTACGAAAAAGGGATAAAAACCCATGTCACAGAAGGGTCAAGGGATATAGGTAGGGAATGCTATTGATTTTGTCCAGAAACTCTGTCACTCTGTTTGGTGACTTTGAGACTTATTAAAACCTCCTCACCCATAGACTGCCCATTTACACTTTCCTCCTTACGAGGGAAGTGGCCCATATTCCCTTTAGTTTAGACTGATGGCGTTTTGACTGATGTCCTGAAGACGAAGACTGATCCTGAATGCTGACCTAATGAATTGGAGGGTAATTATGACAATACAATTTGTAATTTGTCTGTTTGCTTTTCCTTTCTAGGTACCAACTGCTCAGTTTTGACAGAGACCATAGCTAGATGTTTTCCAAATTAGTGTTCTAAATTGTTTTGCATGAAGCCCAACATGCCAATGCTAATTAGTGGTTAGGACAGGTGATCATCAAATTGGTGCAAATAGACAAACGACTGACATTATGCTATGTTGAACTGATGCGTACTTGACACTTTGCTGTATTCTGATCTATGTTTGCGCTGTGTTATATTCTGATGTTTATGATTCCTGCCTTATTGAAATCTTACCAAAGTTGCCATATCGTAACGATGCTGTTGTGTTTCTTGGCTTTGAGATTGACGCACCTAATATTAAATTGTAACCAATAGGGAATAAACTTCATAAAATTCTATTAAAGGTGTGGTTATTCATGACTGAAAGGTCATGGTTGCGTCGTCAATTTGATTAATGTCTTTGACCAAAGTGAAAGGTATTGTGGTGATAAATATTGATAACATTATTGATATATTGATTGACATATTGATCAGCTATCTCGTCCTACGGTGTCTCTCAACTGGGTCAAAAGATTAATTGGCCTAAAACAAGTCCTAATGTGTAATAAATTAACATAAAAGGACGCGTTAACAGTTCTGGTAGCAGAGCGACGGTTTGGCCCTTTGGGGCCCTAGGACGGAGAATCATTGTTTAAATTGTTTTTTCTGTGATAATGCAAATTGGAGGTATGATGGGTTTCTAAATTCACCATGACTTTCCCGGGATCTCGGAGCCTGCCTAAGTGAGTTGGGAATGTTCTCGGCGTTATAATGTGTGTGGTATATAGGTTTACGCGCGTGCTCAGCTTATACCTTTTTGCAGGTGATTGTGAAATCTGCGTGTATCTAGGTTAGGTAAATGTTGTTTTTTGTAGGAGTGGGCGTACTCCGCAGTATGAGAGTAGGGAAGTCGGCGTACTTCATGTGAGTGTGGCGCTTTGTGCTCAAAATTATCCACGTGGTTGGTTGTTTATGTACAGACCCGTTGTGGTCTAAGACTCCGGAGTATATTGACAAGTGTAGGAGACACTTGAGTTTATGTTGTAATCTGTGTGGTTTAATAGGTCAATCGGGCGTGGTTGACAAGTCAAGTTTGAGTTGAAACGTATGTGTGAAACCTTCGATGGAGATTTGGCAAGTTCTAAAGTGCACTAGGACGAGCCACTGACAAGTCGAGAGTAGAATTTGTGGGTCGAATTCTGCTTGCGTATGCGGGAGCTGAGAAAGAGAGAGTAGCGGCCGAGGCTTCAAGTGAAATCTCTGTAAAGTTCTGAAGCGAATGTGTTACCCTTCCTGTAGTAAAACGACAGATTTGTGTTGTCATTTAAGGTGCTTGCAATCATTTTGCATTAGTTTGTGTAAATCTAATGAGGGGCGGACGAGCCGCAAGACTTTGTCAGCTGCAGTGTGTGAGTGTGACGTCAGTAGTGCCGCGCTAAGATAGGTCAGTTGTCGAGAGGGGTCGCGCACGGATTGGCTGCCGTCCGTGAGAGGCAATAGGTTGAGAAGGGTGGGTGAAGAGTGTCCTGGGAACTAAGTCACTTTCTGATTAAATACAAATAAAAGAAAATCACAAAATGAATTTTGTCAAGGCATTTAAGAGCGCTCTGAAAGGAGATGCGTATATTATGGCAAATGATGGGGAGCCTACACCACCCGAGGGTACTCCAGCTTACATGGTTATGGAAGAGAAGGGTGTCGCGCCTTGCTTATGGATGAAACAGTGGCGCAAATTAACAGAGAAGGGGGGATGTTTAGCGTTCCCAGAGCATGGGACATTCAATCCAAAGGTGCTAGAGAATTTAAGGTGGATGTTAAGTACACAAAAAACACCTCCAAGGCCAGCTCAATATGAGGCTTTAGCGATTTGGGATCTGATGGCTCTTAAACATAGACAAGAAAGGTTTCAGAGAAGGCTAAAAAGAGCAGAAAAATCCTATGCAGAAGCTAGGTGGGATAACGAGAACAAAATGTGGAGACGGGGAATTGTTGACGGATTAAAATTGTTCCCAGCAATAGCTCAGGGAGAAGAGTCACAGGGAAAGAAAGCCTCCTGTAAAACAGATAAGGACTCTAGTAAGTCTAAGGAGAATAAGAGACCTTGGGAAGAGGAAGATGATTCAGACGATGAGGAATTCATGGATCGATTATTACACGATCAACCGGCCACCTTATGCGGTGAGCGACAGTGTTCCAAGCACTAGCGTGGGTCCTGGGAACCAGACGCAGGAGAAGGGAGTTACTGATACGGTACAGACTAGTGATACGACTTCGATACAGAATGGTGTCAGAGTACCCACTGCGCCAGACATGCAGATACAGTTGCAACCTCCACCGCAGATACAAATAATTTATCCAGACGTCCCAGTACTTGAGACTACTACAAATCTGATAGTGCCGCCAGACCCAATATATACGAAATCAAGGTTAGTGCAGATTGAGTCAACTCCGAAATTGCAGTCCCAGCCGCAACCACAATTGATACCAGGGTACAACCCAGTGGCTGGTCCTCCATTAGTGCCCGACCCGGGTACTTTGGAACAGACCTATGGAGTTACTACTCCAGGGAGTTTGGGACCAGGTCAGACACCTGCTGCCATATTGTTACCAAATACTGTCGGTCCACCAGTGCCATTGTATGCCCAAGGCAAATCTGGCGTATGTGATCAGGGAGTGATGACCCAAGATGCGATAAGAGGAGGGTCTATAGGAACCCCCCAGGTAATGGCCCCAGGAGAACAAGCAGTCGAAAAGCCGAGGTCCTTAATAGACCTGAGCCCAGTAGAAGCGCCCTTGGAAGCAATGCGTCAGGCAGGATTAGGGGTTTTAACTCCACAAACGATAAGTACGAATACTTCACAGTCGCCAATGATACATGCAGGGAACATTTCACTGCAGGGTTTTACAGTACAACAGCTGAACGAATGGCTAGAAAAAACTTATACTTCACAAAAGACTAAAGCGACTGCAGTGGAATCGGAAAAGGCAGGGCACGATGACTACCTATATTTTGTGAGACTGGGAGTGGAAGCTGCTGAATTGGTGGAAGGTACGATGAGGGTAAATAGATTGGAGTCATACACTGAAGCAGATTGAGATTCTTGTGCCCCAAGATTACCAAAGAAGTGGGCAAGGTGCATCAGAGATTAGCAAACCTGGCAGACAAATACAAAATTGACATTGAAAACACTAAACATTTGAAAAGAAGCTACAGATTAGATTTTGATTCGAAGGATTTTGAGCACATGAGGTCTACTGGAATGAAGGCACATTTGAAAGAATTATTGAAAGAATTATTGCAAAGTGCGCAAATTTGGGGTGCATTAGAAAAATGGGAAGGCAGATGGGCAAAGAAGAGAGATAAGGAAAAAGGTGACAGTCCAGGGTCAAGTCAAGTCAAAGCCTCACCCGATACAGAATCAGTAAAAATACTACCCATGAGAGAAACAGCTGGTGGTGTTTTAGTACATGTACCGTGGTCCAGAGGAGACATCCTATCCTTTACTAATGATTATCCCAGATTGAGGGAGAAACCGATCGAGTGGTATCAGCAAACAGATAGGTTCGTGAAGCTTGCAAAGTGTCTCTGGGAAGACTTGAATACCTTGTTTGAGATCATTGTTCCACCTGATTTGTGGCTCGAGTGTAAAAGAGGGGTAGATTGGCCGACGAAGGAACCGGCAACGGATAAGGTGACCGGAGCTCCCTCTGAAGAGGTGATGAAGGTGATTGAGTTTTTGAAACAAAAGGTGTCGCCGAAGGTGACTTATTGGCAGAAAATCGACCGGACCTCGCAAGAGGTTAAGGAATCAATACATGCTTACTATGAGAGGTTGTTAAAGGCATTCAAACACTACAGTGGTACTGAGACCATTGAGCCGAAAGACATGAACCATCTCGGGTTCAGATTTGTTGAAGGGTTAAGACCAGAGGTCGGTCAAATGATTAAGAATCATTTGATTTGTTGGCAAGCGAAGCCGATTGATGAGGTGTTGCAGTATGCGAAATACTGTAGTGACAAAATTGAATTGAAGCAGAAAAAGCTGAAAGAGAAAGTGATGGTGATGCAGATAAGGGCTGCACAGGCAGTAATACAGGGAAATGGAGTCCAGCAGATGATACAGCAGCAACCGCAAATGAATGGTGTGTTTCAGGTGCAACCAAGAGGTCGAGGCCGAGGGTTCGTGAATCGCGGTCCAGACTTGAATATCGTTGTGGTTCAAAATGACGTACAAGGGGTGAAAAAGATGTCACCATGTCACGCGTGTGTGGGGCACTGGAAACGGGAGTGCCCGAATGTGGTGCAGGATGGTGTCGTTCAACAGAGCACTAATGTCGGTACTTTGCAAAATGTAAGAGGTCCAAAACTGAGACATCAAAATCCAAATTTTCAAAATAACCTGGTACAAATGCAAGGGGTACAGCCCATGCAGCAAATGCCGCGTTTTCAGCCGGTGCAGATGCAGCAAGTACAACAGCAGGTACCTAGACAGCAAATGCAATTACCCATGGCTCCAATGGGACAGCAGCAGGTCATGCTTCCTCAACAGGTCACAGATGAGGTAATGAGTCAAAATAATACAGAACAGCAATTCCCATTACGAGGTGAAAATGGCATGAATGAAGAATGGTCGGATGATAGCTCAGATAGTGAAGAGTGCAGGCTTGCAGCATCCTTAGAGGTGGATCAAAGGGGTCCCTATGTGGAAGGGAAGGTAATGGGTTACAAAGTCTCATTTTTGGTCAACACTGGAGCTACACGCTCTACAGTCAGGAGTGCAGAGGTTCTGAAATTACCACTTTCGGGACGTACTATAAGGGTAGTCGGAGTAGCCAACCAGTACCTGACAAATCCGATTACAGATACAGTGCAAGTTGAGATCGGCAACTTCCAGGGACTGCATAGATTTGTAGTCTGTGATTCAAGTCTGGTATCCCTACTGGGGAGGGACTTACTGTGCAAGACAAAATGTTTGATTACCTGTTCCAATGATGGAATCGAGGTACAGACAAATAGTGACGATGAGGGAGACGAAGGTCAGTTTTCAGAGGAAGAGACAGGGACGGCAAATGAGAATTATCCTTTGATTACCTTGTTTCCGATGCTTACGATGATTGATCTACCTGTCGAGTTACAGGGAACAGTGACAGAGAAAGTGTGGGATCTGACAGGAAAGGAAGTGGGACTAATAAAAGGTGTGGAACCAGTTAAAGTACAAGTAAAGCCAAATGCAGTGTTTCCCCAGTTGCCACAATATCATATGGCACAAGATGTTCTTATTGAAGTGTCACAAATAATTGCCGATTTTCTGAAACAGGGAGTCCTGAAAGAAGTTTTGAGCAGTCCATGTAATTCTCCAATAATGGGTCTGAAAAAGCCATGTGGGAAAGTCCGAATTGTGCAGGATTTGAGAAAAAGAAATGAGATTGTGGTAAAATGTTGCCCCATAGTGCCCAATCCAGCAGTGATCATGTTTCAGGTTCCGTGTGATGCTGAATGGTTCACCGTTATAGATTTGTCACAAGCATTCTTTTCGATACCTCTTCACGAGGACAGTCAATTTGTGTTCAGTTTCAAATTCCTGGACAAGGTGTACAGCTGGTGCAGAATTCCTCAAGGATTTTCTGAATCACCATCTATCTTTAATCAGATATTGAAAAAGGACTTAGAATCCTTAGTACTGCCTTTCAACTCAACTCTAGTGCAGTACATCGATGACTTCCTGATTGCATCCAAAACAAGGGACAGCTGTAAATACGATACAATTGCCTTACTGAATCATTTGCGAAAGAATGGACACAAGGTGTCACCTAAGAAGCTGCAATACTGTCAAAAAGAGGTGAAATACCTAGGGCATCTAATCGAAAGAGGGTCCAGGAGAATATCAAAAGAAAGAATAACAGCCATATTGCAAATGAACCCTCCAACGACAAAAAGGGATGTCAGGATGTTTTTGGGAATGGTGGGCTACTGTCGCCAGTGGATACCCAACTTCTCGATCATCTCAAAACCTTTGATAAAACTGACAGGAAAAGAGATCAAGGATGAGCCATATACCATAGCTTTGTCCAAAGAAGAGCTTGAGTCATTTATGGAATTGAGGGAGTGCATGTGCAGGGCACCAGCATTAGGTATGCCTGATTATACAAAACCTTTTCTACTGTTTTGTCATGAACGTGATGCTTGTTCTTTGTCTGTCTTGACACAGGTCCATGGAGGTGCAAATCGCCCTGTAGCGTATTTTTCAGCTACCTTGGACCCCGTTGCAGCAGCCTTACCGGGTTGTTTGCGCGCAGTTGCAGCAGTTGGTCAAAGCCTTACGCAGTGTGAAGGCATAGTCATGGGATACCCCTTAACAGTAATGGTTCCGCATTCAGTTGAAATTTTGTTGACTCGAACTAAAACTCAGCACATGACAAATGCCCCTCTTACTAAATATGAGACAATTATACTGGGGTCACCAAATGTTTCGCTGAAACGATGTACCATATTGAACCCGGCAACTCTGCTTCCTGCTGAAAGTACTGAAGTTAATAATGAGGAAGAATTTGAAAATGATTGTCTTGAGGTAACGGAATTATGTACCAAACCACGACCAGATATTCAAGACACACAGCTGAAAGAAAATGATTGTATCATGTTTGTTGATGGGTCCTGTTTAAGAGATTCCGTCGGAACACTGAGGGCTGGTTACGCTGTATGTACCATAGCTGGTATCATTGAAGCTTCCTGGCTCGAGAAAGCGTTTTCCGCACAAGTGGCAGAATTAATTGCCCTTACTAAGGCATGCCACGCAGCTGTGAATCTGAGAGTCACTATCTATACTGATAGCAGATATGGATTCGGAATTGTACATGATTTTGGCCAACTGTGGTCGCAGAGAGGTTTCATGACCTCTTCTGGTTCTCCTGTGAAAAATGGTGAACAAATAAAGAATTTGTTACATGCAATTCAGTTACCTCTTGAGATTGCCGTGGTGAAATGCAATGCTCACGTTAAGTCACAAGATTTTGTGTCCATGGGAAACGGTTATGCAGATCAAGTCGCAAGGTTTTGCGCATTGAACTGTATATCGTTCAAGGAACAGTAGGAATTGTTACCGCAAACTGAAAACGACACATGTTTGAACCTTGCATTAAGGGTGGTCGATACCCTAGATGAGTTAAAGACATTACAGGGTCGTGCTAGCAAAGAGGAAAAATGATCCTGGCAAAGAATGCAATGTTTACAGAGGGCTGATGATCTGTGGGTCTTAGAGGAGGGGAAATTAGTCTTGCCAAACAGCCTTCTGTCCCAGTTTGCCAGGCTACACCATGGACAGGCTCTCCTTGGGAGAGATGCAATGATCAGTTCATACAAAATTGATTGGTTTAACCCAAAGTTCAGACATGCCGCAGAGGTTACCTGTCACAGGTGCATCGTCTGTCAACAGATGAATGCTGGAAAAGGACTGTGGTAACTTTGAGCCACATTGGGAGAGCTGGTGGTCCTTTCAGCAAAATGCAAATGGACTTCATTGAGATGCCTGTTTGTGGAGGATTAAAGTACGTGTTGGTGATTGTGTGTGTTTTCAGTCACTGGATTGAAGCCTACCCCACACGTAGAAATGACAGTCTCACAGTCGCAAAGCTGCTTCTTAGGGAACTAATACCAAGGTTTGGGTTCCCGGTCTCTATAGAGTCAGATAGGGGCAGACACTTCGACAATGAGGTGATTAAACTCCTGTGTGCCGCACTAGACATCGAACAAAAGCTACATTGTAGCTACCGCCCTGAAGCATCAGGACTAGTAGAGCAAATGAATGGTACTCTGAAATCAAGAATGGCAAAGATGTGTGCAGCTACCAATATGAAATGGCCAGATGCATTGCCCTTAGTGCTGATGTCAATGAGGAACACCCCTGATAAGAAAACAGGACTGTCCCCCCATGAAATCCTCATGGGCAGAGCTATGAGGTTGCCAGCAGTACCTGCGAATGCTCTAGTGAATATCACAGATGATATGGTGTTGGACTACTGCAAAGGTTTGGCTGATGTGATTCGCTCTTTCTCTCACCAGGTAGAGGCTAACACATTGCCACCGATTGGAGATCCAGGTCATACTCTACAAGCCGTTGACTGGGTGGTTGTCAAGAAGCACGTGAGAAAGTCGTGTTTGTAGCCACGTTGGAAAGGGCCGTATCAAGTAATCTTGACAACAACCACTGCTGTGAAATGTGCAGGCGTTCCAAATTGGATACATGCCAGTCACACAAAAAAGGGAACGTGTCCAACTGATGAGGAACTTGAAGTTTCCGGCACAACAGTTCCAGGAAGAGAAGTCTCAGGGCCAGAAAACAGCCAGGAAGGAACTGAGACTGCAGGAGGGCCCACTGACAACAGCCTCGTCCCTCAAACAGTGAATGAGTTCGAGAGAGGTGACAGAGTGCCTATCTCAGTAGAGATGGCAGGAGAACTAAGTCAAGGAGAGGTTCTCCCAGAAGTAGACGGATACGGATTAGAACTTGAACCCGTTACAGATCAAGAAGAAGAAGAAGAAGAAGGAGAAATAATAGAAAGAGATCAGGGTGTACCAGCATCCCCTGAGCCAGTTGCAGGTCCATCAAGTGAAAACACCATATCACAAGAGGAGGGTGCCATCCATCGTCCTGAAAAGACATATCGGAAGAAGACGCATAAGGGTGATAACTGGCCAGAGAAACCACTTTTAAGGATAAGAAGCATACCAGATAAAACAATAATAGAGGAAACTGATACATCCCGAGTAGAAGATCTAAGTGAAGGAGAACTGCAAGGTGAACGCAGATTGAAGAGAAAGAGAGTCGCAAACAGAAGATATACAGGCCCTGAATGGGCGTATGCTACAACATCTGAATGGCAACAAGAATTCCTAGCATTCTGTTTTGATCGAGAAGTACCAGGTCAATACTACGGTACCTGAACAAATTCAAAGAAAGACTTTGTTAAAAAATCAAAATTGAAAACTAAGAAAGAGACCTATAAATTACCGGATGTGACACTAGAACCAGATTTGACTTTGAAAAACCTGATTACGACAAGCTGCTAACCTGATTTGACAAAGGGGCCCTGGAGCAAGTGAAAACGCTGTAAATACACGCAGAGAGCAAGAGAGAAAAGAGTTCTAAATCATCCTTTAGTTCATTGTTATTCTGCTATCTGATTCTATACAGACATGGCTTATAATAGAGGTATTAACAAGGGAAGTAAGGTGTGTGGTTGGCTAAGTCTTATAATAGGTATTGTGTGTGCAATAATAATTGTGGGAGTGATTGTGGGAATGCCGTGGTTGGAGAAAAAGACTATTAACGCTACTTCAAAACCAGAAACTACAACACTAACACCGTGGGAAAAGTTTGAGCAGGATGCAAGACACTTGCATGAGGGAACTAATTCAAAGGGGGAACTTTCTACTAATGCCTTCTATCGCTTACTGAATGAGTATGTAGAGACCATGGATGCGAAAGACTGTTATGTGTGTACAAAGATTCGTTCGTCAGTGCAAGAAGGGGTCACTTATCATAGCTTACCGTTAACTTATGGGATAAGTTGTAGTCTGCTACTAACAAGATTCTATAATCAAGAGCATGTGCAATACTTTTATTCAAATCTGGATGTTGTGTTTTATTTTGTGCCTGTGATTGAATTCCTGAACAAGCTGGCTAAGGAACATGATATAAAAATAGTTAGAGGATTCTTTGAGCCGACGATTACATTTGGAACTGCTTATGCACATCGCAATAATCTGACTTGCTTATTGTCACCTGTTGAGAAAAGCTTTTTAGATCACACTGATGATAGACGCAAAGCATTAAAAGAAAGATTAGAAAAAGGATTAGAAAAGCGCACATATGCAAATGATTATGCTTATACCGCAATCAAAATGCAAGGCAAACTAGCTATAGATGCATTACATGTAGGTAGGCTTTGTATATATAGGCCAAAATCTGAGCAGGACAATTTGTTTGTGGGAACAAGTGAATGTAGACATGTGTTCTTGTTTCAGAGTAAGTGGACATTTATGTTGAATGGACAGGATCCAGCGATCCCTGGGATCTATTACATCTGTGGACTTAATGCTTATTACCGTCTCCCTAAGGGATGGTATGGGACATGTTATTTGGGAATAGTTTTCCCAAAGATTTACCAGATTGATGACTTATAGCAAATACCTAAAACGTCTGAATTACAACATGCTAGACAAAAACAAGAATCAGTGGCTGCTGTCATTGGTGACATATTTGGAGCTATAATCCCTTCAGTAGGGGTTATCTTGAATTCTATGAAGATTCAAAAGTTGTCTACTATTGTGGATAACATGCTGACAAATTTTACAGGGGCTATACTCCTGATGGATACTGAACTTGCTGCAGAAAGAGCTATGACTCTTCAAAATCGGCTTGCTTTAGACATTCTTTTAGCAAAGAGTGGAGGGGTCTGCAAGATGCTCAACGAGCGTCATTGTTGCTCGTTCATTCCGGACAACAGTAAAAAGATTAGAGGTATGCTTACTAACCTAACTAGAGATAGTGCAGACTTGAAGGATTTGAAGGAACCTGGAGTTTGGGAAAAATTTGGAAAAGGAATTGCCAGAGTAGGGAGCTGGTTTACCAACATTTGGAATGGGGTACTTGCAAAAATACTAGTGGGTCTATTAATCGTTCTGGCCTGTCTTCTAGGATTATGGGGGATATGTAAAATTAATGACAAAGTTAAAAGAAATTGGACAAAAAGAACCAGGAGAAATGAAGAAAGTGAAAGAGAGAAAATGTTCAATGAAATTTGGGAGAGTTCACATAAGGGACAAGATGTTGAAATGCGCATAATGCATAAAGTGAAAAATTAAAAATAAAAGGTTAAAGGGAAAGGTTGTGTGATGACGAGCGTCATCAGAGGAGGGACTGAGAGAGCGAAGCTTACATAACCTATATTAATATGAAATGCTTATATCAGTGGGTAATAATGCTGCATAGAAAACAATAATAATAGCGGTTTTGCTTAAACGTGCACCTGAATTGTGATCACGGTAAATGGCCACCAATGTATACACAAACTAATAATGATGAATAAAATGTTTATGTTATGTTTAATTAAGCTTATATTAACATTTATTGCATTTGTATTGAAAATCTTTATAGGCTTTAAGTTAGCGTGAGCTGCGGGTTTTAGCTACCCAGCTCTCATATTAAATGCATTTTTCTGTTTTTCCAGTGTGCTGACTCGCAAAGGGCCATGTCCCTGCAAATGTTCTTTTTCTTCAACTTGGAAGACGAATGTATCTATGTTGATTCAATTCCCAAGCGCATATTTGGTGCCTTGGTTTAAAAGTTATGTGCATATTGAAACAAATGTAGATTAATGAAATGTACAAGGTCACTTAGACCGATGGACAAGAATCTGCTGACCCAAAAGACGTGCCAAAGAGTGAAGTAACACCGGATGTGCCACCTCCGAAGACGGCAATTATGAAGACCATTCAGAGAACCGCGAACTAATGTGGGGTGACAATTGGGATTACCTAATGCTAAATTTGATAGGTTAAAGATAGTGGGGGTATAGTTAATGTTCAATAGAATTCTGGGGGAATGTACTACGAAAAAGGGATAAAAACCCATGTCACAGAAGGGTCAAGGGATGTAGGTAGGGAATGCTATTGATTTTATCCAGAAACTCTGTCACTCTGTTTGGTGACTTTGAGACTTATTAAAACCATCCTCACCCATAAACTGCCCATTTATACTTTCCTCCTTACGAGGGAAGTGGCCCATATTCCCTTTAGTTTGGACTGATGGCGTTTTGACTGATGTCCTGAAGACGAAGACTGATCCTGAATGCTGACCTAATCCATTGGAGGGTAATTATGACAATACAATTTGTCATTTGTCTGTTTGCTTTTCCTTTCTAGGTACCAACTGCTTAATTTTGACAGAGACCATAGCTAGATGTTTTCCAAATTGGTGTTCTGAATTGTTTTGCATGAAGCCCAACATGCCAATGCTAATTAGTGGTTAGGACAGGTGATCATCAAATTGGTGCAAATAGACAAGCGACTGACATTATGCTATGTTGAACTGACGCGTACTTGACACTTTGCTGTATTCTGATCTATGTTTGCGCCGTGTTATATTCTGATGTTTATGATTCTTGCCTTATTGAAATCTTACCAAAGTTGCCATATCGTAACGATGCTGTTGTGTTTCTTGGCTTTGAGACTGACGCACCTAATATTAGATTGTAACCAATAGGGAATAAACTTCATAAAATTCTTTTAAAGGTGTGGTTATTCATGACTGAAAGGTCATGGTTGCGTCGTCAATTTGATTAATGTCTTTGACCAAAGTGAAATGTATTGTGGTGATAAATATTGATAACATTATTGATATATTGATTGACATATTGATCAGCTATCTCGTCCTACGGTGTTTCTCAACTGGGTCAAAAGATTCATTGGCGTAAAACGAGTCCTAATGTGTAATAAATTAACATAAAAGGACGCGTTAGCAAGGGCATCCAGGTCCTCTCCGACTGTCAGAGAGTGGGACTCCCTTTCCCTCACACGACATTGAGGCCCATGTGGGAATGGTCACCATTTTCTCAGGTCCTTTGTGGCCAAAGCCTTAATGACAGGTCACAGCAGCCTTCTCTTGGCAAGTGCTGATTGAACCAACGTTTGAAGCATGGTTCAACCAGCATCATCAAATACAATGAATGTTCACAAAATGGGAAATGCCTAACTTAGACTTAACTGCGATCCAGATAACCAGTATTAGCTGCTGCTTCGTAAGTAAATTTGGTGGCCAGACTTGAAGAAGGCTTTCTCGATGTGCTGGTCTGGTCATGGGCATTTGCTTTTGCCTGCCCTGTCCCACTGATCCCCAGAGTTCCACCCAAACCCAATAAGAGAGGTGTTAATTGGTTCTCCTAGACCATAGTTGACATTACGTGTTTATTACATACATCTGACATTACTGGTGATTAATAACTTTATAAATCTCAAAAGACACTGCTCACTACTGACAATGCAAAATCACAAATTCTTACAAGTGTCTTCCTGACATTTGAACACTTAATGTTCACAGCAATGGACGTTCTGGAAAACTGCACAGACATTGTGGGCAGCTAAGCCCTATCTATCCACATACACTAAGAAGGAAAATGCTTTAGCATTGTTGTACTGAGCCACATCTACATCCAATTATGTCGAGCCCCCACAATCATCTCCCCTCTGGTTGCATCTCATGCCAGCAGACCTTATTCTTCACTCATTAAAGCCCACCTGACTGTGAGATTGACATTTAGATGCCAACTGAACGCCTTATCTCTCTTTTCCCAGTGATTTATTAAGCAAGTTTTGCAGAGGCTGCTGAGAACATTTCACTTGTTGTCAAAGGCCACTTATCTTTGACAAATGAGCACTGACCCATTAAGTTTTACGCAACACCGCTTGACCTGTACACCAAAGAGACATCAGATATGTTTCATGTAAGACAGGTTTCCTTCTTGCAATTACATTGGCAATGCGTCAGGAAATCTATGCTTTTTCCATCGGTCCACCATTCCTGAGATTTCCTAAGGACTAGGTAGTTCATAAAGTGAACCCTGAGTTCATACTGAAGGCACCCCTGGAATTCCACCGCATCGACCAAGTGGTTCCTTCTGTCTTCTTCCTGGAGCCTTTTTCCCCAGACAGAGAGATTATTACCTTTTTTAGACCTGACGTGGTGCGTCTGTGCCCGAAGTTACTGATAATTGGATCAGATTTGCTCATTTGGCAATACCAATAAAAGCCTGGGAATCTCGAAACAATGTACAGTACCATACATCAGGTTTCCATATCAAAGCTGGCAGGACACTTGCGCAGAATAGATCAGCGCACTGTTTTATAAGTAAGGGAGCCACAGCATCCCACTTTGCAAGAGTACCCTTCACAATCTTTGTAGAGATGCAATATGGTGAAACAGACACAGCTTTGCAAGACTCTATTTCCTTGAGTTCCAATCAAGGTAAGAAGCTCAAGTTGACGTAGCAGTGCTTAGAAACCGGTTTAAGGCAAGCCTCCATTGTGGGACGCTGGGTTTGTAGGGGTCTAGGTTAGGAAGTTAATTAAGTAACAAATAATTAACAATGAATTATTGTTAATTATTCATTATTTCATTGATATAAAATATGCAAGTAATAGAATAGTTTTTTAAAATTATATTTTAGTTGCAAACTGCTAGGTTTGTAGGGGTAGAGGATGGGAGGTCAATTAGTAATTGAATAATACTTATGTATTCATAGAAAATTATTTTTTAATAGTAATTATGTAAATTGAGTAATTGCGCTCGCCACTTGTTAGGACCTAGTTACTACAGAAACAGAACTTTTTTACTTGCCTGTATCTTTGGCGCCTGTTGGTGAATCTTCACAAAATTTCCCCAAAAAATTTGACGCTCACTGAGCTGCTGTCTAGAAAGCTTTGGGATGATCCGTCAAGCGGGGGATGAGAAACAATGGGGGGGGTCTCAAAATGCTTTTTCCCCATTGATTTTTCCATAGGGATTCTGAACAGCAATAGTGCAGAAACCACTGGACAGAATTACACCAAATTTGGCAGAAAGCTAGAGCCATGTCCAGTATCCATTCAGTAGTTTTAGAGAAATTAAAGAAAATCCAACTTTGTATATATAGGGATGTGAAGTCTCCACAAATCCTCCTGATCTCTGAGATCTGATTGGCTGCCAAGACTTCAACAAAGAAGTGTTGGCAGCCATGTTGGGACTCGACCCCTTAGCTCTGGTGGTAGGGTCTTAGAGGGACTCCCCCAAGGCACAAAGGCACTTTAAAAACAAAATGTTGCTGCAAATTCGCGATGGAGTCTTAATACCTAAGCCCCTGGGTGGGCCAAGTCCTGGAGCATCGATATTTGTAATGCGGGGCCCCCTCCCACAACCCTGGGGACCGCCAACCACCTGGGGCTAAAAACATTATATGTGCGGGAGCGACCTGGTCCCCGGCATCCCCAGGGACCACCACCTCCCAGAGGCACAAATGTAAATGGAGTGCAGGGAGGCCACCTGGCCCCCCTGCATCCCTGGGGAATGCCAGCTGCCTGGGGCACAAATGTAAATGTAGTGCCCACAGCCCGGGAACCACCACCTCCCTGGGGCACAAATGTAAATTGAGTACAGGGGTGCACTCAGCACCTCCTGCAGCCCCAGGGACCGCCACCTCCCCAGGGCATTTGCCTAATTGTGTGCAGGGGGCCGCACGCCCCCGCAGCCCTGGGGACCACCACCTCCCCGGGGAATTCAGGAAATTGTGTTTAGGGGGGTGCTTGCCCCCGCAGACATCTCTGATAACATCATTGATAATAGCAATGTTATAATTGCAGTAACATTTTTGATGAAAAAACTGTGCATGGCGGGGGCGCATTATAGTTACCTTAGGGCACGCACTATAGTTAATTGAGATAACTTTAACCATAACAGGTGCATTTCTATGCTTTCATACGATTAAAATGTAAGCGTAACTATAATGTCCCTGTAACCTTTGAGTTTTTAAGTGAATATATATATAAATATACTGTATATATATATATGTCTCCACCAAATGACAAGAAGTCACACACGGAACTCAAAGGAATCCTTTTGTTTCTTCTTTATTCATTGAACAAAGATCGAGTTAACCCAAACACCACCTGTCAGTGCAGTGTGTGACTTCTTGTCATTTGGTGGAGAATTGTTTACAGGGCTGGCCTGTCCCTGACACGAGCACCGACTTAATGGAGCGTGCCCAGAAGGGGCCATTTGGAGAAAAATATACATATATATATATATATTTATAATATTTTATTTACCTCTTGAAAGTCTATTACTTTCTCTACTATTGCGCTGTTTGGAGTGGTAATAGTAAATTTCACCCCACCAAAATCCCATGCTTTCTGCTTTCCCTGTTGTTACTTAGACTGGAATGGGAATGGTACATTTCTCCCCTCCAAAGTCCAGCATTTTCTCTACTATTGCACTGACTAGAGTAGGAATAGTAAATCTAACTCCTCCGAAGTCCAACAGTTTCCCTATTATTGTGGTGACTGAAGTAGGAATAGTAAATCTAATCCCTATGAAGCTAACACTTTCCTTACTGTTGCATAAACTAGAGTGGCAATAGCATATTTAATATTCCTAAATTCTAATAGTTTTCATAATATTGGTAGAATGGATTTTAACGCATTATGGTTCTGATTACGACCTTGGAGGATGTGATACTCTGTCACATACGTGACAGATATCCTCCCGCCGTTTTACAAGTTCCATAGGATATAATAGAATTTATAATATGGTAGTCAGGAAATCCGTCACGTTTGTGATGGAGTATCCCATCTGCCAAGGTCGTAATCAGGCCCTATATGTTTAATCTTTTTGTAATTTATATTATTTGTTGCTATTTTTAATTTATTTTAATATCTATAGTTTTTGTGTAAATGTGTTTTTTTAATTTCCAATGTTTATTATTTTATTTAATGTGTACATTAATTGTTATAATTTTTCTTATTCAATTGTTTATATTTTTATGGTTTTAATGTGTATTTAATATGTTATATATATAGATATTTGTTCGGATCTATATTTATATATATATATATATATATATATATATATATATATATATATATATACACACACATATATAGGTAAAGTATAATATAATTAATAAAACTATCTATTTTACATTATATATTATTTTTAATGTATGACCTCAAATATATGCCAATATATTTTTATACTGATAAATGTCAAATATTTAAGAAGTAATATACTATAGTATAAATATTATGTTAATTGTATTATATATTCATATTAATAAATTTAAAATATAAAAATAAATTAATGTGACAAATTATTTTAATAAGTATGTTATTCTATGTATTTATATAAAAACAAACACATATATATGTGTTTGTGTGAATATACAAGTATATATTTGTAATAAGTATTAAATAGTATTGGAATACATTTATTTTCCATCATATTGCATTTATATATTAAAATATTCAACATTTACTACTTTAAACTCTATATTAAAAAATCGATATTTTTGTCTATTTTAGATTAGTATCAACTATATTTTTTTTCTGATAGTTTTTCACATACCATTATAGGTAAAGGGACATGATATTTTGATAAACAATATTTTTGACACAATCTTTGTATCAAACAATATTGTTCACTTCGATATTGTGCAAGTAATCTGTTTTTGAACCCAGTTTTTCTCAGCATTTCAACACCTGATTTTACTGGCTGCGAAAACCGACCCGTAAAATCGTTTTAGGCTTCTGCTGCTGCAGCGAGTAAGGCCTCATCCCCGGTCCCACCCTATCTCCTTATCAGGCAAAAGGGAAACATGCATTGCCCCCTCATCACGTCACTTCTTCCTCTTACTGTCCCTACCCTCTGTTCCTCCACCCGGAAACCCACAAAGAATCCCCTGCTCCCAATTACCCATGCTCAAAGCAAGTGGTAAATATGAGCATCAGGGAATCGTCCCTTAGTTTTACACCTGGTAAACTAGCTAGCTCCAAACAGTTAATCCACATTCCATCGGGTTTAACTCATAATTTCACAATACTGGCAAGGTGTTATCACAATGTAGTGGTAATTGCAGATTCCAAGTTTCCACCATGCCAGTACCATGCAAATTGTACTCTGGCCGAGCCATTTTCACTTCAATGTTGTATTCCAACACTGTACAGGGATTTCCAGCCTGACGATGAGGAATAATTTCGAAGTGAGCGCATGAAATGTATCAACATTGAGAAACTGTAGTTACCAACAAGTAACCATTTCTTTTCTCTTGGCTATCAGCTTACAAAGAGCAGTTGCACATTTAACTTTTAATGTTCTCTTGACCATTTCGAGACAAGGGTCAGGGGCCATAACAGTTTAACATTACAAAAGAGTCCCAGCTAAAAGAACTACCACAGGATGGACAGGAAAAAGGATTTTCCTGTTAGAAAAACCTGCACCCACCAGGGTTACCCCTTGGTGGCATGCTTCATCATTGGTTTTCTTCCCGCTCCGCTATGGAGCTGGGCGTGCTATGACCTATGGGGTACGTGGGAGCAATGATGTAGTCTTGTCAATGTGAATCACATGAGGGATAGGAGTGGTGGGGTCTTGGGTGAATTAAAAATACCTGTCTCCTAGTACTTCCAATGATTTAATAGATCTCTAGGAGGTGGTATGATTAATTAGGGGTTGCGGAAGTGGGGGATGTAATGTACCTGTCTTCCTAGTCTACCTGTTTCTGAGCCTTACCTCTAGGCTCCTTTTCAGGACCAAGCTGGACTCCCTGGTGCCACTCCTTGTTTGACTACCTCTAATGAAAGCATAAATAATACATGCTCTGTGATATGGTGCAATTAACCTTACTAATGTGGTGTCATAAGATATCTATCGTTTATGGTGTCCGTCATTGATACTCTGTAGTATTTGGATTCTCATATCATAGCTCTTCCGGAAGGGGTGTGTGCTTGTAGTCACACTTTCCTCAAAGCGCCACTCCTGCTCTATACCTAATGCTCACCTCCCTGGGGTCTGAAAAGCCATAATGGTTTAGACATAGGAGTCAGGTGTCATTTATTTGATTTAAAATATGCTCAGATCTTGACAAACCAGGAGATACACAAAGGAAACCTCAAGGCATTTCCTGCATTCAGTGACAAGGTGTTGCCACCAGATCCCACTCCAAACACACACTGTTAACTTGCTGTTACAAAGTGGTAGACAGACCATTATAACCACAAACAATCCTTTTAATTTGATTGATACCCCTATTAAACTGTCATTTTCAGGGTGTTCTAGCTGATACGCATATTTTCCTAAATCATTGGGAGTTGCACACTAAAGAGTAAGTCCACCATTGCTGCAAAAACAATAGCACATACTTCCACAAGTCAAATTCAGTATAGAACCTATGTCTGATCCTTGTTTATAGAATTGATACACAGCATTAATTGTGAGAGTCTGCCTCAAGTCAGCATGAAGCATTTCAAGACACATATAGGGCCTGATTACGTCATTGGTGGTCAAGTGAGCCGACTGCCAATGCTGCGTGGAGCACGCCACTATCATACTGGTGGCATCCCTCCCCCTATTACAATGCTCCTGCGGGACTGACGGGTGGGAACACTGTGATAGAGAGTTCCCTCAGGTCAGTCCAGCGGGAACAGTGCTACCGTATAGGACTCGGCTCCCTCAAGCGAGCTAAGTCCTATACCGCAGCACAGAGGGGGCCAACCAGCACCCTCGGAATGCACATTGTCTGCCAAGCAGACAGCGCACATTTTGACGGTGCTGGACGAGGGGACCCTGCACTGCCCATGCCCTGTGACCCCCCTGTGGCCTCTGGCACTGCCTTTCTGCCAGCCTTTTCATGGCAGGGTCTCTGCTAAGAAAAGGCTGATGGAAAGTGGGGTTGTATTCAGCCAGTCGGCACTGAGGTCAGCTCCGCCATGGCTGCTTACAAGCCTGACTGCCGTCGCCTCATCGAGATCTATGATCGTGGCGGGGACAGCAGTCTTTAGGTGGATCAGTCTGCCAAAGCTGTAATTGGGTAGTCGGACCTCCTGGAGTTGGCGATCTGACCATCAATGCGAGTGTAGCGGTCCTCGGACTGACACACTTGTAATGAGGCCCTTAATCTGGAAGAACAAGGAGATTAACTTGTAGGTATCCAACCTTTTCTATAATTAGAGCTATGTATCTTTAATAAAAACTCATCCTGAGCTTCTGTAATTATTATTAGTGTTGTAATAGTGACCACGTCAGACAAGATTACATTAGTGGCCACTCCCATGCAAAATTACCAGCAGTGATCACGTTATTGCATCAGACAGTGTTGCCCACAGTAATGTGAAAAAGGCTTTTTCTCAATTTGGAATGCCTCTACATAGTTAATAAATGACAGCCATAGCTGCAATGCCCTTGGCACAAAAGTATTAATATTAGTAATAAGCCTCACTAATGTCTCATGATTTATGACTCAAATATCAGCTTTAAATATATTTTGGAAATCAACCAATTTTTCTCCAAGCATCAGCTTACTAGTTCTGAAAATACACTTATTTTCATCTTGAATACATGCGTTCCAATTCTGGGATACATATATTAATTCAACCTGGCAAAAGTGTCTAATTTAGAAGGCTGAGCTGTACAGAGGAGAGCTCCTTGCAGGTAGCTGAAGAGCTACTAGTAGTCACAAGCTACATGTTAGCAAAGCCTTAGCTCCACACAAGCAACATGCTTGCCTGATTGACTTGATGGCAGGGATCAACATTCCTAGCTGCTAGATCTCTGCAGCTAGTATGACCCCTTGCAAGTGTTTATGCTGATTCCGAGTATATATTTATTTGATCTTCCACGATTCTGCCTAGTTCCATCCATTTGCGGTGCTTAAGGTCCGTGTCTATTGAGCTCTCTCCAACTATTCGACACTGAATAAGGTCACCACAGTCCCTGGAGGGAAGTGCTTGTAAATCAGATGATGCTTCCAATCATTAAGTGGTCTTAGTATCCTTGAACTTCAATAGTCATACTGAGCACCTTGCAGTGAAACAGCCCATTTCTTGGGCTCCCTCGTTTAAGGTGTCCAACCTTCTATTGACCTTTGCAGTCAAAGCTACCTCTTCTGTAACTCTTTAAGAGTTTCCTTGAATCAGTTTCTTCTTAAAGACAACATTAAGGGGTGTATTTACAAATCCCTTGCGCTGTCGTAGCATCACTTTTTAGTGATGCAGCGGCACAAGCAGTCTCCTACACTGTGCCACACCATTGTGCCAGTTTGAAAAGCCCTGCCCCATATTATACCTGCACCAGGATGGGCGTCTCCCCATTAAAAGCTACGCAGAACTGCGACTTCACATTGTCGCTTTTTTAATGGCTGTGAGAGAGTGTAGCTGATATAATCTATATTAACATGAAACATTTATATATTAATGCATAACGATGCTACATAGAAAACAATAATAATAGCGGTTTTGCTTAAACGTGCACTTGAATTGTGATTACGGTGTGTGGCCACCAATGTATACGCAAACTAATAATGATGAGAAAATTGTTCATGTTATGATTAATCAAGTTTATATTAACATTTGTGATATTGCATTTACATTGAAAATCTTATAGGCCTTAAGTTAGCGTGAGCTGTAGCTTTTTAGCTGCCCAGCTCTCATATTAAATGCATTTTTCTGTTTTTCCAGTGTGCTGACTCGCAAAGGGCCATGACCCTGCAAATGTTCCTTTTCTTCAACTTGGAAGATGAAAGTATCTATGTGATTCCGTTCCCAAGCGCATATTTGGTGCCTTGGTTTAAGATTAGTATACAAATTGAAACAAATGTAGATTAATGTAATGTACAAGGACATTTAGACCAATGGACAATGGATCTGCTGACCCGAGAAGACGTGCCAAGGTATGAAGTAACACCGGACGTGCCACCTCCGAAGACGTCAATTGTGAAGACCAATCAAAGTGGTATGAATAATTGTGGGGTGACAATTGGGATTACCTAATGTTTAATTTGATAGGTTAAAGATAGTGGGGTATAGTAAATGTCCAATAGAATTTTGGGGGAATGTACTACGAAAAAGGGATAAAAACCCATGTCACAGAAGGGTCATTAGAACTAGGTAGGGAATGCTATTGATTTTATCCAGAAACTCTGTCACTCTGTTTGGTGACTTTGAGACTTATTAAAAACATCCTCATCCATAGACTGCCCATTTTACACTTCTCCTCCTTATGAGGGAAGTGTCCCCTGTGCCTTTAGTTGAGTTTAAATTGATGGTGTTTTGCCTGATGTCCTGAAGACGAAGACTGATCCTGTGTGCTGACCTAATCCTTGGAGGGTAATAATGACAATGCAATTGTAATGTGTCTGTTTGCTTTTCCTTTCTAGGTACCAACTGCTCGTTTTGATAGAGACCATAGTCAGATGTTTTCCAAATTGGTGTTCTAAATTGTTTTGCATGAATCCCAACATGCTAATGCTAATCAGTGGCTAGGACAGGAGTTCACTTAAGACTGACGCAAATAGACAAACGACTGACATTACACTATGCTGAACTAAGGCGTATATGACATCTGCTGTATTCTGATCTATGTTTACGCCGTGCTATGTTCTGATGTTTGTGATACTTGCATTAATGAAATCTTATCACAGCTGTCAAATTGTGACTATGTTATTATGCTTCTTGGTATTGGGATTAACCCTTTTGCTCGTAGATTGTAACCAATAGGGAATAAAGTACATAAAATTCTACTAAAAGGTGTGGTTATTCATGACTGACAGGTCATGGTTGCATCGTCTATCTGATTAATGTCTTTAACCAAAGTAAAGTGCATTGTTGTGATAAATATTGATGAAATCATTGATATATTGCTTGATATATTGATTAGCTATCTCTTCCTACGATGTCTCTCCACTGGGTCACAAGATTCATTGGCCTAAAACGAGTCCTAATGTGTAACAAATTAACATAAAGGGACGTGTTAACAGTTCTGGTAGCAGAGTGACGGTTTTGGCCCTTGGGGGCCCTAGGACGGAGAATCATTGTTTAATTTTTTTTTTTGTGATAATGCAAATTGGAGGTATGATGGGTTTCTAAGTTCACCATGACTTTCCCGGGATCTCGGAGCCTGCCTAAGTGAGTTGGGAATGTTCTCGGCGTCATAATGTGTGTGTTATAGGGTTATTGCGCTTGCTCAGCTTATGCCTTTTGCAGGTGATTGTGAAATCTGTGTGTATTTAGGTAAGGTAAATGTTGTTTTAGTGGGAGTGGGCGTACTCCGCAGTATGAGAGTAGGGAAGTCGGCGTACTTCATATGAGTGTGGTGCTTGGTGCTCAATATTATCCACGTAGTTGGTTGTTTATGTACGGACCTGTCGTGGTCTAAGACTCCGGAGTATGTTGACAAGTGTAGGAGACACTTGGGTTTATGTTGTAATCTGTGCGGTTTAAATAGGTCAATCGGGCGTGGTTGACAAGTCAAGTTTGAGTCGAAATGTATGTGTGAGATCTTCGATGGAGATTTGGCAAATTCTAAAGTGCACTAGGATGAGCCATTGACAAGTCGAGAGTAGAATTTGCGGGTCGAATTCTGCTTGCGTATGCGGGAGCCCATAAGGAGAAAGTAGCGGCCGAGGCTTCAAGTGAAATCTCTGTAAAGTTCTGAAGCGAATGTGTTACCCTTCCTGTAGTAAACCAACAGATTTGTGATTGTCATTTAAGGTGCTTGCAATAACTTGCATTAGTTTGTGTGGGTCAGTGAGGAGCGGACGAGCCGCAAGACTTTGTCAGCTGCAGTATGTGAGTGTGACGTCAGTGGTGCCACGGTGAGATAGGTCAGTTGTCGAGAGGGGTCGCGCACGGATTGGCTGCCGTCCGTGAGAGGCAATAGGTTGAGAAAAGTGGGTGAAGAGTGTCCTGGGAACTAAGTCACTTTCTGATTAAAATACAATTAAGAGAAAAATCGCAAAATGAATTTTGTCAAAGCATTCAAGAGCGCTCTGAAAGGAGACGCATATATTATAGCAACTGATGAGGAGCCTACACTACCCGAGGGTACTCCAGCTTACATGGTTATGGAAGAGAAGGGTGTCGCGCCTTGTTTATGGATGAAACAATGGCGCAAATTAACAGAGAAGGAGGGATGTTTAGCGTTCCCAGAGCATGGGACATTCAATCCGAAGGTGCTGGAGAACTTAAGGTGGATGTTAAGTACACAAAAACCACCTCCGAGGCCAGCTCAATATGAGGCTTTAGCGATTTGGGACTTGATGGCTCTTAAACATAGACAAGAAAGGTTTCAGAGAAGACTGAAAAGGGCAGAAAAATCTTATGCAGAGGCTAGATTGGATAACAAGAATAAAATGTGGAGACGGGGAATTGTTGACGGATTAAAATTGTTCCCAGCGATAGCACAGGGAGAAAAGACTCAGGGAAAGAAGGCCTCCTGTAAAACAGATAAAGACTCGAACAAATCTAAAGAGAATAAAAGACCTTGGGAAGAGGAAGATGATTCAGATGATGAAGAATTCATGGACAGATTATTACATGATCGCCCGCCACCCTATGCGGTGAGTGATAGCGCTCCAAGCACTAGCCTGGATCCTGGGAACCAGACCCAGGAGAAGGGAGTTGCTGATACGGTACAGACTAGTGATACGGCTTTGATACAGAATGGTGTCAGTGTACCCACTGCACCAGACATGCCGATACAGTTGCAACCTCCACCGCAGATACAGAGAATCTACCCAGACATTCCAGTACTTGAGACTACTACAAATCTGATAGTGCCGCCAGACCCGATATATACGAAATCAAAGTTAGTGCAAATTGAGTCAACTCCGAAATTGCTGTCCCAGCCGCAACCACAACTGATACCAGGGTACAACCCAGTAGCTGGTCCTCCATTAGTGCCTGTCCCGGGTACTTTGGAACAGACCTATGGAGTTACTGCTCCACGGAGTCTGGGACCAGGTCAGACACCTGCCGCCATATCGTTGCCAATTACTGTCGGTCCACCAGTGCCATTGTATGCTCAAAGCAAAACTGACGTATGTGATCAGGGAGTGATGGCTCAAGATTTGATAAGAGGAGGGTCTATGGGAACTCCCCAGATAATGGCCCCGGGAGAACAAGCAGTTGAAAAGCCAAGGTCTTTAATAGACCTTAGCCCAGTGGGAGCACCCATAGAAGCAATGCGTCAAGCAGGGTTAGGGGTTTTGACTCCACAAACGATGAGCACGAACGCCTCACAGTTGCCAATGATACTTGCAGGGAACATTTCACTGCAGGGTTTTACAGTGCAACAGCTAAACGAATGGTTGGAAAAGACTTATACTTCGCAAAAGACTACAGTGACTGCAGTAGAACCGGAAAAGGAAAGGCAAGATGATTACCTAAATCTTATAAGACTGGGGGCAGAAGCTGCTGAATTAGTGGAAGGTACGATGGGAGTAAATATATTGGAGTCATACACGGAAGCAGAATTGAGATTCCTGTGCCCCAAGATTACCAAAGAAGTAGGCAAGGTGCATCAGAGATTAGTGAACCTGGCAGATAAATACAATATTGATATTGAAAACACTAAACATTTGAAAAGAAGCTACAGATTAGATTTTGACTCCAAAGATTTCGAGCACATGAGGTCTGCGGGAATGAAGGCACATTTAAAAGAATTGTTACAAAGTGCGCAAATTTGGGGTGCACTGGAAAAATGGGAAGGCAGATGGGCTAAGAAAAGAGATAAGGAAAAAGGTGACAGTCCAGGGTCAAATCAAGCCAAAACTTCACCTGATGCAGAATCGGTAAAAATATTACCCATGAGAGAAACAGCTGGTGGTGTCTTAGTTCATGTACCGTGGTCCAGAGGAGACATCCTATCCTTTACCAATGATTATCCCAGACTGAGGGAGAAACTGATCGAGTGGTATCAGCAGACAGACAGGTTTGTGAAACTTGCGAAGAGTCTCTGGGAAGACTTGAATACCTTGTTTGAGATTATTGTTCCGCCTGATTTGTGGCTCGAGTGCAAGAGAGGGGTAGATTGGCCGACAAAGGAGCCGGCAAGGGATAAGGTGACCGGAGCACCCTCTGAAGAGGTGATGAAGTACTATCATAAGGTGATTGAGTTTTTGAAACAAAAGGTGTCGCCGAAGGTGACTGATTGGCAGAAGATTGACCGGACCTCACAAGAGGTTAAGGAATCAATACATGCTTACTATGAGAGATTGTTAAAGGCATTCAAACACTACAGTGGTACTGAGACTATCGAACCGAAGGACATGAACCATTTTGTGTTTAGATTTGTTGAAGGGCTGAGACCAGAAGTTAGCCAGATGATTAAGAATCATTTGATTTATTGGCAAGCGAAGCCGATTGATGAAGTATTGCAGTATGCGAAATACTGTAGTGATGAGATCGAGCTGAAGCAGAAAAAGCTGAAAGAGAATGTGATGGTGATGCAGATAAGGGTTGCACAGGCAGGAATACAGGGAAATGGAGTTCAACAGATGATACAGCAACAACCGCAAATGAATGGTGTGTTTCAGGCGCAGCCGAGAGGTCGAGGGTTTTTGAATCGCGGTCCAGATCTGAATACCATAGTGGTCCAAAATGACGTACAAGGGGTGAAAAAGATGTCACCATGTCAAGTGTGCTGGGGCGTGGGGCACTGGAAACGGGAGTGCCCGAATGTGGTACAGGATGGTGTTGTTCAGCAAAGCACTAATGTCGGTACATTGCAAAATGTAAGAGGCCCAAAATTGAGACATCAAAACCCGAATTTTCAAAATAACCTGGTACAGATGCAAGGGGTACAGCCCATGCAGCAGATGCAAATGCCGCGTTTCCAGCCAGCGCAAATGCAACCAGTACAACAGCAGGTTTCCATGGTACCTAGACAGGAAATGCAATTACTAATGGCTCCGATGGGACAGCAACAGGTGATGCTTCCTCAACAGGTCACAGGCCAGGTAATGAGTCAAAATAATACAGTACAGCAATTCCCATTACGAGGTGAGAATGGCATGAATGGAGAGTGGTCAGATGATAGCTCAGATAGCGAAGAGTGCAGACTTGCAGCATCTTTAGAGGTGGATCAGAGGGGTCCCTATGTGGAAGGAAAGGTGATGGGCTACAAAGTCTCGTTCCTTGTTGATACCGGAGCTACGTGCTCTGCAGTCAGAAGTGCGGAGGTTCCAAAATTACCACTTTCGGTGCGTACCATACGGGTAGTCGGAGTAGCAAACCAATATCTGACAAACCCGATTACAGATCCAGTACAGGTTGAGATCGGCAACTTCCAGGGGCTACATAGGTTTGTAGTATGCGATTCAAGGCCAGTATCCCTACTGGGAAGGGACTTACTGTGCAAGACAAAATGTTTGATTACCTGTTCCAATGATGGAATCGAAGTACAGACAAATAGTGACGATGAAGGAGATGAAGGTCAGTTTTCAGAGGAAGAGACAGGAACAACAAATGAGGATTATCCTTTAATTAACTTGTTCCCGATGCTTACCATGATTAATCTACCTGTCGAGTTACAGGGGATCGTGACAGAGAAAGTGTGGGATCTGACAGGAAAAGAAGTGGGGCTAATAAAAGGCGTGGAACCAGTTAAAGTACAGGTAAAGCCGAATGCGGTGTTTCCTCAGGTGCCACAATATCATATGGCACAAGATGTTCTTATCGAAGTGTCTCAGATAATTGCAGACTTTCTGAGACAGGGAGTCCTGAAAGAGGTCTTGAGCAGTCCATGTAACTCTCCCATAATGGGTTTGAAAAAGCCTTGTGGGAAAGTCCGAATTGTGCAGGATTTGAGAAAAATAAACGAGATTGTGGTAAAATGTTGCCCCATAGTGCCCAA
Source organism: Pleurodeles waltl (assembly GCF_031143425.1). Lineage (NCBI taxonomy): Eukaryota > Metazoa > Chordata > Amphibia > Caudata > Salamandridae > Pleurodeles > Pleurodeles waltl. Next base: position 538,972,291 of record NC_090450.1, read on the forward strand.
TCCAGCAGTAATCATGTTTCAGGTTCCATGTGATGCTGAGTGGTTCACCGTTATAGACCTGTCACAAGCTTTCTTTTCGGTACCTCTTCATGAGGACAGCCAATTTTTGTTCAGCTTCAAATTCCTGGATAAGGTGTACAGTTGGTGCAGAATTCCTCAAGGGTTTTCTGAATCACCTTCCATTTTTAATCAGATATTGAAAAAGGATTTAGAATCCTTAGTACTGCCTTTCAATTCGACTCTAGAGCAGTACATCGATGATTTGGTGATCGCGTCCAAAACAAGGGACAGCTGTAAATACGATACAATTGCCTTACTGAATCATTTGCGAAAGAATGGACACAAGGTGTCACCTAAGAAGCTGCAATACTGTCAAAAAGAGGTGAAATACCTAGGGCATCTAATCGAAAGAGGGTCCAGGAGAATATCAAAAGAAAGAATAACAGCCATATTGCAAATGAACCCTCCAACGACAAAAAGGGATGTCAGGATGTTTTTGGGAATGGTGGGCTACTGTCGCCAGTGGACACCCAACTTCTCGATCATCTCAAAACCTTTGATAAAACTGACAGGAAAAGAGATCAAGGATGAGCCATATACCATAGCTTTGTCCAAAGAAGAGCTTGAGTCATTTATGGAATTGAGGGAGTGCGTGTGCAGGGCACCAGCATTAGGTATGCCTGATTATACAAAGCCTTTTCTACTGTTTTGTCATGAACGTGATGCTTGTTCTTTGTCTGTCTTGACACAGGTCCATGGAGGTGCAAATCGCCCTGTAGCATATTTTTCAGCTACCTTGGACCCCGTTGCAGCAGCCTTACCGGGTTGTTTGCGCGCAGTTGCAGCAGTTGGTCAGAGCCTTACGCAATGTGAAGGCATAGTCATGGGATATCCCCTAACAGTAATGGTTCCGCATTCAGTTGAAATTTTGTTGACTCGAACCAAAACTCAGCACATGACGAATGCTCGTCTTACTAAATATGAGACTATCATACTGGGGTCACCGAATGTTTCACTAAAACGATGTACTGTATTGAACCCGGCAACTTTACTTCCTGCTGAAAATACTGAAATTAACAATGAGGAAGAATTCGAACATGACTGTCTTGAGGTAACGGAATTGTGTACCAAACCACGACCAGATATTCAGGACACACAGCTGAAAGAAAATGACTGTATCATGTTCATTGATGGGTCCTGTTTAAGAGATTCTGTTGGAACATTGAGAGCTGGTTATGCTGTATGTACCATAGCCGGTATCATTGAAGCCTCCTGGCTTGAGAGAGTGTTTTTCGCACAGGTGGCAGAATTAATTGCCCTTACTAAGGCATGCCATGCAGCTGTGAATCTGAGAGTCACTATTTATCCTGACAGCAGATATGGATTTAGAATTGTACATGATTTCGGCCAACTATGGTCAGAAAGAGGTTTCATGACCACTTCTGGTCCTCCTGTGAAAAATGGTGAACAAATAAAGGATTTGTTACATGCAATTCAGTTACCTCTTGAAATTGCCGTGGTGAAATGCAATGCTCATGTTAAGTCACAAGACTTTGTGTCCATGGGAAACGGTTATGCAGATCAAGTCGCAAGGTTTTGTGCACTGAACTGTATATCGTTCAAGGAACAGTGGGAATTGTTACAGCAAAATGGAAATGACACGTTTGAACCTTGCATTAAGGATGGTTGATACCCTAGATGAGTTAAAAACATTACAAAGTCGTGCTAGCAAGGAAGAAAAACGTTCCTGGCAAAGAATGCAATGTGTACAGAGGGCCGATGATTTGTGGGTCTCAGAAGAAGGGAAATTAGTCTTGCCAAACAGCCTTCTGTCCCAGTTTGCCAGGCTATACCACGGACAGGCTCACCTTGGGAGAGATGCGATGATCAGGTCATTTAAAATCGATTGGTTCAACCCAAAATTCAGACATGCTGCCGAGGTTATCTGTCACAGGTACATCATCTGTCAACAGATGAATGCTGGAAAAGGAACTGTGGTAACTTTGAGCCACATTGGGTGAGCTGGTGGTCCGTTCAGTAAAATGCAAATGGATTTCATTGAATTGCCTGTTTGTGGAGGATTGACGTATGTGTTGGTGATTGTGTGTGTTTTCAGTCACTGGATTGAAGCCTACCCCACACGTAGAAATGACAGTCTCACAGTTGCGAAGCTGCTACTTAGGGAACTAATACCAAGGTTCGGGTTTCCGGTCGCTATAGAGTCAGATAGGGGCAGACACTTCGACAATGAAGTGATTAAGCTCTTGTGTGCCGCACTAGACATCGAACAAAAGCTACATTGTAGCTACCGCCCTGAAGCATCAGGACTAGTAGAGCAAATGAATGGTACTCTGAAATCGAGAATGGCAAAAATGTGCGCAGCTACCAATATGAAATGGCCAGATGCATTGCCCTTAGTGCTGATGTCAATGAGGAACACCCCTGACAAGAAAACAGGACTGAGATCCTCATGGGAAGAGCTATGAGGTTGCCAGCAGTACCTGCAAATGCTCTAGTGAATATCACAGATGATATGGTGTTGGACTACTGCAAAGGTTTGGCTGATGTGATTTGCTCTTTCTCTCACCAGGTAGAAGCTAACACATTGCCACCGATTGGAGATCCAGGCCACACCCTACAAGCCGATGATTGGGTGGTTGTCAAGAAGCATGTGAGAAAGTCGTGTTTGGAGCCACGCTGGAAGGGGCCACATCAAGTAATCTTGACAACTACCACTGCCGTGAAGTGTGCAGGAGTTCCAAATTGGATACATGCCAGTCACACAAAGAAAGTGACATGTCCTGCTGATGAGGAACTTGAAGTTTCCGGCACAATAGTCTCAGAAAGAGAAGTCTCAGGGCCAGAAAACAGCCAAGGAGGAACTGAGACTGCAGGAGAGCCCACTGAGAACAGCCTCGTCCCTCAAACAGTGCATGAGTTCGAGAGAGGTGACAGAGTGCCTATCTCAGTAGAGGCAGCAGGAGAACTAATTCAAGGAGAGGTTCTCCCAGAAGTAGATGGATACGGGTTAGAACTTGAACCCGTTACAGATCAAGAAGAAGAAGGAGAAATAATAGAAAGAGATCAGAGTGTGCCAGCATCCCCTGAGCCAGCTGCAGGTCCATCAAGTGAAAACACCATATCACAAGAGGAGGGTGCTGTCCAACGTCCTGAAAAGATACATCAAAAGAAGACGCATAAGGGTGATAACTGGCCAGAGAAACCACTCTTAAGAATAAGAAACATACCAGATGAAACAATAATAGAGGAGACCGATACATCCCGAGTGGAAGACCTAAGTGAAGGAGAACAGCAAGGTGAACGAAGGCTGAAAAGAAAAAGAGTTGCAAACAGAAGATATACAGGTCCTGAATGGGCGTATGCTACAACATCTGAATGGCAACAAGAATTCCTAGCATTCTGTTTTGATCGAGAAGTACCAGGCCAATACTACGGTACCTGAACTAATTCAAAGGAAAGACCTGGTTAAAATCAAAAATTGAAAACTGAGAAAAGAGACTTATAAATTACCAAATGTGACATTAAGAACCGGATTCAACTTTGAGAAACCAGATTATGACAAGCTGCTAACCTGATTTGACAAAGGGGTCCCGGAGCGAGTGAAAACGCTGTAAATACACGCAGAGAGCAAAAGTGAAAAGTTCTGAAATCATCCTCGAGTTTATTGTTATTCTGCTATCTGATTCTATACAGACATGGCTTATAATAGAGGTAGTAACAAGGGGAGTAAGGTGTGCGGTTGGTTAAGCCTTATAATAGGTATTGTATGTGCAATAATAATTGTAGGAGTGATTGTGGGAATGCCGTGGTTGGATAAAAAGACTACTAATGCTACTTCAAAACCTGAAACTACAACACTAACACCGTAGGAAAGATTTGAGCAGGATGCAAGACACTTGCATGAGGGAACTAATTCAAAGGGGGAACTTTCTACTAATGTCTTCTATTGCTTGCTTTATGAGTATGTGGAGACCATGGATGCGAAAGACTGTTATGTGTGCACCAAGATTCCTTCATCTGTACAAGAAGGGGTTACCTACCATAGACTTCCTTTAACCTACGGGATTAGCTGTAGTTTACTACTAACCAGATTCTATAATCAAGAGCATGTACAATACTTTTACTCAAATTTGGATGTTGTGTTTTCTTTTGCGCCTGTGATTGAATTCCTGAACAAATTAGCTAAGGAACACGATATAAAAATAGTTAGAGGATTCTTTGAGCCGACGCTTACATTTGGAACTGCTTATGCACATAGCAATAAATTGACTTGCTTACTATCACCTGTAGAGAAAAGTTTTTTAGATCACACTGATGTTAGACGCAAGGCATTGAAGGAGAGATTAGAAAAAGGATTAGAGAAACGCACATATGCAAATGATTATGCTTACACCGCAATCAAAACGCAAGGCAAACTAGCTATAGATGCCTTACATGTAGGTAGGCTTTGTATATATAGGCCAAAATCTGAGCAGGACAATTTGTTTGTGGGAACGAGTGAATGCAGACATGTGTTTTTGTTTCAGAGTAAGTGGACATTTATGCTGAATGGACAAGATCCAGTGATCCCTGGGATCTATTACATTTGTGGACTTAGGGGGTCATTCCGACCGCCGGGGCCGGGGTTGGCGGGAGCACCGCCAACAGGCTGGCGGTGCCCTGCAGGGCATTCTGACCGTGGCGGTTTGGCCGCGGTCAGAACAGGAAAACCGGCGGTCTCCCGCCGGTTTTCCGCTGCCCTGGGAATCCCCCATGGCGGCGCAGCTTGCTGCGCCGCCATGGGGGATTCCGACCCCCTCACCGCCATCCTGTTCCTGGCGGTTCCGCCCGCCAGGAACAGGATGGCGGTGAGGGGTGTCGTGGGGCCCTTGGGGGCCCCTGCAGTGCCCATGCCAATGGCATGGGCACTGCAGGGGCCCCCGTAAGAGGGCCCCACTTTGTATTTCAGTGTCTGCTTTGCAGACACTGAAATACGCGACGGGTGCCACTGCACCCGTCGCACATCCTCCACTCCGCCGGCTCCATTCGGAGCCGGCATCCTCATGGAGGGGTGTTTCCCACTGGGCTGGCGGGCGGCCTTTTGGCGGTCGCCCGCCAGCCCAGTGGGAAACCCAGAATACCTGCGGCGGTCTTTTGACCGCGCAGCGGTATTCTGGCGGTTCCCTCCAGGCGAGCGGCTCCCGCCGCCCGCCGGGGTCAGAATGACCCCCTAAATGCTTATTACCGTCTCCCTAAGGGATGGTATGGGACATGTTATTTGGGAATAGTTTTCCCAAAGATTTACCAGATTGATGACTTAAAACAGGTACCTAAAACGTCTGAATTACAACATCCTAGGCAAAAACGAGAATCAGTGGCTGCTGTCATTGGTGACATATTTGGAGCTATAATCCCTTCAGTAGGGGTTATCTTGAATTCTATGAAGATTCAAAAGTTGTCTACTATTGTGGATAACATGCTGACGAATTTTACAGGGGCTATACTCCTGATGGATACTGAACTTGCTGCAGAAAGAGCTATGTCTCTTCAAAATCGCCTTGCTTTAGATATTCTTTTAGCAAAGAGTGGAGGGGTCTGCAAGATGCTCAACGAGCGTCATTGTTGCTCGTTCATTCCGGACAATAGCAAAAAGATTAGAGGTATGCTTACTAACCTAACTAGAGATAGTGCAGATTTGAATGAATTGAAGGAACCTGGAGTTTGGGAGAAATTTGGAAAAGGAATTGCCAGAGTAGGGAGCTGGTTTACCAACATTTGGAATGGGGTACTTGCTAAAATATTAATGGGTCTGTTAATTATTCTGGCCTGTCTATTAGGATTATGGGGGACATGCAAAATCAAAAAGACAAAATTAAGAGAAATTGGACCAAAAGAACAAGAAGAAATGAAGAAAGTGAAAGAGAGAAAATGTTCAATGAAATCTGGGAGAGTTCACATAAGGGACAAGGTGTTGAAATGCGCATTATGCGTAAAGTGAAAAACTAAAATGAAAGGTCACGGGAAAGGTTTGTGTGATGACGAGCGTCATCAGAGGAGGGACTGAGAGAGCGTAGTTTATATAATCTATATTAACATGAAACATTTATTTATTAATGCATAACGATGCTACATAGAAAGCAATAATAATAGCGGTTTTGCTTAAACGTGCACTTGAATTGTGATTACGGTGTGTGGCCACCAATGTATACGCAAACTAATAATGATGAGAAAATTGTTCATGTTATGATTAATCAAGTTTATATTAACATTTGTGATATTGCATTTACATTGAAAATCTTATAGGCCTTAAGTTAGTGTGAGCTGTGGGTTTTTAGCTGCCCAGCTCTCATATTTAATGCATTTTTCTGTTTTTCCAGTGTGCTGACTCGCAAAGGGCCATGACCCTGCAAATGTTCCTTTTCTTCAACTTGGAAGATGAAAGTATCTATGTGATTCTGTTCCCAAGCGCATATTTGGTGCCTTGGTTTAAGATTAGTATACAAATTGAAACAAATGTAGATTAATGTAATGTACAAGGACATTTAGACCAATGGACAATGGATCTGCTGACCCGAGAAGACGTGCCAAGGTATGAAGTAACACCGGACGTGCCACCTCCGAAGACGTCAATTGTGAAGACCAATCAAAGTGGTATGAATAATTGTGGGGTGACAATTGGGATTACCTAATGTTTAATTTGATAGGTTAAAGATAGTGGGGTATAGTAAATGTCCAATAGAATTTTGGGGGAATGTACTACGAAAAAGGGATAAAAACCCATGTCACAGAAGGGTCATTAGAACTAGGTAGGAAATGCTATTGATTTTATCCAGAAACTCTGTCACTCTGTTTGGTGACTTTGAGACTTATTAAAAACATCCTCATCCATAGACTGCCCATTTTACACTTCTCCTCCTTATGAGGGAAGTGTCCCCTGTGCCTTTAGTTGAGTTTAAACTGTTGTCGTTTTGACTGATGTCCTGAAGACGAAGACTGATCCTGTGTGCTGACCTAATCCTTGGAGGGTAATTATGACAATGCAATTGTAATTTGTCTGTTTGCTTTTCCTTTCTAGGTACCAACTGCTCGTTTTGATAGAGACCATAGTCAGATGTTTTCCAAATTGGTGTTCTAAATTGTTTTGCATGAAGCCCAACATGCTAATGCTAATCAGTGGCTAGGACAAAAGTTCACTTAAGACTGACGCAAATAGACAAACGACTGACATTACACTATGCTGAACTAATTAGCTAGGACAGGAGTTCACTTAAGACTGACGCAAAGAGACAAACGACTGACATTACACTATGCTGAACTAACGCGTATATGACATCTGCTGTATTCTGATCTATGTTTACGCCGTGCTATGTTCTGATGTTTGTGATTCTTGCATTAATGAAATCTTATCACAGCTGTCATATTGTGACTATGTTATTATGCTTCTTGATATTGGGATTAACCCTTTTGCTCGTAGGTTGTAACCAATAGGGAATAAAGTACATAAAATTCTACTAAAAGGTGTGGTTATTCATGACTGAAAGGTCATGGTTGCGTCGTCTATCTGATTAATGTCTTTAACCGAAGTAAAGTGCATTGTTGTGATAAATATTGATGACATCATTGATATATTGCTTGATATATTGATTAGCTATCTCGTCCTACGGTGTCTCTCCACTGGGTCACAAGATTCATTGGCCTAAAACGAGTCCTAATGTGTAACAAATTAACATAAAGGGACACGTTAACAGCTGCACAGTGCAGGCATCAAAGTGACGCTTGGCTTTTTAACATGGGCTCGTCCTCGCATTGCTGGAGTAGCATCAGATTACCAATGCTACTCCTGCACTGCGCCACTTTTAAGACAACAGATGCGCCAGATTTTCTGGCGCATATGTGGAATTGTACGCCATGGAGCGCTGCATCATAAATACAGTGCTACCATGGCGTTGTTAAGGGGTCTAGGGCTGGCGCAAGAAAAATTGCACATTGATGCCAATGCACCAGTTTCTTATAAATGAGACCCTAAGTGTACTAACACGTGCTCAACATTTAGCGACTCCAACCAAAAGAGGAATTCCTTTAGTTTCATCCCTTTTGACCTGAGGGTAGGAATGCATGCATTGTTCTGCATCCTTGACTTTTGCTCATGACTTCTACATCTGCGGACATTAGGACCAATGCTTTTGTTTCAAGTGAAGTCCATGGAGACTCAAGTAATAGAGCAACATAACAGGAAACCTAAAAGTAATCGTCTTGGAGCAGCAGTGCAGCACACGATAGGCATACATCGATGCACAGGAGAGAAGATGTCCAGCACTAGAGCAGTTTGTTGAACTACCTCTGTGTAAATCGGAGTGCTAAAATGTCATGGGAGCGACATGGGATTCAAGAACAAAAGTTAATACACTTAAAACGTATTTGGTTATAAATGTATACATCTGAGATAACAAATTGCACAAGCTTTATCAGAGAAAGGTCTGTTACCCTCTGTCAGGCGAAATGTGCAATTGAATTAGTTTTGTTAAGTGGAAGAAAGTAAAAGAGGAAAGCTGTACATGTTTTCGTGGTGATGGGCTTAATTTTGTTTGAAAAATGTACATTGAATCCACAGCCGGACTGGGAACCCAAAGCAGCCCTAGCAACTCTTTCTGACCATCTCCCAGGGGCGTGCAAGCACAAGCTTGCTGCTGTTTTGGGGGCTCAGTTTGGGGACTGCTGCAAAGTCGGCTCCCAGTCACAAACCGGCCCCCACCCTTCCAGCCCACAGGGAAAACATCCGGTGCCAACTATGGCCAGTCTGGCCCTGAATGAATCTTGTGCTTTAACAATATAACATTTGGGGCCAGATATATCATGCAACCACAAAAATGCATTTTGGTATGTATGAATCCCAATTTGCGATCCAGTAACTTGTTACCAAATCGCCATTTGGAATTGAGACTACATACCAATTCGGTATTAGGAAGGGGTATGTCAAGGGCGTCCCTTCCTAATACGGAATTGCAGCAGTATGTAGGAATGTTTTGTGACCGAAATGCGGTCGTAAAACTTTCACATTTTACCACCTACTTTAAGTAGGTGGTAACTCATTCGCAAACAGGAAGGTGTCCCTAAGGGACCCCTTCCCCTTTGTGAATTCATGCAAAAATATTTTTTAAGATGAGGCAGTGGTCCCACAGAAAAACTCCACATTTTTCTTTTTTAAACGCATCCAGTTTTCCTTTTAGGAAAACGGGTTGCATTTAAAAGAATATATATATTGCTTTATTTGAAAGCAATCACAGACATGGTGGTCTGATTAGCCCAGCAGGCCACCTTCCCTGTGATTTTAGCATTTCCTAGTGGGTCACAAATTGCGACCGACCTTATGAATATTAATGAGGTAGGTTGACTTTAGAGCCATTGAGAATCGCTAAATGAAACTCCTGGAGTTTCATACATTCAAGTAGCGATTACCTAATTGAGATTCGCAGAAAATCGCAATTAGGTAATCGCTATTTAGATAAATGATACATCTGGCCCACGGACCATAATATTTTCCAGCACTTTTAAGAAACTGCATTGCTCTTGAAGCAAATAAATGGTGTGTGTTGCAGCCATCTAGTGGCAGTGAGTGGACTAGACATTTACAGTCTTTTCCATTAATTCGAAAGTAAATTAATTAAAATACATTTAATAACAAGCACTGGCAAAGATAATAAATAGGACCTTCCTTTGATGTGTAAACAAGTGGCCACGATACTGGCTTTGACAACGATGGTAAACAAATAATTTTGAATGAATACTTCTAACTGCAGATTCCTCACTTTGTAATCTCCCACCCACCTGTGCCATACTGAATCTAGAAACCTCAAAAACAGCGTTTGTGTGCACCAGTAGGAGGCGCCAAGTAACTCTTCACGAATGTTGTTCTGCTCCGGAGGTGGTAAATGGGGCCACATATAAGCGCCACCTATGTGCGCAGATGTCAGTTCCTTTCTTTTTACACCTTCAGACGTAGATCTGGAGCTCTACTCCTAACCTTCACTCTGTGAAAAGATTTTTTTGACAATTTTTCCAGTGTGCAAGGCACATGTAATTTCCTGCAGTGACAAAGTTTAAACTTTGTAAGGGTGGTCACGTAAAGATCTCTGTTACAGATCCCTATGAGGTGTGCCTCTGGTGTCTGGGTTCAACTCACAACTTCAAGGCCTGTGCCCACTGCCCCCAAATGAATCCATAAAGTCATCCAAGACTGAGAAGTGAAGCTCTAATGGCAAAGTATCAGAAAGCTTCACACCAGTCCCACTTCATGTTGAAGTTGAGAGCCTCTCCTGGGGCCGATCCTGCAGGAGAGCTTCTTCGTGGTTGAAGTACTCAGGTAAGTCAAACAAGAAACATAAGACGTCCAAGCAGGTCTCAACCCCTTCCTGTCCCTCTTTCTGTCCAGAAAAAACATGAGGCTGTCATTTAGGCTCTAGGCCTCGCTCCTGTCCACTGAGGAGCCAATTCCATCCTTGGTCCTGATGCTCCCTGAGTTTCTGGTTCCATCAATGATGTTGCAGCAAATCAATGCCTTTCAGTGGCCACGCAGTGCATCTCTGACACACTTACAGTTCCCTTTGCTGTGCCTTTGGGGGCCCAAGGATCCACAGGGATCTCCAGTTGAGTTATCACCGGCAAGTTCAACCACAGTACCATCTGTGACCCTCTGTGGCTTCCATACTTGCGTCAGTACTGGTTTCGGGCTCGTAATGAGATTAGAACAAGCACTTTGAATGTCATCAATGGCATAGATGCTGCCAGCATTGAAGCTTGAATCATAGCCCATTGTGGCTTTCATTAGACTGAAACCTTGTTTAGATTTTGATGTCCCTATACCAAATCCTGCAGACTCAGACAAGATTCCACTTTCGCCTAACCATGCACAGACACTACAATAGCTTTTTGGCTTGGACTCAGTTAAGAGCCAGCCATATGGAGATGACAATGGAGGGGGAAAATTGGCCTCACCCTGCGATGACAACAACTGGCACATGGACTTATAGGATGCCAGTGGGCTGGACACTTCACCCAATACTCTGTCGTTTTTCCCACTGCCAAGGAGCAGAAGAAATCACATCCCTCAATACTCAGTGTATAGGGACACACAGTCTCCTATTCCTGGTGTCCATTCGAGCACTCGCGTGAAGGCATCAAACTGATCCATTCTGGCAGTGATTCAGTAGCAAATGCAAAAAGTAAAGATGATAGTGGCATCCTTGCCTGGTGCCCCTGCATATAGGGAGGGCTTCTGACATTGTTCCTTCGAACCGGCGCTTGCCAGCCAGATTTATATATAGAAAGCGCATATATCCCAGGAATTTGGGGTCTATGTTAGTCTTTCCTAGTAGTTTAAATAAATAATTCCACTGACTGAATCAAAGACCTTTCCAAAATGTACCTCAAATCTGCATTGATCTGGGTGCACCTAGGACCCAGTCACACCATTCAGGTGCATGGCCAGAGTTTTGGCTATAATTTTAGCTTCTGTATTTTTAAGGGAATTTTGAGGGTCTGCCACATTTATGTATCCCTATTATTTCAGCTGTTCCCAAGTGCGCTGTCAATTCCCTGTTTTCCAGTGCCTCCTCCAACATTGCTTTAAGGAAGGGCAAGTGTGCTCTAGATCCTTAAAGATTTCAGTATGAAAGACATTAGGAACAGGGGTTTTCCTACACTGAAGATGTGCAGGGCGATCAACAATTCTTTCTCTTCTAGGACGTCCCACTCCTCGTTGGTAAGGCATTCCTGTAGCAGCACCAGTTGTGAGGAACCTCCCGTTGCGTACAGCCACTAATAGTAGATTGAAAAGGCTCACGCAAGGAGCAGTTCCCTTTAACTAGCTTTATAGTCTCATTGTTATATGCCAATATGGGTGCGACCCCTGCAGCTCTAGATTAGCCCAAAAGAGTGCGGATTTATGAAACTTGACATTTCTATGTTTTGAAGTCTGACTTGGAGACATATCTGGATTCCAGATTCACGAGGAGGGCTGTAGTCGAGATTCCCTCCCCCTCTTGTGCCCCACTATATAGCGTATGATTCGATCAGTAAAAAAATGCAGAGTGTCGCTGGTGGGTCTATGGGGTCACAATTTTGAGTGAAGCAGCGTTTCGCTTTGTGATGTAGGCTTTAAAATCTGCAATGAGATGCCATCACTCCCTCCGCAACCCCGCCCCTTTCTCTTCGAGTATGAGTTCTACTGGTGTGATTGAAGAGTCAATGGACTAAAATCTATAATTGATTGGCCGTGGTGATGTCGATATCAGGAATTAGTAAGAAGTTTGGTTTTGAAAAAGATTTGTGTGCCCCTGGGTATAATGTAAATCTAACTCATGAGCAAGTGACACCAAAATTCATGGAGACCCATAGCAGTAAAGAAGTTTGCTTGACAGGTGGGTCTCTGCTGAGAGAGTGAATTTGTTCCTGTTCGGAAGGACATCTTAAAGTTTTGGAGGGTCCTGGGCCAAGCATGTCGTGGGGACCCTGTTCAGTACAGCCTTGACTTTATGATCCAGTGTCAGCCCTTCCATGCTCTCTTTGGCAGATCACTGACAGTACAGACTCACTTGTCCAAATTCTAAATGTGTTTACATCTAATATTCAGAGATAGTGACGATTTTCAATAGTATAATACAGCAGCAACTAATATTATTGCATATATTTGCAGCTCTTCCCATTTCTCATATGCGAAGTCCTGTTTTGGTCTAAAATATTTTTTATATGGATGCTGCATGGTTTTGAAAAACATAAGCATTTTTCTGCAAATTGTCTGTAATAGACTCCCATAAATCACCTGCATTAAAAATAAATTAAAGGGAAACTGTATTTAAAACAATCTGGTTAAGAATTATTCAAGTTCATTATGGAAAGACTCTCAGCAGAACAGAGCCTCCTCTATCGGGGACCACCTGAAAATCTAGAGATCCTCTAAAGGCTAGGGGCCCACGCCTTAAAACATCTCTGTCTGTTCTATCCATGTGCCAGTCTAATAGCCCGTTGAAGTGTTTCCCCAGATCACCCCTTCCTACTGGACATTGTGATATACGTAGCCCTATATGGTCTAGAAATTTGGAATTTAGCTAAGGTGACACATAAGTACTGGCAAACGAGACTGACTTTCCTTGTAGTGTCCCTGTAATCGTGATATAGTGTCCCGGAGGGGCTCGCCATGTTTGCAGTGGTGTAAAGGAGAGGTGATTCCCTAATTATATTGCAATCTCTTGTGATCATCTGGTACATCAATGGTAAGTGCCATATTCCAGGTGATGATACAGATAGCATTGAATTGGGTGCCATCTATATTATTAGTCGTTTTCAGCTATGTAATGCAGTATCCTAATTGTTATGCATCTGTCTAGCCCCCTGTCTAAATCATTTTGCAATGCTACAGCAAGACAATAGACTTTCTAAATTGTCCCCTCACAGTCCAAAGCCTGTGGTTCTAAAATATGAAGTATTTGTCGATTGATGCCTGTAGTGAATCTGACAACATGGCAGAACAACCCAAGGAATCCATACATCAAGTAACACAGTCCCCAACACAAACACAAAAAACCCTAATATTACTACATCCTTTGGGCTGGCATAGGAACTCATAGGAGGTGAGCTCTGTGGTGGCTTTGTACCCACCTTGACAGCTCTTGATGAACTTAACAGTGTCATTAGGTAGACTCATATTGATGACCAATGCTGAAACTCAATTTCCACCATTCAATTTGTAATCAGGGAATACACATTTTCTGGTGGGGCCATAGCTAATGGTGACTTTTCTACGTGCAACTTGAAGAATGGAGTCCTGATATATTGTGGTGTAATATCCTTGCAATTAGCCGCCATGGTGATGACAATTGGGAACGTCTGTGTTAGGGATCCTTGGGCTCATTCAATGATGACACAGTGGGAGAGTTCTGTCTTTGGCTTCTAAGACTGGAACCATTTGATCAAGAAGCTTTCTGGTTGTGTTCCTTCTGCCCCTTTTGGGAAACCAGTTAGTCTCACATTTAATTGCTTGAAGGATAGCTATGATGTCCTTGTTTTCTGACACCCCCTTCTCCAGTTTCTTGTCCTTTTGCCAGGGGTGGCTGCTTGGGGGCTTTGGCAGAGACATTTTAAGGCAGGGACAAAGTGGGCTCTGGCCCAGGGCCTCAGCCTTTCATGGTGCCCCCAGATAGAGCCAGCTATGTTTTTTTGTTTGAATCTGTTTATTGAGCGCTTTTGGTTTTTACAACATGCATATCATAAACACAAATAATACAACAATAGCATCATACTGTGCTGGATAAAGGAGGAAGGAGATCAACATACGACATGGTTATCAGAATGGAAATCAATGTAATAATCAAACGAGGTAGTTATATCAACGGATTGGCCAGTGACTAGTCTTGTTCCACCATCCATAATCAATAAGGAGATTCAGTTAAGACCAAACAATGATGAAAAAAGAATAAACCCTAAACATTTTAACAGGCCTGCACCTTTCCATATAGTAAGAATATGCTCATCTACAATGCAAAGATCCCTGGAACAGTAGGCCTAAAGAGGGGGGGACAATCAGTGTGGCATAAAAGACACATCTTGTACGAGGCAGGTGTCCTGAGATCCACCGGTTTCTACAGGAGTCAGAGCCTCTTCCCAGTGGATTCAGTTGTGTTCAGAGGGCGGAGTGGAATTTGACTAGAATAGTGTCCCAGCTGGACACAAGAGGATATTTGTGTAGTTCCCTTGTGCCTTCCGTGTCTATAGCAAAGCCTTCGGCATGTGCCTATCTCCTCATGGAGTATTCCCATGCAGTAATTGTGTGTGTGTGGGGGGGGGTGTTTGGTGAGATCCACTTCCGGGTGACTAATTGTTTGGCCAGGAGCCTAAAATCAATGAAGCAGGTAGTGGCCCTGTGCTTTTTGTCCTGTTGGCGGAGGCCCAATAGGCACACCTCCCACATATATAAGGAGGAGTGTCCTGTGCAGTTTGTTAGGTGTGTAGTGATGTCTAGACAATACTGGTGAAGAGACAGACAGGCCCAGAGCATGTGTAGAAGATCGGCACCAGGCAAGCTACAGCAGGGAAGGCAGTGTCTGTGTGTGATGGAAATATTGGTTTACCTTGACTGGGGTTTGGTAGGCCCTGTGGAGTACATAATATTAAATAATGTGAAAGCAGGCATTGTGTGGGACAAGGGCTGGATGTTTAAGTATGGCCTTCCACTCCTTGTCAGTGCATGGACGGCCAAGATCCGTCTCCCAATGCCGGTGTAAGGGTGTAAGGGTGTAAGCGGCATTGTCACATGTGTCCCCAAAGAGTTGACAGGCAAGTGCGTCAGATGTCAGCCCGTCCCCATGACATGGATGTATTGGATTGTGATGTGCATCAGGGGTTGTTGTTGCAAATCCCCACAATGCCTACCAAGTGCCCCAAGGAGGGAGTTATAGAGCAAGAACTGGCCAGGAGGAAGACCCTCTTCTTCAATCAGCGACGCAAGGGGGATAAGTGAGCCATTGTGGTAAAAATCCCCCAAGGTGTGCAGGTCTATCTCGTGCCAAGGCGCCATTTCCACCGGAGAGGTGATCTGTCCAGCCTTTGGTGTGCCCAGGACTGGTAGTATCAGGGCATACGACTGGGTCGCCCTACTAAGGAAAAGGCTCTCTCTATAGCAGTGATATGTCACCTGTGGAAGAGTGGAGCCGGGTGTGGTGCCCTAGAGCAAGAATGAAACAAGTGTAATATGTCGGGCAAACTCCAATCTGGAGAAACAGTGACAGTGTCGGCAGTCTGAAGTTACACCATTCACCGGGCTGCCAACTGCAGTTGGGAGGCCAGGTAGTAGTGCTTGAAGTTCGGGACAGCAAGCCCACCTTCGTTCCTAGGTAAGTAGAGTTTATGTAGCACTACTCTGCAACATGTATTATGCCACAGAAACTCAGTTGTGAGTTTTTCAAGTGATCAAAAAAGGGTATTTAAACATACAGGGGGAGGTTAGCAAAATAATTTAACAGGCAGGGCAGCATCACCATTTTGGTAAGTGCTAAGCATCCTGCCGCAGAGAGCAGCGGTGATCTTCAAATTCCCATCTGTGTCCTCAGTAAGGATACCGCTTGGGATAGAGTGCCATGAAACAGATTGGCAGGCCCATGATAGGCATGAACTCCCTAAATAGCAGAACATCATGGATTGCCACCAAGTGAGCACCATTAAGACAGTAAGTAATGTTGGGTGTTGCGTCACTGAAAGGAAAGAGGTACGACTTTGTCTAGTTAAACCTTAGGCCCAAAAGTATTGTGAGCTTGTCACAAATTAGTAATATGTCAGCAGGGATAGCATGCACATCCCTACGGTACAGAAGCAAGTCATCTGCATACAGTGAGACTGAGAGCAGACCGTTGCCCAGAGGAATGGCTAGGGAAAAGAGCACAGGAGGCAGCAGGAATCCCTATTGGGTGGGTTTATGGATCGGGATGGGGTCGGAAATGAGAGCACCGTTTTCACTTTAGCCAGTGGCAGAGTGTGGAGTACTTTGACCAGCCGAATGACGTGATTCTCCAAGCCATAGCATGGCAGCACCTCGAATAGGAGGCCTGCTCCAAGAAGTCAAAGGCCCTCTCCAGTTCCAGCACGAGGCAGCCCGCTCACGGGCAAGGGTGGGGGGAGTGTTCCAGGATCCGGAAAAACCTCTGCAAGGTAAGCAAAATGCTGCAGGTGAGGACAAACCCGTTCTGCTCTGGGTGCACCAATGCAGGGATCAGAGGAGCCAAGCGGTCGGCAAGGATCTTGGCCAGAATCTTATAATCCATGTTAGGGCGTGCCAATTGCCAGTATGACCCCAGAGCGGTAGGATCTCTGTCAGGTTTAGGAGAGAGAAGTGAGCAGTGCTCCGCAGAGTGTGGCCGGCAGGCAGAAGACCCATAGAGCCTTATCATACAATATCTTTAGATGGGGCGAAAAGTGGAGCATAGGCTTTATAGAATTCGGTTGGGAGACCGTCTGGGCCTGGAGATTTGCCCGTGGCAGGAGCATGGATGGCTTCCTGAATCTCAAACGGGGTAATGTCACCATCGAGCTCAGCTCTCTGTTCAGTGGACGCTTGAGGCAGGGGCATGTTGGCTAAGAAGGAGTCAATCTCGTTCATGGATACAGATGCTACTGACGTGTCTACTGGGACATAGTAGTGTGTTGTTTCAGCATGGATATCCATCTGCGTATGAGGGAGAGTGTCAGAGGCTGCCCGGAGAGCCTCTATAGGCTGCCGGGGTTCCTCCTAGAGGATGAGCCAGGCCAATAACAAGCCTACCTTATCAGCCTCAGCATGTGTTTTAGCTGAGTGGGCAGCGTAATTAAGACACTCCAATAATTCAGTGTTTTCCTGCCTTATCCACAGAAGGTGATCCCTGTGCTTGCGGCGAAGAAATCCTGTGATTCATAACTTAACAGCTCACCCTTAATCTGAGCATTGTCTCTGTCAATCTGCTGGCGCACATTCCATGTGTAACCCAGGCTCTGACCCTAATGGCAACCGTGAAGGCGTCCCACTCAATCAGTCGGTTCATGGCTGTATTCGCATTTATGTCAAAGTGCTCTGGGATGGAGGTGCCCTGGGAAGTGTGAAACGGGGGATCATTCAACACCACTGGTTGCAGCCTCAACATCGGGCTAGGGAGGCCTATGTCAATGTTTAGCTGTAGGTATTAGGGATTATGGTCTCAGAGGGTGGGAGCCAGGCAATTAATATGGGTTATATGTGGGATGATGTTCAGGGTGCCAACCGGTCATTCTATACAGACATAAAAGTCGTGTGGGTTCGAGTAAAATGAGTAGACCCTAGTGTGTGCGTTATGCACGCTTCCTATGTCTAACAGCCACCAGTATCTAAACCAATCAGTCAGCGCCTGGGCTTTGGATGTGGCAACCGTGGGGGGAAAGGGGTGAAAGAACACTCTTAGTAGACTCTTAAAACACTGTTAAAGTACCCCCCAAAGAGCCATGGAATCCCACTCCACCGTGAAAGTAGCCAGAGTTAAGGGTGTAAGTGCGTTCAATTATTATGTGGTGCCCTTCCAGGCAGCCCTCAACCAAGATGTAGTGACCCTCCAGGTCAACAACTGTTGCGTCAGCCGTAAAGTGAATGCCTGCCCTGACCCACACCAAAACGCCTTGTCCATAAGTAGAATAATTTGTGAATTATACCTGTCCGCGCCAGCACCTCTACAATCTTACAGCTTCCATTTGCGCTAGGTGGGATTCTTGTATCAATGCTACATATGTGAAGCGGCAGCGCAAATAGGAATAAACAGCATATCTGCAGAAGGGAGTGTGCATTCCCCTCACGTTCCAGGTAAATATGTTAACATTGGTCATAACACTAGATGGTGAGTGTAGAATGTCTTGAGACAGCGGGGGGAAATGGTCATCTGCCTAGAAGTGCATGTTAGATGTGGGTGCAGGTAGCAAAATTGAAACCAAAACAAGTTAGTGTAAAAGCAAAAGAAAAAACTAAGAATACCATAAGGGCAGACGAACAATATGTATCAGCCCAAACTACATAAGAATGTGAGCCTAAATTGGCAAACTGTCCAACGGGGGTAGATTAACATCCAAATGACATGGATGCGTAAACCTCCGTAAGGAACGACTGTTGTGTCACCAGAATACAAAGTGCCAGTGCCTAACGTGTGCATGTCACAAGGCACAAATGTGTACACCACCACAAACCAGGGAGTTAAGTAAAGTGGCCCACAACAGATGGAGAGGAGAGTAGGGCAATAGCCATAATGCAAGCATCAGGGAGGACAGTGGCTGTAAAACACAATGAACAGAGATTAGGCACAGCATCAGTGTCTATTTGAAGCTGTGCAGTAAACAGGAGGGAGTGCCTCACACCCAGATCATGCAGTTGGTACTTAACCATGAAAAACAAGCTCTGCTGATGCTGCACCGCCAGCATGTAGTCTGGGAATATCATCATGCATGCGTTGTTAACCACCAGTTCCGGGAATTGATGTGCCACTTTTAAGATTAGATCGGGATCCTGATAGTGCAGCAAGTGGATCACCATCAGCCTTGGATTTGCTCTGGGTAGAGGCTTCCTCTCTGGGACACGAGTCGCCCTTTCAACAGAAAAGATTGATGATAGAGCAGATTGGGCAAGAATACAACGCAACCATTGTTCAATGTAAGAGACCACATCCTGCCCCTCCATGCTCTCACGAAGGCCCACCACACAAATATTATTTCTGGGGGAGCAGCCTTCAGCATATTCCACTCTCTCCTCTAAAATACAGAAGCAGTCCTGTAGTGCATGCAGGTCCGTCTCTGTCTACGAGCCCGAGGCTGGATTACGGAGATCATTTGTTCTACAATTCGGATGTTATTCACCGTTTTTCGGTGATCCACGTGTAACAAGGTATGGTCTGCTACCACACTGTCTATTTTATGTCCTAAAGAGAGTCGGATTTCTCTATTGCTGCCAAGATGGTGTCCAGTTTATCTTTGTAGGAGGCTGGCCTGGTTTGTAGTGAGTAGCTAAGGTACTTACACCTTATACCAGGTCCAGTTATCCCTTATTAGTGAAATGTAGGCCGTGTCTAGCAGCTTAGGCTGTCTAGGGGTAGCTGTAGCAGAGCAGTTAAGACTGAACTAGGACACATGCAAAGCTCTTGCAGTACCACTATTGTCCCACAGTACTTATACACAATAAAAGGCAAAACTCAGTGTTACCAAAAATAAAGGTACATTATTTCAGTGACACAAGGCCATAAATATCTTAGAGGCAATCCTCCTTCTGGAGGTAAGTATTATACACAATATATACAATAGTAACCAAGAGCAGGTAAGTAAACAGTCATAGAATAGTGCAAACAATGCAAAACACAATAGATTGCAATGGGCCTAGGGGCAACACAAACCATATACTAAAATAGTGGAATGCGAAAGCCGGATTCCCCCCTAGGCAAGTGTAGTGTGTAGAGGGGCACTGGGAGTGTAAGAAAACACCAAAGGTAAGTAAATTACCCCACCCCAGAGCCCAGGAAAACAGGAGTAAAGTACAGCAAGTTTCCTCAGAACACACTAGAAGTCGTGGTGAAGGATTATGCAAGAACCAAGCAAGACTGCAAGAAACCAACAATGGATTCCGGGACCTGAAGACATGTGGAGAGAGGAGACCAAGTCCAGAAGTCGATGAAGAGTGCAGGAAGAACAGGAGCCTCTCCCAACCTGGAAGAAGGTGCAAAAGTGGATTTTCCAGTTGGAAGAAAAATACAGAAATGCACCAAAGAAGACAGCTGCGGGTTCCTGCTTGGTGCAAGAGATGTCCCACATCGATTCGTTGGATGCAGGCTGTTTGCGTCACAGGATTCCACCAACAAGCCTTTGTTCACGCAAGAACACATTTTGCGTCAAAGAGGAGCTGCTTAGACCCAGGAGGGATCTGGAGGTCTCATTTGGACTGAGGAGACAGAGGGGGCTCTCAGCACTCCAGAGAGTCCTTAGAAGACCAGGTAGCACCCACAGCAGTCACAGGACATGGGGACAAAGTAGTTGCAAATTGCGGTTGTCGCAGCACTACACATAAGGATCCCACGCTGCCAGAGAACAACTCAGGGAGCTTCGCTTCACAGGATGGAGTGCTGGGGACCTGGGCTATGCTGTGCATGAAGAACTTTTGGAAGAAGTGCACATAAGCCCAAGGAGCTGCAGAGGACGCGATGCATAGGGGTACTGTCTGGCATGGGAGGCAAGCCCTTACCCTCCACCAAATTTGGACAGCTGGACCTTTGGACAGTCAGGATCACTTCGGTCCACCACCTATGTTCCAGGGATCACGCTTGTCAACAGGAGAGGAGTCCCAGTGTACTGGTCGTCGTCGCAGAGGTGCCTGCTGAAGCAGGGAAGTGACTCTGTCACTCCACAGGAGATTCCTTCGGTTCTTCTGGTGCAGGATGCAGATAGACAGTCCGCAGAGTGTGCACAACCTGGAAACTGTTGCAGTTGCTGGCTGGAGCTGAAGTTGCAGGTCACAGGAGCCTTCCTGGATACTTTGTTTCAGTTACAGAGGTTCCTGGAGCAGTCTGCGGTTGATCCAATGGCCAGAAGATGAAGCAGAGGATGCAGAGGAGTCCTGGTGGAGTCTTGCAAACCGAATCTGTGAAAACACCCAGAGGAGAGCCCCTCAATAGCCCTGAGAGGGGAATTGGTTACCTACCCAGGTATGCGTCTATCAGGAGGGGTCTCTGATGTCACCTGCTGGTACTGGCCACTCAGATGCTCCAAGAGGGTCCCCACACCTTGGAATCCAAGATGGCTAACGCCAGGGACACTCTGGAGGAGCTCTGTGCACCGCCCCTGGGGTGGTGATGGACAGGGGAGTGGTCACTTCCCTTTCCTTTGTCCAGTTTCACGCCAGAGCACGGACTTGGGGACCCTGAACCGATGTAGACTGGATTATGCAAGGAGGGCACTGTTTGTGCCCTTCAAAGCATTTCCAGAGGCTCTGGGAGGATACCCTCCCATGCTTGTAACACCTATTTCCAATGGGAGAGGGTGTAACACCCCTCTTCTAAAGGAAATGCATTGTTCTGCCTTCCTGGGATTGAGCTGTTCAATCCCCGGGAGGGCAGAAACCTGTCTATGAAGTGGCAGCAGCTGTGGCTGCAGTGGAAACCTCAGAGAGCTGGTTTGGCAGTACTGGGGGTCCATGGTGGAGCCCTCAGGGTGTATGGAATTACCCCCCTAATACCAGATTTGGATTGAGGGTTCAATTTCACAGTCCTGGACACCTCACATGGCCATATTTGGAGTTACCACTGCAAAGCTACATATATGTATTGACATATATGTAGTGCACACTTAAAATGGTGTCCCCACACTCACGGAGTCTAGGGAATTGGCCCTGTTCAACGTGGGGGAACCTTTGCTAGTGCAAGGGTGCCCTCACACACAGTAATTTTGCACCTGACCTTCAGTAACTGAAGGTTAGACATATAGGTGACTTATAAGTTACCTGGTGCAGTGAAAATGGCTGTGAAATAGTGTGTGCACTATTTCACTCAGGCTGCAGTAGCAGTCCTGAAGGAGTGTTTGTATGATCTCCTTATGGGTGGCAAAAGAAATGCTGCAGCCCATAATGATCTCCTGGAACCCCAATGCTCTGGGTACCTAGGTACCATATACTAGGAACTTATAAGGGGGGCCATTGTGCCAACTAGAATTGGTATATAGAGTCACTAAACTATAGTGACCAATTTGGTACACAGAGAGAGAATAAGCACTGGGGTTCTGGTTAGCAGAGCTCCAGTGACACAGTCAAGCACACTGACAACACGCATAGACCACAAACTATGAGCACTGGGGTCCTGGCTAGCAGGATCCCAGTGAGACAGTAAAAACACACTGACAAATAGGTCTCAAACCATGAGCACTGGGGTCCTGGCTAGCAGGAACCCAGTGAGACAGTAAAAACACACTGACAAACACTGACAAACAGACCAAAAATGGGGGTAACCATGCTAGAAAGAGGCTACTTTCTCACAGTCCTCTATGGATGAAGAATCCTCAGTGCGGCTTGGGGGTCAGCCTTCTCAGATGACGGCGGGAGTACAATGGTCAGGCAGGAGTGGGGGGCTCTGTAGGCCCCGGAACATAGACAACCCATGGTGAACAGCATTCACAGTGGCCAGAAAAATGAGTCAAGGCTCATGGATATGTGGGCCAGCTGGCATGTGTCCGGAGAGAAATCTGCGACACCGCAGCACAAGCAGGCCATGCCGCGCAGCAGATTGGTTGGGGTTGTATGCTAGTTAGTGTGTGGCAATGGTCGTAGCTCAATGCAGGTGACCAGGCTGTTGTTGTCTCAGGTCAATCACAGAGCATTGGCAAAGAGGAGTCAATGTCCAATAGGGGCCACTTGAACTTCCAGCCCTCCAACCAAGAGAAGTAAAGCACAAGCAGCCAGACAGTTGATACAGGATAGTGATAGTCTCCTGTGCACAGGACTCTCCTGTCACACATAGGGCAGCATCCCTCCTTCAAGCAGGGATGATGCACAGTAGGGACCAAGCATCTGTCCTCAGAATGCCGAGTCAGTCAAGCGATAGCATCTGGCAGTGCAGCCAATTTCCTGTAGGGAGTCAGTACACCCCCGTCCACCATGGAGCCTCCTCTCCCCCAGACCACAGGATACAGGGAAAAATGAGGACTGCATGCACACACAAATCATCTGAGAGGGGAAAGGAGAAGGCCCGAATATGTGAAAGCTCTAGTCCTCAGTGACAATGGAGCCCAGTCCACGCGGTGCCCAGTGGCACTTTCCTACCTGGGGCCGCTGCCGGTAGGTGCGGGGGCTCCTTCAAAGTGCTCATGCCTCCGATGCGTGCTGTGTTTGTATAGGTAGACAAAGGCTGTGTAGGGCGTGAGTGCATGGGCCTCTAGGCCTCCCTACGCTGGTAGATGCGGGGCACCTCCCATGTCCCCCGCAGCCTCTGAGGCCTACCTATGCCCAACTCCACTGCCAACAGGGGAGGGGGAAAGGAGGGAGCACTTCCCCAGAGCCTGACTTCACTCTTCAGGCCTATGTCATTGACACTTGCACCGTTTGCAGCAACACTGGTTCGCAATGTGGGTTAATACCGGCCGGTCAGGTCGCAGTTCTCCTCCAGCACCCACGGCGGTCCGGACACCCCAGACACGGCTGAGTCAGGGCGTCAGTGTCCAGAGGGGATACCCTCATGCCAGCAGGAGGTCGGATGGCAAGCGCACTGGGGAATAAACGCCAGATGATGGGGGTTACAATGCAGAGCTCTGCTAGGGAGCTCCCGCCGTCTTGGCTGTTCAAGCCACACCCTCTCGAGCCAGCTCTGTTATGCATAGTATTGCCCTAATGACCTTGAATAGTTCTTAAAAAGATTGTTTTAAATACTGTTTCCCTTCAATTTATTTTCATTTTGGATGATGTGTGAGAGTTTATTACAGACATTTTGCAGAGAAATGCGTTTCTGTTTCATGCAACATCCATAAAAAAGTTTCTCTTAGATCAAAACAGGACCTCACGTATGATTAATAGGAAGGAGTCACAAAAATTATTTGCAATGATATTAGTGAGTTGCTGCCATGTTACAATATTAAAAGCACACATCACTATCCCCGAATATTAGATGTAAACAGATTTAGAATTTGTATGTGTATGCCTATGCACTGTCCGTGACCTAGCCAAAGGCAGCATGAAAGAGCTGAAATTGGATCATAAATTCAAAGCTGTTCTGAGCAGGCGTCCCCAAAATCCTACAGATGTCCCTCGGGCATTTGGGCTCTGCCCCTTCAGTTACGAGCAGAGTGTGACGAGGACATAGAGGCAAATGCAGAGCTGTCTGTCTGCAGATGCAGTGTGATCTGCTTGCACTTTAAGTGCCAGACACTGGTCCACAAGCTCTGCACAAGTTTTAGGATGGGAAGTGGGCGCATTCTAGGGCAGCCCTCGGCCTCTGTTGGTCAGTGTGGACTGTCTTTGTGGTCCAGTGCCGCAGATCGTACTTCAGTCAAGGGCTCCGGGCTCCACAGCCCAGTTTTCCTTGCTTGTGACATGCTCGGTGACCTCACTTTCCCTAGCCTATCATGAACAAGAAAAGGGTGTGGTCATGTAAGAAATGTCACGCTGGAGAAACGCGAAAGATCGTGTTGAGGCTTTCCAGGGCCAAGCCTGCATATGGGTAGTTATGCTGGTGTGTGCGTTACCTGAATGCACTCTCCTGTTGCTCACAACCAGTGCTGAGCCCCGCCACATACCAGCGGGGACTGATTGGAAATGATTATTAAGGCTTTGATGGCTGGGAGTCGGAACAGTGTAGTACAAACTGTAAAAACTCCAGTCTTTGCTGGCAACACATGACTGTGCAGGTGTTTTTCCAGAAGCCCAAGCTGACATCTGACGTTTCTATTTATGTTAGATGCACTGATGGTTGCTCGGTCGGTCCACTCAATCTTTTGCCCAGTATCAACGTCTAGACATTAGTAAATTGTTACACGTAGTATTTTTTGTGAAGAAACCTGATGTTGCACAAATTAAGTGAATCCACTTATCAGTTCACAATTAACTACCAATCACTTCAACGTCCAGTGAATAGTTCTCAAACATCTGATTGGGAGTTACTCTTTGTAAACCACACGTCAAGATGAAACACGTTAAGCTACTTTACTTCACCAGCATTTGCTTAGCGTGCAGATGAAAGATGGGTGTGAGAATCTCTTATTATTGTACTTGGTTTTGTAGTGGCAACTTGCCCATCAGATACATTTACTTAATGCAAGCATAACAGACCTGGAGGCTTGGCTTAGGAGCTGGTGGAATGCTGGTTCCTATTAAGAATATGTTAATTCACAGTGCACACCCAAAAGCATTGTCTCAGAGGAGCTTAAATTTTCAGTATGTTTTAAAAACTGACATGATGAGAAGAGGGGTTAGAGGCCAAACTCTCGGTTTTTACGAATGAGGATATGTTGCTGTGAGTACTGTCTTTCCTCTGTGTCACTGTCTGCTCTCGGGTATGTATTTTCGGTTGATGTCTTCCAACCCCAGCTCGTACAAGTCTACAGCGTGGAGGCTGGAGGGACTGGCTGAAGAAGGAGCAGAGAAACGTGGTCATTAGAAAGGAGCGGGCGCAAAGTGAGATGGGAAGTGAAACGGAAAGGAGGGCAGAAGGCTGCATACTGCTCTGGTGCGCCGTGTCAGCACGTGCCTAAAATGCGCTGTTACAAAAGGGTGGATCCTGTAGTAGTAGTGTATTGTAGCTTCATAAGAGGGAGAAGGGTGTAAAATCCTCCCTAAGACTACTTTCTGGAGGTTATTCCTCCTTGCAGCCCTGCCTCGCGTACTCTCTCTCCATACATGCCAACACTTCGGAGCTGGTAAGAGGGAGAATAAAAAAATCGGGGGAATTGATTTTCCCCGGTGACTTACATTGAAGCAAAGGAGATTTTTGGTGGGAGATACCTTACATAAAGCCATTTTGGGGTTAAATCGGGAGTCTCTCGTCTGAACCGGGTCTGTTGGCATGTATGCCCCTTCGAACCAAAACAGACTGTTGGTTGGAACTGAATCGAGTGGAACAGTAACAGGGTTTCAGTTCAGCAGCCTTTGCTTTAACATGTAGATCAAAATGTCCATCTTTACTCTCCAGACAGATGAGACAAAATGCAGTGGCTCCTCGCCTGCCAAGAAGGTGTTTTTGGTCTTAACTGTTCATGAAAATCGATCGTTGTCATGCCTTTCTTACTTTTTCGCCACTTTTCCTCTGTATCACACCTTTAAAAGCTCGCTTTGTGTGTGTTTTATTCTTGTGATTTCGTGTGTGCCAAACTCTACCCCACTCATAACGCAGATAAGCACAGAGATGTACTGCTATATAAGTGCAGCGCAGTCCCTCTGTCTTTCGTTATTAGTCCCTCTTCAGGCTTCTTCCCCCTTTAATAACATGACCCACATTATTCAAGGTATCTATCTCATTGGTGTCCAGGTCTGCTACTGCAGTGTCTGTACTCCTCGGAAACCTTTTTTTCCACTAACTATCCATTCCAAAACAAGCCACCCCAAAAATATTGTCTGCCCACTGAGGGTCTGGCGATCTGAGAGAAAACTGACATAGTTGTCTCACTGGCAAAGTCATACACAGGAGTCTACAATGGTAATCCTTAAAATTCTGGAAGATTTCAAAAATTATTTTTCGGAACTGTCTGTGTAGCTTACTAATTGTTATTTATGCACGTGGTATTTCTCAGAGGAAAACACATTATGTAAGAATGCTCACCAACAGGAAACTGTTTGCCCTCTGAATTCTGTTAAATTATTTTGCTAATCGGTAATTTCTAATTAGGCCTCTCGCACTACCCTGGTAACTTCTGTTGCATCTTGCCGCCTCAGGCGTTCTCGTGGTCACACCTGACGCTTCATGCGTGCTTGTGTCATGTCGCTCTTGCGTAAACCCCCATGCACGGCCACCTCGGCTGTGGTATTCCTAGTCTTTTTGCCCTGACCTTTGTTGCGCCCTCAGGGCAGCACTTTCATCCTCATGTAGGAGGGTTACACTGGTTTCCTACAAAATAATAATAATCCAAAAAAACAGTTCTTCACACACTGGTGATGGATCCAGCTGGTTCTTTATTTCTCAGATCCACGACAGCCATCAACGTCTGCTGAGGTCCAGAGTGAGCTTCCAAGTGCTCCTCTCATACACTCCAGAACCTGAGAGGCACTGTTGTTATAGAATTCTAAACAACTTTCAAAGGTAAATAGCAAAATACAGAAAGACACAAAAGCACAATAAAAAATGCATTGCAGAGTAAAGATTAAAAACGTGAGGATAAATAATATAATATATAACTATGTATTATACCACATATTACGCCTCATCACTGTTGGGGTTGTTGTTAGCAGGACAGGGTATGGAGATTCAGTCCCCTTACACGCTTACCTTGAATTTGCCCATACCCCCGTGCTAATGTTTCATTTACATAGGCCAAGATCACAACTGTCCTCACCTCTGTACCTCTAACAGCCAACCTAGCACCTCCTTGAACTCCAACCAAGAGGACAACTATAACGGCCTCCCCAGTTGTGTTCTTTTAGCATTGTATTTGCCTTCCCCTGACCTTGGTCTTCCCAAGAAGCGGCAAAGAGTTAGCTGTTGCAATTTCTCATTTGTAAACTCCTATTATTTTTTCATATAGAATCATTGTGCAAGCCGTGCATTTGTAAGTATGTTTTTGACTTACAAGCTTGGCACCTTCATTTCCTTAGATACAGTTTTCTGATAATGTCTCTCCTTACTCGTCAGGGACCCTCTGGCCCTTGTAAATCCTCTTGTCACTTTGATTTATCTTAGTTTCAACTAGCCTCTCATTTATTTATTCATGTATTTATTTTCCCTTCAATTGCATTTTACACTACCATACTCGTTACTGCCCCTGTTGATAATGACGTCATACTAACCTGAGAGGTCGAAATGCAGTTGACTATCGACAATATATGGACTCATTGACCCTCAATGGTAAGTAATTCTCAGGCGTGGAGAGTCGTGATTCTTTTTATGTAAACACACTACTCACCTTTTTGCGCTGTGTGGTCATTGCTAAGAGCACTTTATCATTGAGTACAATACTATCCGTAAACAAACGTATTATTCTATTATTTTTGTTGGGTGTCTATGATTGCCTTTCAAGATTTTCGAATTGTCTCTCATGTGCAGCCCAAAAATGTTGGTGTTACTCCCAGCGCCTATTTGACCTTTTTCATGAATGAGAACCACTGGTATATATCACTGCGTTTGAAGAGATGATGTAAATGTTTTCCTTGCCTCTGAGATGAAGGAAGGCTGGTGATGCATACAGCTATCTCATCCTGTTTGACTACAGTCTTGCTTGACTTACCTCAGTATCTTATCTGTCACTTTGAGATTGTTAAAAATGTTAAGAATGCACCAGATTGTCTGTTACTTAGTTTACTTCAGCGTGCAATTGTACTTTCTCCACAGGTTAAAAGTGAATAAACAGATCTTCTATCAAGACACTTTGCATGGTGCACAAGGCACTTGCTAACACTTGTCCAGGGCATCGCAACTCTTAGCTTCAGCCCTTCTTGCCATCTCACATGTTTCAATCCCCTTCTCATGCACCCTATATTATGCCCATGTCCCGGTGCACCAGAGCAGAAGACACATGTTCTTGGTTCTCACACCTACTTCAGGTACACCAGAGGTAATTTACTCTGCCATATGAGTGCATGGTGAGTGGTGTGCCTGAGAGTGCAGGGCGCAGCATATGAAAGCCAGATGTAGTGGCACTCTCAATACTTGTTTGAAAATGCCTCTTAAACCCACGGTTTTTAACCAGTTTTAGTGAAATTGTGCTGAAAAAATGCACCGTTCTTTCACCTCGTGATAAGTTTCTTGGGAGGATGAATCCGGAAGAACCATGGAGAGGGTCAGTCAAGTTTGCTTCGTACCCAATGAAGATACTGCTTTATATGGTGAGTGTCCCTATAGCTCAGGCTCTAAAATGCACTATTTGGTGTCATGTTTACAGATTTTTCTTTGGCAGTCAATGGAAGGATTCGTCTTTTCCTTCAGTAGAGACTCTCTGGAACTATTACAAGTCGTCCTCTTTATGTCTCAGTGCAGTTTGTGCTGTATATTTATTTGTGTCCACCACCACTAGACTTCATCAGCGCCTCCGTTCTCGGTGGTCCTTTATTCCAGCCCTCCCCCGGCCGGAACTCGCCAACACCTGGTTTAGGAACCCATAGTTAAATGAGAAGGTAGATAGTGATGTGCACGTCTCCACGGAAGGCCCATCTCGACAACTGGCACAGGAGTAGCCTCAAGGGTACAGCTAACAGTGCAGCAGGTGCAGTGGCGCCGCGGCCAGGGATCGTCTGAGAAACTCTCTGGGCCTCAGTTATGACTGTAGTTCAATACTTAACCATGGAATGGACGGGCGATGAGATGATTTTGTGTGCTTGCGCTAGTGCCCCTGACCACCTTGCTATGCCACTGAATTTCTTGCCAAGGGATCACGGGCACCGTGTTTAATCATGACTGCCGTTCGCGTCTCTCAAGGGTAGAAGTTTCACACCCGGATTTTATCCTTTTCAATTATTACAACACTACATTTCGGCCCACAGCCGAGCTGTGCACTGTCACGTTTCTGGACTCTTGACCCTTGCGATATTTTACACTTTCCTCATTTTCCAACCCCGTCGTCCCGTCCTGTATCAGCTACCTCCCTCCTTTCCTATGCGCCCCTCTCTCCCCCTCGTCCCACTCCTGTTTAACTCTGATTCGCTCCCTTTTTCCTTGTTCTCCTTTCCTCCCACTCCCCTCGTCGTCTCCCTCCCTCTCTCCCCCGGGAGGAATCTGCTGTTGATAATTTCGCTGCTCCGTGATTTCATTCTGCCGAAGCCGCGGGGTCCAGGTGTGGCAGTTCTGCAATTCCACTGCGGAGGGATCCCGGCAGGTGAGCGTGGGTGGGCGGGGCAGGCATGGGCTGCTGGCTGGACCCCCGCCCCTTATCCCCTCTCGTTCTTCGACGTTAACCCTGTTCTCTGGAAAGGGTGGGGGGGGGCTTGGTGGTGAAGACGGACCGGTGATTGCGTAATCCTTGACAGGAGGGCTGATGGCACACGAGGAGCACTGAGGGAATGCGCGCGTGTCCCGATAATGGACGATAGTGTTGAAGCATGGACGTGTTTAGGCAGGGCTGTTTGTGGGCTCAGTACGTGAATAAGGTGCGTGGAACGTCAGGGCTGAGGGTCATAGGGGAGCTGGGGTGTCCACTGGTCTCGGTATTGAAATATCTGAGGTGTTGCAGCAGGCAGGGCTGAAGAGCACTCGCAGATTAGATGTAGGTGTGAACCCTGGGATTTCAAATAGGTGCTGCGCAATAGCTGAGAATCACTGGCGGGCGGATGTGTTGGTGTTGGCAGGGAATTAGCAGGGAGCTGCGGCGCAATAGTGAGGAACAATCGCGGATTTCTTGTTTAGTACTCGAGTATCATGACGCTGCCTAGTAGAATTTAGGTGAATAAAAAGAGCTGTGCAGATATCCGTGTTTGACTGGCTGGAATCGCTTATGCGCATCAGAACTTGAGGTGAAACTGGAGACTTGTAGACAGGGCAGCGTTAGTGTTCATTGGCATGGCTTTGGGCCGTGCCCACTACCAGCGAAAGAGTGGAGGGCTTCATGGCGGGTTGAGGTGCTCTGCTGGAGCTGAGTCCCACTCCTGTGCTGTTTGCTGAGAGGTTGGCACGCGCCCGGCGAGCGTTCGCCTAATACCTCAGCTGCGAGGATGGCTCAGCGGTTGGCACATGGCCCTTCAGTGCCATCTGCTCAGGATCTGCCCCTGCCATGCACCGAGCCCACACACACTGGCATTGCCACATGCCAACCAGTGGATGAGTCCTGTCATGGCGTAGAATTCATTAGGTGTGGGAGGAAGCTTATTAAAGTCCGCTGTGTAGGCTGGGAGTGGGCGTCACCCGAGGGGCGCGCGGGAGAGATACAGTAGAAAGATGGGGACGGGGTAAGGAGAGAAAGCGAAAGAACGCGCGAAAGGGTTTAGTAGCATAATCCTATTCTACACAGTGCCGCGCGAAGTCCCTCTATCAGGGTCGTTGTTGGAACTGACCGAACATATATATATATTCAGTCACTGTCAGGCCCCCTCTCATAACTACAAAGTCTCTTGAAGTAAAGGGCTGGGGCTGGAGGGGGGTGAGGAGAGAGCTCACTCGGGCCCACCTTTGCAGAAGCTAATCCTTGAGATCAAACGTTGAAGGTTCAAAAGCAGTGAGTGAACCCAACGTAACCGAGTATAAGAGAAAATGTACCACAGCACTCAGAGTAAGTCCACGATAGTTTAAAATATTCCAAATAAAAGTTCATGGAAGAGCAAGTTGAGTTCATTTCTTTAACTGGCACGTAAATATATTTAACACAACCTCAGCCTGAAGTAAGTAATCACGGTTTACCTCCAAAGAGATCCTATTCCAAGATATTCAGGATCCCATTTCACCCCAGACAGACTGGAAGCTGCTTGCGGGGCAGCATAGCACACAGCCATCAGATTTTTTGGTAGCTCACTCTGGGTAAATCTTTCCTTTATTCTAGTAGTGCAACTACACAAAACACTTTGCAGTGATGCTGGCTGTGGAGTAGAGCCAACAGAAACTCATCATCACATGCACCAGTTCTGCAACTGGCTCACAGAACGGCCTACATCAACTTTTGGGTGTTTGCATCTTTCACAAGAGTTGGTTGCCACTTACTGCAGGAGATTAAACCCTATGCCCCTAAGCAGGAGCTAAACTCGTTCTTCCAGATTTGAGAGACCATCCCAGTATACAATTACGTACAAATGGTGACCACTGATACTGCATTAAATGATCTGTGCATTTCCACCACAGTCCAGAAAAGCTGAATAAAACTTGTCTGTTCTACTTATGAAGGTGTGCCAAACTTTTGATAAACCCAAAGTTTATTTTTATAATTTAAATTTGCGAGCTGTGTCCCAGAGCACCATCATTCTCCATATTTTTACACTTGTTATAGCGTAGAATAGAATACTCAGGAGTGTAACCTGGCCTCTGCAGCCTTTCGGTGCAGGGGTGTCCCCAACCCTCTAGGAGGCAACTCAACCTTAAGAAGGCCCATTCACCCGAGGCCAATGAATATCTCTGTGATACTGGTGGTTCAGAGGTCCAACAACACATTTTGCTGGGGGCATCATTTTAGGTCACGCCACTGGGAATGTTCTAGCTCCATCAGGGTCCAGGTGATCCCACCTAACCAGTCTGCTAACCCCACTGTGGTCTTGAGAAAGATACAGTGTGTTCCCACATCACAAGACCTCCAGTAGTTGAGACAGATGTTGCAGCTTTCTGCTATAAAATTAAGCTCTAAATAAAAATCTAAAAAGCCTCACGTCAAAGAGCCATCCTCTCTGGCAGCTGTCAGTGGCGTAGCTAGTGTGTCATGGGCCCTAGTGCAAGAAAGAAAATGGGTCCCCTGTTTCAACTGTGAAATACTGCAATGATCAGGGTTTGGTGCCCCTCTTGCCCTGGTGCCATTGGACCTGCTGCACCCTTCTATCTCATGTCTTCTTTCCAGGGTGCCTGTCCTATCCTCACCCTAACATCCCTAGCCTCCACCAAAAGTATCCAAGCTCTGTAAAATAGATCTCTGTCTTAGTCTGTATCTGACAGCTCAATATTCGAACATTTGAGGGGTGTTACATCCCACACATAGGTTTGACTCCTAGCCAGTTTTATAGCCTGACTGAAATTTTAATGCCTGGGCTAGTACAAAAATTAGTAAAATCACCTAAGGCTATTGTTTCAACTTTCATACTTAAAACAGCAAATATAAGACAAATGCAATTTTAAAAATGTTAACAGTTACACATATGACCAGATTGATAATTAAACAAAATCAGAAAGGAAGTGTTTACAATAAAAATAAACAATTGTACCTTAAGTGTCTATTTATAGACCATGCCCAAGCCTTTGCAGAATCTCAAAAACGTGAACAAATGGTCAGTATTTTTGTGTGGGGAAAGGTGTCAGCCGCCCTACGCACCCCCACACAGCTATGCCCCTGCATCATTTTCTTACCCACCTTGAACTTTACAATCAAACATGTCTCCCAGCTCCAGCCGATAAAACTATAGCTGCAGGGCTCAGGACAGGTGCAAGGCTATAGCAGGCTTAATTTCTGTCTAGAGTGTCAGGAGAGCAAAGGTGAGGCTCACAGAGGAGCAGGGGCAGTAGGATGGAGCCCCAGTAAAAGTTGCTCTGGAGCCTGAAAAAAAAACAGAGCAGCTGTAAATCCAAATCACTCAGCGTGAAGAGAGGAAATTATTTATTCCTCTCCCCATGCCCCTAATGTACCTGCACTAGTGAGTGGAGACAAAGTCCACCTCTTTCAAAAGGAGATGAATGATTAGGTTTGCTTTGAGACAGAGATCCTGGCTCAATCATGCATCTCAGGTACCAGTAAACAGGAAGTGGGAAAACACTGCAATGTTTGGCCCGCAACACAGTGCAAGTTAAATGAATTTAACAAGTGCATTTTGCCTTGGCTTTTCTGCCGTGGCTGGGATGGCCAAGGTTAATGCTTGGGTGGGCCTGGTCCACCCAGCCCACCTGCTAGAACAAGGCCTGGGAAGAAGGAAGGAGACCAGAGGACTGGCAAAGGAAGATGATAATAGAAAGATAGGGTGGGTGTTGAGGGAGAAAGAGGGCCAAAGGGAGAGGAGTTGGGAGACTTACATACTTGAAGAGAGACAGTGGTGGTAGAAGGAAGAGGGGAGAGAAGGACAATGGTGGCGAAGACAGCGAGCAATACCTGGAGGGGAGAGAGGAGCGAGATGCAGGTGGTGAGAATGAGATGGAGACTGAGAAGGAAGGTGTAGGAGGATTAAGAAGGCGAGAGATGAAAAAGAACGTAGTGAAAAAGTAAGGTATGTGGAGGACAGGATTCGGAGGGAAGTGGGGAAAGAGGATGGGTGGGGTGGTGGAGAGAGGATGACAGAAGGTATGGCAAGCAGAGAAAATGTGTAACAATTTAAACCAAGAGCTATAATCTAAGATCAATGTCATTTCCACATTCCTGATTATACCACAGAGTAGACTGTAATAAAATAGTGAATAGAAATGAACCCAGTTCGAACCACTGGTGACCACGCTTGAAAGATTCCATTCCATTGTTTTATGTTGTGTGTGCAATTGCAGCCTGTGACCAATCTTAGTAAATCTGTCTTGGCCCCACCCCTAAACAAACAGGTCAGCCCACACTGTTCAACCACTTCTCATCAGAATGGCATACAACAAGCAATATGTCTTTATTGGACTTCTCCCCATAGCACAGCAAGCTGGACCCACCTCTTGGTATAACCAAGAAACTTAGGGCACCTGAAATAGACAACAAAAGGTGGTGGATGGAAATACCTGAAGCATAATGGACCACAAGTGATTACTGTACAACTTTCACATTAAAGCAACTGTTGAACATATTAATGCAGTAAGATATTGGGCAGTTTTTAATGTGTTTAGTACTTCAAAACGATACTTTCCCACTGCTTTATAAACCTTGCTTTCTCATTAAACTAATTTTCTTTCAAATGCACATTTGTCAAGATTTTTTAATTTTGTTTCTTGGGAGGAAGACTCACCTTGGACCCCACGTTTGTCCATTAAGCTTACTTGCTTCACTCGCTACATAAAAGTCATACCCAACTTTTACGTCCCACCCCTTTCAAATGTCACCAGCCGCCACTGGCCCTCGATAAAGTCCTGGTATCGTTTTTATGTAAAACTAAGATGGTATGAAAAGCAAGCCTTCATTCTGGCCCTGCTTTTCTCTCTGTGTCGTGGAAAGAAACAGAGGGCTTTAATGGAGGCTCCCTTGTCATGCAGTTAAAAATAAAGATACCCCGCAGCCTGGGTGCTTTGACCAGAACTGTCTGTAAGCTTTAATTAACACACCAAGGGAAAGAGGAAATGGTAGGAGGGAGGGAGCAGCAAGAGATAAATTTGGGTGGGAATGACGAGGAGTCGACAAACTATGGAAAGAGGAAGGCGTGTGAGGGAGCAATGAGACGCAAATATCCAGAATTAAAGTATTACTTTGTTTGAACACATAAGGTACATGATCACAAAACGATGTTAGCAGGCATACAGTAATTTTCATTTGCAGGTATACAATCTTCAGCGTCATGTAAACATGGTACAGTGGTCTGAGGATCATTTGTAATTCTAGATGTCGTAAAGTTGCCATTTGCTGTCATACAGTAGTCAGATATCTTGCAAGTATGGAATTTTACCGTACAAATGCTGCCACACACGGCCAAGAGCAGTCAGACAGTTGTCACAGGCCGCAATGAATTGACAGGTGTTGTCATACCTTGTCATGCAGTGTTGTGTGGTGTCAGATTCTGCCAAAGTTGTTAGATGTTGTGTCGTGTTACATGTTGTCTGACGGGTGTTTTACATTTTCATGTAGTTTAGAGTCTTGTCATCTAGTTGTCACATTTAAATGTTGTATTTGTCTTACAGCACATGCAACCTTAAACGAGTGACTGAATGAGTTGTTTCATTTATGTACCATCTTGGTGGATAGGCACTGAACTCCCATACCAAATGAGGTAAAGAAAGGTAGACAATTAAGTGGAAAATATTTGTTTTCGAGTGAGATTAAAAATTTGGAGCGCAAGGGTTCAAACTGCAGAGATGGGGTAAATCATTTCATAGCTAAGGAAGGTGAACTGATGAAGATGAGGCCTCTCCACCTGAATTACAGTTCACACAGGGTTCTGGCACTCCTTCCCCAACCAGTCGCAACAAGCTTCAATCCAGTTTTTCAAGAAGGAGCTTAAGAACCTCCTCCTCAAGCAACACCTTTTTCTGCGAAACCTTCCAGATGGTTGACCCAGCTCCTTTGTCCAACAGACAGCCCCTCCTGTGCCCCACTCCTATGTACTCCTGTTCTTAATCCCCACCTTTGCACAGCTTTCCATTGTTTTGTAGCTAGGTTTGTGCTATATAAATTTCCATACGTACAAACAAGTACACAAGTAGGAACGCAGTGCTTAATTTGTAAAAGAATTAGTGCTCTTGCCTGACATTCATTTTATTCAGAAGCCCACGAAGGTTATGGTGCTAAATTCCAAGACTATTTAGTCTAGATTCCAAGTAATGCCTCTTTAATCCACCACTGAATACTCTCTGAGTGTTTATCTATTTTTTTTTAGCTTTGTTTCCATCCCGGCTTTCTCCCTCTGTCACAGCTTTTTCTGACTTTCTTTCCCCTCTTTACGTTTTTCTCTCTCTTGCTGTGGATCAAAGTCTGATGGGGAAAAATAAGTGCGGTCCCTAAAAATGAGTGCCAGTGGGCCCCCTGCAACCACCTGCTTAAATTAAGCACTGGTGATAATTAGATCAGATTAAGAGCTCCAATGTTGTGCGATTTCTGAATAAATTGCTGCACATATTCACGGGCACTGTTGTTCACACTATTGTGTATAAGGCAGCAGCATTTAATTTTGTATCCTGTCCGCCACCTTAGTTAACAAAGTGATTGGATTGAGCCAAGGGATTGTTCCGCTGCTTTTTAACAGAGTCGCACAGACGCAGATTAAGCTATTTGTAATTTGTTAACCTCTTTCCAGCGTTCCCTGTGAGTGCAGTGCAACAGTGGCTGGTGAACAATTAAACAAGTGGCATCAGAGGTTAAAGTGAGAGAGAATTCCCTGGAACTTAGTTGAACTATGTTAAATGTTATCCTCAAATAGTTCCACCTCTTTTACATACCCATTTTCACAGACCTGATATTTTGTTTTTGCTGTAAAAGCGTGCCCATGCATTTTAAAATTGTGGTCAATAATCTATTTGGAGTTAATTGTTTCACTTATGTTCATGATGAACGAGTAGGCATCAAACGAGTAAACTGGTTCTAACCCTTTCCAGCTTTCTGCATCATCCCCTTCTATGTCACCACCTGGCCATCAATGGTGCTCTGCTTTTCCACACTCCTTCGTCTGAGGCACTCAGTTATTCGCTACCTGCTGCATTGAGCAGAGGTAGCAAACCTAACACCCATGGTGATTCTCCCCCCAAAATCTGTAATTGGTAGCTACGACTTGTGCAGTTTGCAATACAGTTATTCTAAGAAATTGCTAAAAGATCTTTAGTTTTATAGCAGTACATAAGTAGCTCGCATAAAAATGCTTTACCTTCTGGTTTCGTCATCTTTGGGCAGCTCCCCACTCCCCATCTTAAAATGTTTTTTAAAAGTGAGGTCCAGCAGAGCACATTTTCACCGAGTTTTCCAAAGAAACTGTATTAAAAGCCATAGGTTTTACAAAAAGATCAAATACTCTGGGTCTGCAATTTGACACTCTATTCTATTATTTTCCAAAACTTAAAAAGAACATTATATTCAAGTCCATTTGCCACGTCCCTAACATTAACCTTCCTGTTCTGTAGATTCTCACTCACATAATATGACTGAGAAGTTACTTGAAAGTGGCAGTGTGGGAATATTAAAATTTACACATGTCTCACAATTGCAGGCTGCAACCAGCCGAAGGGTGTCATTATGAACACTGCGGGAAACCCCGGCATGTTCATGCTGGTGGTCTTTTCATAGACCGCCAGCCCCCTTGAGACCCCGCCAGCCGTATAATGTACATTCTGCTGGGCCGGGACATTGCCAACGGCTCCACATGGAGCCACGTAATGCCGCTGTGTGGCGGGTGCAGCAGCACCCGTCGCGCAGATCACTGCCCGTAAATCCTCCTTAGCCAATACTTGCAAATCTGAACCTGATCCTCTGCTAGGTTGCAGCTCTTCTGCACACCTTGGGTACAATCCTGGACTCTTGGAAGAATATTTTCTCATATGACCTGTGGGGAGAAGAGAATCTTACCTCCCCTGAAAGTAGGGTGGCTTTTCTGGACCCAGGAATACCTGCACAATGCCCAACTGTCTGTAGAACCTGAAGGGTGTCTCAAGGAACTGAGACCGTCCAAGGGGCACAAGATCCTAGCAGCCCAAAGGTTTAAAGAAGAAAAGACAGAACACTGTCCGGGCTTTGGTGCTGCAAAGATGCATTTTTTTCAAGTGAGATTGTGACCATGCACCAACTTTGGTCCTTACTGTACCTTTAGGATGCCTTGTATTTCCCTCTGCCCCAATATCAGAGGCACTAAGTCTTGCCTTTAACCTCTACTGTGAGGTCCAGTTCTGTTAGTCCTTACAGTTCTGGAGATATCATTGTTTATAGCCTTGTTGATCTCCATCTCTGAAGCACAGTTGTGAATGTTCCTTGGACCGTAGGAGTCTAGGTGACACATCCAGCCCTACGAGTGGCCAATAGACTGAGACCAGTAGTTTCAGAGATTTGGACCCCAAATGTAAGTAAAGTCCAAATATCTTCATAGTGGTATTGCTCTACTACTACCTAGGTCAG
Organism: Pleurodeles waltl; assembly: GCF_031143425.1. Classification (NCBI taxonomy): domain Eukaryota; kingdom Metazoa; phylum Chordata; class Amphibia; order Caudata; family Salamandridae; genus Pleurodeles; species Pleurodeles waltl. Next base: position 539,010,811 of record NC_090450.1, read on the forward strand.
TGGTTCTCAACCTTTTGACTTCTGTGGACCAAGACTTTATCATTACTGGAACCCGGGGACCTCCACTGAATCATTATTGGAATCTGGTGACCCCCCTCCACTGAGTCATTCCTGGAACCCCGGCCTAAACATTTTCCATGATTTGAAAAGCAAAACAATAAATAAAAACATTCAGAAACATTAATCAAACATTTACAAACGATAACACATTTCATTTAATTCGCATCAAATATAAATTAAAACATAAAAAAAAAAAAATAGGAAGTTTTTTTAAATCCAATTGAAACCACACATTGTCCATACTATACTCCGTTTGATGCACCTGCCCTGTTCCCACAAATCAATCTGAGGATGCTAATTTAATTTTTAGCCTCAGATTTCTTGACATTTACAGTACACTTTAAAATTTTCAGTTGTAAATTTCGCCACTTTATGTATATACACTTTATTAATCTGTTAATATTATTTAATTTTCTAAGCAATTGTGGTCCACCTTAGGAGGCTTTGCGGACCCCCAGTGGTCCCCGGACCACAGGTTGGGAACCACTGACCTAGGCAACTGGAATTATGCATTTTGCAGCTGTTTTTCTCTCCACATAATTATAGATTTGCTGCATTTGCCACATGATCCATCATCTGCTGCTTAATCTGCATCTTTTAACAAAATACATTTTTTTCTAGCTCAAATAGATCAAAAGGTACTAAAAATAAGGCAACACACAGTGGAAGGCACTTTGCAAAGGTTGACTTTTCCCCTTTGTTTATTGGTGTATTTGGGTGTTAAAAGTAGTACTAATGATGTGAAGCCTTTGCCCAGACAGTGTTAACCTGTAAAAAAATGACAAAATAAGGAAGCAATAGTACTACAAAACGGGTAACATTATGCCAAAGAATAGGCGTTTTCTTGCCACATAGTTCAGTCGACTCTACTGTGTAATTGGTTCTTCCCTGCTGTATAATTTCAGTGGCCCTGATTACTACATCTACACTCTGCTTAAAGGCTAAATAACAATGCGGTCATAGCTGTTTTTTTTTTTTTAGAAAATATGGAATAAAGTCCTGCCTGGACACATGTATCTAAGTGCCAGATATACACAAGTTAGGAACTGTGATTTCCAAATTGTGATTCTTACTGAATGGCAATTAGGAGATCACAATTTCTAATGTAAGAAACCTTAGAACTATTAATCAGCAATTCCTAGTGCGTCACAATCAACCTACCTTATGAATATTAATGAGGTAGATTACAGTTTGCAACCCATTAGCAATGATAGCCTTTACCGGGATGATGGCCTGCTGGGTTCATCAGACCACTGTGTCTGTGAATGCTTTTTCATAAATCTCCTTCAAATTACTGAATCTCAAAACCAAATTGCAATTTGGTAACAAGTTACAGAATCACAATTTGGCTTCTGCACATTTCAAAATGCTTTTTTGTGGTCTCAAATGGCACGATTCTACGAATCAGACCATTTGTGACCACCAAAAAGATTTGAACATCTGGCCTCTAGTGCCCAGCCGCATAGTTTGAACATTGAGCATCTGTAGGAACCCTGCACTGTACTGGGTCACATGACATGCCCTGCAAGTGTCAGATATCTATTGTTAGGTTAAATAATTTCACCAAGATCCTCACATCACTGCATTGTTGCTGTTTTCCAATGCACAGAGGTCGAAGTGGGTGGGATTTGAGTGGCACAACATGCCCCTACTTTTTTAATTTTCCAAAAACAGATCCCTTACTTTAAGTTAAAAGATGACCTTCCTAGGTCGGTTAATTCAGACATTTGATATGGCTCAGCTGAAGTGTAAATGAGGGAGTCTCCAGTTCTGTGAAGCCTAGGGAGCGACAGATAGCTAAACAAGAAACAAGCCTTCTCATCTGAGGGGCTGCGGCCTCAAAGAAATGCAAATGTGCACAATTGGTTAATCTGCAAATGTAAAGACACTTTTTAAAATCTTAAACCTAAATCTGTTTGGATATTTAGTGCCAGTCTATCTTATACTGTGCGTAATGCAAGTTTAACCTAATGACTTACATATTCACAGTGCTTATATGGGGGCGGCGGAGACCCCGTAGGATTAAAAATACACGTCATTCTTCCCCACTGCACCAGCAAGGATTCAGTTCTGTGGCCCCCTAGGCACACACAGACATCTGAAGTAATCGCATTAAACGATAAAGGTTTCATAACGTAAAATAGCGCAACTCTCACTGATTAGCTTAACTTGCGTGTATTTTCATTTAAGGTTGCATTATTTGATATGCACTTACCTGAAGGTAAAAGACCAACAAAATAGCTACTGAATATTTTGTTCTTTTTAGTCACAACATTGATCCCGCCCCTGCGCTCAATGACCACGCCTTCATTGCAGTCAGGATCACAGTTCCAATATTTATTTCTAATGCCTTTCGACCGTTGCCTCTGCAAACCGATGGTGATAGGTTGACCATCTCACTCCAGGTCATTACAGGCACTGTCCTAGCTATGAATTTTTCATCTTATGATCATTTATTTCAGGCTTGTTAGTCTAATTACTTTAGAGGAAACGAGATCACAATGCGCAGAATGCATTAGGCTATACAGCACAAGTCCAGGACAGGAAACAGTATCACTTATGCCCTTGAGGAAAGAGTCCTCTGTAGCTGGTGCGTTGTCTGGTTTGAGGCTCTTGTTTTACTGGGGGATAACGCAGATCCCTGCGGGCGGGCGAAGCGATCGAACCCAAGGCCTATAAATATCTGTCAGGTACTGGAGTGTCAGGGGCACCTCAAACATTTTGTAAGGGGCTCGTCACTTTGTGTTATGCCACTGAGCGGAGAACAGAGCCCGTCGCCCTGCTGTGATTGAGCCAGAAGGGCTGCGAAGAGATAATCATGCACTGACTGAGCTCTGCTTCCAACACCCCCTGCCTCCTCCTCCTCCCAGCCAAACCCGCTCTCAGCTCTAATCAGGGATGAATCAATTATCACCAGCTGGCAGCACTGGCTTCTGACTGAGACTGGCTGCAGCGGGTACACGCGGCCCCGGTAAGAGTACAATTAACATACCCTTTGATGCTAAACAGAGTCATAGTGCTTAATTTGTGGCGGTGGTTGCAGGAGGTGGGCATCGGCATTTATTTTTAGGGACATGGGGCTTATTTATCAGAGTTTGACCCAGAGCAGAGAGGGAAAACCCGAAAAAGGGAGAAAGGAGGAGTGTGAGAAAGATGATAAAAATGTGACGAAGGTAGAAAAGGACATGGGAAAAGAAGCTGCAAGGGCGAGATAAATATTCAAAAAGTGTAAGATGGTGGAGGAAAGAAGCATGAGGTGGGTACGGGCGCACCTATGAATACTGCAGCAGGTGTGATGGATGGCACTTTGTTGTAGGCAAGTGCGCTGTTTACTGGGCCGTAATGACAGATTTTTTTGACTATCAAGCCAGGGTGTGGGGGATCAATTTTCCTTAATTGCACCTGAGTTTGTGGTGCCCTTGCTACGCCATTGGAGGTGCGATCAAAGATACGTTTTTTTTTTCCCGCCCTTGTCAGGAATTTGTGTTTGGTTCCGATACAGACAATCATCACCTTTCAATAATACCTTTTTAATCGTAAGTCGTAGGTAACAAACTTGACAACGTGTATACAAGCTATCCCGTTGACCTTTTACCTGTTAAGGAAAAAGGACATGTTAGTCAAAACAATCCATTACATTACATCACTGTACATTAACTACACCTGCCTTCATCTGTGTCCTCCCCTCCCCGTATGCCTTTCGGGTCCTGGATTGAAGAGGGAAAAGAGACAACAGGATAGTGGTCCCTCCAGGGCCCCGATGGGGGACCCCTTCAGGTTTCGCTGTCGCTGTCATCATCTGATCCGTCCAGTGCTGCGTAGTCACGAAGGAGGCTGTGGATCATCTTCTGGCAGTCCAGGGTCGATGTCTCATTCTTCCCTACTCCCAGATGGTTCCTGGAAAATAGAAGAACATCTTTAAAACAGCACAGGAGCCTCCAGCAGCCCTGGAGGTCTTCAAGTGTGTGGGAACCGGGGAACAAACCATACATTACTGAGTCTGAGGTGATGCATGATGTTGGTATCCAGGCCCCAAGCTCTGTGCTTAGGGCCTTCAGCAGGTCTTGGGCGTAGGCGCATTCTCAGAAGAAATGGTAGGACGTCTCATCTGCGGTGCATCCTCTTGGGCAGGACTTGTATCGGTTGAACCCTCTTGCATGCATGAAGGCTCTCACTGACAGGCCTCCCTAGATGGCCATTAAGGCTAGGTTCTGTTCTAATCACTCAAGCCCTACTCCCCCTTGTCTGTCCCATCCCCCACCCGCCACTCCCATGGAGTGCCAGAATTGCTATCCACTGAAACGTAGAGTGGAGGCATAGAAATACTGTTTCCCAAAGGTCTGAGGGAGGACGATTAAACTGTTCTGACTCAAGCCCTGAATAGTTGGGGAACGTTTTTGTGAGCATTGCTGTACTTTCAGTAAACGGGGAAAATGAATATGAATGCAATTGTGCGCATGCGTGAATTGTTCTTCTATGGACACCAAAGTCTAAGAGACATAGAATCTATGCAAAAACAAAAACCCACTGAGATATTGACATAATATACAAGTATGTGGTCTGCGTGTTACATGCTGTGCTTTGCAGCGGGCAGCTTAAAGCTCAGTGCTATTTGTGGTGATTTAGATCTGTGACTAGACTGCACACAGATCTCCCCAACAACTGCATTAACTAACAGAGTTATCGTACTGCTATTATGCTTAGAAACTTGTTAAGTAAACAAAGATCTCGGCAGCAAGTCCGTTAACTCGCTAAGATATTTCAAAATGCAGACTCTCAGATAACAATTAAGTATTCCAGAATAGAGTTACTATCATATTTGCCCTTGTTACCCGTTTCTTTGTTGGTTGAGTTTTGAAAAGAGTAAATGTGCACGTTGATTTCAGACTTTACTCCTCATGACTCTACCCCCTTACCACTGTCACTCCCTTACCCCCAACTGAGGGAATACACAGTCTTTTTTCCATTTCCAGCCCTGACAATTGATATATAAGGCCCATGCAAAGATGAAGATAGTTGTTATTCAGAGTAGCGTCGACTCGAGGAGGAGTTTAAAACGTGCTTAGTGACAATAGGTTCATGGCAGCGATGCATTAATCCATAGGAACGAGAAGCGGATGGTGAATTGAAGTGCTTTGTGGGCACATTGAGACTATGATCTACTTAAAAAGTGAAATGAACTACTTCAGTCAGAAGAAATGGATCCCTCACAAAACATTCTTGATGTCCTGGCTGTGGTAGATTCTCAAGAGGAGGATATAGATCCCAGGCTACTCTCAGCAGGATCCCTGCCTGCCAACTTGACTCAACAGATTCATTATCAGATACAGTGATGGTTTCATTGTTCTCTCTTTGACTTCACAAGCGATTCACTGTGCAATTGATTTGCCCCTATGCCTTGACTACGTTTGTTAGACAACGCATTCCTACGCTTGGCAATATTTCCAGTGAGAGTTCCACTATCCACCTAACCAGATCCCTAGATTAATTATGTGCAATCTTAAGGATTCCTTCTCATGCTGTGGCACTGTTCACAATAACGACCATACAATTCCTTCCTGATTCACAGTACTGGCCCTATCTACAAGACTTATGTATTGTCAGCAAGAAGATCCATGTGACACACTTACTCTAAGGGCCAGCATGACCTAACCCTATGAGTAAGTGCTTTCCTTACTACTCACCTTGGTATAACCTGGCCTGTTAATGCTATAGGCTCCACCCAGCACAAGGGAACTGAGCATGCGGCCGCTCCAACATCCCAGAGATGTCCCACTAACTTTGGGCTCTGATGAGACCTCAATATTGCACAAAATGCAGCACGCAATCATAGTGACCACATATTTATATGTATATTGTCACTGAAAAAATAAAAAGTTCAAGTGATGCTGTAGTTAGGAAATAGGATTTAAAAAGCCTTAGCCCCCACCATGCACAGTTTTCTCATCAATAATTTTATTGCAAATGTTGCAGTTATATTATGAATCATGTCATAAAAGGTGTAATTACTGATGTAATATGTGTGGCATGCAGCAGTGCATGGCAAGGGCGCGAGTTATAGTAACCTTTGAGCACGGGTATAGTTTATTGAGATAAGTATTTCTATAACTGTTGATTTTCTATGGCTTTGTACGTGTAAAATTTTAACCTAACTATAACGTCTCTGTAACTTCAGTGAATTTCTAAGGTATTTCAAATTCTATTTTCTAGCCATAACGCCCTTGTCAACGTTGTTTTTTTCAGTGAATTTCTAGGGTTTTACCATGCACAGTGGGGCTTGACCACAGAGCCTGTTCTGCAGCCAACCCACCACAGGCGCACATCCCCATACCATGCATGAACTTCGGGCAGGGTCATCCGCAGGGCCTGGGCCGGCAGCCAGGCCCTGCGGCCAACCCCCAATAGACATCCAAACCACACACAGCCTTGCGCTGTGAGTGATGGGGTTGGCCACAGGCACCCAACCCTGCTCTGCGCATAGCCTTTGGCTGGGTCAGCTGCAGAGCTTGGGGGGGGGTCGGCCACAGGGCCTGCGCTGGAAACCAACTCCCCGAGGACACCCAGCCCCATGCCAGACATGGCCTGTGGCAGTGTTCATTGGGGGTTGGGCGCAGGCACCCAACCCTGCTCCACACACCGTCTTTGGCCATGCGTGCACTGGGTCAGCCACATAGCCTGGCCTGTGGTCAAACCCTACAGCCAACTCTCCTGTGCCTCGCACAGCCTTCGGCTGTGCTCGGTGGGGTGTCAGCCGCAGGGCCTTGCCTGCAGTCAGGCATTGTGGCCCTCTTCAATATGCAGGCAACCTGGGAGGGGGGCATGTAGCCCCCTCCCTGGGCCGATTTTGGCCCTGAGGACCACATCGTCAGGGCCTGGCCAATTAGTGCAAGGGGGAGAGGGGCTGCGTCGCCCACCTTCTCTGGCCGATTTTGGCCCAAGGGATCCCATCCCTCACGCCCTGGCCAATTAATACAAGGGGGAAAGGGGCTGCACTGGGCCGATTTTGGCCCCAGAGATCCCATCACCCGCGGCCAGGCCACTTCATACTGGGTATCCTAGCCCACCCAGTGGGCGGTTTTGTGGGCTGTGGGGGGCTGATTGCCCCCGCAGTCCCTGCCGTCTCCCCACATCCAGCGAGAGCTAGCATTGCTCCTACCAAGCGAAAGCTTCCATCTATGTTCTGAGTGTGGGCACCTCTGACCATAGGGAGTCAGCCCTGGGTGGTGCCAGTCCCCATGGCCCAAGACCCTTAATAGTCCGGGAGGGGGGCCGAGTGGCTCCCCTTTCAAAGATAGGTTTGGCCCCGGGGAGGTGGTGGTCCACAGGGCCGTAAATGGTCTGGGGAGGGGGGCTTCATGGCCCCCTCCTGTTATATTTTACAGTGTCCTTACCTTGGGGAAGCGGTGATCCCCAGGGCACAAATTGGTCATGGGAAGGGGGCTGCATGTACCCCATCCTCAATTTATTTGTCCACGTTTGCCTGGGGACCAGGCTCACCCAGGGGCTGAGCTACAAACAAGAGTGGGAGACTGCGCTTGTTTTTTATCTTTTTTTGCTAAGATTCATGGATCCTCAATTTCTCTGCAAAAATGTTTTAAAAATACTTTTTATCACCAAGCCTAGGGATCAGGGTATTCCTATCATGCCCCATTGTCTTTTTATTTTACTTTTTTTGGGGACTCGGCTGAATCCAAGTACCAAGATAGTTGCCAACACCTTCAGCCAATCAGCTCTCAGTGTAATATCTGTAGGATCTGCAGCCCTAGATATACAAATATCGTTTTTCTTCATTGATGCAAAACCTACTGTACAGATTTACACCAAATTACAAAGAGAGATTTTTCTGGACCAAAATCTAGCTTTCGGCCAAATTTGGTGTAATTCCGTTCAGCAGTTTGGGCTGTAGTCGTGTTCAAAATCCCTATTGAAAATTTCATGGGGAAATACGTTTTGGGACCCTCCCTTTATCTTGGCCCCCGCCTGACAGATTACGGCAAAACTTTCAAGGCAGCAGATGAAGTAGTTAGCATAGGAGTTATGAACATTTTATGAAGATTCATCAAACGGCATGAAAGTTATTGGCAAAACATAACACGCTTTGTCAATGGGAATTAGGTCATAACTATAACTACCTACTGGCTATCGACAGTAGGTAAATACATAAAATATATATTTTATTTACAATTATTTATATATATATATATATATATATATATATATATATATATGTGTGTGTGTGTGTATATATATATATATATATATATACACACATATGCATATATAATTAGGTCATATATATATATATATATATATATATATACACACACACATATAATTAAGCCCTATATATATATATATATATATATATATATATATATATATATATATATATATACCCTGAATTATGGGCAAAACTGAAATTGTGTGCTCTATAGAAATGAACAGGTTTGATTCACTACATGATCTTTACTTCTTTCTCAGTGTTTTCACTGGAGACACAATGCACCCTTCACCTTTTCCTGGCTATAATAACATCTTGTATGCGGATAATGATATGTGAATGCACTTCCTTCTTTATTCATGTGAATTATTCTCTCATAATTAAAACTGTTTTTTTCTCCCTCGAGTGTTCAAGGTTAGACATTATTTTATTCCTACGCCTCAATTGTGTGCAGCAGCAGCACTGCTAAATGTATTGCAATTTAAAATGAGCTCCAGGTGAACCATTGTTCTTAGATATAAACCAGAGGCGGCCACCGCAAATGTCGAGGGGGAGGAGTGGGGGCGACGGGACACATATTTTTTTAAAATAAAAAGCACTTACCTTTCCCGCTGTTCCCGCCGCCTCCTGCTGCTCCGAGCTCCCCTGCTCCTGTTGGTTGGCATTCACTAGGACACCAGAACAGGCTTCCCAGCAATCCTGGCACTGCTTTCATGCTAAAATTAGCATGAAAGCAGCGTCAGGACTGGTCTCAGAAGCTTGGCCAGCCGCTTAGACTCAGCCATTGTGTCTGTGCAGTTTCTCTAGCCCAGCTGTACAACTCAGCCGTGCTGGAGAAACCTAAGTCTGCATGCGTGTTTGGCCGGCCTAAGACAGCCGGCCACACACACATATGCACTTAGGTGCACTGGCTCCTCCCCCACTACCTACCGTGGCCCAGCCCGACCCTCCCTGCACTGCTGGCTGAGTGTAACTATGGTTTTATTTTTTATCTTCTGGCTCTTTACCGGGGGGGGCAATGCTCCTCCACCATTGCAGAGAATCTGCCCCTGATATAAACACACGCCCAGGTTTCCACTGGCATGTGGGTTGCTCTTCTATGTTGTGACAGCTTGATGGATAGGACCAGGCCTAAGCTGCTATGAGGCCTAGAACATGAAAACTGTGAAAGACGCCTATAGGAAGTGTCCAAATCACTAAGGACACTAGATTTAAGACTATGTTTACAGTCCCACATCAATTGACTGTGAGCTGAAAGATGATGGTGCTTGAACCATATGAACCTGCACTCACCCAGTGGCATGTAAACCGTTGCAAAAGAAAACAAATGAAAAAATGTCGCCTTGCAGAAATTAATAAAAACTCCAAAATGAAAGCAGGAATAAAAGTAGAGATTGACCTAGCAACCCTGGAACTGAACTGGACTACTTTTTAGGTGAATGTGCACATGTACATAAATAGCATGCTGTCACTCAGTGAAGAGAGTCAGTGGGTGAAACGGGCTGGCCCAACAAGCCATTTTGTATAGTGTGATTGGAGGAAGTAAAATGAGACACCTGAATAGCCCAGTTAATGAACAGCACTGACCACAAAATGCAGTGGTATTAAATCCATATTTTAGAGGAAACCCATATTTCAGTATGGAAATTAGTTCACAGTTCAATGTGAAATATGGATTTCATCATCAGGATAATGTCTCCCAAACCACTCTACAAAACTTTACCATTGTTCAGGCTACGAGGATTATGCATAAAAGGTATCTAAACTATTCAGCAAAAAAATATGCAGCACATTTAATTGCAATATTATTTTCATCCATTTGAGCAAGTCAATTTTTTTGCAAAATCTGCACTTTATTCGGCAAATCATGTGGCAAATACTGTGTATCCATACCTATACAGTAAACTCTGCAGCCACAGTATCTGGTAAATTCCACTGGCCATTGTCTATCATTTTATTCACAATGCATGTATGAGAGGTGAGCAAACCTAAAAATTTAATACACAGTGCCCATAGTCAGCCGCATTTTAAAGAAAACTGTTTTTTAAGCTAAACCCCCCATGATAAACATGTAATACAAAAATATATAACATAACATATAATGAGTAGTATAGTTAGGGTCAATGGAAGTATGCGATTGTGTGGCGATTTTCGCATGATTATAGAGTCGCTACATTTGCCAAATAATCCATCATCTGCCTCATAATCTGCAGAATTGAACAAGTTCTAGTTTCTAGTTTAAACAGTTCAAAAGTTACAAAAAATGGGACAGCACGTGTTACTATGCAGGGGAAAGCCCTTTGCAAAGCTAGAGTGGTCGCCTTCCCGTCGCTTATTGCTATATTTTTATGTTAAACTGCCACTAATAAGGCGCAACCAATGTCCAGAAAGCATTACTATATTTAAAAATGATGTAATACTATTACAAATTGTGCCGCATTATGCGGCATAATTTGGCCCTTCTTGCTGCATAATTTGCTTGACCCTGCCGTTTAATTGAGGGCCTCTCCTGCCGCATTATTCCAATGGCCCCGAGTATAGTCCTAGTTTGCCATCTCGAGGTTTTCGTGACATTCACAAATCACTCACACTTCGGCCTTGTGGTTTACAAACCCATCAGATGGTCAGCTGACTCTAGGCCAGACCTAGAGCGGTACCCTTGCATAGGTAGGTGACACACCAGACCAAGACATTCCCATGCATGTTACTAAACTGATATGCGGCTCTGCGGATTAGACAGCAACACCGATCTTTCTTTGCTTCACTTAACACTTAGCAGTAATCGGGTGTAACGTCCGTGGGTGTTCATTATGAGCCCCCTACCCCCCCCCCCCCCCCAAGAGAATCAGGAGCAGATTGCCTGTATGTGGGAGTTACTAAAGTGTGATTTTGAAGAACATCACAACTTTAAGATTATATTAATGTTGCAGCAGAAACGTTCCTACCAGATAGGGCAGGTGGCTACTACATTAATTCAATATGAGGGGGGGGCAAATATTCAGCGCGATAAAACCAAAACCTTTACTAATAAAGAACGGTAGGTTTTGAAAATATTTGTTGAGAGCTTCGTCCACACACATACTTCACCAACAGCATCACCTTTGATTTTTGTTCAAAAAAGAAAAAATAATTAGCTATGTTCTTTGAAAGGCATATTCTGTTCTTTACAGTTGATCGAATGAAGACAGTTGTGTTTATAGACCGATACATACTTTATCGATGAACTATGCCAGGAAATACACAGAGGCAAAAAAGTTTAGGATCTTCTCCAAATATATCTATCGGCTTTGTTTATGCTCTCTCTTTGATTTGATTGCTATGAAGTAGTCTTAACGTTCTCAAGAGTTGGACTTCCTGGACTTTGCTGAGGATCAGGCTGATTTCTGTGCTCCTTTTTTAGTCTGGTGTGCTGAAGGTGGCCTTCCTCTCAGGTTGGGAATCACCCCTTCAGGTCCAGGTTGACCAGCTGGGTCTCCTCGCTTCTTCCTCTCCCCTGTAGACGTCTTACTTCAGCGAGCAATACTCGCCCTCTAGTTCCTCCAACAGTGCCAATCCCCCCCAGCTCTTCTTCCATCTCTTATGTCGGGCTCCAGGGTGACGTATGTTCTCCAAACATGGAAGACGCGCTCGCAGCTGGCTGTTTGCTGTGCTTCTTGAGAAGATACTACTACCTGTCAACCAGCTGAGGACAAAGGCCCCCAGAATTCTCGAGAAGAGGGTCAGGTTCATTGCGCTATAACCAATAGGGTATTGTATGGAACTGGCATGACACTAATATTGAGGAGGGGCTCACCAGTGGGAGATTGTGAGGAGAACAGTAGGTTTGCGATTGGCCTTGTCAATACTCTGTTTGCAAAACATTTTGGAAAAAACAGGTGTAAAGGGACCTGCAGTTTGTCTCTTGTGGCCTAGGTCCCATTCTTGCAACAAAAAAGATTACACTGTACTGCTATTCAAATTGTATTTTTCTTCCTGGTTAAACAAGTTTGTAATCTAATTTACATTTTTCGAAGGCGTTGAGTAGGTTTTGAATGGGCTAAGACTGTCAAGCATGGCTCTTAAGTAACACAGTTCCTCAAGTCCTGACTCTCTTCTGTAGTGAATCCATAATGCATGCCTATCCTGTAAGTCCTCTGAACTCATTCCCGCTGGCCCATATCAATTTCTGGAAGGTTCACTCCCATTTTGATTTTATCATCATCATCATAGTCACTTGAATGTATGGTGTGTGCATTAATAATATTTTTTCAAATGTATTCATTGCTTTCCATCTTATGATTTTTTTTTTTTATGCATTTTTTCTTTAGTACAAAAATCCATAACACCCATTATTCTATAATGTACTATCATCCACAGATTTTTGTCACATTTAGCCATTTAATACAATTACATAATTGCCACTGATTTCAGTTATTCCATACAACTAACATTTATGTTCACAATGCACACAAACTGCATATTGGTTAAAATCTATGTAACGATGACGCACACTTCGGGGGATTATTCCCGTTTCCTTCTTCCTTAGCTTAGACACTCATTCCACACAATATCATACACTGAGTAGGACTTCCTTGGGGGATTCATTCATTGTATCCTAACATCTCTTCTGTGTAAAATAGAATGTCATATCCAGAAAGCGTCTAGTTACTTAACTTGTTTCAAATGTACAGAATAGCATCTAATTTTCTTTCTACCAGAGAACCAGAAGCATACCCACATTGCTCGTGTTAGCAGGCAACAATACCCATGTCTTACCTCTTGCAAAGTAGGTCCAGCACACCCTCAGCTGGGATCTCTTCCACTGAAAAGGGAGGCTCGAACTAGCTCATTCCTCGTACCTCCTACCGCAACGCAGTCTCACCCCCTGCTTACTATTTTCCTAAAAGCTTGTCTACTGCACCCGACAAGTGAATGAACAGACGTCTTTGTAGACATTTTGAGTTGCCCGTTTGAGGTCTACTTGGAGCTTGAAGGTTTATGATCATTGTTGGTAACAAAAGGGAATTAATGAAGTCAGAGGGAAGATGGAGAACATGCATTACAACAGCAAAATGCTGCTGTGTCGGCAGAGAGATGTTAACCAACACGCAGTCCGTTGAGTGACACTTTAGATGATTGCATGGGGGATAACAGGGTGTATACCCAGATGTATGACTTGGACCAGAAACAAGTTGATGAAAGTTCATGTTCATGGTTAGAAAATAATAATTTAGCTTGGTACAGTTCATGTTTGTAAAAGTAGGTGTTGACGTTTCCCAATAGGAAAAAAGGTAGCAAGTGACAGACCCAATATGAGGGTCTCTGGCTTACAGGAGCTAATAGACCATCACGGTTGGGATTATGGTAAAGGTCTTCAAACTTTTTGATGCTGAGACACCTCTGTCAAACTGTTTTAGATGTAAGGACCCCCTCCTGAAAAAAAAATCTAGAACCTGGTACTCCTCATCATCGCCAAAAATCACCAACCATAAACGCCCCCAATTCCCATGCCAAATAATTTTTGCGGTGGGGAAATAATAATAAATAGTGTTTAGCAAACCAAAGGTTAGTGGATGACTGTGGTTCAGTGTCAGAGGTTTACCAGTCAGTTCAAACAAAAAGTCTCTAAAAAGAATTACCCAAAAATGCACAATGGTATTTTATTTTTCACAAAACATATTTTGACAAAACTTATTTGGAGGGTAACACCTTTCTGTACTAATGTGATGGGCTTGCCTGTTTTTCTCCGGAAAGATGGTCAATCTGTGGCTGCATTTCATTAGTACCAGTTTAACATCCATATATAGCAATACGCAACAAAAAGGTGGCAAGTTCAGCTTTGCAAAGGGACTTCTACTGAAAGGCAACAAGTGTAGCTGTTTTCAGTAACTTTTTAACTGTTTGAGCTACAAACAATTTCCATGTGTTAAAATCAGCAGATTATGCAGCAGATGATGGAGTATGTGGCAACTGTGGCAAATCTATAATTATGTGAAAATTGCCATAGCTGCACAATTGCGTAATTGCAGTGGCCATGGGTTTAATGGCTGGAATGCATAGGCTGCAACTTTACTGCACATTCTGAGCAGAACCATACTATATTTTATTGGATAATGACAGCCTTGCTTTCACCACTGCATGGAACTGGAGGTTGCTGAACATCATCCATCATTATTAAATTATACCATTTACAATCATTATTGATGAACCGTAAGATCCAAGTTAGATGCTTTCTTTAATTCCAGGGGAGGAAGTGGTCCCTTAAGCTTCTTTCACACTGTTTTTCTAGAAAGGTTTTTATGTTTATCATTATGAAAACAGACACTTCTATTTTAGTAAAAACTGACTCTTGGTTATATTAGTTTGCTGCTGTTCTTAACTTCAGTTTTTAGGTGTTTTGCTGTCAGGTAGGTCCGTATAAAATAGGGGCAGCTTAAATGAAAAATGCATTTAAAAAAGTTGTTACTCAGTGTGAAAAGCACTATAGTAGATTATGAAACATCCCTTACTTAATGTACTGCAGAGGTATTTGTGTGAACAGAGAACCACAGAATTAAATCTTGGTTGGTGCAATGGAGAATAGTCACTTGTATATTGTTAGCGCTACAAGGTCATAGCCTGTGACAGGAAGTACTGTGAATATGTAAGTCATTGTTTTATACTTGCATTACATAGAGTATAAATTAGATGGCTACAAAATATGCACAAAGTTTAAGGATGCAATAATTCTTCCAAAATATGTATTTTAGTAATACTCAGATACAATTGTTTTTTTACATAAAACACCTCCTCAAGGGTAGTAAGCGCTATTTAAATACAGTTACAATTAAAAGCACACACTTCACAGCTCAGTTGTTAACTCTTTGCACTAGCACTCAAAAATAATAAATATTTGTCATCACAAAGTTTCCAGTGGTTCGATCAATTAAAGCCAGGACAGTCTCCCAAGCATCCTTTACATTGGCAGATTACCCTTCACATTTGCATATTAACTCGTAGCACATATTTGCATTTCTTTCAGGCAAGCAGGCACCCTGGCAGGAAGTTGTGTTTAGCTGTCTGACTGGCTTTGGTTTCACAGCACAGGGCATTCCCTGAATGACACTCCAGCTGAAGCATTTTAACAGTTGTCTTTTTCCAAAAGGAAGGGCAAATGCTTAGGATTCCAGGCAGAAGGGAGACCCATGACTCCACCGCCCCCTGGGGGTCACAACACACAAATTGAAGACCTCTGGGTTTCAGTCATATAGCAGTGCTACCCCATAGCCTTAGCTACTAGGGTAAATAAAATACACTTTTAGCCATGTGTGGGCAAGCATTCCAAGACTTTCCCAGGAAGGTGGTGTGGAATTAGAAACTCTGAGCCCAACAGTGCATGCAATAACCACCAATAATTTAAATGACCAGGCAATACTTCATCTTAATAAAATATATGTATTTTATTTTTACAATATCTCAGTACTACATGTGCTATTGTTCGATTAGCGGCGCTACACAGTACATAAGGCTGCTTTACAGCAGTATCAGTACACTATGGCACTATAGTCTCTCAGGATTCTGTAGTGCGTGAATGAAAAATAACAGACTCATAGGCTATCTCCCCTCAAGTCAAAGACCATTAGGTCAGTCTCTAGTTTGAATTTTCCAACAGTTCTGCCCTTCCGTTCCCTTGTTTAGAAGGTTGCACCTGTAAAACAGTTGCAGCTTGACCTAGGTTGCAGATGCAGCTCAGTCTCCATGGTTGTTTCTGCAGTGTTTGCAGGCCCCAGTCCTCTTCCTGATCACCTTTATGAGAGCTGATAGTGGAGCGGTCTGTCCAGTCAAGCATTGGAGGTTGCAGGCGAGGTTAGCATGCTCACTGTCACATGTAGACAGGAGGTACCCGAGTGAATTTAGTTTCCCCAACGGGTACTCCCATGATGAAGCATCACCACCTCAGAGGATCTCAACAATGTGGTCAGCACGCACTGGTGCATCATGAAATGGCGCAGCTGAGCTGGGGCACAACAATGTTGGCAGTACAGGCAGATACACAATGAAGCAGCACAATTACACCGAGACCCAGCAATGTCTTCAGCATAGGCAGTCACACTGAGGTTGGCCCCAATGCTCTAGGCCACCGTTCTTCCATAGTGTCTGTGGCATGGGGCACAAACTCACTGGCACAATTATTCAGGGGTTAATCACTGCACTGGCACAACTACTGCACACCTCAGTTTCTCTAGGCAATCTTCTTTCGGGGGCACCTCCAGTACTCCACTACACAGCTCACAGGAAGGCTTCATAGAAGGCAACTCTCTCTGGATTTTTTGCTCTTGGTAAACACCTCGAGTGCTGCTTTCTAACTGTAGTTGTCTCATTTCCAAGGCAGACACACAGCTGCAGGTGCAGCTTTCTGGGATGATGGTCACTCACTCCTTCCTACACCCTAGATGGTGAAGGCTCCTTTGGCATGAAAAATTCTGGAATCCAGAGTCAAATCTTCAACCTGTCTTTATATGGTCCTTGCAGACCTTCTTTGTTAATTTGGGGTCTCTGCCCACAAATTATTTTTAGAGCTAAGGTGCTAGCTTCAGCTAAGACAAACACCTTTAGAGTTCATGTATAGCAGAAATGGGTTTGGGAATCTTTCTTTCAGGGCTCTACAAACAAATGGAACACAAAGCAGGGTGCAGCATTCACACTTGCAATCAGCTGTGTTTTGTGTGTAGCACTTCTGGAGGAACAAAAAGCAGGATATGCCCAGGGAACACACTTGCACCTCAAAGACAATGCTATCTCTTTGTCCTTTCATGAATTACCAGCTAGGCCTGAGTCAGGATTCTGCAAATCACATAGCCTGTCTAGAAGGTGCCCACTCGATGGAATCCAAATGGATTCTGCAGCATCCATGGGCTAAGATGGCACACATATTCCTTTCACCCTTCCATCATACACTGAATGTATTCACACATTCAAGTGTACTCACAGTTTACACTCACAGAGATATGTAGTGTAGGACTCTGTTGTACTGAAATGTGCAGATAATTTACATATTAGGGCCAGTAGGCCACTCACCTTTGTAGGTAGCAGGACAATTGCCTTTCCTGCTACAAACAATTCATACCGCCACCACTGTCAATACCTTATAATTCAGCGGGGAGACATTTGTTCGACTGTCCCTCCAGCCATCGAGCCCTGTTCTGGCTCACAGCACTTTATAGTAGCTTGCTACAGTGGTCCTTGACTTGCAGTAGAGGCTCATATCATACAAGGTACATTCCTGTCAAAACAGTTTTTTTAAGGTGATCATGAATTCTAGGAATCGGAAAAGCTCAGCGGATGCAGTTTTGTGGGTGGGGCTAGGATCAGGAGGAATGAAAATGTGAAGATCTGACAAAATGCACAACTGACAAAGCATAGCAAATTATTGATGCAATTGCCTACTCTTAAAGAACATTGGAATACTGTCTCATTTCATATTTGCAATGATCATCCTATGTTCTAACAATGTGTCAGTGGATGTCAGGCATACCAATTCCATAGCTTTAAATGGATCGCCAATAGCATTTATAGCAGCAAATGTTCTTGAAAAAAATGTATCGCCCTGATAATCAACTTTTAACTTGGAGGTGATTAACAGCCATAGTTGACTTTTTAATTTTGGAACGGCTTACATAATTTTTATAGTAGAGTATATACAATCCATGGTTTAGAATGAGAAAGCTAATAGAGCCTGAGAATAACATTTAATATATTTGATCAATGGATATCAGGCTAGTACTATTAAATTATTGATTATGGCTGGGTTTGTTTTCTCATCAGTAATTTTTACTGCAAATGTTACAGTCAATCATGCCATAGAAGATGTCATGAGTAATGTAAAATCTGGGGGTAATATCAGTGCATGGCGAGTGTGCGAGTTATAGTTACCTTAGGGCACGAGTTATAGTTTCCGGAAATACCTCTAACTATAACAGCTGAATTTCTATGGTTTTGTACATTTGAAATGTGAGTCTAACTATAACTTCCCTGTACCATTTGTTTTTTAAGTGAATTTCTATGCTTTTTAAAATTCTATTTCCTAACAATAACGTCCCTGTAACCTTTGTTTTTTTCAGTGAATTTCTTTTTTTTTTTTAACATAAAGTAATCTAATTACTTTACGTTAATCCAACCACCACCGCACACAGCCTTAGGCCATGCACAGCAGAGTTTAGCCACAGTGCTTGGCCTGCTATTAGGCTTTGCGGCCTACCCCACAGCACTCATGAAGTGCTTCTTTGTTTGGTGGAGATGTGATTGTAGTCCTGTGCATCAAAAACGCATCAGGAAATGGGCTCAGAGGTCCTTTTAGTAAGGTCTCCATCTTCCAGGAAATATTGGGGCAGGGGGGCAGATGTTGCATATCTGTAATGTATATACAGCGGGGCCAAACGGTCTTATAGGCAAGCTTACAGACCTGTAGTTTTTAAAAGGTTCTCTGGTCTTAGCAGCAGATGACAAGAAAGAGTGCACTCGTCACAAACACAACATGAAATATTGTGCTTGAAAAAAGCAAGGATTTAAACATCTCCATCATAGATTACAGATAATTGTTCATGTCGAAAAGCAGAGAAAACACACTTGCTTTGCCTTGGCCATGCGCATGAAGTTAGAATACTTAGGGGATGGGGATAGTGGAGGGGAGCCTCAAGGCCCCTGCCCTACCAGCCGGCTTTCCGCCTCCTGCAGGAGCCAGCATTGTTCCCTCATGCAGGGAGATGCTGAAAATACAGATCCATGCATGCGGGAGCAATAATTTAAAGAGATGAAAACTCTTCTTCGAGCAAGCAGGAGCATTTGCACAGCTCCCGCTTGCTGGAAGTGGAGTGTTTGCTATTGCATGACAGAAGCTGTCACAGCTCTCGCCAAGCAAAAGCAAGCAACTACCTCTTGAGGGTGGGCACCTCGGGAGGTAGCAGGACACAGCTCTGGTGGGTAGCGGTCCCCAGGGCCATAAATTACTCCTGGAGGATGGCTGCACGACTCCCTTCCTTCTTTGTTTTCATCTATTTGGCCTCAGGGAGGTGGTGGTCCCCGGGGCCAGGGGTGGATCCACGCACACCCCCCAACAATTTTTACATTTAGCCCTGAGAGGTGGTGGCCCCTGAGTCCTGAAGGTCTACGGGTCCCCCCTATTCATTTTTTGTTTCTTGCCCTGGGGATGTGTTGGTCTCCATGGGCCGGGGGGGTCCGTGCAGCGCCCCGCATATCTGTCTATTGCAGCCCCAGGGAGGTGGTGAACCTTGGGGCCTGGATGGGTCCGCTAGGCCCCTCCATTCAATTTTTGCTTTTTACCCCAGGGAGGTGGGGGTCCTCATGGCCCGGGGAGGAGTCTGCATGGCATCCCACATAGATGTATAATGCAGCACCGGGGTTGGTGGTCCCCAGGGCCTGGGGAGGGGGGTAAGTGGGGCCCTTCAATTCATTTTTTGTTTCTTGGCCCAGAGAGGTGGTGGTCCCCAGGGTCCGGGGGGGGGGTCCGCGCGGCCCTCCCCCACATATCTGTGTAATGCAGCCCCAGGAAGGTAGTGGTTCCTGGGGCGGGTCTCTGGGGCCCCCATTCATTTTTTGTTTCTTGCCACAGGGAGGTGGTGGCCCCTCGGGCCCAGGGGGAGTTCCACATGGCCTCTCCACATATTTGTAAAATGTTGCTCTGGGGAGGTGGTGGTCCCCAGGGCTTTTAACAGCCCTGGGAGGGGGCCTCATGCACCCCCTCATTAATAATCAAAAAATAAGTATGGCCCTGGGACCTGGCCCACCTGGGGGCAAAATTATTACTGATGAACTTTGCCATAAATTAAAATAAAAATGCCCTGGAGGGGTCCCAGGATGATCCCTGGACCAAGGCTTGGGGGTTGGGTTATTCCTACCTTGTCCCCTTTTCTTTTTCATTTTTTTGGGGACTCAGCTGAAGCTGATTCCCAAAATGACTGCCAACACTGGTTGAAGTGTTGACAGCCAGTCAAATCTCAACACGAGATCGTGACTACTCGCTAAGTATTTGCACTTCTAGATATACAATTTTGGATTTCCTTTAGTATCTCAAAACCTACTGAACAAATTTACACCAAATAAAAAAAAAGTGTGATCTATGGACCAAAAGCTACCTTTCTGCCAAATTTGGTGTAATTTTGTCTAACGGTTTGGGCTGCAGGCGTCTAACGAGTCTATGGGAATTAACCTGAGGAACACGATTTTTTTTAAAGCCCTCCCCTTTTTTCTTGGCCCAATCTTGACGGATCATCCTGAAACTTTCCATGCACAACAAGACCCTAGAGGACACTTTTTAAGAAACTTTTGTGAAGATTAATCAAATGGTGCCAAAGATATAGGCAGGTAAATAAACGCTTTTTGTATGCAAACTAGGCCCTAACTATAACTACCTACTGGCGAACTCGCCATGCACAGTTTTCTCATCAATAATTTTACTGCAATTTTTACTGTGATTTTATCAATGATGCCACAGAAGATGTCATGAGTAATGTAATTTCTGGAGTAATTAGCAGTGCATGGAGAGGGCACAAGTTATAGTTACTTGAGATAACCATAACTATAACTGCTGAATTTCTATGGTTTTGTGTGAGTATAATGTGAACCTAATTATAACGTTCCTGTGACCCTTTGTTTTTAAAGTGAATTTCTATGTTTTAAAAAATTCTATTTACTAACTGCAACGTCCCTGTAACCTTTGTTTTTTTCAGTGAATTTCTATGTTTTAAAAAAATGTTAAGTAATACTTAATTACTTTACATTAATCCAACCACTGCTGCACTTGGCCAAGCCCTGTGGCCAATCAGCCTTTGGCCGTGCGTGGCTGGGTTTGCCACAGGGCCTGGCCACAAGCCAGGCCCTGCACCCTACCCCCTAGCACCCAACCTCATGCCACGACCCTCCTTTGGCTGTGTGAGGCAGGGTTTGGCTGCAGGGCCTTGCCACAAGCCAAGCCCTGTGACAAACACCCCAAAGGACCCCCTCCTTGCCCGATTGGAACCCCAGGGCCCCCGTGGGCCAGCTAATTATTGTAAGAGGGAGGAGGGCAGTGTGGCTCCTCTCCCTGGGCTGATTTTGGCCCAAGGGACCAGTTCCCCTGGGGTCCTCCCAATTATTTTAAGGGAAAGGGGATTCTGCGCCCCCCTGAGCTGATTTTAGCCACAGGTAACCCATCCCCCAGGGCACGGCTAATTGTTAAAAGGGGGAGAGGACCATGTGGACCCCTTCCTTTGACGATCTTGGCTCCAGGGACCCCATTCCCCGGGGCCTGGCCAATTATTATTAGGGGAGGAGGCCATGTGGCCTGCCTCCCTGGCCTGATTTAGGCCCATCAACCATGGCCTGGCTAATTACTGAAAGGGGAAGGGCGGCCATGCAACCCCTCTTCCTGGGCCACTTTTGACCCTAGGGACTCCATCCCCCAGGGCCGGCCAATTATTATTAGGGGCAGGGGGCCATGTGGCCCCCGTCCCTGGGATGATTTTGCCTCCGGGGACCCCATCCTCGAGGGTCCGGCCAATAACTAAAAGGGATAGAGGAGGCACTGGGCCCCCCTCCCTGGGCCATTTTCGGCCCTGCTGATCCCATCCCCCGGGGCCCAGCCACTTATACCTGGGTGCCCTTGCCTCACCCAGGCACCCAATATGCTTTGATGGGTACTGCGGGTGAACCATAATGCCCCGGTGGTCCCAGCTGTCTCCCTGTCTCCTGTGGGAGCCGGCATTGCTCCCACACGCAGGGAGCTGCTAAATATGCAGCTCCCTGTATGTGGGAACAGTCTTTTATCTGTTTCTCTGCCTTCATGGCAGTGGGCAGGGAAACAGAGAAAAACTCTGCTCCCAGCAAGCGGGAGCAGTTTACAGCTCCACCTTGCTGGGAATGCAGTTAGTGTTTCCTCTTGCATGGCAGGAGCTGTCACAGCTCTTGCCAAGCTAAAGCAAACAGCTATCTCCCAAGGGTGGGCACCTCTGGGGATAGCAGGAGCCAACCCTGGTCCTTGCAACCCCCCTACAAAATTATTAAATATAGCTGCGGGGATGTGATGGTCCCAGGAGCGTGTTAAAGCCCTAGGAGGGTTGTCCAGGTGGCACCCCTCAATTTAAAAAAAAAAGCCCGGGGAGGTGGTGGTCCTCCAGACTCACATGAGCCCAATGGAGGGGGATCCGCGTGGTCCACCTCCAATATTTCAGTAAAGACCCAAGGAGGTGGTGGTCCCCGGGCTCAAAAGAGCCCTAGGAGGGGCCCCTGTGCACCCCTCCTTTTTTAATATCCACACATGCCCCTGGGACCTGGCTCACCTAGGGGCCTAATTGTTTTTTGTCTTTTTTGAAATTTTCACCGAATTCGCAAATCTGCAGTGATTTTCAGTGAAAATAAAAAAAATTAAATGCTGTTCTTGCCCTTGCGTTTCTGCATAAATCTGGGGTTTCTCGCAGGACAAAGTCAGTATTGCAAGCAGTTGCTGTGTCTCTTGTACTGTGATTATTGGCTGGTTGTTCTTGGAAGTAAATCTCAGGGGTGTATATAATGTCCATTGTGTGTGGCACTTGTTGGGTCTTACAGACTCCTTTGGTTTGACGTGAGCATAGGCACGAATACTTCGTTGCAACCGTTTGAAACCTTTCCACCTCAGCTGACTGTCAATTAAACTCTTTTGGATAAAACGAATTCTCATTAATTAAAATCTGTAATTATAAGTTGACTTGAGAATTTGGTGCACATGTAGTACTGGGGACCCGTCCAACCACTTCTTTTTCTAAAGCCTGGTTGTTTAAAACAGTATGGGTGTCTCCCTCAGTTCTGTTGTACAGGAAAAAAAACAGAGGACACCTCATTCTGATCAAGACTATCATTAAAGCCTACCTGAAGACCGGAGAGTAGCAATTGTTCCTTTTGCGCTGAATTTGCCTGTACGCTGTAGACATGTGTACATGAGGGTGGGTAGCGGCGCATACTTGAAGTATTAATTCTGATAGGGTACTATCCTGTAGTAAGATATGTAATTGAAATCAGATTTGTAAGTGAGATACTCAGGACAGAAATTGAGTTCTTCCTAACCCATACAAATGAGATGGAAAGCACAATGTCTTTTGCCCTTTCAGTGGAATCGTACTAAAGCCAAACCACCTTGCAGTTATGGATCAATGGGACCTCGAAGTATGTTTAATAAAGTTTGATCTGGGATGTATGAACATGTTCTCCATTGCCACATAAATTGGTGTTTAGCACAATCCTGCCATCTTAACGCCAGCCGGTGCGGCTTTAAGACCGCCTGTGACCCCGCCTGCAGCCTAGCTCTAACAGGCGTACTTTAAGCCATGCGTTAGAACCTGTAGCATGCCTCTGTTATCCTATGCATACTTTCATCCAAGATTTTTATCAAGGCCCATTCCATTTTCCATTTCAGAATTTCGTTCTGCTCAGTTGTTACTTCCTGGTTTATGTGTGCAATCTCTCAGGTACAGAGCTGTTGGAGGTAGGGAGTGCAAGAGATTTCATCGCACTGACCGATTTTGTGTTGCAGTTTCCCCCTGTATGGTGAAGTGCAGAAAGTGCGTTCTTCATACAGCGAATGTTCTGTCAGTTGCTTTTAATCAGTGCTGTGACCAGGTAGGACTCTTTGTCTCAGGCCCCACCCTTTTTGTGGCCCTGTGCTCCTTCGTATTTTCATAATCAACACGCATTGGCAAAGCAAGTAGGTCTGGCTTTGGCAAGCTTGCCTTGTTTTTTTTTTTTTTTTTGCACACATATACAATCTACAGCAACCTGGTGAAAACAGAAACCAATATAAAAATAAGATAGTGGTCAACAGCCTCTGCACACAAGCTCTGGTCGAGATTTGCACTCGTTTTCAGACAGCCGTGTACATGTGATCAGACAAAATGCTATCACAGTGCAGAAAGCCAATGGATGAAGGGGGGTGACCCATTTCCCCATGCTGTATGCTGTGGTTGGGGAAGCAAAATATGAATGACACTTGAAAAGACCAGTGGAGTGAAAGGGCTGACATAAAATACCTGTCTTTGTGCCTGTTTTTTTATTACATTTGGGAAAACGTGAGGCTGGCAAGACAGCTGAAGCTGCGAACATGCCAGACTGGAAAAAACACACAGGCCCAACCTGTTCCTTCGTGATGCAGCTAATGCAGCTCTACCTCTAAGTAGAATCAAATACTGAGTTTCTCTCTCTCCATGATACATATTTTCTAAAATGCGAGCTGCTCTTTGTATCAGAAATGAAAGTGAAGCACTACACTTATTTTTAGCCTCTGGCCCCACAAAAGCTTCTGACATGGCTGCCTTTAATAAAAATTGCTACTTTGTGTACTAGTCTCGGCATCAATGATATCTCTTTAAAAACGTTCATTACCTTCATTGCTTTTTCATCATTTTGCAGTTCTCTGTCTTGTATTCTGTGGCTGCCCTGTGCATCATTCTGATTTGCCTCTGAGCTCCCTTGCCTCACATTCTCACAATGTTTCTGTCTGTTTCTTACGTCCTATATTGATCTTGCTTTGATTCATATTCCACGAGTTTGCTTTGTTGGCAGCGGTTATCTATTTTTTCAGTCTATTATTACGTCCGACTGTGACACCTGTGTTTTCTTAGTTTTCCTTCAGGCTCCTGTCTTTACTTGTACCTTATGTTCTTCATTTCCTTTTCTGCATCCCTTTTCTTTGTTGCGGGTCTATTTTATGTGTGCTTGAAAGCCATTTCTTTTCTTCAAGCCTGTTGAGATTTCCTGTACCAAAATGGCATTGGTTTTCCAAGGGCTGCTCTTGATTTCTGGATTCTTATTAATTATTTCTGATCTTAACTTTAGTAGACCAACACACGATTCTGTTCTCGATTTTGTCCACTTGTTTTCACTTGTGCCTTTTTAGCTACTGTCCAGGGCAACTGCAGTTTAAGTCCCTAACGGCTGTCTTTAGTTTGTGCTTTGAGATCTTGATTTTTCACTTCTGTTTTCTGGTTATGGTGTTCAATCGTTCCCTAAGTTAACTATAAGTTGTGCCCACACCATGCACAGTTATTCATCAGCAATTTTATTGCAAATTTTGCAGTCATATTATCAATGATGTCATAGATGGTGTCATGACTTAATAATATGTGGGGTAATTAGCAACGCATGGCAGGGGTGAGAATTACAGTTACCTCTCTAGACGGTTTTATTTGGAGGTTTTTTAACATAACATAATATTTAATTACCATACATGCACAGCGAGGGCCAACCCACTGCATGCATCCAACCCCACTCTGCTCACGATCTTTGGCTGTGGCCAACCCCCAACCCCACACAGTAGGTCTGTGAGTGGTTGTGTGAGAGGCTGTATGGATATGTGGCTGGATTTATGTGGGTGTGTAAGTGGATGTGTGAGTGTATGAGTGGGTGTGTGAGTGGCTGTGTGGGCCTGTGAGTGGGTGTGTGAGTAGTTGTGTGGGTGTATAAATGGGTGTGTGAATGGATGTTTGTATGAGTGGCTGTGTGGGTCTGTGAAGGGTGTGTGAGTGGTTTTCTGGGTCTGTGAGTGGGTGTGTGAGTGAGTGTATGGGTGTATAAGTGGATGTGTGAGTGCTTGTGTTGATCTGTAAGTGTGTGTGTGTGGTGTGTGAGTGGCTGTATGGGTCTGTGACTACACGTGGTAATGGTTTTGTGGCTGTGTGAGTGGTATGATTGGCTGTGTGGGTCTGTGAGTAGGTGGGCAAGTGGTTGTGCGGGTCCGTGACAGAGTGTGTGAATGGCCGTATGGGTGTTGTGTGGATGTTTATGTGGGTGTGTAAATGGTTGTATGGGTCTGTGACTCGATATGGTAGTGGTTTTGTGGGTCTGTGAGTAGGTGTGTGAGTGTGTGAATGTGTGTGTTAGTGGTCTGTGAGTGGGTATATTTTTTTAATTGGGGTCTGGATCCATGGATCTGTTACCGATTCACGTGGCGGGCTGTGCTGAGCGCCACAGAGGATCTGCGATTCTCACATGCCCCCAGTAAACATTTTTGGGCAATTTCTTGGCTTTGAGGGGTCATTTCTTGCCTCCCAAACCCGTCCATCAGTCCTATGTGCTCAGGGTACCTCTACCCTGACCCCTTCTATCAGTTTCAAGTTTTATTCCCCCCTTCCTCAAACGGAGTGCTGATACACAAAATGGCAGCCACAATTTTCCTCTCAGGCTGCAGCCAGCATTGCTCTTGGCATGGGGATCTCTAGATATACATAAATATATTTCCTTTAATAAAAACTACAAACAGGTTTACACCAAATTATCAAGAGATCTTTCTGGACCACGATCTAGCTTTCTGCCAAATTAGGTGTAATTCCCTCCAGCTGTTCCGGTTGTATTCTTGTCTAAAATCCCTATGGAAAATTGCACGGGGTAGACGCGTTTTGAGACCACCACCTTTTGCTCGGCCCCGCTTGATGAATCACCCCAAAACTTTTCAGACAGCAGCTGAAGTGAATGGCAAACTAGTTTTGAAAATTTGGTAGGGAGAATTGTGAAACAGCACTATATTTATTAGCAAAACAAAAGACGCTTTTCCTATGGAAACTAGGTCCTAACTATAACTACCTACTGGTAACCACCAGTAGGTAACATATATACATATAAATATATATATGTTACCTTATAGACTCCTAACCCCTAAACTCAACCATCCCAAACCCTAAATATACCTTTACCACCCAATACCATTACCCACCTGAAACCCTAAAAATACCCTTACCACCAAATACCCTTACCCACCCTAAACCCTAAAAGTACCCTTACCACCCCTTACCACCCAAATACCCCAACCCACCCCAAACCCCTAAAATTTCCTTTACCACCCTATATCCTTACCCACCCCTAAACCCTTAAAATGCTTTTACACTAAATCTATCTATCTATCTATCTATCTATCTATCTATCTATCTATCTATCTATCTATCTATCTGTACACATAAATATATATCATAGTTTTCACCACTTCCCTGATATATACTTACATTTTCATTGTAGTGGCATGCGTGGTAAAGGCATATGCATGGTGAAGACTCCTGTGTTAAAGGCAATACATGGCAAAGGCATTGCGTGATAAGGACTGTGTGGTAATGGTAATGCGTGGTAATGACTGCATGGTAACCGTTGTTTTCCATGAGAACCTGATGGCACGGATTCCAAGGACTTTTCCTGACCTGTCACGAGACCCATTACCTTTAACTAATGAAGCCTTGTTACTCGGAGCCTGGCTTGCTTCCTACCTCTTCCCTTGTCCGCACGTGCGTGTAACCCCAGTTTTTACAGTTAATCCTGAAAGAAACAAATGTGAGCCATGCCGAAGTAGCCACAGTTTAGTCGTGATGTAAAACATTTTATTGTGCAGAGGACTTTGGGCTACTGAAAAGAATTGCTTTATAACATCAATGTGACGTCAACCTTAATTAACGGGGTGGAATGTGCTAATTTATATTTGCTGATTTCAATGAATATGAGAAACACAAATAAGAAATGTGACATTGGCTTTTATCTGTATCTCTACATATGGAACTACAAGTATAAATCATGACATCATATAAATAATTTCAGGCTTGGGCATTCACATTCTGGTCTCCTCCCAAATATATACACTACCTGTGGCTACAGCAGGAATAGTGGGTAGCCCCATTATGTTTATATTAAAGTGTGCTTGTCCCTTGATTTGACTCACTCCCGGCGATGCGACTTTGAGAGAGCCCTAGGGTCATTCCATACCAGTGTCCCTTGTAGACCAGGCAAAGCACTGAGATTTGCCCTGCCACTTCTAAACTTTGCCACTCAGGTAGAGTTTCAGTATTCGCGTATAATCCAGCATTCCAATAGTTCTTGGTCTCTAAATAGCATGGCTTGTGGGTTTCTAGGCAGAATAAAGAAAACGTAGCTTAGCAACAACATCCAGTCATTGCCCAAAGACAGATGCGGCATTGAACAAGCCCCCACGGCTGTTCTTCACAGTCCTGCAGCTCGTCGGGATATATATACTTGCAAGTGCATTATGCCTACAACACATGGAAACCAACCTTTGCTTTCCAGATGAAATAAGAATATAAGCACATTATATGAGCTTGCCTTCATGGCATTAGCTGTAGAAAAATGGCACAGCAAACCTCCAGCACTGGATACATTAATTGTTACGCAGGACTGGACAAGTATGTTGTGGATACCAAGGTGCAACTTTTAGGGCAAATTAGTTTCAGTTGTGGCACATCTGCGTCTGTGCGTCCTGTCAGTCACTGTTTATTAACATGCTGCAGCTCTCAATAGTAACTGATAAAATACAAATGCCATGACCCGTCTCATGGCCACAGGTGATGTGATGTCACATCCCAGTACCCATATAGTTATGGTAATTTTGCCACAACCAGACATATCAGGACAATGTTGCCAGCTCGCACTTTACCTGGGAAGGAATGTGGCGTAAGGGCCAGAGCTGCGGACTTTGGAGTTGGGAGTCAGGTACCGAGTCTTGACGTCGGCTCAACGTCCTGTGGTTCTGGGAAAATCACTTTATCTCCCCGTGCCTTAAAGAACATGAATGTGTCCTTGGGTAATGGAACTGATGCTCAGGTAACGTGCTCTAATAACTTCGGGTTGAGTTCACGCTATATAAAGCTCCAAAAAAGAAAAAACTGATGTCATATTTGATGCATTTGACTGGAGTGCCTCAGAGGACATATATGATGGCCTTAATCTTAATGTTCAGGAATACAGCTCAGTCTGGGTGACCTTAACTAACTCAAGTTGTAGCATTCTTTGGCCTACCTCAAAATATTCATGCTATTTTGGTCCATACGTCCGTTCAACTACTGATTTTGTGTGCTTAATCCAACTATGTTCTTACAATTCAACTCTTCGCTATCACCTATACACCTTTTAACTATTTTAATCAATCTGGCAGGAATTGAAATCTTAGGTAAACACTTTCAAAAGTAATAATGTAGGTTTGGGAGATAATACAATCTGTAACAGGAAAGAGGCCCTCAGACCAATATAAAACACACCCACATTACCCACAACCCTTTACAACTAGAAATAATTGCCACCAGAGAGAGATACAGCAAGAGCACCCACGTAACCAGAGCCACAGAACACCATCACCCATACACCATCGAGGCACCTCACAGCACACACCCCAACACATCACCTCACACACACCACTCACATTACACCCATGGCACCACAAAGACACCCCAGGTTCTCAGAGGAGGAGCTGAGGGTCATGGTGGAGGAAATAATCTGGGTAGAGCCACAGTTATTTGGATCACAGGTGCAGCAGACATCCATTGCTAAGAAGATGGAGCTATGGTGGAGAATCGAGGACAGGGTCAACGCTGCGGGACAACACCCCAGAACAAGGGATGACATCAGGAAGAGGTGGAACGACCTAGGGGAGAAGGTGTGTTCTGTGGTAGCAAGACACCAGATAGCTGTACAGAGGACTGGCAGTGGACCCCCACCTCCTCCCCCACAACTAACAAAATGGGAGGAGCAAGTCTTAGCAATCATGCATCCTGAGGGCCTGGCAGGAGTAGGAGGACTGGACTCCGGTAAGTCAATCTCTATTACTATCACCCCCCCTACCTGCATGCCATCACAAACCCTCACTCCCATCACTCCACCACCTCACATACATCCCACCAACACAACCCACCCCTCCCACTACCAAGCCCTGCATGCAACACCATTGCACGGACACCGATCACAGACCTGCATGGACACCCATTACCAAAGCATGCACACTTGAGACAATGACCTATCCAACCAAATCACCACTCACATAAGCCTAAGCTGCCAGAGCAATCACAATCATACAGGGCAACACACCGATGCACAAGATGGCACACGCAGAAACAATAACACAGCATTTATATCCCCACAGGTCCCCCACACAACATCACCGGAGAGGAGGTACCAGCAACATCCAGTCCCCCCACAGAAGAGGCCCACAGTGATGACAGCAGCTCTGTACGCGTAGATCAGGATGACCAACCTGGCCCATCAGGGACCTCCGGACAGGTTGGTTACCCAGGCACAGTCCCATACCACCACAGAGTCTCCCCCCTCAGGAAACATCAGCACAGCACCCACCCAGCAAGCCCATACCTCTGTCCCCAGGACACGTCAATCAGCAGTGTGTCCACCACTACAGGGACCCCAGGCAACCCCACAAACACAGGACATTCAGGGACCCGGGGTCAGTGGCAGTGCGCACACAGTTCAGGGGACAGAGGCACAGGACAACAGGGAAGCCGGGAGGACTGCTGTGCGACAGGGGGAGGACAGACCCAGGGAACCGACTCTCCAGGAGGCACTCACCAACATCCTGGGAGCATACCACCATTCCCAGGAGACGTTCGGCCAGATACTGGCCAAGTTGTAGGAGACCCAGCGGCTGCAGGAGGGACAGTATCTGGGGATCAGGGAGGACCTGAGGGACATCCACACCACTCTGGTCACCACTATTGCAGGGGTGCTGGCAGACATGGCCAACACCATGAGGGAGGCAGTGGCACACCAACGTGCCCCTGACACTAGCCACACCGATGAACAGCCCTCCACCTCGGCTGACGCTAGTGGACAGGAGGCCCCACCACAGGAACAACAGGCCACCATCACCCCGCAAACGGTCCTTGCGATCCAGGCAGAAGCAGAGAACATTGCCAAGACCCCCGCCAGGAAATAAGACTCCCCTGATTGTCACCCTTGTGTCCCGCTCTGTCACCCTGTCCACCTTGAACTGCCATTGCTCCCTTTCCTATGCCACCTTTGACAATGCACCTCTCATACAAATAGACTGGAACGCTTATCTGGACTCTCCTCCACTCCCCTGGCCTATAACAATACCCCATCCACTTCTTAGCACATAAATAAACACACTTGTAAAAAATACAAGTATTGAGTCTGTCAATTGATTGAACTATAAATCCGTTTAAAAATCTGTAGACATTGCAATTCAACTGTACAGTAATGTATACATAGGTACGACCTGTAGTTTTCTGCAGTCAATACACCAGGAGCTAGAGTGGGGCACATATATCTGTAAATAGACATGTCAAAGGGTATAGTAAGTGGCCATAGTAGTGGTAATATCAGCCTGCCAGTGACAATTTCCAATACAAAACTGCAATGGAAGGTGAAGTTACAGTGTCTTACCTGTGTGTCACTGGAAGTACTGTCGTATGATTGATGTCCTATTGTCCACATCCTCATTCTCTTCCTCCTCTTCGTCACTGTCCACAGGCTCCACCGCTGCCACACACCCATCTCCAGCCTCATCCTCCTGCAGAAAAGGCACCTGGCGACGTAAGGCAAGGTTGTGCAACATGCCACGGTGATCTGGCAGACCTTCTTGGGTGAGTAGCACAGGGAACCACCTGTTAGATAGAGGTACCGAAACCGGGCCTTCAGGAGGCCGAAGGTTCGCTCTATAATTCTTCTTGTTCGCCCATGTGCCTCATTGTAACGTTCCGCTGCCCTTGTCCTGGCATTCCTCACTGGTGTCAGTAGCCATGAGTAGTTGGGGTAACCAGAGTCACCTGCAAATATCGAAGGATACCTGTCAGCCAGATACTAACCCTTAGGGCCAACCCCATACCCATACACCATCACATATTGGGTGGGGACCATGGGCTCACTTATTAGCCACACCCTTTGCTTCTGGAGTTGAGCCATCACATATGAGATGCTGCTATTCCTCAGTATAAAGGCATCATGCACAGACCCAGGATACTTTGCATTGACATGGGAGATGTACTGGTCCGCCAGGCACAGTATCTGCACATTCATTGAGTAAAAGCTCTTTTGATTTCTGAACACCTGTTCATTTCTACGGGGGGGACAAATTAAATATGTCTACTATCAATTGCCCCAATGATGTTGGGGATATGTCCCATTGCATAGAAGTCAGCTTTCACTGTGGCCAAATCCTCCACCTGGGGGAAAACAATGTAGCTGCGCATGTGTTTCATCAGGGTCGACAACACTCTTGTTAGCACTATTGAGAACATTGGCTGTGACATTCCTGCTGCCAAGCCCACTGTCACTTGGAAAGAACCAGTTGCCAAGAAATGGAGCACAGATAGGACACGCACAAGAGGGGGGGATCCCAGTGGGGTGACGGATAGCAGAGACCAGGTCTGGCTTCATTTGGGCACCCAGCTCTTGGATTGTGGCCCTGTCAAGTCTGTAGGTGAGGATAATGTGCCTGTCCTCCATTGTTGCCAAGTCCACCAGGGGCTTGTACACGGCTCCATCTCCTATTCATCTGCAGCGGTTGCAATCTAGGGGGCAATACAATGAGCGTCTGGTCAGTAGTCAACATTTCCAAAATGTACAGTGCATTGCATGTTGTGACTAAAACAGTATGTTGTTGTACAGGCCCAAATGGTGTCTATGTGTGCTGTGACGCAGTTAGGTGCCATGGCCTGCCCCCCCCCGAAATGCCATCTGCCTGTCCTGTGTGGATGTAAATGTGGAAATGAGGTAATGCCGCTGACGTTGTGCGCCGTTACGGGAGGCGGTCGAGTACTGCCATGCAGCTCCTCATTGGTTGTCATTGGGCCCTATGGGTTACAGTAGCCAATGGTGATGTACACCGCCAGTGACAGTACCCACCGCCGTGGATGTGCCCGCCATTTTCTATCTGTTCACTCACTTGCTACCTGACCTTCAACAGGAGAGGACCTACACTGCATGTGCTGCTGTGACCTGTGTCTGGAACTGACCATGGCTCGTGTGACTGGGGAAAGGGCCCCTGCCTTCACCGCTGCGGAGTTGGAGAGACTGGTGGATGGGTTCCTACCCCAGTACCGAATGCTGTATGGGCCTTCAGACCAACAGGTGAGTAATTGTGAGCACGTTGCATGGGGCATGAATGCATGGAGTGCTGTATGTGAGGGCCTCGTGTAAGGGTGGATGGTTGAGGGGTCCTGGGCAGCGTGCTGCATGTATTGTGGGCAATGTATGTGCATAAGGGGATGGGAGGGATATGGTGGGCCATGAGTGTAACAGGCCAGACGGTATGACTGATACCTTTTTTCTATGTGTATTTCTCTGCAGGTCAGCACCCATCAGAAAAAGGGTATGTGGCATGCCATCGCCAAGGATGTGCGGACCCTGGGGGTCTACGGCAGGCGGAGCACCCACTGTTGCAAACGGTGGGAGGACCTGAGACGCTGGGCACGGAAGACGGCGGAGGCCCAGCTGGGGATGGCCTCCCAACGAGGAAGGGGTGCCCGTTGAACCCTGACACCCCTGATGTTCCGCATACTGGCAGTGGCCTATTCGGAGCTGGATGGGTGCTTGAGGGCATCACAGCAGCCACAAGGGTGTGAGTACAGTTTCACATTAAACTACTTGTGCATGGTGGAGTGGTCTTCGGGTGGGGGATGTAGGCCTGTTGGTGCCCAAGGGCCAGGCCGGACATTGCAAGGTAGGTTCCATGTTGGGCAGGGTCTGATGAACTCCACCTCCAACCAAGCTAGTGGGCATCCACTACTGGGCAGGGCTCTGTGGGTCTCAGGTATGCTGCAATTGGCGTTAGGTATTACTGTCCATGGCCTGGTGACTAGCATTGTGACTGGTAGTGCATTGCATAGTGCGTAGGTAGGTTCCCTGTGTGTGTCATGTACACCAACGGTGATTTTGTTGCTGCCATTGACCAAGTATATCCTCTGTCTCTTCCCCCCCCTTTTTGTTTTGTCATCCTGTGCATTAGCATCATCTGGCGGAGGAGCAGAGGCACCGGCGACGGAGGGAGTTGCATCCCACAGGGCCCCAGGCCGAATTCACCGACAGGGTGGGCACCAGTGGGACGGAGGGCGGAGGGAGCACTACGTCGGAGACAGGAGAGGACAGTTCGGAAAGTGATGC
The DNA here is from genome assembly GCF_031143425.1 of Pleurodeles waltl. NCBI lineage: Eukaryota > Metazoa > Chordata > Amphibia > Caudata > Salamandridae > Pleurodeles > Pleurodeles waltl. The sequence goes on from NC_090450.1 coordinate 539,044,967, forward strand.
CTCCTCCGATGTAAGCTCCCTAGGGGTGGTGCACAGCCTTGTGCCCACCCCAACTACAGGTACAGCCGCCACTCCTGTACCAGCAGCGCCCTCATAGCAGCCCCTCAGTGAGTTTCCCGTGCCCGCTCACCCAGGAGGGTGGGCATCTCCTTCGCCCCAGGCACCTCAGGCCCTGCCCCAGTTAGCCCTGCTGCCCTGAGTGAGGAGGCTATTGACCTCCTGAGATCCATCTCTGATGGGCAGTCAACCATAGTGAATGCCATTGAGGGGCTGGCAGGGCATTTGCAACAAACAAATGCATTCCTGGAACTCATTCACTCTGGCATGGCGGCCCAACAGAGATCAATCCAGGCTCTGGTCTCCTCCCTGATGGCAGCCATTGTTCCTGTCTCTAGCTTCCCTCCTCCAACTTCCTCTGCGCAGTTCCATTCCCCTCAACCCCAATCCATCTCAAGCACACATTCAGACCAGCATGCACCCAAGACAACACACAGGAGTGGCTCAGGCAAACACAAGCACCACACATCATCCCACAGGCACTCACACAAACACCATCCAGATGCAGACACACCAACATCCACTGCCTCTACCGTGTCCCCCTCCTCCTCATCGTCCACCTCCCTCCCAGTAGCGTCTCCACTCACACCTGCATGTACTACATCCCCATCCACTGCCTCCATCACCATCACTCCTATCACTACACGCCCCTCACTGGCAGTCACCACCCCCACATCCATGCACATGTCCCCTGTGTCCTATCCCACTGTGTCTGTGCCCCCCCCTCCAAAAGTACACAAACACAAGCACTCAGACACCTAACAGCCATCCACCTCACAACAGCATCCAGCCCATGCACCTGCACCCAAACACAGCAGACAGACACCTCCAACAACCACTCCCTCTTCTTCCACTCCCAAACCTTCACCCTCCTCCCGCCCCAGTGTCCCTAAGAAGCTTTTCCTCTCTGTCGTAGATCTCTTCCCTGCCCTCCCACCCCCTGTCCTTCACGTCGGGCCAGGGTGGTCAGAACCCAGGCTAGCACCTCAGCCACCCAGTCCATGGCCACAGTAGTGTCGGCAGCTACTGCAGGTGTGAGAGGTTTCAAGGAAACACCCATCAGCACTGGCAGTGTGCCTGCACCAGCTGCCAAGGGAAAGGGCAAGGATGCACCACCAGCTGTTAAGGGCAAGGGCAAGGAGGCACCCCCAGCTTACAAGGGGAAGGGCAAGGAGGCACCACCAGCTTACAAGGGGAAGGGCAAGGAGGCACCACCAGATGGCAAGGGCCTGCCCCTGCAGGCAGGAAGGACAGTAGGCCTGGTTATGGGACTGATTCTGAGCCCCCACCACCAACCATGGTGCTTCAGCCGTCCGAGGCTGCAGGGGAAGGGCTGGAACCTCCCCCACCACTGGCAGCCCAACACCAGCACTGCCACCTGCACTGCTGCCAGCACCACCGCCAGCAGCAGCAGCCCCAGTGGGCTGCTGTCCGAGGCTGCAGTGGAAGGGCTGAAGCCTCCCCCCACCACTGGCAGCACCGACACCAGCACCGGCACTGCCACCACTGAGCAGCCGTCGCCGCCGGCAGGCAGTGTGTAGTCCTGCCTCCATGGACTGTAATGCATCCTGACCACTGCAAATCGTGTGGGTCTGACACCCAGGTGAGAGACTGTGACCTTGCACTCCCCAAGATCTGCATCACAGGGCATAAAGCCCCCTCCAGAACCTTTGGAAGAAGGCATCCACTCACCCCCTCCTTGCCGGAATGAAGCACACTGGGCACAATGCCCCCTCCAGAACCAGTGGAAGAAGCCATCCACTCACCCCCTTCTTGCCAGGATGAAGCACACTGGGCACAAAGCCCCCTCCAGAACCAGTGGAAGAAGGGATCCACTCACCCCCTCCTTGCCAGGATGAAGCACACTGGACACAAAGCCCCCTCCAGAACCAGTGGAAGAAGCCATCCACTCACCCTATCCTTCCCAGGATGAAGCACACTGGGCAGAAAGCCCCCTCCACAACCAGTGGGCAAACCGCCCACTTGAGAGACTATGGCTTTGCACTCCCCAGGACCATGCACAGGGCACGTTGCCCCCTCCAGGAAAAATGGTGTTGTACCATCTTCAGGCTGAGGTGCCCCCCGTTCCACGTCCCCCTGAGGTGCCTGTGTATTTTCGACCCGATGCCCCTGCAGTGTTCTCTCCATGTTGATGCAGGAGCCAAGTGGGGCCTTGGCCTATGTGATGTGACCCTGTGGCACACGGACATTATGGACTGGGCCGTGTCCCTACATTTGTATATATGTAAATACTGTTTTGATTTTTGAGGTCGTATTTCTAGTATTTTATCTTATAACATTCACTTCAATCACTTCCTTTTGTCCTTGCATTATTCCTGAGGGCTACGGGGTGGATGTGTAATGTTGTTGCATCGGTTTGTGTGTATGGTGTTGGGGGTGTTGCATGTTGCGTGTGTATGTGTCACTCTCTTTTTCCTCCCCCCCTGTATGCTAGGTGGCAGTACTCACCACGGTCATCTTCGCCGGCGTTGGTATTCCTGGTGTAGTAGGAGGTAGACCAGCATGGGGAACACCTGCAGTTCAGGCTCCATGACGGTGTGGTTCTTCCCTGAGTCTCCAGAGGTGAGTCGTTTACATTCTGTGTTCTGTTTCCGCTGTGCTTTTGATGTCGTTGGTACCGCCCCGGAAAAGGTGGCGGATAGGCCTCTTGTAATACTGTGGGCGGTATATTGTCTTCTGCCTGACTGCTGCCGGTTACCGCCGCGGTGCTTGTTGCTACCACCGTGGTGGTTAGTGTGTTAAAGTGGCTGTCTGTGTGGGTGCTCTCCGCTGTGGTCATAATTCCATTTTTTTTACCACCGGCTTGTTGGCGGTATTACCGCCGCTTTATCACCGACCGCCAGGGTTGTAATGAGGGCCTATGTGTTTGTTTACATCACTTTTGTGACTTTGAACCAGTGCAACGTTTCGATAAAAACTAGCTCTTTATATAGCAGGTGTCCACAGACGATAATATTATACATCAAGCTATGTTCAGTAAATGTTTTAATTCAGCTCATGATCGTCAAGAAATGCCACCCGTGTTTGCTCAGCTTTGTATATGTCTTCATGGAGAAACACAGTAAACATGGGGGGTGGCTTCAGGGGGTACACATCCGGACTAGGAACCTAAATAGTTTTTTGGGCTATGATATCCCTCCCTGGCAATTGTTCAGATAAGGAAAAGTCACACGATTTCTTTAATCAGTAGTCTATATTTTAGCTTTTTATATCACAGTCTTACAGCAGCTTAAATAATGGCACTTCTTGAAGATCTTGAGCTCCGTTATAGCCTTTAGTGAACATAGGTTAATATGTGATCTTATTCACCTGTAGATAACAGATTTTATTTATTGGAAGATAAGATATGTCTGATACTAGTATTTAGAATGAATTAATCTTTCTGTGGAATGCAGTTGTCATTGTTATAAGCAGTGTGTATGCTGTACCTTATGGTATAAATGCAATCTGTTCTTAAATATGTGTTTTGTTCATATTTTGTTCATTTAAGAGTAGATATATATATTCTTCCTGTCTACTGTTGACATTATCATCTGTACATTAATTAGTCTGCACTACTTTTTAACATTGGAAATATGTTTTATAACTATAACCTATGCTTTCAAAATAATTATTATTGTTTTGTCCTGAATAAGTTTTCTGCCCAGCCCAAAATTCAGCATTCACAATGGTTTGTGTTGTAACCTGTTAACCATTGTTAGAGCAATGACAATTATTCATGTCTGGTTAATATTTTAATAGACTGTAGGTACAATTAGGTGTTCTGTTAATTTAATTAACAGTTTCTTTACTGCATATTTTTGTGTGTACAGGTAAACATATGTACACTAATTGATAACAACACCCACAAATGGTGAATTGAGCGGGTTGATTATATACAATAATTGCACTGAATTTTTGTCAGCCACATGATATTGTGATGGTTACAATTGGATACATCTTTTATTCAATAATGTAACAAAGAGAATTGTCTAAATTACTGATATTACCGCTTCTCAGGGGAGCTAAATTTAGGAGAGGGCATTCTGTTTTTTCAGAAATATGCTGAACAGTACAACCATCGTTAATTGCACATATATGCTTCCTTCCAAACACCACAATCTATGCATTTACAGCAACCTATCCTCCACCCTTACAGCTGCAATGACCAATCCGTCTACGGGTGGTTCTTAAGACCTGCTTAAGAACTCACTAGTGATTGGATGAAGAACATAAAAAGCCTCCTTTTCTTTTTAAAAAAAATATTTTTTCTTGAGTAGATGTAGGACTTGACAAAAGTACAGATATCAGAACAACTTATTAAACTTTATCCTCCTGATACCTCATTAATATTAGATTAGCTGCATTCGATATTTATAACACTTTACATATAACATAACCCCATCATGACCAAAATAGATCCTCTACCTCAAAAGTTGGTCCCCAGATATCTGTAAACTTGCGACCTGCACCTATTCTTTGTGCATAGAGCTTTCCCTTAGCCTGTACCACCCTCATCTTTACCTCCCATGCTTCAAATGAGGGAGGAAGGGGTGATTTCCATGCTTGTGTTATCAATGATTTCGCAGTCAATGAGGCTATAAAGAATAACTGCTTGGCCCGCATCCTTAGGTTTGGGTGCTCCGAAATTCCAAACAGAGCCCCCAAAGTGTCTGGGGTAAGTGTACAGTGTAATCTCCTGCTGAGCCACTGAAACACTTTCACCCAAAATTCCAACAGCTGGGACAGGTAAAACACATATGCAGCCAGTCCTCTATATTGTCATTACAACATGGACAAGTGCCTGAAGAATTCGGAACAGCTTTTTTAATTTGGGCAGGAGTGAGATATAACATCCATTTTGGTGAAAAGGCCAATCTTTTAAAGTTAGCCCCCCTAATCGCCTTATGTGACGTACTATTGAAAGACCTCCCCATTTGTAACTCGATTTTGCACCCAGTAGACCTTTCAATCTTTGATAAAACACAGGAAAAGACTTGTGCTGCTCCCTGAGAGTTAAGAATCCAATACCAATTGCCCAGCCCCTTCTGATTTCCGTAGAATGCCTGAGAGATAAGAGAGATGGGTTAATCCCCTAAGGCAGTATGGGGAAGCAGGAAATGCTGAATCTGGAGATAAGAATATTTGAGAAGATCTGGAATTTGTACTCCCGTCTGACATTGGTCCCAGGTCTTAACTTGATTCCTGACTAAAATGTTGGAGAAGCTGGTAAACCCAGAAATTATCCATGGATTTAAATGAGCATAGAGCAGGTTTAACCCCATTAGCCCTGACTGGGTCAGAGACAATTTGGATAAAACCCGACAACTAGATACTTTTCACGAAATTGTAAAAGCCTTGCATGTACTATGATAGGGACTTTGTATCTAGTACGCTTGGGTTGCCACAGAATTTTGAGAAAGGCGGCTAACTGGCAGCCAATCTCGACGAGCATAATATTGAGATAAAAACTAGCATTAGGGGATGAAGTGGCTTTAGAGACCCAATCAATAAATGCGGAATAATAGTATTTCCTAAAATTTGGTTGGGCCAATCCTCCATCTTCAACTGTAAGAGATAGAGCCTCCAGCTGAGCCCTTGGTTTTCGGTTAGCCCAAACAAACTTGCGAAGTAGCACATCCAGCTCATTGAAAAAAAAATTGTGGATTTTAATAATCACGCTAGAGAAGGTGAACAACAGAAGAGGAAGAATCATAATTTGAACCAAGGCAACCCACCCAATAATTGATAGCGAAGATGCTTGCCATTTTTGTAGTAAATGTTGCAGTTTTTTGAACAATGGAACATATTTTAAGCCAAAAAGATCCACAGAGTTGTGGGAGACATAGATGTCCAGATATCTTATAGGACGCCGCAAGCGATACTGTGACCGCATCTCCGATGGAAGAGCATTCTCTGTGGTATTAAACAATAGGGCTTCTAATTTAGAATGATTGATCCTATACCCCCCAGCTCTGTATAGGCCCTTATTTTGGTAAAGGCCCTGGCAATATTGGAGGAATCTGCTGCCAGATAGAGGATCATGTCATCAGCGAATAATTTTAACTTCGGAGCCTGGAAGATAGGAGGGAGAATAGCAGCATCTTGGCGCAGGGCCGCCGCTAAAGGTTCAATGAATAGTGTAAAGGGCACAGGAGATAGTGGACATCCTTGCCGTGTACCTCGCTTGACTTGAAGAATGCCTGCTATGCGTGAATTAATAAGTATTTTTATTTGAGCTTTAAAGTAGAGATTACGGAGTATCTGTATAAATTGGCTCGGATGCTTGAATTTTACTAAGATCTGAAAGAGCACCTCCCATTGGACTAGATCAAAGGCTTTCTCAGCATCCAACATTAAAATAGCAGCCGGTTTGTCATTATGGGAATAATAGTCTATCGCCTGGATTAAGAAGTTAGTGTTAGTGGCTAGCAACCTGCCCGGGAGAAACCCGCACTGATCTTCACGGATTAGATCCTTCGCTACTGAGGTCAATCTTTGTACCAGTATCTTGGCTAGAAGCTTATAGTCAAAGTTTAATTAGCTAATCGGACGATATGAATCCGGTTTCAACGCTGACCTATCTTTTTTCAGGAAGCTGATCACCGTGGCTCTTGTGACAGATGGAGGTATTTCTGCCCCCTGAAAAATACTATTAAAGAGAGCAGCAAGGCACTCAACAATCTAGTCGACAACGCTTTTATAAACTTCTGCTGGAATACCGTCCTCCCCTAAGGCTTTACCATTGATGAGGCCATTATTGCCTCCTTTGCCTCCGCAGGTGAAATAGGAGATATAAGTAATTCTCTTGAAGAAGCATCCAAAGGAGGCAAAGTAATTGAATCCAGAAACTGCTCAATCTGCTGCACGCTAGTTGGGATAGAATAGGAATATATATTTGAATAGTGAGATAAAAAACCCTTTCTATTTCTTCCGCATGAGTTACCAGAGTATCTGACTCTTCGTCGAAAATAGATTTAATGGTGTCTTTTTGGGCCTTTATTTTAACTGATCCTGCCAGAAATGTACCTATATGTTCACTTTCTTTGTACCAGCTCTGCAGGCTTGCATGTTGATTAACTAGCTCGTGAGATGAAAAATTATCGCTTAGCTTGGCCTGTGCCGCTCTAACTCTTTGAAGCACCTCCTTATTTTGGGAAATTGAAAGGGCCCTTTGAGCTTGATCAAGCTCTGATTGAAGCTCTTTAACCTTTTGCTTATTAGATTTTACCAAGAAAGCCTTGTAGGATACAGCTTCTCCTCTTATATGAGCTTTAAGTGCTTCCCAGATTGAAAATGGAGATGCTGAATCTTTATTGACTTTGAGAAAGGTGGTAATAGAAGTTTTAAGAATCTATACCCACCCTGCATCAACCAACAATGATTTATCAAAGCTCCAGAGTGGGCGAATTATCAGCTCCTCAGTAGCATTAAGATTAACCTGGGCTGCTGAATGGTCCGAAAAAGGATTAGAAATTATATCGGAATTCGTGGGAGAAAAAACAAAGTTAGAATGAAGTCTATTCTAGAAGCCGTATTATATTTAAAAGAAATATATGTGTATCGTGGTCCTGTGCATAATCTGCCCTCCACACATCAACTAACGCCAAGTCCGAGACAATTGTGGCCAGCCACTGAAGGACTTTAGGTTTATTCTGCTTCTTATTTTGACGAGAGGAATCCATCTGTACATCTGGTATGGCATTAAAATCTACCCCTATAATTAAGAAACCTGGAAGTAATATTAACACCTTGTAAAGATTCTAGAGAGCGATAGGGTCGTCCTCCAATGGGCAATAGAAGCTTGCAAAGTGGATATGTTTGTTTGAGATAAGCGTACTGATTACCACCCACCGTGCCTGCTGATCGCGGTAGACCTGATACACCTTGACCGGAAATTCTTTAGATACTAGAATAGCGACCCCTCGAACAGCAGCGTTGGCCGACGCATAATAGGTCTGAGCAATGAAATTAGGGAGTTTAGGGGACTTATTCTGGCACTTTAAATGCGTTTCCTGCAACAAGACAATTTGTGATTGTGAAGTCCTGAGCCAAGTACCGCAGCAAACTTAACATGATTATTAGCGCCATTAATATTACAAGAAATAACTCTTAATGCGCCCTGCCCCCGTTTAACAGATGGAATCATCTTTTACTAACCTCATGGCTACATCCCAAACAAACGTCTCTGTGTGGAAACTTCTTTCGAATTAAGGTCTGCTTTGTCTTTACGTTTATCATCTGCTTTGCCATCTGCTCTTTTACTCCCCTCAAATGCCTAACCCCCTTACCCTGTGACCCCGCCCTCATTGTCACTGTCGAGGCCCTCTCCCGTCCTGGCCCTTCCCTCTCTTGTGACCCCTGTGATTCCCCCTCTACCGTGACCCCTCCAATTTCCCAACAATGAGTGCACTGACATGGCACTCCAAGAGCCTGACTCCCAAAAATCCGCAGACCGGCAGGTGGAGACATCCAAGGAAAAAACAGAAAACGTGTATCAGGACATTAAGTAATGCGCAGTGGGAGTCTTTTACATCATCTGCTTTCCTACCTACTCTCTTTCCTCCTCTTTGCCCTTGTTGCCCTGCTTGTCCTAACTTATCTTGTCACCACTTTGTCCCCTACCCACCACTTCATCTCCCCCTGTTCTCCTTCGTAAATCATTTCAAGCAGACTAGAAAGTCTTTTGCGTCCTGTACCCGCTGGAAAATATGCATTTAACCTTTACACAGGACTTTCAGTTTGGCTAATTGAACAATCCCAGCCAGTGCCCCTAGCCTTTTAAAGTCATCGATCAGGCCCACAAATTCACGTCACTGATGAACCGCTGAAACTGACATATCCGAGAACACAAGAAAGCTAAATAAGTCTCCAGACTTAAAGTTCTCCTTTTGATTGCCTGCGAAAGGATCTGCTCTTTGATCCTAAAATCCCCAAAGTTGACTGATATGGTACAAGGATATTTTAAGTTTGCTGGGCGTGTAAATGGAACCCTGTGTGCTCGCACTATGGAAAGATCTGCATCGGACTTAGCTGTATCGGGGAGAATACAGTTGCGGATGAGATCCTAAACTAACTTGGTAACTGAAGAAGCTGCCTCCAAGTCCTCAGGGACCCCTACGAACCTAAGATTCAATCGCCGCAATCTATTTTCTAACTCATCTAGCTTAATCTGGAGTTCTTCGAGTTCTGATTGGATCCGTGGTATTGTCGACTCTGATTGATTTCCCAAGTCCTCAAGATCCGATACTCTCTGTTCCACCTGAGTTAATCTTGTAGAAAAATGGGTGAGATAAGTGTTCAGCTGGCTAAGCTGGTCCTTAGTCTCCTTGTGGGCCACCTCCTGAGATAGCTTAATCTCCCGCAACTCTTCTAAAATCTGCCCCATCCATTCTTCCATTGAGCAGGTATGTGAAGGCTTGAATGTTGGGCTGCAACTACTAGGACTAGAGCTGGGGGTGCTAGGAAGTGGATCTCTACATGCTTCAACGATTGGTGATGGTAGGTCGGGTATAGGCCCAGAGTTGTCTAGAATGGCATTAGTGGTCGTGGCAGGGCTTATGGAACTGGCCAGCACTCCCCTTTTGCCTCCTAGAAGAACGTCATCTTGCCCTGCTTCTTTAATATTGTCTTTTTCCAGTGCTTTCGGCGGTATTACTGATTGTAGAGAACAAGGGATACGTAGTCCTTTCTTTATGTTGCAAACTACCGTTGTGAGCCACATGAGGGAGATCGTCACAGGCGATAGAGCTAGATAAGGAGGCTGTTATGGCTGTTGTGGGGGGGGTGGGTTGGTGCTTCATGTACTTGTACTTGCATTGTTCGAACTGGTGTTTGCTCATGATCTTCTCCTAAATTGAGCCTCAGAGGCCCGGAAACAATTGATTGGGGAGGTGATAGAGCCTGTGGAGCGTCCCGTATTGTTGCAGAATCTCTCAACACCTCTCCTAGGACCCGTTGTCCCAAACTAGACCTCTGTCTGCTTGAGGCTGGAGTTAGAGTCTTTGCCTTGGAACCCTTAAAATGTTTACCCATCATTCATGACCTACCGCTTACGTTGCGAGTCATACGTTTCATTGTATATATAGTCTTATGGTGGTAGCACACGGAGAGGCAGTAACAAGAAGAACCTGCGAAATCTCACTCAGACTAGGGACAGGCCCTCTTGGCTAAAGGCCTAGAGGTGATGGGTAAACTGGTCACATTTAGGTCTGTTGCATCGCCATAGCCTTGTCTATATACTGACTGCCCAGCATTTAATTTAGAAACATTTTTGGCGCTGGTATAATTGAGAAGTATCACCTCCCCTTTGGGCTCCGAATCTAACCATGCAATACTGCACTCTTTTTATTTTGATTTCGCCCAAGGCTCTAAATATCCCCTAGTAGACGTGGGATTTGGGCCGGATATACCGTATATACCGTAGTCCCCTCGTCTTTTGTTAGCTCGTGCCCCCACAACTAGTTCTGTAAGTCCCAATGGCCCTCTTCCTCCTTTTCTAGTCCTTTCCTTTACTCCTGCTTTTTCCTTTAAAGAGCACCGTTCTCAAATTGCTCGTAATGTTCATCTCAGAGGTGGAATAAGGTTAGTATGACCGCAACAGCACCCCTCCCGTGGCCGCACTGTGTTATATCTGCCATATTCACTTATCTTTTAATCTGGCTATCTGTGTCGCCAAGAATGGATCTGTAGGGCCTCAGAGGGAGGGGTACCGTAGACTTCCGTTGTCTTTTCATTGAGAGAGGGTGACCTTCATCCAAGCGCTGTCTCTGCGCACTGAACCTACTACGTCGACACAGCCCTGCCTCGTCTCTGCTGTAAACCACTCTGCTGAACACCGAAGCTCGTTACCTGCTGTCAGATTACTCTGAGTGGGGCTGCAGGGGCCAGTCAGACCACTTGTGTTGTTCCAGAGAGCGAAGAGCTCTCCCCCGCAGCTTTCTCTTCCGGGGTAAGGTGATACTGCCGTGTCTTCCTTGTCCTTTGTAAAACCCTAAACCACTATGGTGATCACTGCCTTGGTAACAAAACAGTGATAGGCTGCATTGTAAGCACATCAATTGGCATAAACATATCATAATGTAGAAATACTGCTTGTTGTGCACTGAGAGACTGATACTTCCCTTCTGCACAGTAAACAAAGCCGTAAATATACAAAGTTGTCTATTCTATTCTATTCAAAGTTTCCTATTCTTCTAAAATGCTAACACTATTAGCAAATTAGAGAGTCAATCAATAGTCATATAATAAAAGTGGCCTGTAAAATGCATGATGAGAATAAGTATACTATACACATTTCTAAAAACTGTTTATTAATTTTTAAAGTTTACTTGGATGTACAAACTATTACGTTCTGGAAATAAAAGCTTTTGTAGCATCAACCTAGTTGTGTTATTGTTGTTGACTTCCAATAAAACAAAATAAACCTCACTCGTTAGCTTTAAACTTTTGGTTTCCCTATAACAATGGAAACCTTTTCTTGGCAGCAATGCACTATTTCTCAGTTCAATACATATCGTTCCTGCTTGTCAGCGTTTAAATTCTAAAAGATCTTCTAGCAGTCATCATTTAAACGGCAGTTTTATTTGTTCTGATGTTAGCTACATTTTCTTTGTTCAGAAAGAAATCAGTCAGACACACAAGACACTTCTTTTGTTTTCTGTTTGAATAACAGCAGCCTCTGAACGTCTCTCAGCCAACTGTGTAAGTCTGAACATGAAGCTCTTTTGTTAATCTCCAAGGCGTGTGATGCCACAGATCAGTTTGACAAAGTAACTGGTCTACTGAGTATAAAGTGTTTGTTTTTGAGATTTTTTTCTAATCTCTTGGAAAAAATGTTAGGTTGTATCCAGACTGAACATTATTTTTGATGATCTCGTAGCTCAGGCCCCAACTTCAATGGAAACTGAACTAAAATGTTTGAAGGGGTTTCCCTCAGTGCACAGTCTAAGAATTGATACTACATCACCTACAGACTTTGGATTTTCATGCTGCATTTTAAGGCCTCTTTCTGTCTGGCTGAGTCACGAAAATCTAGCTGCATTGATTCTTCATGCTATTTAAAACTGAAAAATAACAAAAGATTCTGAGTAGCCGAGTGCAGGACCTATACTAGTGCCACTCTGACCAATGAGGCAGTACATTTAAAATGCAATGACCAATTGAATGGTTTCCACATTTTTCACTTTCTCTTGCAAGCATTAAGGCCAGTCCTTATCCTTAGACCTACCTGTAACCGGCACTATTTTCTCGCGCAAGTTCAACTTGTCTTGCAGGAATATGAAGGATTCTAAAGCTGTTTTGTCTAGTGACGTTATACCAAGGACTGGCACATCCTGCGAGGTGAGTTAGTACTCTAGTTATTTCATAGAGCTCTTTGGCTCTGGCCATTTAGCTAGGGCCAAGTCTAATACATAGAAGGGCTAAGGCACCGACATTATACCTACTCCGTGGTTTATGATCTGCAATTGAGCTAGATGGCATTCACCCCTGTGCTTTGAAATCACTCCTTAGAGTAGGTCATACACACATACAAGCAGTTTAAGAAGGTGTGCTGCCTCTAGTCCTCAACCAGTTTCTTTGACATAGACTTTGGTTGCTCTGTCCCAACTAGGTGGCCATAAAAAACACCTCAAGACCCCACAGGTCCATCAGTTAGACACTTATAGGAAGCCAGGTACTGTTAATGGATGAAGGAGGGAATCACTCTAAGAACAGCACTGTTTTGCACACCTGGTCCCATATTTATACTTTTTGACGCAAATCAGCGCTAGTGCAAATTTGCGTCAAAATGTTTACTGCCGGCTAACGGCATTCCAACGCACCAGCCGGGCGCCTTATTTACGGAATGACGTTAGCCGGCGCTGCGGCATGGTTAGCATCAAAATAAATGACTCTAACAGGGCAGCGGAGGCATAGGGGAGAGTGAGGGTTGTGCATCAAAGAATGGTGCAAGTCAGGTTAGAGTCAAAAATATTGACTCAAACCTCACTATCGTCATTTTTTGGACGCACAACCCCCATGGAAATGACTCATGTAGCAAAGACAGGAGTCATGCCCCCCTGCCCAATGGCCATACCCAGGGGACTTGTGTCCCCTGAGCATAGCCATTGAGCACAATGGCATGTAGGGGGGCCCAAGCTAGGCCCCCCATGCCACTTTACAAAATTAAAAAAAATGACTTAACTCTACTTACCGTAGATGGGTCCCCCCATCCAGGGGTGGGCGAGGATGCCAGGGGGTGTCCCTGGGGGCAGGGAAGGGCACCTGTGGACTGCTTTCATGGTCGGAGACCATGGAAATGAGCCCACAGGTCCCTTAACGCCTGCCCTGACCCAAGCGTTAAAAAATGACTCTAAACTGCGTCATTTTTGCATGGGAGTATAAATAAGGTGCAAAGGCCTTAGAGTCATTTTTTGCCCTGGAACACCTACCTTGCATCTCATTAACGCAAGGTAGGTTTCCACAGTAAAAAAACGACTCAAACTCCATCATTTTGGCGCTAGACGGGTCTAGCGCCAAAGTATAAATATGAGTTAAGTTTGCGCCAGATTTGCGTAAAAAAAAATGACGCAAATCCAGCGGAAACAGAGTATAAATATGCCCCAAGGTGTATAAGAAATTGGGTTACTGGTTGAGGGAGATGGAATCCTACTCAAGCAGCAACCACAATCCTTGTCATTGAGAAGGCACCCTCAAACCCCAAATTAACTTGTGCCCAACCCTCCGGTAGGTTGGCACAGAGCAGTCAGGCTTAACTTAGAGGCACTGTGTAAAGTATTTATGCAGTATTTCAAACTGTAATAAAGTGAAAACACAACACAAGAAAAAATCCACACCAATTTAGAAATATGGAGTAGAATGTAATAACAAATTTGACACCAAAATGACAAAAATCAAACTAGTGGAATGGGGATATGCGATTTTAAAGATTTAAATTATAATAGCGCCAAAAAGCACGAAGTGCCACTCGTGGCTATTTCGTGGTGCGATGCCAGGTGAAAGTCACAAGTTCAGGACGACCACGAGTCGGATATAGGGAACAGGTTAGTCCCGCTGAAATAGTTACCTTCAAAGTCCAGAGAAACGAGTTCTGTTTGTGGTGAAAGGTGCCGCAAGGACCAGGGAGAGCATCGCGGATTGTCATTGATGTAGTGCCAAGGCAGGCTGGACGTTGCAGATGGTTGTCACTGTAGTACAAAGTTCCTGTCAGCATCACAGATATTTCTTGCCGGAGTTTCTCATTGGCGGTTATCTCTGTATGAAAGTGTCCCTTTTTCACATGGTCACCCCCACTTTTTGCCTGATACTTAATGCAATTTTGACTGAAAATGCACTGGGTTCCTGACAACCAGATCCCCATTGCCAGATCTCTTTCCCTAAAACTGTGTAATTGTTCTCCAATTGGCACTACCTTTGCCCCCTATAAGTTTCTAGTAAATGGTACCCCTGGTACCCATGGCATTGGTACCAAAGAGGGTCCTCAAGGGCTGCAGCATGTATTGTGCCACCCTCAGGGACCCCTCGCCTAGCACATGCAGACTGCCATTGCATGCTGCTTGTCTTGGTGCAGCTAAAAGTGAAACCATGACATGCTCTGTGCCATGTCCCCTAACACTGCACGCAATATATGTAAGTCACCCCTACAGCTGACCTTACAGCCCTAAAGCAGGGTGCATTATATGACATGTGAGGACATATCTGCACAAGCAAGTTTCAAGTTTGTTTCTGGAGTGCATAGTTAATTGAATCCGTTACACTTTTTAACAATAAAAAAGAGCAATAACATTTGTATTATGCAAGGAATTTCCTAAGATAAAAAGAAATGAAAGGTCGTAAAATGTAATTCAAAATGCAGCTTGTTTTCGATAACAAAGTAGACTTGGGCTAGACTGTGCAAAATATTTTAAAGTGTCAGTACTTAACCGTAGGCATGGCTGTACAAGGTTTTTTAAAATATGCAAGAAATGATTTACTCATATAGACAGGTCGTGGCAAAATAAAAAGTGTCATGAAAGAGTATCAGATGAAATAAAAGAAGATGTCAGTGTTAAAGTGCTTGAGTTCTTGCCTACTTGGCTGCAAGACTTTCCTGTGAGACCTGGCTATAGATCCATTATGCAGTTCCTGGCACCTGATGATAACAGTTGCACCTAGATCGGAGGTAATGAGGCTGCAGCAACCTGATCTAGAATTGTCTGATGCCTGGAGGGACTTAGGATCTTTCATTCAAGTTTGTCCAGATAGTTCACAAGCCTACTACTGAGTTGCATGTCCTTCCCATTAAAACATGCTAAGATTGTGGGCCTGCATCTACGAAGCCCTTTCTGGTTCCAAATTGGCCGGAGGATTGCTTTCTGGTCTCTCACATTCCCTTTACAAATGCATAGCTGTGAACCAGTGTCTAAGGGCCTAGTCCACAACGCCGACATGTCCCTGTCATGTTTACATGCTTCCGTGGAGGGATATGTAGATATGGCAGCAGGCATCCCATGCAGAATTTCATGAAAGCTGTTTTAAAGTGAAGTTTAATAGCTAAGTATGACTGTGGTACTAGCTCGGTGTAGGATGATAGGGTAAGCCAGGAATGCTGTCTCTTGGCAAATACCTCCTTATCTGCTAGGAGTGGACAGGCCTTGAAGGTGTTGTTAACTAACACTTTAGTTTGATGGTAAGAACTAAGGGATTCTCATTGGTTTGTTAGACCTAATGATGCCAAGGAACTATCTAAGTAAAGCCTAGCTAAAGAGTCAGACCTCTCATTAATTTCTATCCAAAAGAGGGAGCAGAGCATGCCTAAAGTTGCCGCCGTAAGTTTGTAGCAGAGCTTGATGAATGCGCCCTTCCCCCTATTGATTGTTTGACTAGACTGAACTCAAGGCGTACCTGGGCAAGCGATGTATAAGTTGGTAGAGAGAACAGCGATTTGAAGAGCTTAGTGATGACTTTCTCCAGGTATATCCCATCCCTTCCCCATAGGATTTCACTACTGTATCCAGTGGTGGAGAACAGTGTTTGCTGCATAATCTTCAGCAAGGGCAAGTAGGACGAGTAACCTGTGGCTGCTTTGATGCGTTTATGTGTGGATGTAAGGGAGAGGGATTTCTGCCATATCAGGTCCAGATGTGGCCTAAACGTTCCTTGCTATTCAGGAGGACTCCCAGGTACTTATATTCCTGGACATCTTCCACTTTGTTGGTGCCAAAGTACCACTTATATGAGCGCTGCTGTGGCCTTCAGAAATACATTATTTTGGATTTTTTCAGGTTGATGATCAAGGCAGTGGCAGTGGAGTATTCGTCAGTGGTGTTCAGAAGCCTTTGAAGTTCAATTTTGGTTCGACTAAGGAGAATCAGATCATCTGCATACATCTGGCATAGCAGAGTGGTATTCCCTAGTGTGAGGGTGTGAGAGTTTACTTGTGCTAGGCTAGTTGGCAGGTCAGCTAAAAAGAGATTGAAAGGAGTAAGAGCTAGCACATTCCCATGTCATAAGCCATGATAAGCTGGTATTTCTCTTGAAATTTGTCACCATCCCCAGGCTTGATTCGCACCCAGGTGTCAGTATGTAGAAGAATTATGTTCTCAGAAGGTGGTTGGGGATGTTCCACTTAGCAAGCTTCGGCCATAATTTGCCTCTGTTTACCTGGTCGAAAGTGGCCTTGTAATCTATAAATGTTAAGTGTATAGGTTGCTTAGTGCACCTGTTGTGGTCGAACAGTAGGGATACGGCCAAAAGATTGGCAGATGTCCCCACCCCTTTGGAAAAGCCTGTTTGTTTAAACTGGATTAGATCGTTGCCTGATGCCTAAGCTTCCAACTCCTCCAAGAGGCAGCCCACAAAATACTTGGACTCAACTTCCAGGAGGGCTATGAGATGATAATTAGCTGGGTCTCTTGGTGAACTCCCTTTAAAATTTGGGGAGATAGTTGAGCCTTTCCATAAGTGTGGATTGGAATTAGACAATGTTCTGACATTAAAAACTAATGCCAAATGAGCTGCCCAGAAGGATTTGTCCTCTTTAAAAAGAGCAGCAGAAATCACATTTGATCCTGAAACCCCCTCTCTCTGGCATTTGGTTATTTGTCGCTCAGCTACCTCTGTGCTTAGCTTTTGTGCCAGAGTTTGACTGCCCGTAATCATCTGGCCAAGAAAGCTCACATCCATTTTTTTTTTCCGAGCTTGGGAAGTGAAAGTGTTTGGTGAGAAACTAATACCAAGTCTCTTCGGAGATGTGTCTCTTCAGAGATGTTAACTGTATCCCTTGATTGTGATAAGCTGTTTAAACTGTTCACCAGCTTACAAAATCTTGCTTGTCTATTCATTTTAAGGTCAGATATGAGCTTGGTCACTAGACTGGACGCAACTTCCTTTGAAGTTCTCACAGGTTCTTCCTGTAAGCTGTTCTAGATTTTGACAGCAGCACTCTTAATGCTTTGTCACTTGGGTTTCGTTGGTATAATCGAAGTGCGCTATTCAAGCTTTATTTTGGTGCCTTAGTTTCTTGGCTTGCTGTTGGCCCTGAAATGCTGTTGTTTGAGCCTAGGCTTATAAGCTTGTTGTGAGCGATTATCCACAAACTCTTTCACAAACTGTCCCCATCCTGTCTATGTGGAGCTTTTGCTGTCCAATTTGTTACTCACATATGCTTTGCCTTCTCGGCTAGGTCGCTAATAGCTTCCAATGACCATTAAACTTCTTGCCATTGATTGTATACGTGGCGCGCTGTAATGCATCTGTTTGCTCAATGGAGGTCAACTGTCATAGCAAGAAGTAGTTCTTGTGGTACGTGGTCGCTTTCACTTCTTGCGTTAATTGGAAACCAGGAGACTAGGAGAAACAGGGGGCACAAAAGGTCTGTGAAGTCGATTAGCATGTGCGCCTTCTGATTGTGAAAGGAAAAAGAGGGCGGCTGATCAGTATGGAACTCAGGTTCATAAACTCAAGTTCATTAGTCAGTGATCTGCTAACTTTTTCATTTTTGAAGGCCTGAGTCAGAACTTGGTTGAGGATCTGCCAGAAAGCGTGCTGAGTCCAATGGACCTATTCAGTGCATTCAGTGCCCAACAAGTTACTTCAAAGGAGATGATCTTTACCCGCCAGTTAAAGGCCCTTTTTTGGAGGAATGTAGTTGTTTATAAATGCTAGTTGGAGGCTTTGAGACTCCCAAGTCGAAGAAAGTAGGGCTGTTTATAAGCTGTTCCATGTATTTGGATGCATAAAATAGCTCCCTTGTAAAGCGGAGTGTATGTAGATCGCTAAACCCCCACTTGGGGCGGGGCACAGAGAGCTCTTTTTGTGGCTGGAACAGAGCAATTGATGTATCCTGGAATTGTCTGGGCTGTTTCATCCCATGTTTCCTGCAGCATGATTATTTGAAAATAAAATAAATAATAGTGTGTCCTTGTTGTATAATTTGTTGAGTAGATTGTTGATAATCCATGAATATACATGAAGCTTCCCTATTGTCGCTGTGGCCGCAGATGTCAGTTTGGTTATTCGTAATTGTCTTGTTATTGGATTCAAAGTGCCTGGGAGCCAGGTCCAGCTATAAGGATGGGGGGCCTGGTTCATGCGGCGGTTGTAAAGCACCTTGTTGAGCAAAGGCCAGTGGTGATTTGCTCCGTGCACTTTTTAGAATTGAAATAGGGACATTGTTTGGAGACGTGAATGCCTGGCTAGCTGTTTGAATGAGTAGGATATGGGGATACGCCGGTTCAGTGATAGGAGTAAACTGGATACCCCAGTTCTCGAAGACACCTGCTCCTCTCAAAACCTGGTTAGTGACTGTGCTGAAAGTACAGGTCACCTTGGAGGTTTTTTTTCCACGAGTATCACAAGGTGGGAGAAACTCAACCGAGGCTCTGTCAGCAACGGATAAGTTCACAATATCAGGTACTTGGCTCAGCAGAAGGAGAATTTTGCCATAGTTAAGTATGCTGAACGATCCTCTTGACTTATATTGTGGATACATTAGGTCTACTCTAGTACTATTGTGGCTGGGGGAAATACTGGTGGTGCTGTTAAGGTGCAAGCCAGGGCCTGGGGCTTCATGGAATTAGTGGCATATGAAGGGTGCCTAAGTGCTTGTTTCACAGGTGTTGAACTTGCCTTGTTGTAGGAAATCTGGGGCTCTAAGTTAACACCTCCAGTGTAGGCCTAGTCCTGTGCAGACCTGTCTGTGCATGTTGTATTTGTCTGGCCAGCAGTCACGATTAGTGTTGCTCCCCCACTTGCAAAGGTGAGTCTGTCTGAAGGGGCTCTATGTTAAAAAAGAGGCCTTGCTTCCCAAAGTGTCTAAACTTTGCTGTTACGTAGAGTTTTGAGAGCCCATTGGGACAGCCTCCTGGAGTTCTGTTATACTGTTATTCATGAGGTCCTGGGTCGGGCTCAGAGGGCTGTTATCTGTGCCATCTAGATATCTCACTTGGTCCACTGTATTGGCCCTATTTTGTGGTTTAATCTGACTGCTGAAAAAGAAGTAGATGATTTTACTCAGTTTGGCTTTGTCTCTGTTTTTCGCCCTTTTTGCTGGTTTTTCTTCTAAGATTTTTCTGACTATTGTGCCTGGACTGTTGTTGGACCATGACTTGAGTCCAAAGGGCTGCCATTAAGATCGCCGTCTGGGCCAGCGGTCAGGTTAGAATGAGAGCAGTGAGGCTGTGGTGCTTCTTCAGTGAGTTCTGCCGATTGCGGGGTAGCTGCTAATGAGGCCTGTGTAAGAGGCTCCTGACTCACTCTGGAGGACTCGTAGAGAGGGCGTCAGATAAGGTGCCAGCTGTGGTAAACTGCTGAGATCCTCCGTTACTACAGTGTTTGTTGAAGTGGGTGGGTTCAAGGAGTTCTTTAAGTCCTTAGGGATGCTACTCAATATGCCAGAAAGGGTTTCTAGTTTGTCCAGAAACGGGGAGCAGGCTCAAGGACCAGCCGGCATCCAGACTTTGGCCACCTTTTGAGCTTTGATTATTAAATTCTTAGTGTTGGAAATGGCCTCTCTGAAGCATCGCCACAAAACTTTTTGCCTTCCTCCTCTTCTTTTTCTGACCTCATTTTTAATGGCTTTAGGACTCTGGACACTTTACCACTGCTAATCAGTGCTAAAGTGCATGTGCTCTCTCCCTAAAAAAAAGCATGGTAACATTGAGTCATACCCAATTGGCATATTTAATCTACTTGTAAGTGCCTAGTAAAGTGCACTACATTTGCCAAGAGCCTGTAAGTTAAATGCTGCTAGTGGGCCTGCAGCACTTATTGTACCACCTACATAAGTAGCTCCTAAACCATGTCTCAGGCCTGCCATTGCAAGGCCTGTGTGTGCAGTTTCACTGCCAGTTCAACTTGACATTTAGAAGTTCTTGCCAAGCCTTAAACTCCCCTCGCCTTTTCTACATATATGTCACACTTAAGGTAGGCTCTAGATAAGCCATAGGGCTGGGTGCTATGTAGGTAAAAGGCAGGACATGTACATGTGTGTTTGTTTTGTCCTGGAATTGGAAAACTCCTAAATTCGTTTTCCACTACTGTGAGGCCTGCTCCTTTCAAATGCTATCATTAGGACTACCCTCATATACTGTTTAGTGGTAGATTTTGATCAGGGAGAGGTAACCAGGTCATATTTAGTATGGCCAGAATGGTAATAGAAAATCCTGCTTATTGGCGAGGTTGGATTTTATATTACTATTTTAGAAATGCCATTTTTAGAAAGTGAGCATTTCTCTGAACTTAAAATTCATCTGTGCTTTACAGCCTGTCTCCAATCCACGTCTGGGCTGGTTGACAGCTTCCTTGTGCGTTTCACACAGACAACACAAACACAGGACACTCAGTCACACCTGCACTCATCTGGATACTGAATAGGTCTTCCTGGGCTGGAGGAGTGGAGGGCCTGACACTTAAATTTCAAAGGCTAGTAGCCTGTCCTCACACGATGGACTGCCAAACCCCCTAATGGGACTCTGGCAGACAGATCTGTACTGAAAGTGGAACTTGTGCACTTCAAAACCACTCTTTGAAGTATCCCCCACTTCAAAGGCATTTTGGGGTATATAAACTGGATCTCTGACCCCACCAACTCAGACACTTCTGGACCTGAACCTGCAAACTGTCAAGAGGAACTGCCTAGCTGCCCAAAGGACTCATCTGGACTGCTTTGCTGAGAAGGACTGCTGCCCTGCTGTTGCCCGGCTACCTGCCCTCTGACTTTGCTGAGAAGTGCTCTTCAAGGGCTTGAATTGAGCTTGCTTCCTGTTTTCTGAAGTCTCAGGGCCAAAAAGACATAGGGGTTAATACAACTTTGGAGGAGGTGTTGGGATGGATTAACACCTCCTCCAAAGTTGTAATTACCCCCTTAATCTCTTCAGGAAACTCCTTGTGCATTGAAAATCGGTGATGGACGAAGTGTTGAAACTTTTCAAACACTCACCTCCAGCCACAGATCTGGGTTTAATCCATTGTTATTTTGCTTGCCACGTCACTCCAGTTCGGACCCAGCTATATGCAAATCAGTCTTGACCCTGCACCCCATGGGAGCAGTCCAGCCTGAATTGCCAAGCCAGGTTCTCCCTGGACTAGAAACAAGCATCCTGGGATCGGTATCAGGGTATCACCCTTCATCGGCCAGGCTAGCTTGACTCCAGTGGCACAGGGAGCAAGGGACCCACGTCTGGGCATACCCTTCCCACTTAGGGCGACAAATTCAAAAAGAACAAGTGATGGATGGAATGCTGAACAATGTCAAACATTCACACCAGTACAGAGATCTGTGCCTAAATCCATAGTTTTTTTGCCATTCCAGTTTGGACCCAGCCATATGTAAATCAGTCTTGGCCCTGCTCCCCATGGGAACAGTCCAGCTCGAATAACCAAGCCAGGTCCTCCCTGGACTGGAAACAAGCATCCTGGGACCGGTTTCAGGGTATCACCCTACATGTACAAATAAAAGCTCCCACAGCTAATGTAAATGGTTAAAATTGACCAGACCTATTAAGGTGGTAAAGTTGTTTCACAATGTATTAAAAACACAAAATGGGAGGATCTAGAATCTTGGGAGAGTTGTGAGATATATATTGCCTGTTCAAAAGAAATAGGAATTGATGTCAAGAGATGATATTTCAAAAAATAAATTTTGAGACAACAAAGAGAATGCTCTGGGTGTTAGTGACAATAAGGAGTGCGGGGTAACAGCACTGTAGTTGGTCTAGAAGAGCAAGCAGACAGGTTACTCATTCTCCTGGGTAATTAAACGTCTTTGAGCCTGATTTAAAGTTTCGTGGACAGGTTACTATATCACCAATGTGACAGATATCCAGTCCGCCGTATTACGATCTCCATAGCCTATAAAGGGATTGTAATATAGCGAACGGGATATCCGTCACAGTTGTGACGAAGTAACCCCCTCCGCCAAACTCTAAATCAGGCCCCTTATTATTAAATAATTACGTAAATGTATTTCACTGTTTCTCGGATTTGTGACCCTGTTTTCTATGTACTCAACTTGTGTATATAAAAGGGGTAGTGTGTTTTGAGTGATCTATTTTCTAGTACATAACAATTCTATAATTGTGTGTAAATTTTGGCTTTATTAAAAGGGAAGAAGTGTGATATCTTTCAATGTTGTAACATGCTCACACTTGGAACCCTCTAGGGTTCCAGAAATGATTTCAAGAGCTCGGAGGAGAGACTGGCTGCTGATCCAGCTGTGGATGAGGTTTTTGCATTAAAGCTGTTCCTATGTAGTAACTTACCTGTGTGCCTTTCTGTTGGAGCATCCTATAGGTTTGCACCTTTGCTGTGGTGATGTTCTTAATTAGGCTTTTGCTGTTCCAGTATCCCTTTCACTTCCTACTTTCAGACAAGGAGGCTGTTTAACATACTACAGGCTGAATCCATAAAAGGTGTCCAGCAGGTCCACTAAAGATACAATTGCAGACAATACATCTAAAAGAAACTCATGTGCATAGTAAATGGTTATTTTGGAAACCTAGCTTGGAGCTGGCACCCCTATAACAAAACTGAATACCCCTGATTTAAAGCTGCAGGCTGCTTTGGATTTCCTTTTGCCTTCATCCTTTTCACATCCAAGTACTAAGTGTCGTTTACCTTAAATGTACAAAATAAACTTGATTGTCTGAACAAGCGGATCTTCTATATGTCCTAACTATTTGCAGCACTTCAAGATTGACTTCCTTCTTGCAGGTCATTGCAAATTATTATTTACTAGAATGTTAGTCTAATTAGTTAAATGGAAGAAAAAGAATACTACAACCCCGAGAATACATTATGTTATCATATGAAATTCCAGAACAGGCAATGGTGCCCATAAGGTCCTGGGGGAAGGTGTCACCTTCTGCACTATCTATCACTTGTGCCAGGTTCTCCCTTCATTATTTGAAACTCCAGACAGAGTTAGGAAGTGCATTAGGATGACGATGAACAATGCAAAAACCACGAACCATGATTTTGTGTGTGAGACCTTCATTATCAAAACACTCTTCAGAGCTACTTGAAAAATTATTACAAATAACAGATGTCTAAAAAATTCCCTCTTTGTCAGTGTTCAGTGCTAGAGTATTTAATAATACCCAACCACATACTTAAATACAAAAAAAAATTGTGTAATTGGGCCCAAGGCACATCTTCTGTTATCTGCTCCCATTCCTATTTGGAAAACACATCCCTGCATCCTGAATGGATCTGAAATGAAAATGAAGCTGTTATTGTACACTGTATATCGATTTTATTGTATGTATGGCCTAAATATTACATTATTAAACACACATAAAAGTTAAACAAAATAGTACTTTTTATAGGTTATGATCCACAATCTTATACAAGTAAAACATTAGCTTAAAATAACAACCATTGGTAGCTTATTTGTCAATCTCATTTGCTTGGGTCCCATTCAATGTCTTTCCTTCCTTTTCTTGTATTTGCCCCTAACCTGAAAATGGCTTTTTTACCATCCTTTTGGGTGTATGACTTGTATCCTTCCACAGCTTCACATAGGGGATTACGTTTTTTTTCTTCTTTTGCTTCGAACATTCCATGGGAGTGCATGTTTAGGGTCAAGCCTGTGTCGCATGCGTTTGCGCATGCGTTTCGCTTGCAAGATGCTTTAGTAGTTAGAAAAGGGCTCGGAGACCCATCCATGTCACATTATTGTCTTTCATTGGTTCGTGGGCTTGCATTTTTAAAATCTGCTTACTTTCATTAGTGGAAGGCATGCATGCGTCATGCCTTTTCCGGTGGTTAGCCCTCCTCGAGCGCAGCGACCAAGTACTGAAAACATGCAAGGCTCTATGTTTTCCGTCCAATTTGTGGTCTACTTTTTATCTTTTTTCGCAGCACGATCTCACTGGGCAGAAGTCGAGCGCTTTCCATGACATCGACCCTGTTACATAGTTAATTTCACTTTTGCCGGTTATGTAGATAATTGCACTTTTGCTGATAGGTTTCACTACGAGTGAACTGTAGCAGCGTGATCGTGCTCTTTCTTTCCATTTAATGTGACAAGAAAAGTCCGGTTGGGAGTTTACAACTGCTAATAGCTCTAACTCGTTTGTCTTACGGCTGGGGACGGTGGGGTGACCAAGTTTGCATGTAACCTTGCAGGAGGGCTTTGCTGTTTTAATCGGTACCATTAAGCCAGGGTTGCTTTTTACGCATTTCTCTGAAGACAGGCCTGCTCGATTGGTACTGTAAGGTGGATTTGTACCGTAAGATAGTTGTGAGTCCAGTCTGCCATCAGAGTCAGAGTGGGTGTGTTTAGTGGAGACAAGGCCTGGATGCTGTTGATGATGAAGAGTGTTGCTCAGCCAGGCCAGCTCGGCTGCCATTGGACACCCTCCTCCCTGGCTGGGTCTTACAATGGCTTGTTTACTCTTCGCGCTGCTTTTCTCAGTGGAACTGGCTGTTCTCTCTTCAGTTCTGGTTTACACCGCCCCAGGAGCCTGTTTGCAAAGTTTGCACCCGAATGCTCCTTTTTACGGCGCCAGAGTGGCATAGATTGTTTATAGTAAAAACGTTTATGATAAAGCATTTCTTAATTTCTGCTTATATGTAAATAGCTAACCACATTTACAGAAACTGTCTCTAAATCCTGTATTGCCCATAGGTATGATACAGTTCCGTAAATGACAGCACTGGCTTGCAACGATGTGCATGCTCTTTGGTCTAGGTGTGGTGGACAATATTTCATGAATAATTACCATAATTCAGTCTTCTAAAAAATAATTTGCTATCCAGATCCTTTGCATTCCGCATCAGGTGCCATATCTGAATGTGACAATTAAACAGCCTTTTTGGCAGCAATAAACTCGACTTGATGCACGTTACGCAACATCCTTCCATCAAATAGCGTTTTCACCCTGGATTCTAATAAATATTAGATTCTTAGAAATTATAGTTTGCAAATAATTATTCCAAACACAGGTTTGCGGCGCTTTGGGGAGGGGGCATGTGAGAAGCTTTTTTGGGTTGAGCACGCGCAAGTGCTCTGAGCCATGTTGAAATCTCTCTGTGGGCTTCTAACCATGCCCATGTCACGCCCGTCACTTTCATTGGTTTGTGGGCTTGCCTTTTAAAAAATTTTGATTCCATTTGTGAAAGGCATGCACACGTCATGCCTTTTCCAGTGTTTAGACCTCCTCAAGCGCACCGGTAAACTACTGAAAACATACAAGGCTCCATATTTTCAGCTGGTTTCTAGACTTCTTTATTTTTTCATTTCCTGCACAGCACGATCTCACTGGGCAGAGCAGAAGTCGAGTGCTTTGCATGACATCGACCCGGTTACATGGATAATTACACTTTTGCTGGTAAAATGGGTCATTGTACTTCTGCCAATAAGTTTCACTGCAATAGAACTTCTGTTTCATTTTCTGTCTCCTTCAAACTCATGGCGACCATTGGCTCGCATATGTGAAACTGTTTTACTTTTCATTATTAGTTTATGTGGCAAGAAAAGTCCGGTTAGGAGTTTACACAGCTAATAGCTCTAACGCGAGCAAACGCGAGACCCGTTGCATTGCAAATGCTTGTTTTTTCTTGCTCTCTCTTGTGCTGCTTCTTTCTTGACAACTCTGCCTTCCAACATGCACTCTCCATGTTGCTTCCTGTCCCAAATTAAACCATTGCTTGCCCGACCCTTTTAAAGTTTATCTTGGCTTTCTTTGTTTGTTTGTTTTTTATTTAAACACCCCCACCTAGCTTCTGCATTGCTCACCACCGCCAGCTGCTCCTGTCGCTCACCTGGGTTTGCTTCCAGAATGCCCCTAAAGCCTTTCCACTGTTGCGTACTCGGCATATTGTTATAACATGTTTTTTTTTTTGCTTATTTTTTGGAGGGCCTGACAGTTGCAATTATCTGCAGGAGCACTTTTAATATTTTTTAATTGAAGATTTCTAAATGGGCGCCTGCTATCCTGGAACACAAAATGAAATCAAAAAACGAAATGGCTGCAGCGTCATGAGCTATATGTGCGTATGCATATACGACATCGCACTGGTACCACCGCTGCTTGAATGCGAGCACAATAATCATTGCGCATTTTTTTAAATGTATTTAATTATTTGCCTTTGCTATTCCACATCTTATTTTTCAATTTTGCAAATGGGGAAAAGCATCAACAAAATGCAATGGCAAAGCCAAACGGAGGAATAACACAATTGAAAGGTGAGCCAATCCTTGTTTGGTTTTGCTGTTTCCATCTTGGGACACTGAGGGTTTACGAAGTGTGGATTTAGAAAGGATGAGTTTTCATCAGCTCAGTTACCCTTTTGAATCTAGGTAACCCTGGGGGATAAATAATCACTTTCACCATTCAGGTTAGTATAGAGATCATCACTCATAATTCTAATTATCTTTTCAGGTATTCTTTTTCTCTGTTTCTGCTTTTGCTCCACCCAATATGTGCAATAAAACATATTCTCATAAAAATGGCATCAAAAACATTCTATTGAACAGATTCTTTGGTAAGGCCTTAAACGATCGGTTGCCCATTACTTTCAAAAGTATATTTTTTTAACCAAATATAAGCAAAGTTGTACGTTTATAAGTACAAATGCGAAGGTTAAAAGATGAAATTCTAGAAATAGCAAATTAAAAAACAATTGGTGCGATTTTTTTTTACAATAACACAAATATAAGACCTGCAAAAAGGAGGAGGTTGTTTAGGTCCTATCTCAAAAAATGTTTTTAGATTTTTTTTAACGCGGACCACTTTCAAAAGCATGTGTGGGGCAGTCATGTAATGAGTGTTCACACGTGTGTGTGAGTCGGTTATACTGGCATCTGCGAGAATACCGTGTGTTAGAAGAGTCTGGTTGGGAATGTTGTGCATGTAAATGGTGCCTGTTTGTGAACAGTTTGTGAGCATTCTTTGATTGCTTACAGATAATCTCATTACTGCAATTCTACTTCCTCGTTCCAGTCCTTGGAGGCAGGCATCCTGCTGCCACCTAAAAGAAAAACATTTTTCATATATAGTCACATATCAAAGTGAATCATTATACAGCTCATACAAGAGCCTGTGTTTATCTCTGCTGAGTAATCCAACATGTAAGCATGTGCTATCGTAGATTTTCATCAATCTTCCTTTTTTATATGTGTGTGTTGCAGCTGAACTGCATGGTGCTGAGGTACTTTGAGTTCTTAGTGTGGCTATGTGGTAATATGAGGGGCATATCCCTAGCTTCTGCACCCTAACTATGCTTTTGTACTTGACACAAATAGGACTCTGAATGTTAAGGAATGGGGTTAAATCAGAGGGAGAGGTTTAAAGGAGTCTGGGAAGGGTAAGGTAACCAGATAATACCACCTATTTCTGGATCATTGTATTGCCCATGTTATTGACACCAGCCACTGCCATCAAGCCTACCTTCTCTTGTTTCGACTGCCCCTTAATCTTGTTTCTGCACTTATAGAATCTTCATTGATAGTCATAAATACTTGAATAATCTCCTGCTATCTGGGTGGCCCCCAAACACTGTACCATAGATATGTTGCTCATATAATATAATATAGGGTGTGAAGAATCCATTTGTCCATAGGATAAACATGACACATCGAACCAATCTATCAAAAGTGTTTTTTTATGTCTGAAAAACCAACAGGTTAATCCTGACAGTCTATATCTACATTTCAACATCTTAGGTGCAAATGCCAGTTAAAATGTGAAAACGTTAAGAAACAATTTAGCTTGATAGACTTCTAATGTAAAACACAGTGAAAAGTTCTGTCCCCTAAAGAACTCCAAAACGTCTCTCTATCCATGATGCTTTGTACTGGTAGTTTGCATCACCCACTCAGTTCTTTCCTCCGGTTCCTCAAAGAAGGATCAAATAGCAAGTGATCCTAAGAATATCTTAGGTTTTTCAAAAAAATTCTAGTCCTTGAGGCAAGATTTAAATTTCACTCGAACTTCTTTAACAACTGCCTGTCAATTGAGATAATTTATTTTCCACAATTAAAGAGTATTACCCCTAAATGCCTTTTCTGTTGAAGTGTCCCTCCTGTGGCAGAATAAGGCAGTCTCAGACAATCACAAAGTCTATGTAGTGTGTCTTCCTCCATTTCACATGGTGAAGATTACAACATCTACTAAAAGATATCCAAAAGAACCCTCAAAGACAGATAAGACATCAGACTTTGTGGAATGCTTGAGAACATTAAAGCTGAAGAGGAGAAGAAAAAGAGGAAGTAGCTTGATGTAAAACCTCTCACACTTCTAAATTGCACTCTGACAAGAACATCCAAAGAGGTCCTGAGAGAAAAAGAGAAGTGAGCACCATTGACTTTACCACTCCAGTGATCATTCAAAATTGATGTGAAGATCATCGTAGACATCGAGAGCCTCAGCTTCAACATGTTGGCCATCTATAGTGGGTTCAACACCTTCCCATCTCAGGCATAGGTTAACGATCTCCACAGCTTATTGCTTAATTAAAAACAGTTGAAAACAGCGATGTCGGGGGGAAAAAGAAGATCGGCATGTAAATATCATCATCAATCCCTGTCACGGTTGAGTCACCAACAGAGAGCAAATTCACCAACATCATCAAGAATCAAGGTATGAACGTTTGACGTCCACAGTGCTGGCATCTCTTGCAAAAGGTTGACTCCTGCGATCTAAATCACCATTGACATTGAGGAAATGTAATTGAAGGATTTACAAAACATCATTCCAATTTAGATGCCTTATCACACTCTCTATCAATAGTGTGTCTTTCTCTTTTGTCTACCCACTCCTCTGTAGGCACACCGATGGCAAGCTTGTCACCATCCCCAATGTCATCTCTGATAAGAAAATCAAATGAAACTGTAACCAAACCTCCTCGGACGATAAGGCTTCCCCTAACACTGAACCATTACCCTCTACTCTTGAAACCAATAACTTTGATAATGCCTTTTGACAATACAGTTAAGGAATGACTTTGTTCTCTACAGTTATCACCATTGAGAATGACATCAAAATCAACTTCTATTTCTCTGCCTTGTCGCCTTTGACCTAGACATACTCTTTGAAAGAATTGATAGATCTCCATTGTTATCATAAGCTTCTTTTTCTCACACAGACAATATCCATTCATTTTACACACCAACACCACCAGTAGCATCCCGTATTCATGCACCTCCTGTGGATGACATTAATGCTTTACATGACGTCCTGGATAGTAGTGCCTCAAAACTAAATAATCCATTTGAACTTTCAAAACTAGTAGTCTCAGTTAACTTCGAGACTCTTCAGTCAAGAGCAGTTCCAAAACCCCTGCTCCTTTTGGTTTCAGGCCTTTTGGCTGTAGCCCAAGAAAACTTCTTAACACCTGCAACAACAACATCTGCTACTCTAAGGCTTTTAAAGAAATATATAGCCCCACAGCAAGACTTGATTTGCTAAAAAACAAAAAAGACCCAAAACCGGAATTGCAGCCTTTTTAAGAAGGAGTCATGCATTAGCCCTAGAATCTACTGCACCTCTTTAGAAGGAAATTATAAAATGTGATTTGGCTGGAAAAAGCTGCAGGCCACCTTAAAAATGCTCTTTCAGCTGTTACCAGAGGGTGGTAATTGACTGTATAAAGTTTTTTGTAAAACACTGCCAACAACGCTATTTAGAACAACTGGGCGAGTCTTCACTGGTTCCAACCAGACTGTTTGCTCTGCAGTGCACTCAGTAGACCTAAAATCCACCTCTTATTGCCATGGTGTGGCTATCAGACGATCTTCTTGTCTTCACTTAACTTATGAAGCAGAAACCCTATGTGCAGTTTACCTGGAGGAAAAATAAAAAATGTTCAAGCATTTTAAGCCTA
Organism: Pleurodeles waltl; assembly: GCF_031143425.1. Lineage (NCBI taxonomy): Eukaryota > Metazoa > Chordata > Amphibia > Caudata > Salamandridae > Pleurodeles > Pleurodeles waltl. The sequence goes on from NC_090450.1 coordinate 539,075,333, forward strand.
GGGAAAATAGATCATACCAAAGGAGAAATTAGACCCCTTACTGGCCATAAAAGCCTACCATCAATTTCAGCAAGGGCAAAAATCTTAGAATCAAAAAAGACAGGCAAGATCCAAAATGAGTACAACAAAATCTTCAACACCTAGACGGGAAAGGCATTTGTTGGGGAGGCAGTGCCAACCATAAAACCCTTCCCCTCTGTTTGCCACTCTGGTGGGAGAGCGGTGTTTCTTCATCTGAAAGAGTGGTTCTCCATCCATTCTGAAAGACAAGTCAAAGCTCTCCAGCCACTCTATAGCCCTCTTGCCTGCTGCTGACGGCTCTGTCCGCATTTCTGAGGATTGCAATAAGTCCACCCCCAGTCCTGAGCCTAATTGCGACAGCTCCACCCACATTCCCGAGCCTGACTGCATCTGCTCATGCTCCTGCCTACACCTCCTTCACGCCACTGCTGTTTGAGCCCACGCACCATTCCGCCTCCCACCCCAGCCCCTCCCACCTTCCAGGACATATAATGGAGGCTCCAGCGTGGATGTGCCGCTGACGTGCCAAAGGCAAGCCCATCTGCACTTGTCTGTGCCTGGGTCGTGCCCAGTGCCAGGACCCCTGTCCTCCTATGCCCCACTGTTACACCACCAAAGAGCTCCAGACCCTGAACATTGGACTCCCCATCAACAGCTGTCCCCCCAAGCTCAACCAAAGGACCCTTCACCTACCTACACAGCTGTTTCTCCTGCAACGCGGGTCCTCCTCCGCACACTAACACCCACACTGCACCCACACAACAGACTATGAACAACCAAGCACCACTCCAATGCGTCCTGCTAAACGGCTGCTCCTTATGCAAACACGCCACGGAAACCTGGGACACCATCACCACCCACGACACGGTCATCGCCTTCATCTCCGAAACATGGCTAACACCCTCCTGAAACTCCGACATCGCCACGGCCACCCCTTATGGCTACAAGATGATACACCGAGAATGCACCATCAAACATGGTGGGGGCATCACCATCATTTTCAAGGAAACCATCCAATGCACCATCACCAACGACGACCCAACACCCCTCATGGAGCACCTCAACATTCGACTCCAGGACCAATGCCAACACCATTATGCGAGGGACCCTCGCATACAGACCCCCGGGACCACGCCCAGCCTTCTACAACGCCATCGCCAATCTCATTGCCCCCCTTGCCATTGACTTCCTCCACTGCTTACTACTCAGCGATCTCAATTTCCACTGTAACGACCCCAACAACACCAACTCCACTTCCCTCACAGAGAACCTCAGCAACATGGGCCTCACCCAGCTGGTCACCAAACTCACGCACAGAGCTGGACACACACTGGACGCCATCTTCACTGCTGGCAACAGAATTAATTTCACCCACATGACTAAACTCACCTGGACCGACCACGTCATCATCCACTTTACCATCTACAATTTCCAGCACAACACCTCCAAGCACCTCAGCACCCCCATCAAAGCTGGGGCAAGGTAACCGAGACCCTATGTGCACGGGACCAGGCACCTCACAACCTGAGCCACAGCAGACTTCAACCAGGCCGTCCAAAACGTCAACACATGGATCACCAAATCTGCTGACAGTCGCCAGCTGAAAAAAGCTAAAACCAACAACACCTCCAAGCCAGTGAGATGGTAAACTCCGCAGCTCAGAAACTTCAAACGCAACTGCCACTGACTCAAGAAACAATGGCACGTGACAAAGGACCCCTCCGACAGAGCCACCTACACGGCAGCCCTTAACAACTACCACCCCCACATCAAGGCAGCAAAAAGAGCAGCAATCAATGCCTGCATTGACACCACAGCGAACAAAGAATTCTTCAGAAATATCAAGGACTTCTCTAATCCAATAGCCATAGAGACTACGATCCACCCATCTCAGGAACTCTGTGACACTCTCTCAGACTACTTCCACAGCAAGATCATCACCATATACAATTTTGACCCCCAACCCTTCACCTTCAGCCTAGACAACATTTCTCAAGCAGCGAACACCAGCCACACAATACCCTTCTGTTCCTTGATTACCACACAGACCACAGCAGCCATCATGTGATCCATCCACTCCGGGGCACCCACCGACCACAGGCCCCAAGGGCTTTTCAACCTCAGAGCCAACACTATTAGCAATGAACTAACCCACATCCTCAACACTTCCATCTCTACGGAAACGTTCCCGGATGAATGGAAGCATGCAGAGGTCAGACCCCTCCTAAAGAAACCCTCTGCCACCCCAATGACCTCAAAAACCACAGACAGATCTCCTTGCTCCCTTTCCTGGCTAACGTGCTCGAGAAAGCAATCAAACCAACAGCTCATCAACTACCTTGAACAAAACCACCTTCTCGAAACCTCACAATCAGGATTCAGGGCCAACCACAGCACAGAGACTGCACTGATCGCCGTGACGGACAACATCAGGTCTCTCCTTGACCAAGGAGAGTAGGCAGCTCTGATCCTTCTGGACCTCTCCACAGCATTTAATACAGTCTTCCACCACACTCTCCTCAAAAGACTCCACAACATAGGCATTCAACAAAACACCCTTAAGTGGGCCACCTCTTGCCTCTCAGGCCACAAGCAGAGCATCCACCTTCCTCTATTTACTTCTACATCCAAGAACATCACCTGCGGTGTTCCCCAAGGATCCTCCCTCAGCCCAACCCGGTTCAACCTCTACTTGACCCCCCTTGCAGACACCGTCAGATCCTTAAGGACTCATTATAGTCTCCTATGCCAGTGACACTTAACTAATCCTCTCACTCACCAAAGACCCCCACAACGCCAAAGCCAACTTCCGCAACGCCATGACCAATGTAGTAACATGGATGAAAAACAGCTGCCTTAAACTAAACACAAACAAAACTGAAGTCCTGCTGTTCAGGAAGAACACCTCCGTATGGGACCACAGATGGTGGCCAGCAGAACTCGGACCAAAACCCTCTCCATCAGACCACGCATGAAACCTCTGCATCATCCTTGACTGCCAAATATCCATAAATTAACAAGAAAAGTCAGTCGCCTCCTCCTGCTTCAACAACCTCCATATGCTGCACCGAATCTTCATATGGATCCCTACCAACATCAGAAAATCAGTCATGCACACCCTAGTCACCAGCCGCCTCTACAATGGCAATGCTCCACATGCAGAAGTGTTCTCCCAGCTACTTAAAAGACTCCAGACTTTACACAACACCACACTCAGACTCATCCTCAACCTCCAAACATCACCACACACCTCAGGAACCTCCACTGGCTCCCTGCCCAGAAGGGCTGCCAATTCTAAATCTTCACACTTGCTTATAAGGCTCTCCTCAACCTAGGGCCGTCCTACATCAAGCATCAAATGAACTTTTACGTCCCAGTAAGACAACTACTCTCTGCCTCGCTGAACCACACACCACCCACCCCCCGGATCCAGTGCAGCCTCTGAAGAGGCCACTCCGTCTCCTACACAGCAGCCAAGTCCTGGAACAGCCTGCCCCTCCAACTCCGAACTGCTCTCTCCCTGGCGGCCCTCAGAAGAAGATTCAAGACATGGCTTTTCGATGGAGACCCAGACCCCCTAGAGATGATACTGCAGTACTTTACAAATGCTATGATTGATTGATTGATGCCAAGCACTGTATCTCAGGGATGCTACCTTCACTTTAAAAAGATGCCCCTGTCTATGCCACCAAGACCTACAAAAACGCACCAACTAAAAATATTTAGCGAAAAAAAAAACTTCTGCATTACTATTGACAAAAGCCAAGGAAAAAAATTTAAAGGTCAGGGCACGTATTCAAGGTAATTCTTTATGAAAAAGAAAGGTCCAAAAGCAGACTGCTGACTAATTTTAGACTTGTGTCTACTAAACAATTACATCAAAAAAGAAGAAATTTGAATGCTAGCATCACATCTAATCGTTCCTCATCTACAACAGAATGAATAGATGAGCTTCATAGTCCTCCTATAAGATGCATACTTTCACATTCCAGAAAATGCACAGTACCAAAGTGATTTGTTATGAGATTCATAATAGGTCAGCAAAACCACCAATACACATTCTTCCCTTTTGGACTATGGACAGCACTACAAATCTTTTAGAAGTGTGAAAACAGGCATACACATTTATCCTTATCTAGATGATTGGCACCTGAAAGCAAATGCCCAAGAAAAGGTGAGAATAGAACTAAAACAAACCTGCAAAAGTTTAGGAAGTCTAGGTGTACAAATAAATTATCATAAGTCTCAACTGCTCCCAGTTCAAAGACTAACCTCACTAACACAAAGAGTGTATCCTTTGAAGTAGAGGATCATCAATCTGGAAGAAATACAGTACTCTGAAAAATGCAATCAGTCAGACTGCAAGAGAGATGACATTGCTCTTAGGGGTCTATGGTGTCTTGTATCTACATTGTCCCGAATGCAAGCCTACATATGTGACCTCTCCTGCAATGTCTAGAAGACCAGTGGAGTACAACAAACAGGAAGATGATCTGACACTTTCTGTTGCAGAAAAAACAATCCCTAAACTGGCAGTAAATCAGGAACAATCTATAACAGGGGGCTTCTTTAAAACAATACAGCAAATAATCGTCATAGATGCTTCTGTTGCTCGAAATTAGATTTTACCTTAAAAAACTAAAGACAAGAGGTGTTTGGTAGAGCAGGAAACAGTTTTTTCAGTCAGACATTACGGCCAGGAGAGCAGTTACAGAATCGGGTCTGAGGACTGTCTCTCGGAGTACATCAGCCTGGAACACATTTTATACCATTCTAGAGGACCATAAAACTATAAAATAAGAACAGTTGTCATAGAGTCATGAATATAAATTCCAGAGAGAGAGAGAGAGAATGCAGGTGGGCTTTGATCTGGCGTGGACACAATGTGGGCCAGCGAGTTCCAGTCCAGATGTCAGGCCTGAGGGGCATGTGGTCACCTCATGTGCTGTGTGTGATGCGTCCTGATTGGTTAGGAGTACCTAACTACATGTGGCATCTAACGTTTTGGGGTTTTGGAATGGCCGTGTGCCTCTGGAAATGTGTGCTTTATCGAGGCCAGTCTCCTTGACTATTGTAGTGTGGCAACCTATCTGTTGATCTTAATCTAAGTTGTCCTGTGTGTGTGTTTGGCTGTTGGCTAAGTGTTATCCTACCTGTGAACTGTCAGTTATTAACCTTTAGGCCTGGGTAGCAGAACCTTCCTGACCAAATACCTTCATGTTGGGGTTGACGGAGAGTTCACGATGGGGGAATCTAACAGTGGCAATGCAATTTCGTTTGAGTATGAAACTGTATCGTTCATATAAAAAGATACCCTATCATCATGCACATCAACATTCCCCTCTCTAGTTGAAATCTTAAACTACACTCTTGGACCCACAGGTTATGACAGTCACAGTGTCTGTTCCCTGTTGTCCCACCTCCCTTGCTACCTGCACTCTGCCCAATTTGGGGACTGCGTTTTTACAGCAGGAAAACCTCCATTGTAGGAAACCATCTAAAAACAGTAACACAATGAAAACGGGCAACAACGACATGCACAAACCAGTTAGCCGCCGGGGGAGCCAGGAGTACCATTTGGAGAACAATTCCTGCTCGGGGGCACCTCCCTTTTCATGCATGTTCTTCTATAGTCGGTGCAGTGCTTGAATGGCAAGTGTCAAAGTTCCATTATCCATGTCTTTGCAAGACACGAAATGCAGCAAGAGGCACCAATCTCCATTGCGGTCATCAAGTCTGAGACATACCGGTGTTGCATCACTATAAGGAGGATGGCTTTTAGTTCTTTCTTTATTGCATTAAGGCCGAGCTCAGTATTGTTCCTCAGTTTAAGCATTTCCCAATGGGTTATTTGCAAAGAGCAGGCATTAGCTTTTGTCTGCAGGGTAAAGAAGGGTAAGGACCCTCCGGCCGATACTTAGGTTTCGGTGAACAGTCTGAACTCCTCGGGAATGTCCTTGTACTGAGTCCAGCCAAATTAGTCAGGAGCTCTACTCCTTCGAGCCTGATGCAACAATATTGTTTTCTTACTCTGCAGGTGTTGACACAGTTCAGACAGATCTTCTCCAAGGATGACCAGGATTGGGGTGTGGATGGTGATGAGAGAGCAGAGGCTACGCCATACAGGGACGAGCTGCTTGTAAGCAAACTCGCTGCACTGCCAATAGGTGTCCATCAGTGTGGATATGCCCCATTGTATGACCAGTATGTGTAGTATTGTGCCACAATTCTCGTTCGTGCCCTGCAGGATGGTTCCTTTGCCTTTGAAATATAAGGAATAAATCTTAGGTTTCCACACAATTAAGGGTTGCCCCATCCCTTCTATCCATGTGTACCTGTTCATCTCAGTGTCCCAGATCTCCTGACACAGGGTATCTGTGCTACTTGTTGACCCTCCGCTATGAGACCCATTTCCCTTCATATCATCAAGATGGGTGGCCCTGCACTGACGCTCTATGTCCGAGGTCCATTTATTATTGATGAAAAACATGCTTAGGGCCACCCTAGGACAACAGATAGAGGCTGGAGCAGACATGTTTGTGCACTGGCCAGGTGGTTTAGCTATCTTCAAGAATATCTTCTTGTGAAAGATTCAGGGACAAACAGTGTCCTGCCCTTTAGCTTCCCTCCTGCGCATCCTGCCTAGCTCAGGGTGTTGCCAGGCTTGGTAAAAAGGTACACTGCTGTGGGATTGGTCTCATAGTGGGTTAGGTTCACCATTAACCCATGGGGCTCTACTCTACTTGGTTGCAATTTGGACCTAGTTCTACACAGGTAGGTCATTGTAGCTCCCTTGGAGCTCTCTGGGGTTGTGTGGTGGAGCCCTCTTCATGACCGGTGCCAACTGTACACTTGCAGCCAACGTAGCCCCTCGAAAGCTGTCTTTCTCAGCCTATGTTGGACTAGCTTAGGCTGTCCCTCTGGGTCTGCTCTTGTTTTTCATTTTCTTTTTCCTGTTTTCTTTTGTGGAAGTGCAATATGTGTGCTTGTATCTCCTGCCAGGGCTAAGTGTTCAGCCCTACTATGCTGTCCAAACAGCTTTGTATATCGGCGAGCAGTCCCTTTTTGAGGACATTATAGAAGAAGACAACCTGAGGGTCTGTATCGTTCCATGGTTGTCCTGAGTCTTGTCCCCACCGTTCTGTCATGCTTTCCAGAAAATCTGTGATGATCTCCCCTGTTTCATGGTTTCAGCCATCAACCCTCCTTCATCAGGACAGTTGGGGAATATTTCCCTCAGGGCTGTTCATATCCAGTGCCTGTATGAATGAAATGCGGCCTAGATCTGGTCACCTGTGGTCCAGTGGGACCCCCTTGGGCTCCCTCAATGGGAGTATTAGTGTATCCCAATGCAGGGATATCAGGGAAAGCACCTCCATGCTTACCTATGGTGGGGGAGGTGTGGATGCCTTGTTTTCTGAAGGTGGGTCAAGGTTATCAGCCTGGGCCGCCGCAAAGACAGCCCATAGAGCCAATAATGCTTCCAGTTTTCCTTCTTCTGTCCTGTCTACTTTGTCTGTATGTAGGTTTTAGTGTGCTCAATTACAGTGGTGTCGAAAGTTCCCTCTTTAGGCCAAGGGTTTGTGTGTGCCTTGGTATACATGTACAACTCATGGCAAAACTTGCAAGGTTTCTTTGTCTGAGTGGGAAACTTACTCTTCATGTGCTCTAGAGGAGTCTCCATGGTGGGAGTTGGGTAGTCTCTTTTTCTTTAGTTTTTCTGTTACTCTTCCACTTTTACATCTTTAGGGAACTAGTTATATGTGTTCTATCTTTCTATGTTTATAAGATTTCCTTAGCTTTTCTATTTTTATATACTTTGTTTTTCCTCCAGTGCTGTGGAATATGTACAGGCATTACTAGATCCAGACTGGTAGCGGGAAATATTTACAAGAGGTTTTACTGACTCATATCTGGTGGGGGAGAATAGATACACACGGGAATTCAATTAAGTCAGTACTATCAGTGTTATTCACAGATGCACCAAAAAACATTTAGCAAACAAATGCATGAAGATTCACAATCCTAGGAAAAGTGAAATTGTTAATTCACTGCAATTTTAGAAACTTGTCAACAAAATAGTGAGCCTTACTTTGGTATCAAGTAACAATTTTGTGTGAATTACCAGCCCTCTTCAATACACATAAAACATGAATAAAAACACAATATTCAACATTTAGGAAAAAACACAGCTACATTGATCTACCAGCATCACAATAACAAAACAACACTATTCTAACTGGCAGAGGGGTTAGGGGACTAGGCCCATAAAAAAGAAATCAGGGGAACAGCCCGACTGCTATGCTTTAGCTCTGCCCACTCTTAGAGTAGTTATCCCGTGACTAAAGGAAGCTCTGCGCTGTGCGGGAACTAGTGGTGCCTGATAATCTAGTTGATACCAGCTCGAGGGAAAGGGTTATAACAATTTGCATGGAGAAAGAAGGGACTTACTTCTATGATTATATACCCTTTCTTGGCAAAAACATAAGTTAAGCCCACTCTTTGGGATTCCAATAGTTCTAGTTCCCCAACGCCCAAATTGTACCCAATGGCACACCCAGGGTTCCTGCGCACTCTCTGCATAACGCCCAGCGGTCCAGGCGAACACACCTCTCACTGTCTCACTTCTTTCAGGCAACCGGAGTGCTAAGAAACTGGTAGTGCTGAGATAACGTCTTTAGCCTACTAAGATTGAGATGTGGGCCCTATATCATACCCTGAGCCTACGGGTACCAACTGCATGACGCCAAGTGGTCCAAGCGAACACACTCTTCACTTCTTCCAAACTCTAGCAGTGTTAAAAAAATGATAGTGCTGAGATAACACCTTAGCCTAAGATCGATGTGTGGGCCCTACACCCAGAGCCCATGAGTACTGACTGCATAACATACAGCGTTCCAGGCGATCACCCTGTTTAACACACTCAGGAGATAAGTGTACCTCCCTGTATCACCGAGCAGTCCAGCAAATAGACACCTCTTAAAACATAGATGTCAGCTCTATGTAAAACCCAGAGCCTAGGCTTACCACTGAATCACACCCAGCAGCCCAAGTGGTCAGCAACCAATACAATATTAAAACAACTCAAACAATAACACAATTTTCACCCTTTTTGGCACTGATTACCATAAAAGTGACTCCCTGCAGGTTATGTTTTCCTAATTTGCCTCACGCCAAACGCTAGGGCTAAAAATCCGATATGGTCTCTTACACGTTTGACGGCGGCTTCAGGATGGACCCTCTGCCCCGTGGATTCAGAAACGTTTTAATTAATTGTGGCATCTGCTCACCTTACTTGTTGCACAAATGTGAATCGGTCCGGACGAGGTCTTCTTCCTTTGGCTGCAGTTGGATCTGAGATGCCAATCCCTCCTGGCTGGCTCGCCAAATGTTCCTGGAAATTAGTATTTACTTTAAAAAGCAAAAGACAAGAGGTAATGGCAGAGTAGGAAACAGTTTGTTTAATCAAACATTACGGGCGGGAGAGCTGTTACAGAATCAGGTCTGAGGACTGTCTCTTGGGTACACCAGCTTAGAACACATTTTATACCATTCTCGAGGACGATAAAACTTTAAGAATGAGAACAGTTGTCATGGAGTCATTAATATAAATTCCAGAGAGACAGAATGCAGGTGGGCCTTGACCTAGTGTGGACACAATGTGCGCCATTGAGTTCTTATCCAGATGTCAAGCCTGAGGGGCGCATGGTCACCGTGTGTGCTGTGTGTGTTGCATCTTGATTGGCTAGGTGTACCTAACTACATGTGACATATAACCTTATGGTGTTTTGGAATGTCTGTGTCCCTCTGTCCTTGTGTGCTTTATTGGGCCAATCTCCTGGGACTTTTGTAGTGTAGCTGCCTATCTGTGGGATCTTAATCTGAGTTGTCCTGTGTGCGTGTATGGTTGTCAGCTAAATGTTATCCACCTGTGACCTGTCAGTTATTAACCTTTAGGCCTGGGTCACAGAGCCTGCCTGAACAAATACCTCTGTGCTGGAGTTGATGGAGAGTTCATGATGGGGGAATCTAACAGTGATGATGCAAAAGTATGAAAATGTATCATTCATATACAAAGATACCTTATTATTGTGCACATCAACACTTTCCTCATCTAATGAAGAGCCCATCTGAATCATCTCAGCATTCAAGGTTGATGGACGGAAGAGGAACAGTGTTATCATATCAAGCTATTGGAATTGAGAGTGATCCACCTAGCTCTCAAATCATTCTTTTCATCCCTGTAAACAACCATTACAATCAGAATTCAAAGAGGCAATATGACTAGCATGTTTTACATCAACAAGCGGTGAAGCACCAGATTGAAAACACTGTGAATGAAAGCGCAAGCAATCTGGCACTGGGCTTTAACAAGAAAAATATCAATCACAGCAGTGCTTATACCAGGTGCAATTTACTCTTGAGCAGTCTTCCTAAGCAGAGAAAGTGAAGAGAGTCACAAATGGATGTTAGACAAAGTTCATTAGGGAAGGATGCTTTGCCTCTAAACCACATCTTGTTAGCTGGATTATCCTACGTATCACTATCTACTATCAGTTAGCAAATAAGCTTCTCCCAGGCAAGCTAAAAACTCACTCACTTAGAGCTAAGGAAGCTTCCAATGCTTGGCCACCAAATGTTCCTATTGCTAACCTTAGTAGAACAGTAACTTAACTTAGAAACTGATACACACTTTCACTAGACATTATTACTTGGATCTTGATACTCAGACATAAGCTAGAATAGGTCAAGAAACTCTAAAAAATCTCTTCAGATAGGAGGATAGTAAATACTTTACATGTGTGTGTATATATATATATATATTTTTATACACATATGTCTTTAATGTTATCAACATAAAGCTACCCATTTATTATAGCATATATGTATATATATATATACATATATATATATGTTCACTGAAAAAAACAAAGATTACAGGGACATTATAGTTAGGTTCTGAAATTACTCATTCAAAACCATAGAAATTCAGCATTTATAGTTAGTGTTCTTCTAAGTAAACATAACTCGCACCCTAAGGTAACTATAACTTGCGCCCTTGCCATGCAGTTTTCTTATCAATAATTTTATTGCAAATGTTGCAGTGATAATATCAAAGATGCCATACAAGATCTCATCAACGATATAAATTGTGGAGGTGACCCTGTCACCAGGCAGGTCGCTCCCCCCATCTGCCAAGCAGCCCCCTGTGGGTTGAACCTCCATTGCCGCTTTTTCTGCCTGACTACTCGCTCCCTTTTTTTCTGTACCCCTGCGCTTGGCTTCTGTGCCACTTTGTTTTTTCATTCTGTGCCCCTGTGTTTTGCTTTCTGTACCCCTGTGCTCTGTTGTCCCTCTCCCGCCGTCTTTTCCCGCTGTTTTTTCCCTGGGTTTTCCCTGGGTTTTTCCCTCACCGCTGAGCCCCTGCTGCCCCGCCCCCTTCACTCCCATTGGCCGCCCCGCTCCCACCTCCCAGCTGCTCCTCCCTCCCTCTGCCCTCATTTGGAGGCCGCGAAGCGGTGGTAGAGAGCGATCTTTGACCCTGTCACCAGGCAGGTCGCTCCCCCCATCTGCCACGCAGCCCCCTGTGGGTTGAACCTCCGTTGCCGCTTTTGCCGCCTGACTACTCGCTCCCTTTTTATCTGTACCCCTGCGCTTGGCTTCTGTGCCACTTCGTTTTTTCATTCTGTGCCCCTGTGTTTTGCTTTCTGTACCCCTGTGCTCTGTTGTCCCTCTCCCGCCGTCTTTTCCCGCCGTTTTTTTCCCCGGGTTTTCCCTGGGTTTTTCCCTCGCCGCTGAGCCCCTGCTGCCCCGCCCCCTTCACTCCCATTGGCCTCCCCGCTCCCAGCTGCTCCTCCCTCCTTCTGCCCTCATATGGAGGCCGCGAAGCGGCCGCGCCGCTGGCGCGCCTAAGGCAAGCCCGTCTGCGCCCATCCGCACCTGGACCGCACCCAGCACCAGAACCCCTGGAACCCACACCCCCGCAACGCCAGACTGCACTACAACGCAAGCACCCTCCACGAACTCAACACCAGACGAGACCACCCCTGCTACCGGGCCACCCCGAAACGCACCCAGGGGCCTTTCACCTGCCGGAACTGCAGATTCACCAGCATCCAACCCTCCACACCACCAGCCAGAGAAGCCAACCACCTCCGCTGCATCCTCCTCAACACCCGCTCCGCTCGCAAGCACGGCATCGAAATTTGGGACCTCCTAGACTCCACTGCCCCGACGTCGCCTTCCTGACGGAGACCTGGCTGAACGCCACCTCAGCACCAGACATCGCCATAGCCATCCCACAGGGCTCAAAGATCTCCTGCAGAGACTGCACCAACGGAGTGGGAGGAGGAATCGCCATCATCCACAAAGACTCCATCAAAATCCCAACGAACACCAATGACACCCTCACCACCGCCGAGCACATGCACTTCCAGATCCACATCGACCCCAACACCACCCTCAGAGGAACTCTCATCTACAGACCTCCTGGACCCCGCCCACAGTTCAGTGACACCATCGCCGACCTCATCAGCACCCACGCCCTCGCTTCCACGGACTACATCATCCTCGGGGACCTGAACTTCCACCTCAAGAACAACAACAACGCCAACTCCACCGCCCTGATCGACAACCTCGCCAACCTCGGACTCAAACATCTTATAACGACACCTACTCACGCCGCTGGACACACGCTTGACCCCATCTTCTCTGCAAGCCCCCACGTCTCCTTCAACAACACCACCGAACCACACTGGACCGACCACAGATGCGTCCACTTCACCTTCAGAAAACCCACCGCACCCAACAGCTACCACGCCGCTGCTGGGGCAAGGTCACCGAGGAGCAACTGACTACCGCCCTCGCCCTGAGACCACCCACCGACCCAGACACCGCCGCGACCAACCTCACACAGTGGATCAACGACTGCGCCAACACCCTCGCCCCTCTCAAGACCTCTGCAACCAACCACACCAACAAGAAAGCCACCTGGTTCACCGAGGACCTCCGGATCTCCAAGCACACCTGTCGGAAGCTGGAGAAGAAATGGCTGCACGACCGAACACTAGACAACCACACAGCCCTCAAGAGCGCCACCCGCAGACACCACCAACTCATCAGGACCCCAAGAAGACCACCTTCAAGGACCGCCTAGACAACAACGCACACTACACCAAAGAGCTCTTCAGCATCGTGAAAGAACTCTCCAACCCCAGCTCCATCACCAATGACATCCCGCCATCTCAAAACCTGTGCGACTCCCTGGCCACCTTCTTCCACCACAAGATCACCGACATCCACGACAGCTTCAACCCCGACTCCCCGCACCCACCACCGAATCCACCACCCCTGCGACTACCACTCGCACCAGTCGCCTGACCGTCTGGTCCAGTGTCAGCGACAAAGACACCATCAAAACCATGAACTCCATCCACTCCGGATCCCCATCAGACCCCTGCCCTCACCACATCTTCAACAAAGCCAGCGCAGCCATCGCGCCCCACCTCCGGAAAACAATCAACTGTTCCTTCGAGACAGCAACCTTCCCAGAAAGCTGGAAGCACACCGAGATCAACGCCCTTCTGATGAAGCCATAGGTGGACCCCAATGACCTCAAGAACTTCCGGCCCATCTCCCTGCTCCCTTTCCCGGCAAAAGTGACCGAGAAGATTGTCAACAAACAGCTGACCCGCTACCTCGAAGTTAACAACATCCTGGACCCTTCCCAATCCGGTTTTCGCAGTAACCACAGCACCGAGACTGCCCTCATCGCCGCCACTGACGACATCCTGACCCTGATGGACAAAGGAGAAACAGCTGCCCTCATCCTCCTCGACCTATCAGCAGCCTTTGACACGGTCTGCCACCGCACTCTATCAGCACGCCTCCATGACGCCGGTATCCAAGAGAAGGCCCTGGCCTGGACCACATCCTTCCTCTCCAGCAGAACCCGGAGCGTCCGCCTCCCACCCTTCTGCTCCAAAACCACCGAGATCATCTGTGGCGTCCCACAGGGATCCTCCCTCAGCCCGACACTGTTCAATATCTACATGGCCCACCTCGCCCACGTCGCACAACAACACAACCTCAACATCATCTCCTACGCCGACGACACCCAGCTGATCATATCCCTCACCGAAGATCCCCACACCGCCAAAGCTAACCTCCACCGAGGAATGAAGGCCGTAGCCGACTGGATGAAGGACAGCAGACTGAAGCTGAACTCAGACAAGACGGAGGTCCTCATTCTCGGACCCACCCCATCAGCCTGGGACGACTTGGTGGCCCACGTCACTAGGCACAGCCCCGGAACCCACGGACCACGCACGCAACCTGGGGGTCATCCTCGACTCCACTCTCTCCATGACCAGGCAAGTCAACGCCGTCTCCGCGTCCTGCTTCAACACCCTCCGTATGCTCCGCAGGATCTTCAAATGGATCCCCCTCGACATGAGAAAAACCATTACCCAGGCCCTCATCACCAACAGACTCAACTACAGGAACGCCCTCTACTCAGGAACTACAAACAAGCTCCTGAGACGACGTCAATGCATCCAGAACGCCTAGGGCCGACTCATCCTCGATGTCCCCCGCCGCAGCCACATCACACTCCACCTGAGAGGCCTGCACTGGCTACCCGTCGACAAAAGGATCACCTTCAACTTCCTGATCCACGCACACAAAGCACTGCACAACACCGGACCCACCTACCTCAACAACCGACTCAGCTTCCACACCCCCACCCGGACTCTTCTCACTTTGTTTTGCATCAGAAGTCATATCAAGTTAAAAAAAATTCTTAACCTGTTCACGTTCTTAACCTGCCTTTGCACCTAAGATTTTGAAATGTAGTTTTTAAATGTTGCCAGGATGAACCTATTGGTTTTTCAGAAAAAACATCCACTTGTGATAAATTGCTTAGGGGTGCTGTTTTCATCCTACGGCCAAACAGATTCTTGACACCCTGTTTTACATTATGAAAACGAAATAGCTTTAGTACAGTGCTCTGGGTCCACACAGACAAAGGGAGATCATTCAAGTCTGTGTGACTTCAATGAAGATTCCTACAATGCAGATCGTCGACTACAAGTAAGTAACCTTTCTATTTCTCCAAGTCACATTTTTGCAGCATCTGTATTGACTGCTGCGGTTGTTTTATATTGCTTGGGTTTCTGTATCTTGATATTGGCCCCATCTCTAGGTTCTGTTTTTATCACTGAATTGTGTGTTCTGTTATTGTCAATTCCCTGGTTATTTTGGTTCCCCTGCCTTTGTGACAGGCTCTCCTTCTTGTCTTACAGAGTCTCCAAAAATGGCGCTCCTCTCCACCCCTCACAGCATCCACATTTCAGACATCACATGTGACTCCTTCCGTATTGCCTGGGCCATGAACCAAGGAGACCTGGACAGAGTTTCCCACTTCTTCATCGACTTGAACAAAAAGGAGAACAAGAACTCTAACAAATTCAAGCACAGAGTGAGTTCATGTGGTGGCGGGTATCAGGCTGGTGGGAGAAGATGGGAGGTAGATGGTCTGGTGCAAACAATGAAGAAAAGAAGCAGTCCATCTTTGGTGTTCCCTCTGGTGAACACTACTCATGGTCCCATTGAATAAGGCTGTGGTTAGACAGATGTGCTGAAAAAGAAGAGTGCACATTTTTATGTATGGAGTGTTAAAATACCTTTAGACATGCAGAGAAGGAGCAGCAAGGAAAGAGGAGCAGGTGAGAGAGAAGAGTGAGGAAGAGTTCAAAAGAGGCAGTGCTGAATGGAACTCAATATGGATTTCATAGTATGTTGGTGACTTGGAAGATTGGTTTCAGGGATGGATTGGCTGTCCAAGCCAGTCATGTATCAGCATCACCTCTCAGCCCCACAGCCTTGCCTAGGACTGGCCACAACAATGCTGGAAGAGTGTATATGCCGATCTTGCACATGCCTTCTGCAGGCACAGCAGAGCAGAGGCCATGCCAAGCACAGTGTGCAGCTCACTGTGCTCTGGGCATTGTGACTGTTTGGATGCCCCCATATGCCATAGCCTACAGGGAGTAGTCATAGCAGGGGCCTTGACTGTGGAACAAATTCCCCCAACAGGTTCCAGTGTTGAGTAAATAATGCAACGTAGATGTGATAAAACCAGCAACAGAAGTCACAGTGTGATCATCTACAGCATAGCAACAAACTAGATGGGCGGGGGACAAATTCATTTAGAAGGATGCACAGCGGTTGCTATGAAGAAGAACGATATAAGATAGGTTGGGCTGGAGGGATGAAGGGGATTGGGACAAACAAGGAGCCACGCTCTAGAATGACAGGGCTCTAAGGAGACATTGGGTGGACTAGGTACAGAGGTGTGACACCAAAATAAGTATAGAAATGTACAACCTACATACATGGAACCAGACGTAGAACAACTATGAAACAGGAAAGAGACCCATATTTTACAGAATATCTGGGTCTGGTCATTGAGTCTTTACATCTGTATTTCATAACTAACAATAACTATCAGCTCAGTCATCCACTCTACATGCGTCACTGCAGTAGGGGATTTCATTTTCTTCAGAATACAAAGTTTAGCTACAGCTAAGGACTTGGAGAACCATGCCCTCCTATGGGCGGTCTTTCCAGAATTATCCAATATATTGTACAGGACCAAGGAGGTGGAGGATCAGAAATGGAACCTACATGTAATCTTCATAGACGACCATGTTTCGGGCCAATACATGGAAACGTTATGCAGGAACAAAGGATGCATACACTGTCACTGTCCAGTTGATTACAACCTGAAAAAGAAGAGTTTGGTAAGGTTAGTAGCCTTCAGCTTGTAGGAGGAGCAATGCTAATTGTGGAGTCTCTTATAGTAACTGTATTTAAGGGGGGCCTTCATAAACCCCTATCGTGCAGGGATAAGAGAGGAGACCATTCTTTATTGTAGTATTCAGAGTCATTCTTGCTATCTTTATTTTAGTGAGGCAGCAGTCAAATTGATTCTCTCTTCTATTGACAGCCAATGAAATGCTTCTAACACTGGCTTTAGTTTGTAACATTCTCTCAGATTCAGGCAGAGTCTGATTGGCATTGCATATTTTGATCAGTTATATGGGAAGTCCAGTAAAATATCGAGAGTAGACCAGCCATGTCATTACCATAGGTCTTGTCAGTTTTACACAACTGTTGAGTGGAGTAGGGGAAAAATCTTACGATGCAGGAACTGCTGTAAATTGAAACCATCGACCACTGAGTTGGTTTGTATTGACAAAGACATCTCAAAGTCCAAAAGAACTCCCAGGTTTTATTGCCTTTGAAGTTGTGGTTAATGGCTTACCAGATCTGTAGCAATTTGAATGGGATGGATTTCAGATTATTTCAAACAGTTGGTTTTAGCTGCAACAACCAGATTGAATGTGCATCTCCTTGCAATCTGAAATTATATCCCAGGTTGTTTTAGTATCAGCAGGTGATATTGTGGATCTAATTCCTATTTGTTGGCTATGATTAGTGAGGAAAGAGTGAATCTAATTTAAAGTTTTCCTGGTGATTCCTACTTGCCTTGATGTCTATTCAACAGTACTGTATCATAATTGCGTCATAAGCAACTGAGAAGTCAAATAATAGTGGAACCGATTGACCATCTTCCTCCAATAGAGTAAGGCTTTTCTCTCAAGTTGACCACTGTTGTTTTGGTATCTCGAGGGTCTGAAACCTGACTGGTGATCTGTACAAGGTGGTTTTGGTCCACATAATTGTCCTTTGTGACTTTCAAGTACTTTCTGGGGAAAGGCAGGGGGAGATGATGCGGTAACCCGTCTAGCGCCAAAGTTATGGAGTTAAAGTCATTTTTCCCGTGCAAAAAAGGACTCTATGGTCTTAGCGCCATATTTATCCCACTGTGCTAAAATCACGCACAAGGGGGAGGAGGGGTGAAGTAATGGTGCAAAGCTTGCTTTGCACCATTATTTAATGCCTGGGTCAGGACAGGTGTTAGGGAACCTGTGGGCATGTTTCCATAGTCAGACACCATGGAAAGAGCCCACAGGTGCCCTTCCCTGGCCCCAGGGACACCCCCACCCATACCAAAGGGACACCGCAGGATGGGGGACCCATCCCAGGTAGGTCCCGGTAAGTATATTTTATTTCCCCTCTCGGGAGCCCTAACCTGGGACCCCCTGCATGGCACTGGCCCCAATGGCCATGTCCAGGGGACATTTGTCCCCTGGGCATGGCCATTGGGGTGGTGGGCATGACTCTTGTCTTTACTAAGACAGGAGCAATGTCCATGGGGGTTGTGCACCAGGAAATGGCGTTACTCTGCCTAGAGGCAATTCTTTTGCCTCTAAACAGTATAGTGCCATTATTTGGAGCACAACCTCCGGTTCCCCCTTCGCCTCCTCCACCCGGTTAGCGTCATACCAGGCATTACTGCTGGCTAGCACCATTGCTTAAACATGGAGCCCGGCCGGCACCCAAGAATGGCACTAGCCGGAGCTATACTTTTACACGCAAAACTGCACTAATGCAGTTTTGCGTGCAAAAGTATAAATCAGGACCTTAGTCTTATAGAGGTGAAACATTAATCACACTTGTGAAGTCAGGGATTATTATGATGAGCTCTTTAATGCAGGTAAGAGCAAAAAGATCTGATAATGAAGATCTGATGTTTTGATTGCAGCAACTCTTCCTGGCCCATCATTTTGAATGTTGTGATTGCTGCTTGTACAGTGGTGGGAAATAGGAGGCAAAGGCGATGGGATGGGACAGTGTGTGGGGTTTTTACATTCAAACAATACCTCGAAATCATTGCAGTGTTGAGAAAAAATGCAGAGGGTATTTTCCAGGCTTCAGACTCATCATCCAAACTCGGAGGTAGCTCTAGAGGACGAGAAATGAGAGCATAATTAGTTTGCCCTAAAGAGAATATTCCAGCCACAAATGTATCCACAGCTTGTAATATGAGGAGCGGTCAGAGAATGTATGGCGTTCTAGAGCTGGAGTGACAATGAGTGATCCAGGCATTACCGTGGGCATGACTGAGATTACTGCGCTATCCACTGCGGAAGTTCTTACAGTGCTCCAGATCAGGGGTCAAGTGCTTTGCATCACCTAAACACCAAGGGTGATGGCGGAAGGGTATGAGGTTCCTTGGCAGAAACAGGTGCAGAGCTTTAGTAACGTGCTCAGCTCAGTACTGTGTGGCTGACACTGTTATTGGGAAATGTAATTGCTCATGACTGTAAAGAGCTGCTGGTGAAGTAATGAGAGGGTAACTTAGGCGTGGGCTGCCACAGACTGTGGTGGAACGCACCCTTCCTCTTGAAGTCTAGCTGACTTGACCCCTCCCCAGATGTGTAATATTAGTTAGTGATGATGAGACAAAGAATGCTGAATCTGCTGCAGTACTGGAGTCTCACAGGCCCCCAGTCAATGAGTCGGGCATTAGACGGACTTCTCATATGTCAGTCTCCCACTACCTAGGGCCATCCTCGTTTTAGGCCTCTAGATGCCGTTTGGAAGGGGAAGGATTTGAAACTGGCAAAATTATGAGGCTTTCTTAGTGGGGCAATGTGGATACTAGTTTACCTATTATGTAAAACGATAGCTAGGACAATATCCATATTGCCCCAGTGTTCAAAGCACCCAGAATCAGGGCAGATTCCACGATGCCCCAGTATATAAACAATACAAATCAGGCCAACCGATATCTCAAATATTAAAGGGCCAGGCATAAACTGCACATCCAGTCCAGGTTTTTAGTTTATATTCTGGAATTTATATTTCGGTTTATCCCACTGTGAAAGCTATATTACATACATACATACATTCCTGTTAGCTATGCCTCCAAGGTTCATGTGTTTGGACTGGTGAGAGGGAGGTAAAGAGTGGCATAGGTGTAGGGGGTTTGAGGTTAACACCCATCTGTCTAAAGATCCCTCAACAATTCTGGCTTTTTGGTCAGGAAGTTACTTTCTTTGATATGCAGGACAAAAGCTGAGTTTCACAACTTCTTTATCCCGCTTCCTAGTCAGTCATAACTTTTTAAAGGTATTAGAAATTACTAGGGACCCCTAATGCACAGTTCAATAGACATTGCCAGTCTTTAGCGCATATGAGTAGTAACTGTTGGTAGAGATAATACTTCTCTAAATAGGGAAGGCCCTCTTTTACACTTTACTTGTAATATAAGAAGAATTTGGGGAGTGTGTGGTACCTTACATTTCTAATTTGTATTCTCATATATAATATTAATGTCAATAATTTACAACTTGAATTATGAAACAAATAATTATTTCTTTCTTCGTCTTTTTTATGGCCTTATAGTGTCACATCTTTACATATAGATTTTGCAACATCATAGTTCAGTCAATACTTGGTTCACCCTTTCAGCCAGTAAGCCTGGGGCTTTCTCTCGCCCTAAAACCTCAAATTAGAACCTGAGAATCCCGTACTTCCCTTTCAAGTGGTTGACTGAAGCAGTCCATGCTACAGTTGTTGTGGTGCTCTCCTGGCTAGTCAAACGCGAACAAAATATCCTTTGGGGTACCAGCTTTTCACCACTGTAGACTATGGTGGAATCAAAACACTGCCATCATGCTTCTACAACAGTCCGTACTTTTCAGTGACTGGATGTGGAATCAGCATCCATGTTCCTGAACTGGCCTGTCCAAGGTGGGGACGATGACTTTCAGTGGCCTCTTTGCTCCACATGAGTTAGCATTGTTGAGAGTTGTTGTCTACAGAAAGGAATCTGAGGATTTGAGGAAAAAGCTGCACAACATAAGAAAACTCCAGTTGACGTGGGTTAGAAGGTCCAGAACAGAGGATCCGAAGGAGTAGGAGATTAGGAGAATCCATGCCCAGTCAGAAACCAAGAGGTGACGCTTAAGGATAAAAGTATAGCTAACACTGAGCCAATTAAATCAACAGTTAAAGAACCAACAAACTGGAGCTTGAGACCAAGTTAAAAAAAATAGGGACAAAAATTAACAATCTACTCTTCGATTACATTGCAACACAGTTAACAAAGGTTTTACCGCTCCTTTTGTTTTGTCAATTAGGAACAGGAAATCAAACATAGGAAGTAGATGCCATGTTGGATTAGTTATTCTAATGTAAACACTAGAAACAGTCAGGCGTGTTGGAATGAGAAAACAGAAAGTTCCAGACATAGTTGGGACGTGCCCAAATACAGGCAAATCGAACCTGTCAGACTTTCTATGCTTGCATTTCAGTCCATCACAGCCAGTTCCCTATACCCCCATCATGTCAAGAAGAAAGTTCTGGCTGTAAGGAGTCTAGGGCGTGCTGAGTCCACATTGGAGGAAATGCCCTTCTGACTCCAAGGCTCACAGAGAAAACCCAAGGCTGGTGCCCACAGGTCAGGAGGGAGCGGACCTGGCTCTCAAGCAAGGCTGGGCCACTTAGGAAAAAACAGTTCTTGCAGCTCCAAACCACACCACAGTCGCAATCCTCTGCCCGAGGACACATGCACAGCATCTTTCTAGCTTGCGACATTCCCCTAGCAGGAGGTCCCAAAAATACTAGAGCTAACATAGCACCAGACTTTCAAGCATTATATTGGGTCAGATTTTCAGATGGAGCTCCTTGTACGTCCTCTGCATTACACAGCATGCAAGACCAGCTTTTCTGCTGTGGGAGGTTCACACATAATCACCAGAGAAGAAACATCAGATCAAGAATGCTGCTTCTTTGACTTTGAAGAGGAACCAAAAGAACTTCAAAGTTGGTCCCTCCTTTTCCCTACAGACCGGTAAACTGTGCGACTCCCTCCCAACCTGAATATGAAAGTTCTCAAATCACCCCGAATTTCTCCTTAATGAAGCTCAACTGGCTGCCACGTACAAACCTGTAGACTGCTATGAGAGAAGGGTCCTTGAGCATACCAACACCTGGTAAATTACCTTCTTAATGCACAGTAGGGGTGTATACCAGAAAACCATACACCCAAGGACTACTCAATAGAGCTTTGGATTTAAAATACACTAGCCAATGGATAAGCATCACAAACATGCCTACATGCAGCACCGAGTATTCAGTGGTTTGGGTTGAACATCCCTCTGAGACTCATTCACAACACCCAGTGCTTCCCACTTATGGTCACAGTATAAACATAGACTGTACCAACCATGTATACAAGCCTTACTTGAATCACATTGTCAAGGACTGCACTGTGTTTGAGTGGTTGCAATATGCTATGCAAATGCCAAGTACAGTACCGTAAACACTAATTATGAGTTAATTATTTCCTTTTTGTGGCTGTAGGTGTATCTAACTATGGCTACCTTCCTCCTAAGTGTGAAATTGGGGTCATCCAATGCATCAAGTTAAACCTCAAACACAGCCTCTCCCCATTCCTGGAATGGGCTGTGGATGGTTCAGTATCTTAAGCATTTTCCATTTTAATTGATACAATTCTGAGTCTATTATACATTGTATTTTCTTTGCTTCTTTACTAAAAATCCACACTGCTCCAGCACATTCTAGAATTGAAAGCACAGGTCCTCTGTTACACTTGCCATTTCCTCAGTGTTGATTGTGGTCATGGTGCCTGCCAATACCGCCCACAGAGTTTCTTTAATGTTGCTTGGCAACCATTTTGTTTGTGCCGTCTGATTCCACAAGCAGTGCCGTCATCGTGCCATCATTTCCCTGCATGCTCTCAACTACTGCAGGCATGTGGTGTGTGCCAATAGTACACCATCTGTCACAGCACCATGTGACCATCCCAGCCTCATACCCGCTGTCTACACTTTTTCAAATCTCCTTGTTGTGTGCTTGCTGCCCTTGTTCAGAATGTTACGTATGTAACAATGGGCATGTTGTATGGGAATCATAGTGTGATGCAAGTAGGCCGATGGGAGAGAGAAGGAGAAGGTGGAAACAATATGTTGCTTTGCTGCTGTATTCTCTCTTCAGGCAAAAGAAGGACAAATGTCCTTCAAGCAGACATGTGTAGCCGTGTCTTTGCAACAAGTTCTGATGCGTTTCCCTGAAAAGGAACCTACATGAGAGGATTCTTGTACACCTATCTTTTCGACTCTGGAAGATTAAATAACTGGTAATTACATTACTGCGTGCTCACGTTTTTTCATTATTTATAGCAGTACATTTTGTGATTCAGGGACACATCTTTATTCACGCTACTACTAGATAAAAGTTAGCACTTTATTTTGATAGCGCAGCAGAGACAGCGATCTTCCATTGGTCCTGCTCCTGTCGCACCACAGGAATTCCAAAGATGCTGGTGCGCAACTTCAACTTCTAGAGATCTGCATCTCTTGCCGCGTCATTGCGCAAGGTCACGTTGCATGACCTTGTGTGGCACTATCTAGGGTGGAAGAATTCCTGTATGGTACACAGGCACAGCCATAAGGAATGTGCAGTATCGGCACGAGTTGCCTGTGGTGAATTTTCCTGTGCGGTACACAGGCACAATTGTGAGAAATCTAAAGTATTGACACTAGTTCCCTGTGTCCGAAGAAATATTACGTGGGTCTTGACTCGTTCAGCAGGGAAAGGAAAACGTTGAGATGAGGATTCCATGTTTCCGACCTAGAATTATTAGAACCCTCCCACGGAGGATAAGCATATAATGTCAACCATAGGAATATTATTAATGGATATTGGCAGAGTGTATGCTCAATACTTTGGTTTTACCTGTCATGTCACTCAGGATTGGAGTATTTTCATGGAATGTTTACCTCTATTGCATGCACTCTACTGTTGCTTTTAATGTGGTTGAGGTGAAGCATGGACAGTGGACTAGTCCAATATTTGTGAAGATTGGACACAGAACAATTCCACTAAACTTAAACATGAGAGCACAGACTTTGACCATTAGTCCTCCTCATCCAGTTTGGCCTTCTGGTGCTGAGCCTACGTTAAAAACGGGGGAGTGGAAAGAGTACTTTTCAAATTATTTAGCAGCAGTGGATGAATCTAATTTAATGTCTGCAGACAATAGAAAAGAGTATTATTACATTCTCTAGGCCCTCAAGGATTGAACATATATACTCAAATAACTAAAGCTGTGGTTGTGGGGGGATGTTAATGTTTTAATGTAGAAATTCTGGATTTAGATGCCCATTTTAGATTAAAAGTTTGGAGTAGCATACCAAGAGATAAACTTTCCCTATGTAAATACACGAAGAAAGAATCTGTATATGAATATGTTGTAAAATCAAGAAAGGTAGCAATGGTTGGTGTACTACAGGATGATCTCATTAGAAACCAATTATTGATGCATGGAAGCAATCCTGCTATTCAGGAACGTGTGTGGGTCAACAGGGATTCTGCTTTGGTTGATGTATTAACAATTGTATGTAAAGCAGAGATCTCTAGCAGATGTGCTGTAGCCTTGAAACAAGAAGCTAGAGAGTGTGAGACAGTCAATAAACTTCAAAATTGAGTGGAAAACAAAACTTATATAAATTCTGGAAAAGACAAGAGGAGAGTTTAAGATCAAGCTAAATGTTACCGTTGTGACAGTAAAGTGCAGTAAAGACTCAGCATTTAGCAAGAATTGTCCAGTTACCAAACAGACATGCAACAATTATGGCATTGTTGATCATTTCAGGGAAAGTGTCCAGGAATAAAAGAATAGTATCAAGTGTGTTTTGAGGATGTGAGAGATGTGATTGAGAATTCTTCTCAGTGTGAAGATGACAGTTGAAATAAAATCTTGAGCCTTGGTCACAATTTGGTTTTGAATGTTAATGGCAATTTTTCAAAAACTAAGACAGAGAGTTGGATGACCACTGGGGGGTACCATTAAAGATTTTTGAAGACTTTGGTTCACTGTACGCAATTATCAGTGAAGAATGGTAGAAATAAATCTTGTTGATAGAGTGGGGGGAGTGTTATATATTGATCAATATGGAAAGGTACAGTGGTGAAAGTATAGTTATGGTTGGTTTCATATGGTTCACTTATAGATTCAAAAATAGAATGACTCGACCTAAGATATATGTGGCTGAAAAGGACCAACTTTAGGGTGGTGTGATCAGAAAATCGTACTTATTGTGCTGGAGCCGAATAGTTAAGCCCAAGTGCTGGTAGTCGATGATGGAGTACATGTGGGTAATGACATGCTGGGTAAATTCCTGAAAGTATTTAGCAGAAATCAGGTGACTCTCATAGGATTTGGGCACAAGATCTTATTAAAGGACGATGCACATCCTAAACTACATAATATGAGAAATATAGCTTTCCTGATTCGTGGTGAGGTTTCTAAGGTGGAGAAACTGTTTTTTTAGGATTAATTGAACCAGTATAGGTGTCCAATTGTGATTCTCCTCTGAACGTGGCCATACTTAATAATATCAAGATCAGGTTATGTGTTGATTTATGTCACCTAAAAACAACATAATCATTCAGCAATTTCTATTGCCCAAGATACATGAGATGGTGACTTGCGTTAAGGATGCCAAATTGTTTTCAACCATTGACCTATCTTCAGCATGCCATCAAATTTATCTTTGCTTGAATCCAGAAAATATACATTTGTAATGCCAGCGGGGCATTTTCAATTTAAGCCCATGCTGTATGGACTGGTGTCTGCGAAAGCAGTATTTCAACATTTAATTTTTTTGGTAAGGAAACAAACATGATGTTTTCCCAAGATGATATTTTAGTATTTGGTCATGCCACATAAGAACATGATGAAAGAATGGTGAAGCTATTAAGTATTCTGGAGTCAAATGTGTTAACAGTAGAGGTTTCAAAGTGCAAATTTGCAGAGAACACTACCACATATCTGTGACATGTAATAGTGGAAGATGGAGTGAAGCCCAAACCATCTATTATGAGAGCTATTAATGATGCATCGCACACACCAGCAAGGACGATTTGTGTACATTTATGGGTTTAGCAGAGTATTCTACTGAATACATTCCAACTTTTCTGAAAAAAACGTATCACATGAGACAATTACTAAAGGGCAGAAACACATTTGAGTGGTCAAACGAATGTGATGAAGATTTTCACACTATAAAAACTGCTATTGAGAAAGCACCTGCTCTGAAATGTTTTGATCTGAATGCTGATAGCCAGCACTAAAGAACTGGGTGCAGTTTTATCCTAGGTGGACAAAAGTAGGAATAAAATTGTTATTGCTTATTCCTCAAGAACCCTTCCGCAACAGAGAAGAATTACCCAATTATTGAATGTGAACCTTGGCGTGCGCATGGACTTTGGATCAATTAGGGCTTTTGTTTGGGGAAAACCATGTACCATTCGCTGTGATCACAAAAGTTTTGTTAAGATTTTAACAACAGAATGCACAGTAAAAGCGTCATCTAGAATTGCTAGGTTATCCATGCAAGATTATGATTACAAAGTTGCGAACATACCTGGAAAAGATAACGTTGGAGTGGATGTTCTATCAAGGATGCCAAAACAAATGGAAGAATGTGAGGATGAACAATGAGGGTGGCGCTAATGCATGGTTGTGGTACTCCAGCTGTTAAAGTAGATGAGTGGAATGTGGAATTTAAAAATGACAAGACTATGCAGATACTTGTGAAGTGTTTAAATTATGAATGGTCAAGGAAAGACTGTATGGATGATGCAGTTAGGCCTTCCTGGAAGGTTAAATCAGAGTTGGCAGTGTACAGCGGTTCGCTTTTCAGAGATGAAAGGGTACTTCAGGCGCCTACTGTGTAATTGCCAGGACTAAATCTGCTGTGAAAAAGTTATTCTAGTGGTGTGGTATGGGCCTGGCCCTGGAAAGATTTGTGAGAGGATGTCATACTTGTTCAAGGGCTGATAAATCATTAAAGACTTTGGGACCTCCTATGTGTAATGGTTCAAATCACCAGAATCTTTGGGAATCTGTAGCAGTGGATATTATGTGATGAGTTCGGTTTCCAGAGAAGTATGATTCGTTTTCATTGATTTGTTTTCTAGGTGGCCCATTGTGAAAGTTGTAGATAGGGCAGATACTGCTCCTGTTTTGAAGTTTCTTGATGAGATTTTTGTTTCGAAGGGTATACCAGCTACCATTTTAAGTGACAATGGATTTGAGTTTATGGGGGTCATTACAACCTTGGCGGGCGGCTTCGGACCGCCGGGCGGGCGCCAATGCGGCCGCACTCCCGCCGCGGCCATTAGGAGATCCCCGCTGGGCCGGCAGGCAGAAACCTGGTTTCCGCCTGCCGGCCCACCGGGGATCACGGCCGCAACACAGGAGCCGGCGGTGTGGCGGCTGTGCGACGGGGCAGTTGCACCCGTCGCGCTTTTCACTGTCTGCACAGCAGACAGTGAAAAGCTGCAGGGGGCCCCGCGACTCCCCTTTCCGCCAGCCTTTTCATGGCGGTTCAAACCACCATGAAAAGGCTGGCGGGAGGGGGACTCGTAATCTCCTGGGCAGCGCATCAAGCAGCGCTGCCCTGGAGGATTACTCCCGCCGGGACAAAAGTGGCGGAAAACCGATGGTCCCGGCAGTGCGACCGTAGCGCTTCCAGCGCGGTCAAAATACCTGGATTTCACCGCCAGCCTGTTGGTGGTGAAATCCGACGAAACAGCCCTGGTGGTCAAAGACTGCCAGGGTTGTAATGAGGGCCTGTATCTAATAAGGCTAAACTTTACTTTGAGAGGGTTTGTGTGAAACATAGTACTACTTCATTTTATAATCCAATTATGAATGCTATGGTGGAGACTTTCAATATTGTAATTAAAGGGGCAATACAATTGGCCATAGCAAATAACAATGACTGGATTACTCAAATTGGCAAAACCCTATGGGTGTATAGAACAATGAAGCCACAGGTATGTCCGCATTTGGGATGATGAGAGGAAGGAACATTAGAACAAAGTATAACACAGGGTCTGTATTCAACACTAGAAAAGAACGGTGGTCTGGGGAAGCGGTTTGTTCAGGACTTGTGAAGGACACAAGAAAAGCAAACTATATTATGATGCTAAGAGAGGTACCAAATTGGTTAACATTAAAATTGGTGACCGTAATGCATGAAAAACAGATTGTATAGCTAAAAGAGTGCGTCAGTATTATGAACCTGTGTAAGCAGGAGATTTCTTGAAAAATGCAGTCAGATTGAGTAATGGAAAAGCATAGCATCTAAATCGGGAAGCTTTGGGACCAAGTGGGGTATGGAAGAAAGTTCAGAATGAGGTCTTTGAGAGGATTCGAAATCCCTTGCAGAATATGCCAGACCGGCGTGACACGTCTCCTGACCGGACACCGGGGGCAACGGAGTTGGCATTAAGAACCAGGAGTCAATTTCCAATCTCAGATGAGCCTAACCTAGTCTCAGAAGGGGAGGATGTGGTGTCAGACACCGAGTTGTCCGAAGAAACATTTGTTCATCCCAGCGTAGAGAATGAACATTCAGAGTCTAGTAGTGATAATACACATTTTCACGATAGTAAATGGGCAAGGAAACCACATACGTTGTTGAAATAGTATGTGCATAAACATATTTAGTCTAATGCAACATATGTTTTTGTATTCATTTATTTTTTAGATTTGAGAATATAGTCATGTTATTTGTTTTAGGAAATGTATTTAGTGTTTTCATTGAGGTTAAGAGCTATTTGTATATTTTCTTGTTAAATAAAGAGGGGGTTATGCACTTGCTGGCATTTTTTAGAATGTTATGTATATAGCAACGGATGAGTTGTAAAGGAATTATTAGGATACAAGTGGGCAGATGGGAGAGAGGTGGAAGACGCGAGTTGCCCTGTTGCTGTATTATCTCTTCCGGGAAAAATAATAATAAATGTACTGCAAGTAGACTTGTGAAGCCATGTCCTTGCAACATACTTGCCTTGCATGGCCTTACACCATGTCCAGACTGAGACTTTGCATGTAGTTGTTTGTGAAAGGCTTACTACTCTGTCTCACAGACAGTAGCAAGAATCCAATACAAGGAAGAGCCACTAAATATGAGAACAATGCTGCGCCTCACTTTTTTTGTCACCATAACTCAGTCGGTTATGTGCACTGGCAGGCAGGAAACAATGATGTCCTCAGTAGGCCTAAGTTAATCAACGTCAATAAGACTGCCTGCAGATGGCAGTAGCCATCTTCATCACTCATAATCACACCACTTACTTAGGCTCTGCCAGCAGCAAATTGGCTGTTTCTTTTTTTCTTCTCACAAACCTACTTTTTTCTGTTACAGAAGGGGTACTCTTGAGTTCCTCACTGGGCTCTCTTTGTGTACCCTTGTTATATTGTGTATCTTGATGTCAGTGCAGGCTCATGCTCAATGTAGAATGTGCATCCACATTCTTATTCAAAATTTAAGTGTTTGAAAGTTAGTAGGACATTGTCTTTATTGTGGTACAAAAGCTACACACCAGGACTGCAAAAAATCTTATCACTTTCTTGTGTGTTGGCATCAATAAACATTTGGCAATGAGGATGGTCTGCATGCCTGGTTTCAGGAACTAATATACTCTGTGATCTTTGCTGGCATTTTGCAGACTTATCGGCTGTGCGGGGTTTGGCGCACCTGAACCTTTACAGCTAGCAACCATAATTAAGATTGTCTGTAAAGAAGAATCAAAGCCATGAATGGGATAAGCTGTACACAAATCATTCTTGATTTCCAAGAACTTCTGCGGACAGGAATCTAATCACATAAACTTAGTATTGTTTTTCAGTGGTGATGGTATACGTTTTCTCTACAAAATTTTGTCCAAACTTGTAATAAAGCTCAAGTAAGCTTACGAGAGATCTTAATTTATCCTGATAGGAGGGAGAGGGAGCATCAATGCTGAACCCGAACTCAAGCAACCCAGGACTGGTTTTGCCCTTATTAGGGTCCATAAGCCTGGTATAGCTTATTTCTAGTGGCATAGTGTGCACGGGACCCACGTCTGGACATACCCGCCACATTTAGGGCATCACACTTGAGGTGACAAAAAAAGTGATGAATGGAATACTTGATTTAATCTTAACCACCTCCTATATTTCAAGCATCCTGTCAAATATGATGTTCCATACAATCAACCTCTGAGAGAGCGGCAGGAAAACAACTGCCCCTGATGCTGTCTAGCATCTGTTACCCACCTCAGTGCTCAACCGTTTTAATGGCTGAGAACACAGCCGACGTTACAAGCTGCAGGTAGCATGTGAGCTGCTAGCATGATCATGTGAGCAGCTTGAGGATGGCAAAGCTTGCCGATCTGCCATGCTCCATGACATAGCTTTCTTTTTTTTTTTACAACAAAGGAATGAAATGCATAATAAAGCTTGTGACAACTTTAAAATGCAATATGAAGTAAAACTATGTGTTACAACCAAAAAATTGAAATTGCAAACTTCAAATAATAACCTGTGAAAAAGAAACTAGACAAACTAACCCAGTAGAGACCACATTCATAATGAAAGAAACAATCAGAGGAAAATACTTAAATAACGTCTTTCGTCCAGTAGGTGGTTTACACATGTTCACTTATTCTTAAACCTTGAATAGGACTGGATTTGGGTTCTTATGACTTTGTTTCTGAAATGCTATTACCAAACCCCTTCAGATTTTTTTTATTGATGACTCTTTTCCACCTCCACCAAAAACAGTACTGTTATCTGGAGCAACTAAAAATGAGTTCCATTATTTACCCCCTTCTACACATATTGCAGATTTGGACACAACAATAATCCTAATAGGATTTCTGAATTTCACATGACCTTTCATGACTAACCTAGGTAACTTAATTCTTACAGTATCACCTATTTGATTATTAGTAAAATTAACCATTTTAAATAGTTATACTTAAAGACATTTGCAGTTGGTTCTGCTTTACCAAATCATTAACTTTTGCCTTACAGGATAGACAGTTGGAAGAAATATTATTTTTCTATATCACTACGGTTCCACCAAAGTGAAAAGAGTATGTCTCTTTAGTACTTGAAAAGGGAAAACCCCTGTCATGGAACGAGGTGTTGCATTATAGTGATGCATGACAGTAATTTAACATCTTGTCCAGCCACTGTTGGGTGTAGATTGTTGGATAAGGTTAATCTAATTGTGTTACCAATAAGTCTGTTTGCACATTCCACAAGACCATTAACTTGAGGAAGATAAAGTCTAGTGTGTCTATGCTCAATGCCTGGTTCTTTAAGAAACGTAACCATAGTGTCAGATATAAATTTTACTCCATTATCTGTAACTAAAATGTTCTGAATACCTTCATGTGAGAAGATCTTTTTGAGACAACTGATCAAAGAGAGTGTGCTAGGCGCTCTTACAAACTCAACTTCAATCTATTTAGTCCTATAGTCAATGAGAACCAAAGTATTTTTATCACTCCAACATGAAAATGAAATTAGGCAATCCAGTACCAACATGTCTCAGGCATTCTCAGGCAAATCTAAAGCTACCATCCGAGGAATTCTAATAGGTAAATGCCTATGTGCTCTGCAACATATTTCACAATCCTTTACTTTTTGCTCAATATAAAGTCCATTTTTTCCCACCAGTACGTTTCATGTTACTTTTTTTGTTCAAAGACATTCCTAAATGCCCTAAGTGAACTATATCTAATAAATTAATTTTTAGAGAACAAGGAGGGACTACCTTTTCTCCTCTGTACACAATACCATCATTGAGGGAGAGTTCTGGAGAAATGTTACCAAACACATTTAATTCGCCTGTAAGATCTATTCCTTTAGGCCAACCTTCAATGAGAAATTTGTAAACCTTATACAATGTAGGGTCAGGTAACAGTGCTGCAATGCAATCAGATTTGGAAATGCATGACTGATTTGCAGAATCAACAGAAGCAATTATACACTCTTCAAAATCATTTTCACTATTCAAATCTTCATCTGTGATGGGAAAATGAGGAAGAAAATCTGTCCTTTTGTTAGAGAAACCTGGCACATGAACTACTGAAAGAGTTCTGTTCTGACAATTTTGTAGAAAGCCTATCAGGCCTTGTAGTACATTTTTCAGAATGGTGGGCTGGTCTGATCAATATTTATACTAAGGGCTTATGATCAGTTCTTAGTTGGAAATGTATTCCCCATAACAAATTTCTGAATTTTTGTATAGCCCAAGTGTAGGCTACAATTTCTTTTTCAATCACAGAATACGATTGTTCTGCTTCCTACAAAACACTAGAAGCAAAAGCAACTTTGCGACCAACATTTCTGAACTTCTGGGTAACTAGAGTTCCCAAACCTCTGTCTCTGACATCTACAGTTACACAACAGAAAGACTTATAAGATAGGGTTGTAAAACAGAGGCTTGTATTAAGTCATTTTTATGCAAGGAAAAGCCTTCTTTTGTTGAGGTCCGAATATGAAAAACAACCTCTTCTTGAGTAATCTGGTAATAGGTTCATGCTACAGATGCTAAATTTGGAATGAATTTGGCATAAAATTCACACAACCCAAGGAAAGACATTACCTGTTCTCTATTACTTGGTTCAGGAGCATCTTCAATTATTTTAACCATATCTGGTTTAGGACTACTACCAATTGCACTAACAATGTGTCCTAAATACTCTTTTTGATTTTTGATTTTGAGCACAGCTACATTTGTCCTGCCATAACTGTGGACTGCTGACTTTAACCTTTTCAAAAACTGCATTCAATCTGTGAATATGTTCATCCTGATTTTCTCTTACTGCTAATATACCATCTTGAAAAAAAACTAGTACTCCTTCCATATCTTCCAACATTTCATCCATTATCCATTGAAAAGTTGAGGCAGCGGCACCAAAGCAAATGCCATCCTCCACAATTTAAAAACTCCATCCGGTGTGACAAAAGCTGTGAAATGCTTGCAGGACTCAGCAAGAATAATCTGACGGTAAGCAGACTTTAAATCTAGTTTGGTGAATATTTTCGCACCAGTAAGCTTTACCATTAATTCTTCAATCTTAGGTGGGAGGTAAGCCTCAACCCAAATGTTTATTTGCATGACCTGAGGTAAATACATATGTGTAATTCCTTGTTTTATTCCTTAGCTATAACAATGGGCAAAAGCCACGGTCATCTATCAACTGGTTCAATAATACCTTGTTTTTCTGACTGTTAAGGTTTTGAATGACTCATCTCTAACACTAAAATGAACACTTCTCAATTTGTGTTTTACAAGCATGGCATCTTCCTTAAGTTTGATGTTCAGTTCACATTTTTTTATCAAACCTAGCTTATTCTCAAACAACCTGTCATATTTTTAACCAGATGTTGGATGTATAAAAGAAAATCAACATTGTTAGCGATATCAAGTATAAGATTAACACAGGTTGTGAAATCAGATATCCAGCTTATGTGTGCTGTTGTAAAATTTCATGTGAGAGTTCAGAAAAAGACATGACCTTTTTGCTTTTGCCAGGTAGAAGTACAATATTTAACAACGCTTGCTGAACTCACCCCTACACGTGCTTTCCTTTGAAAGTAAGACTTTCCAGTGAAACATATGTTTAGATAATTAATTATTGATACAAAATATCCAATTTGATAAAGCTTTGATCCTTGAAAAGATTCTGTTTTAATGTTAGGATCTTTAAGCAGTTCATCTTTCCAAAACTGCTTAAACCTATAATGGGTGATGATAGTCAGCCTGGCTCCTGAATCCATATACAATTTTACAGATTTATCACCTATGGCTATGTCAGCACTGGGATTCTCACAACCTGCACCAGTCTTTCCATCAATGACAGGTTCACCAGGCAACACCAAAAAAGGAGGAGGATGCATTGGATGCATTGCTTGCATGATGATCAATGAAAAAAATAAAAAAAAATAACCCACAAAGATTAGCGATATTTCTACTAGCCCCAAAGCTGATGGACATTCCCAGAAACAGCACTGGGAACTAATGCACAACGAAAACAACAATGTACAGATGACGCAATAGGTGAGAAACAATGAAACATCCAGAAAACAATGAATTAATTAGATGCAGGTGTGCACATCACCATTTTGCTCCAATCCTTGCAAAATAAAGTGAAATTACAGTACATTGTACAGGAAAACAATAACTTTTGTAGGCCATTCCCATTCATTATGTGTTTTGGTGTGAATCACCAGCAGAACGACACAGGAAAGACTCCTTACAGAGGAAAGGTTGGGCCATACAGAGAAGATGCAGTGTAGGATCCAGGCTCAAGGTTGACAGAATAGTCCCCAAAATGCCTAATATGATGTTCCACACAGTGCAGCAGCTTTGAAACCGGTAAGATTATTTCCACAGAATCTACCTCTGGGAGAGCGACGGGAAAAGCAAATGTTCCCAATACCATCTAGCGTATGTCTTCCAGCTCAATGCTCACCCTTTCTAAGCGCTGCAAATACAGCCAATGCCATCAGATGCAGGCAGCAAACCAGCACAATCACGTGAGTAGCTCGAGGCAGGAAATACAAGGCAGGGCTTGCCGAGCTGCCATGCAGTGTGACACATCCCAGCAATGATGCTCCCTCTCCCGCCAGAACGTGTCGAATTCTTATTTCCAGAGCACTCAAGTATTGTGGTGTGCTTCAGTTCATTCCTTTAATTGTTAGGTATCCATGTGCTATGGAGTTATATTCCTTGATCCTGGGTATTCATCCTATTAATATCACATCAATATCCCTCCTTGGGACTGTATTTTCCTACTGTAGCACTGCTGTTTTGATGCCTGGTTTCCTCTTTATTGTACGCTATTTAATAATAATAACCATAATTTATCCCAAAAGATCACTTGTCTTCTTAAACAATCTTGGTAACGTTATCCTTTTATTCTTTCAACTTGAAATTTGAACATCAATCCAGTGTAGTGATGAGTGCAAATTATTACCAATGCATTTTGGGCCGATCTAGACCTTCGTCATAGCGTGGTCCCTGTGGAACAGCAGAAAGACTCTACCAACAAAAATAACCATATATATATACAGGGAGTGCATAATTGTTAGGCAAGTTGTATTTTTGAGGATTAATTTTATTATTGAACAACAACCATGTTCTCAATGAACCCAAAAAACTCATCAATATCAAAGCTGAATATTTTTGGAAGTAGTTTTCAGTTTGTTTTTAGTTTTAGCTATGTTAGGGGGATATCTGTGTGTGCAGGTGACTATTACTGTGCATAATTATTAGGCAACTTAACAAAAAAAAATATATACCCATTTCAATTATTTATTATTACCAGTGAAACCAATATAACATCTCAACATTCACAAATATACATTTCTGACATTCAAAAACAAAACAAAAACAAATCAGTGACAAATATAGCCACTTTTCTTTGCAAGGACACTCAAAAGCCTGCCATCCATGGATTCTGTCAGTGTTTTGATCTGTTCACCATCAACATTGAGTGCAGCAGCAACCACAGCCTTCCAGACACTGTTCAGAGAGGTGTACTGTTTTCCCTCCTTGTAAATCTCACATTTGATGATGGACCACAGGTTCTCAATGGGGTTCAGATCAGGTGAACAAGGAGGCCATGTCATTAGATTTCCTTCTTTTATACCCTTTCTTGCCAGCCACGCTGTGGAGTACTTGGACGCGTGTGATGGAGCATTGTCCTGCATGAAAATCATGTTTTTCTTGAAGGATGCAGACTTCTTCCTGTACCACTGCTTGAAGAAGGTGTCTTCCAGGAACTGGCAGTCGGACTGGGAGTTAAGCTTGACTCCATCCTCAACCCGAAAAGGCCCCACAAGCTCACCTTTGATGATACCAGCCCAAACCAGTACTCCACCTCCACCTTGCTGGCGTCTGAGTCGGACTGGAGCTCTCTGCCCTTTACCAATCCAGCCACGGGCCCATCCATCTGGCCCATCAAGACTCACTCTCATTTCATCAGTCCATAAAACCTTAGAAAAATCAGTCTTGAGATATTTCTTGGCCCAGTCTTGACGTTTCAGCTTGTGTGTCTTGTTCAGTGGTGGTCGTCTTTCAGCCTTTCTTACCTTGGCCATGTCTCTGAGTATTGCACACCTTGTGCTTTTGGGCACTCCAGTGATGTTGCAGCTTTGAAATATGGCCAAACTGGTGGCAAGTGGCATCGTGGCAGCTGCACGCTTGACTTTTCTCAGTTCATGGGCAGTTATTTTGCGCCTTGGTTTTTCCACACGCTTCTTGCGACCCTGTTGACTATTTTGAATGAAACGCTTGATTGTTCGATGATCACGCTTCAGAAGCTTTGCAATTTTAAGAGTGCTGCATCCCTCTGCTAGATATCTCACTATTTTTGACTTTTCTGAGCCTGTCAAGTCCTTCTTTTGACCCATTTTGCCAAAGGAAAGGAAGTTGCCTAATAATTATGCACACCTGATATGGGGTGTTGATGTCATTAGACCACACCCCTTCTCATTACAGAGATGCACATCACCTAATATGCTTAATTGGTAGTAGGCTTTCGAGCCTATACAGCTTGGAGTAAGACAACATGCATAAAGAGGATGATGTGGTCAAAATACTCATTTGCCTAATAATTCTGCACTCCCTGTATATATATATATATATATATATAAGAGGTGAAATGAATATGATGTAAGCCGTGTCCACTAGATAAAAATGAACTGACCTCTCAGGCGGATACGAAGTGTACCACTGGATAACAAGCATTTGCAATGCAATGGGTCTCGCATTAGCTTGAGTTAGAGCTATTGGCATTGTAAATTACCAATGAAGTCAGGGTATACGAAAACAGCTGTGCCGTTATGGGAGAGTTGTGGGATCTTCTTGGCCAGTTGAAGCACAGTGCCCCAGTTTTTATGTTTTAGCCCAGTTTGGCCAGATCGGTGAGGTTATTTGTGTGTGACACTCGGTGTGTGACCTATTGGGATTCTGACCTCAGCACACTACCTTGTATTATGTCAAGTCCTACACTATACATGCAGCCAGTCTTCTGATGTTTATACCATTAAGGTTTGGTACATAGTAGTAATTATAAAGGCAAACTGGGGTCCATTTGGGATGCTCCTTGTTGTGGCATGGCATGTCTTCATTCCTGTGGCTGGAGGGAGGAGACCAAAATATTGAAATGAAGAGAATGAAGACAGGCCTATCCTTAGCAATTCCATGAGCTGTGTTAGCAAGAAGCTGTTGCTTACTTCTGCCTGTCATTTGGGAGAAGATAGGGAAAAAGAGTGGGACTATAGTTTCTGTTGTACAAGGTGAAGAGGTTTTTAGACTGGGCCTATCTTTGTGTGCCTATAATTGCTGCTTCCTAGAGGTTCATGAAACCCAGGTACAGAGATCTCACACTACATTGTGCTCACATTATGGGTATTGCAGGTTTGAGCCAGCCCCAGTGCTATCTGCTGTGAGAAACATCACTATAGACAAAAGCAGGGAGCCTGAGCAGAACTCTTGAAAATAACCAAACCATACTGGTCCTGAACATTGAGACAGTGGATGCACTCTCCCTGGTGCAATCTGCAGCACTGTACACCAGTTTCATGAAGAAAATCAATTACCTGCTTTGCCTCAAAAATGTTGCCAGCAGTGCTTAATTTGAGCCATTGTTTGCTGGTGGGGGCCACCAGCACTCATTTTGGAAACTAGCACTTATTTTTCTGCATCAGACATTTACCAAGCACAATGGGGAAAAACACAAAAAGCGAAAAGACAGAGTAAGTGAAAGACAGAAAAATCGTCACAATGGCAGAAGGCAGGAAGAGGCATCAGGTGGATTAAAAACTACAGAGCCTTGGTATTGGGCTCGCCAGCATTTAATTGCTTTGGCCATGGGCTTCTGAGCAGAGGTTTGGGCACCAGCACTCATTCTTTTAAAAATTAAGCACTGGTGACAAGTTTGTACAGAGAATCAGATATTATTGCTGGAAGAAATCAGTAACTTGACAGAATTTAAGCCTTTCACAGCAGGTTTTAGTCTACCCATCAAAGAAGAAGATTACCAATTCATTAGTAAAAAAGGTTTCTGCAGAAAAACGGATTCGCAGAAGAAGCAGTTTCCATTTCAGCAGCCAGATGCCCTGAATTTAAAAACGCACAGCCTTTGTATTGAAAAAACAGGTTTAATTGCATTTTAGCATGCCAGATCTTCAGATAAAACATACACATGGAAAAGTCCTTGCTGTAGCTCAAGTAACAGTGCTCAAAGATCCTATTCTGTACAGTAATCTCAGTGCAGTACAACGCCAGGGGAACCAGTTTGTGTTATGGACTGAATATGCTTGGTAACTTCATAGCCACACTAAGGGCCAGATGTAGCAAGCAGTTTTGCCCATTCTGTGTCTATGGGAAAATGTGTTCGTACATATGGCCCTTAATCCTTTGTTCACTAACTACTTTGTGCATAGTTTGAAACCCACTAGTTAGTGTACAGCATTCTATAAAATAACTAAATGAAGGAGCACAGTATAACCTGGGCCAAAATAGCATAATATGTGATAGCTCTGTTTAACATAGTGTAGTATACTGTAAAACAGCACAATGCAACATAAGAAACATAGGCCCTCATTCTGACCCTGGCGGTCGGTGATAATGCGGCGGCCAAGCCGCCAACAGGCCGGCGGTCCAAAATATGCAATTCTGACCCTGGCGGGAACCGCCAACACAGGCCGCCGCATTAACACTCCGCCCGCCACGGCGGAACAAACAAACAGCGCGGCGGTCCCCGCCAACAGCCAGGCGGCAGACAATGTACCGCCCACCCTATCACGACCCACCAATCCGCCACCTTTTCCGGGGCGGGAGCACCGACGATAAAAACACGGCGGAAACAGACTACGAACGGGAAAACGCTCACCTCTACGCACTCCACGCGAGATTCCGGCAGTATGGAACCCGAGTTGCAGGTCATACCCGCACTCCTATACCTGCTCATATACCAGGAGCACGCCCGGCGGCGCGGAAGACATCGGTGAGTACTGCACCTACGACACAGGGGAGGGAAAAGATTACCGGCACACACCCACCCACCCATACCCACTACAACACACACATCAATGCATTCCCACAGATCACTGTCACAACCCACAAACCCCCCCCTCCGAAATAATGCAAAGACCAAAAGAAGAGATCATAAACGGGCAGATATATTGAAATATGGACACCAGTAATCCCAATAAATAAATAAACTATGTACAAAATATATACAGCTACTAAATGTAGTCCAACCACTGTCCGTGGACCACAGGGGTCCTGTGCAAAGGGGCAAGGCCCAGTCCCACGACGAACTCCACGGAGAGAACACTGCAGGGGCATCAGAAAGAAAATAGGACAGGCACCTCAGGGGGAAGGGAAGGGGGGGCACCTCAGCCACTTGAGTACACGACGCCAGATCCACGAGGGGACTCCATGACCACTGGGCCATCCTGGGGAGTGCAAAGCCACAGTCCATACAGTCCATACAGTGGGTGGCCTGCCCACTGGGCCATCCTGGGGAGTGCAAAGCCACAGTCCATACAGTCCATACAGTGGGTGGCCTGCCCACTGGGCCATCCTGGGGAGTGCAAAGCCACAGTCCATACAGTCCATAACAGACCCCACTGCCACTGGAGGAGGCATGTTGGCCAGAGGACATCCTGCAGCCCTGCCCGAGATAGATCCTGCCCTGCCACGTCTGCCAAAGGGCCAGCGGTTCTTGCCTGGAAGGGCCCAGTTCAGCGCCTCTTGCCTTGAAGGGCCCAGTTCAGCGGGTCTTGCCTTGAAGGGCCCAGTTCAGCGGTTCTTGAGACGGCGGGGCCCAGCGGAGCGGTGCTTGAGACGGCGGGGCCCAGTTCAGCGGTTCTTGAGACGGCGGGGCCCAGCGGAGCGGTGCTTGAGACGGCGGGGCCCAGTTCAGCGGTTCTTGAGACGGCGGGGCCCAGCGGAGCGGTGCTTGAGATGGCGGGGCCCAGCGGAGCGGTGCTTGAGACGGCGGGGCCCAGCGGAGCGGTGCTTGAGACGGCGGGGCCCAGTTCAGCGGTTCTTGAGACGGCGGGGCCCAGTTCAGCGGTTCTTGAGACGGCGGGGCCCAGTTCAGCGGTTCTTGAGACGGCGGGGCCCAGCGGAGCGGTGCTTGAGACGGCGGGGCCCAGTTCAGCGGTTCTTGAGACGGCGGGGCCCAGTTCAGCGGTTCTTGAGACGGCGGGGCCCAGCGGAGCGGTGCTTGAGACGGCGGGGCCCAGTTCAGCGGTTCTTGAGACGGCGGGGCCCAGCGGAGCGGTGCTTGAGACGGCGGGGCCCAGTTCAGCGGTTCTTGAGACGGCGGGGCCCAGTTCAGCGGTTCTTGAGACGGCGGGGCCCAGTTCAGCGGTGCTTGAGACGGCGGGGCCCAGTTCAGCGGTTCTTGAGACGGCGGGGCCCAGCGGAGCGGTGCTTGAGACGGCGGGGCCCAGTTCAGCGGTTCTTGAGACGGCGGGGCCCAGTTCAGCGGTGCTTGAGACGGCGGGGCCCAGTTCAGCGGTTCTTGAGACGGCGGGGCCCAGCGGAGCGGTGCTTGAGACGGCGGGCCCAGTTCAGCGGTTCTTGAGACGGCGGGGCCCAGCGGAGCGGTGCTTGAGACGGCGGGGCCCAGCGGAGCGGTGCTTGAGACGGCGGGGCCCAGCGGAGCGGTGCTTGAGACGGCGGGGCCCAGTTCAGCGGTTCTTGAGACGGCGGGGCCCAGTTCAGCGGTTCTTGAGACGGCGGGGCCCAGCGGAGCGGTGCTTGAGACGGCGGGCCCAGTTCAGCGGTGCTTGAGACGGCGGGGCCCAGCGGAGCGGTGCTTGAGAAGGCGGGGCCCAGCGGAGCGGTGCTTGAGACGGCGGGGCCCAGCGGAGCGGTGCTTGAGACGGCGGGGCCCAGTTCAGCGGTTCATGAGACGGCGGGGCCCAGTTCAGCGGTTCTTGAGACGGCGGGGCCCAGTTCAACGGTTCTTGAGACGGCGGGGCCCAGCGGAGCGGTGCTTGAGACGGCGGGGCCCAGTTCAGCGGTTCTTGAGACGCCGGGGCCCAGTTCAGCGGTTCTTGAGACGGCGGGGCCCAGTTCAGCGGTTCTTGAGACGGCGGGGCCCAGCGGAGCGGTGCTTGAGACGGCGGGGCCCAGTTCAGCGGTTCTTGAGACGGCGGGGCCCAGCGGAGCGGTGCTTGAGACGGCGGGGCCCAGCGGAGCGGTGCTTGAGACGGCGGGGCCCAGTTCAGCGGTTCTTGAGACGGCGGGGCCCAGTTCAGCGGTTCTTGAGACGGCGGGGCCCAGTTCAGCGGTTCTTGAGACGGCGGGGCCCAGCGGAGCGGTGCTTGAGACGGCGGGGCCCAGCGGAGCGGTGCTTGAGACGGCGGGGCCCAGTTCAGCGGTTCTTGAGACGGCGGGGCCCAGTTCAGCGGTTCTTGAGACGGCGGGGCCCAGTTCAGCGGTTCTTGAGACGGCGGGGCCCAGCGGAGCGGTGCTTGAGACGGCGGGGCCCAGTTCAGCGGTGCTTGAGACGGCGGGGCCCAGTTCAGCGGTGCTTGAGACGGCGGGGCCCAGTTCAGCGGTGCTTGAGACGGCGGGGCCCAGTTCAGCGGTTCTTGAGACGGTGGGGCCCAGCGGAGCGGTGCTTGAGACGGCGGGGCCCAGTTCAGCGGTTCTTGAGACGGCGGGGCCCAGCGGAGCGGTGCTTGAGACGGCGGGGCCCAGTTCAGCGGTTCTTGAGACGGCGGGGCCCAGCGGAGCGGTGCTTGAGACGGCGGGGCCCAGTTCAGCGGTGCTTGAGACGGCGGGGCCCAGTTCAGCGGTTCTTGAGACGACGGGGCCCAGCGGAGCGGTGCTTGAGACGGCGGGGCCCAGTTCAGCGGTTCTTGAGACGGCGGGGCCCAGTTCAGCGGTTCTTGAGACGGCAGGGCCCAGCGGAGCGGTGCTTGAGACGGCGGGGCCCAGTTCAGCGGTGCTTGAGACGGCGGGGCCCAGCGGAGCGGTGCTTGAGACGGCGGGGCCCAGCGGAGCGGTGCTTGAGACGGTGGGGCCCAGTTCAGCGGTTCTTGAGACGGCGGGGCCCAGTTCAGCGGTTCTTGAGACGGCGGGGCCCAGTTCAGCGGTTCTTGAGACGGCGGGGCCCAGCGGAGCGGTGCTTGAGACGGCGGGGCCCAGTTCAGCGGTTCTTGAGACGGCGGGGCCCAGCTCAGCGGTTCTTGAGACGGCGGGGCCCAGCGGAGCGGTGCTTGAGACGGCAGGGCCCAGTTCAGCGGTTCTTGAGACGGCAGGGCCCAGCGGAGCGGTGCTTGAGACGGCGGGGCCCAGTTCAGCGGTTCTTGAGACGGCGGGGCCCAGTTCAGCGGTGCTTGAGACGGCGGGGCCCAGTTCAGCGGTTCTTGAGACGGCGGGGCCCAGCGGAGCGGTGCTTGAGACGGCGGGGCCCAGTTCAGCGGTTCTTGAGACGGCGGCCGGTCTATGGCCAACTGCTCATTGCCTGGTGGTGCCCTCCTGGGCAGCGGGGATGGTGCTCCTTCAATGCCCACCTGGGCTGTGGGTGGTGGGGCCCTCCTGGCCAGCTGGGCTGGGTCCTCCCTGGGCAGCGGCTATGGGGGTGGTGGGCTCCTCCTGGGCAGCAGGCCTGCTGCCTGACCTCTCCGACTTGCTGCCCTTGCCCTCCTTAGTCGGGAGTCTGTGGCCCTTTCCTCCCTTTGGAGCTGTGGCTGGTGACTGTCTCTGGGTGGTGTCCGGGGGGATGTAGAAGCCGGGCTCCTGCGGCGCCCCTTCCGCCTTCTGCTCCTCTTCCCAGGGGGTGGGCTGGCTGTCCCCTTGCTGCTGGGCGAAGATCCAGACATGCGGGCTGGTGGGCTCCAATACCCCTGCACCCTTGTCAAGGGGGCTGCAGGGCTGGTGGTGGCTGAGGTGCTCTTCTTACCCCGACGAGAAGGAGGGGGGGGCTCAGGGTCAGGAAAGAAGTTAGCAGTGGCGAGGAAGAGTTTCTTGGGACAATGGAGAGTGGTAGGTACAGTGGGAATGGGAGTGGAGGGAGAGGATGTGGTTGTAGGTGAGTCACGTTTGCTGTCTTTGGGTG
Source organism: Pleurodeles waltl (assembly GCF_031143425.1). Lineage (NCBI taxonomy): Eukaryota > Metazoa > Chordata > Amphibia > Caudata > Salamandridae > Pleurodeles > Pleurodeles waltl. Next base: position 539,118,242 of record NC_090450.1, read on the forward strand.
CAGGTGCAGGAGGGATAGGCTGTCGTGAGGTGGATGGCTGTTGGGTGGGTGGGTGGCTGCGTTTGTGTGGTGTGGAAGAGGGGGTGACAGACACAGTGGGAGAGGACACAGGGGACGTGTAAATGGCAATGGGGGTGGTGACTGCACGTGTGCGGACTGGAGTGGAGGGTGTGCTGGTGATGGAAACACTGGCTGATGTTGAGGTGAATGGAGGTGTGAGTGTAGACGTCACAGGGAGGGAGGAGGGAGACGAGGAGGTGGGGGTCACAGAGGTGGTAGTGACTGTTGGCATGTCTGCATCGGAATGTTGCGTGTGTGAATGTCTGCGTGATCTGTGGTGCTTATGTTTGGATGAGCTTCTCTTGGGTGTTGAGGTGTGTGCAGGCTGGTCTGATGGTGTGGGTGGGACAGGCAGAGGAACAGGAGACTGGGAGGAGGGAGTTAGTAGAGGGAGGCAGGAGACAGGGACAATGGCTGCCGTCAGTGCTGAGGCCAGAGCCTGGAACGATCGCTGATGGGCAGCCTGACCCGAATGAATGCCCTCCAGGTACGCATTGCTGCGATGAACCTCCCTCTCCACCCCCTGGATGGCATTCAAAAGGGTAGTCTGCCCAACAATGAGCGTTCGGAGGAGGTCAATGACCTCCTCACTGAGGGCAGCGGGGGTAACAGGGGCAGGGCCTGAGGTGCCTGGGGCGAAGGAGATGCCCGGCTTCCTGGCAGAGCGGGCACGGGGCGAACGCTGAGGGGCTGCTAGGAGGGCGGAGATGGTGCGCTGGGTGGCGGCTGTACCTGTAATGGCGGGGGGCACGGATGGTGCCACCCCCGCAAGGGAGCTCCCTTCCGAGGACGTGTCCGTGTCGCTGCAGGGTCCAGTCGTCCCCGTCGTGGAGCTCCCCTCGCCCTCCGTCTCACTGGTCCAGTCTGACTCTGTGGCATGGCCCTCCTGGGCCATGTGAGATGCAGCTCCCTCCTGCCCCGATGCCACTTCTCCTCCGCCTGATGATGCTGATGCACACAAGCACAGAAAGACAAACAAAAAGGGGGGGGGGGAGAGAGAAATAAAGGGATATTGAGTACATGGATCTCCGGTACAGTTAGCGGACATGACAGACACAGATGCCCCCTGCACTAAGTTGCGCACTTGGGGTCCGCTACGCATTCCGTGGAACATGCCCTACACGCCTATAGTTGACAACTGCACCCATGGATGACACGGCCCAGGGATGGCTGTACTGACAAACTACTGAGGGTGGTGGCTGGGGACACAGGGGCTTACGGGGGTGCCCAGCCTACAGATATCGCCCTGGCCTAGGGGGACCCACAGCCCTCCTCCCCCACCCAGACACCTCCACTGCGCGACAACAGAGTAGATAATGCTTGTACTCACCCCCTTGTGTCTGCTGTGCTGCCCTCACGCGCCCATCCAAATCAGGGTAGGCCACCGCCAGGATCCGGAACATCAGGGGGGTCAGTTGACGGCAGGCACCCCGCCTACGTTGGGAGGCCATCCCCAGCAGAGACTCGGCGGTCTTCTTGGTCCCGCGGCGGATGTCCTCCCACCTCTTGCGGCAGTGGGTGCCCCGTCGATGGTGGACCCCCAGGGTCCGGACTTCCTTGGCGATGGCACGCCAAATCCCGATCTTCTCATGGGCGCGGACCTATGTGACACGTACAGGGAGGGAGAAATACCACGTTCAAGTTTGTCTGCATTTTTCTTGCCAGTGGCCCAACGCCCCCCATCCCCGCCAGGCCCCCCGCCATGCCCCCCGCCAGGCCCAACATGCCCTCCATCCCCGCCAGGCCCCCCGCCATGCCCCCCGCCATGCCCCCCGCCAGGCCCAACATGCCCCCCATCCCCGCCAGGCCCCCGCCAGGCCCCCCGCCAGCCCCAACATGCCCCCCATCCCCGCCAGGCCCCCCGCCAGTCCCAACATGCCCCCCCATCCCCGCCATGCTCCCCGCCATGCCCCCCGCCATGCCCCCCGCCAGGCCCAACATGCCCCCCATCCCCGCCAGGCCCCCCGCCAGGCCCCCAAGCCAGCCAGTGGCCCCAAATCCAGATTGAATTAAACTCACTTGTTGGTCTGGAGGACCGTAGAGTAGCGCATACTGGGGGAGGACCCCATCCACAAGTTTCTCCAACTCCTCTCCAGTGAAGGCAGGGGCCCTTTCCCCAGGCGCAGCAGCCATTGTCCCTTCCAGACCGAGGTCACAGCAACACTTGCAGTATAGGTCCTCTCCTGTGAAAGTTCAAGTCGCAAGTGGATAAGTAGATAGAAAATGGCGGTCACGTCCGCGGCGGTGCGTACCGCGGCGGTGCGTCCCGCCACCGCCGGCGCCCTTCGCCATTGGCTCCTGAAACCCATAGGCTTCAATGTTAACCAATGCGGCTTCGCGCCGCGGTCTTCGCCCGCCGCCCGCCGCGGTGTGCCACGCCAGCGCATTGACCTCACATCCCATTGTCACACTTCACAGGTCAGGCAGCCGCCATTTCCAGGGCCCACATGGCTCAATTTCAACTGCGTCACACAGGCCTAGGCCTTGCATAGCCACTCAGACACGCCATTCACTGCATAGAGAATCGTTTACTGTGCTAGCTGTGAGTACGTAACTGTGGGTTGCTTGACTGTGTGCTCCATGTTGTCCTTCCTAGGCACCGTCCGCTGGGTTTGGCGAGGAGACGGATGAATCCTCCCGTGTACCGACCGCTGGTGGACCTGTCGACAATGGAAGAACGCCACATTATCCTGACCTACCGTCTTAACCGTGCCACTATACATGAACTGTGTGCCCAGCTGGAGCCCGACCTGATGTCCCCCATCCGCCAACCCACAGGGATTCCCCCTCTGGTGCAGGTCATGTCAGTACTCCATTTCTTGGCAAGTGGTTCATTTCAGACAACAGTGGGAATTGCTTCTGGGATGTCTCAGCCCATGTTTTCGAAGGTGTTATCCAGAGTGTTGTCTGCCCTGATGAAATACGTGAGGAGCTACATCATTTTCCCTGAGGTGGGCGAATTGGCTACAGTGAAGGGTGATTTCTATGCCCTTGGACATATTCCCAACGTCATTGGTGCCATTGGTGGGACCCATGTGGCTTTGGTTCCCCCAAGAGACAGGGAGCAGGTGTACAGGAACAGAAAAAGTTACCATTCAATGAACATCCGGGTGGTGTGTTTGGCTGACCAGTACATCTCGCATGTAAATGCCAAATTCCCTGGGTCAGTGCATGACGCCTACATCCTGAGGAATAGCAGCATCCCTTACGTGATGGAACAGCTAGAGAGACACCGTGTATGGCTAGTGGGGGACTCTGGGTACCCCAACCTGTCGTGGCTACTGACCCCAGTAAGGAATCCCCGGACCAGGGCAGAGGAACGGTACAATGAGGCCCATGGGCGTACTAGGAGGGTGATCGAACGCACCTTTGGCCTCCTAAAGGCCAGGTTTCGGTGCCTGCATATGACAGGTGGATCCCTAATGTACTCACCTAAGAAGGTGTGTCACATCATCGTGGCCTGCTGCATGCTTCACAACCTGGCTTTGCGCCGCCAGGTGCCTTTCCTGCAGGAGGATGGTCGAGACGGTGGTGTTGTGGCAGCGGTGGAACCTGAGGAGAGTGACGAGGAGGAAGACGACGGGGCTGAAACAGACAACAGGGACAGAATCATTGAACAGTACTTCCAATAGGACACAGGTAACAATTCAAAGATAATTTAGTAAATGTGAACTACTCTCCTGCATCTCTGCTGCCTGTCTATTTGCCCCAGTGTATGATGACTGAGTTGTGGCTTTTCCCTCCCTATTTCAGATCTGGGGTCCCCACTACGAGTCCTGTGCTTCGTTTCCCCATGGACTACAGCTTTGTGGCAGCTGTTTGTTGACTTCACCATGTACAAGGACATATTTGCACTGTCATGTCAATTACAATATATTGAAATCACAGCCAGACTCCAGATAGTTTTGTGCAAAATAGGTGTTTATTTAAGTGCTCAAAATGGGATGGGTGGTTTCAAGTGGGTGGGGGCTATGGTGAAGGAATGTCCATGGCAGAGTCCAGAGTAACAGTCACACAGGTGCATTGTCCAGAGGCCTGTGGAGAGATGGAGCATGGGCAGTTCATGGACAGGGTGACAATGTGGGACAGTGGGATGACATCAGGTGGTATCCATTGCTGGCGGGGGTCTTGACATCCTACTCTGTCTTCTTGCGAGATCTCAGGGCCCTCTTGCGGGGTGGTTCTTCTCCTGCAGGAGGTGGGGGTCTGGTGGGCTGCTGCTGTGCGGGGGCCTCCTGTCCACTAGCGCCGGCGGAGGTGGTTGGCTGTTCTTGGTCCAGGCTAGTGGCAGGGGCCCTTGGGTGTTGTTGAGTGTCCGTCCTGGTGTTGACGAGGTCCTGCAGCAGCCCTACCATGGTAACCAGGGTGGAGGTGAGGGCTCTGATGTCCTCCCTGTACCCCCGATAGTGTTCCTCCTGCAGTACCTGGATCTCCTGGAACCGGGCCAGTACCGTCGCCATCGTCTCCTGGGAGCGGTTGTATGCTCCCATGATGGTGGTGAGGGCCTCGTGGAGAGTGGGTTCCCTGGGCCCGTCCCCCCCCTGTCGCACAGCGGCCCTCCGAGTTGCCCTGTTTCCCTGGGCCTCTGCCCCCTGGCCGGTGTGCCCACTACCACTGCCCCCAGGTCCCTGTTGTTGTTGGGGTGGTGGGTTATCCTGGGTGCCCTGTAGTGGTAGACACACCGCAGATTGACGCGCCCTGGAGACAGAGGCATGGGCCCGCTGGGTGGGAGCTGTGCTGGTGTTCCCAGAGGGGTTTGGGTCTGTAGTGGCCTGGGCCTGTGTGAGGGGAACCGACTGTCCAGAGGTCCCCGATGGTCCGGGCTGGTCATCGGTGTCCAGTTCGACAGAGCTGCTGTCATCGCTGACGGCCTCTTGGGTGGGGGTTGTGGAGAATTCTGGGCCCTCCGCGGCGGTGTGTTGACGGTCGGGTCCTGCAGGGGTATAGAGGTATGGTTATAGTTTCAATGTGTGGCATATGGGTGTATCTGTGGGTTCCCGTGTCCCCAAGTGCTGGCATTCGTGTGTGGGGGCTTTGGTGAGGGTGGCTTGTGGGGGGGATGTGTATATGCATTGGGCATGCTTTGGTGATGGGTGTCCATGCTTAGTGGACGCATGCAGGCCTAGGTTTTGGGGTGTGTGGGTTGTGATGGTGAGACATTGGCAGGGAATAGGTGTGCTGGGGGTGGGGGTGAGGATGGTGGTGGGGGTGAGGATGGTGGTGGGGGTGAGGGTGGGGGTGAGGATGGGGGTGAGGGTGGGGTTCGAGGATGGGGGTGAGGGTTGGGGTATGATTTGGCATGCAGGTGGGGGGGAAGCAGTAGTGAAGCTTCAACTTACCAGTATCCATTCCTCCGCCGACTCCTGCGAGGCCGTCAGGATGCAGGATGTTCAAGACTTCCTCCTCCCATGATGTAAATTGTGGGGGTTGAGGTGGGGGTCCTCCGCCAGTCTTCTGCACGGCGATGTTGTGCCTGGATACCATGGAACGCACCTTCCCCCGTAGGTCGTTCCATCGCTTCCTGATGTCTTCCCGATTTCTGGGGTGCTGTCCCACAGCGTTGACCCTGTCGACAATCCTCTGCCATAGCTCCGTCCTCCGGGCAATGCTGGTGTATTGTATCTGTGTGCCGAACAGCTGGGGCTCTACCCGAACGATTTCCTCCACCATGACCCTGAGTTCTTCGTCTGAGAAGCGGGGGTGTCTTTGGGGTGCCATGGGGTGGTGTGTATGATGTGTGGGGTGGAGTATGTGTAGTTAAGTGTGTTGAGTGTGGTGGTGTGTGTTGTTTTGTGTGTGGATAGTGTGTGGGTGATGGTGTGGAGTGGCTGTGGCTGCTAGTTTGTGGATGGTGGTGTCTCGCTCTGGCCTTCTTTCAGAATTTTTTGGCGTAGGGGTTTGTGGGTGATGTGGGTGTGTGTTTTATATTGTATTGTGTGTGTGGGAGTGGTGTGTGTATGTGTATCAGGTGTGTGGGATTCAAATCGTCCAATGTGGCTGAGTTTTGTTCGTTTGTGTGTATTCTGACCGCGGCGGTGTGTCCCGCCAATGGAATACCGCGTTTGAATGACCGCCGCGTGGATTCGTGGGTCGTAATGGCATGGGCGTATTTCTGTTGGCGTGACGGTGGAGGTTTTCTCACCTCCACTTTTCCGCCGACCGCTGGTCTGGCGGTCTGTTGTGGCTGTCGGATTTTCGGAGGTTTGCCTTCTGCGGGTCAGAATGACCGTGGCGGGTTTCCGCGACCGCGGCGGGATTATGGAGGATTTCTGACCGGCGGTAGGCGCCTTTTACCGCCGAGGTCAGAATGACCACCATAGTATGGCTAATGAAGCATATATATAACAAATAGCACACCACAACATATAACGAGGTAATAAAACAAGCGAAAACAAAGTAGAACATAGCTTATTATGAAACAGTGTATTTCTGGTAGCATAGCACAGATAGTAAAGAATATCAAATACAATAGGCCTGAATTGTAATACACATGTCAAAGTACTATAATGTAACATGCTTCTGTGCTAAGTTGGGGGGTATAAAGCACTATATAGATATAATTCTCCAATATTGGATCTTTCAGATATTCATATGCTTGAATCATTCCCGTTGTCGATCTGAGAGTCCCAAAGTAAATTCAGAAAGCAGTACTATATTTAACATAGCCTGAAAAAGTCCCAAAACATTCACTGTTGTCCTGTTCACATAATTTGAAAAGAACTAACCTTCGACCGATCAGACTGCAGCACCCTCATCACCACTCCCCTCAGAGGCTGCTATACTTTAGATCTTGTACTACATGTCCTGTGAAGCACGTATTTCCTGAGCTCTGCTTAGTTCACTTTGAGCAAAACGAGAAATCTTTCTTTTTTTAAATTTCTCAACCGGATTTGACTGCTTCAGGACATTTTCTGCCATCATTTGTTCTGAACTCCAACAGAACGTCATGTCAGGCACATCCAAAAAAGATCCATTCAGGTATTGTGGTACTTGTGTGAAAAATAGACTACATTCTGAGGATCTCAACAAGTATTGTATTTACTTCCCACATCTCTCTCATAAGTTAAAAGACTGCAAGATTTTACAAACCATTTCATCAAACACTTTGAAGGACAGATAGGGTATGTTTGGTTGCCGATCTGGCTTTAAAATATCATGGCCAAAGAAACCCCTGCTTGATGGAATGGCAGCAAGTGTACCTCAGAGACTGGTAAAAAAAAGCTTAGAAAAGAGAGTGGAAGGTCACTAATTAAAGAATTGCTTTGAAAATGAGCCTTCTAAGAAGGAATCAGAGAAATCTAAAGGTAGGCCTTTGAAAGACCAACATGCTTCTTGTGAGGTCTCTCATCAGAGCTTCTAACACCATTGCAAGAGGAAGCTTTAATGCTTACAAAGACGTTGTCAGCGCCGTCCATGGTACCATCATCATCAACTGAAAAACCAGGGATGAAGCTTCTGTCAACAAAGTCAGTGATGATCTCATCTGTATTACTATTGACGGAGGTGCTGTGGATGAAGAGAACATTTTGGCACGATAACGACATTGTTGATGAAACCCCACAACATCTCATCGATTGCAGAAAAGGGCATTTCTGTGATACCACTGCCATAACATATGTGACCTAGCAAGGTGCCGCCTCTGCCACCACATCTCCTATGGACATTGAGGACTCTGGCAATGTATGGCCCTTGGTTGGGCTTGTAGCCCAACAGACCTTCATGTTATGTATCGAGAGGAGGACAAAGAATAGATGGTGGGTCAATATATATTTCTACCGCAGGCTGGCACGCAGCTGACAGGCCGCAAAGTAGGACGTATTCAATACTTTGAGGAATATGAACCTTATTAGCAATAGATACAATATGAAAAAGAAGTGGTGCAAGTTCTTTGAAAATTAAAGATTTACAACTCATGTTAGCCGATTATTTAAAAAAAAAAAGGTTCCAAGTGCCTTGAAAAACAAAATTTCCAATACCATCATCTTTGCTGCCAGAGTCACCAGTTCTTCAGGCACATCCACCTACTCCCTGCAGCTCACAAATTTTGCCATTGCTTCCAGGTCTGAAGTCACAATAACCAGGTCAAACTCCACCATTATGACCTGCATTAATTACAGTGAGCGAGCTTTACTCAGGTGGTGAATGTGAGGAAGTATAGGAGAATCAAGAATGGGTTCAGAGCGGAGTGATTATTTAGCATCTGTTCCCTGCCAGCTGCTCCGCAGTCAGCAGACTCACTGCTGGATGACATCAGAGGTTTTTATGCTCTTTCAGAACGAGTGTCTAAAAGATTTGATTTACCACTCCCAATCAGACAATCAGATTGTTTCTTATGACTTCAGGGAACCCTATTGCAAATAAGATAAAGCCATTCTTATAGTAGATTTCATTTGTAATGAAGGCCTAAAAGTCACGAAAAACCTGGCAACAGTGTCTGCAGTTGTTCCTCTTCTGGACAACAAAATATAAGGCTCAAGATGATTCACATGCATTTCTAATCAGCTATCGTCAAGCCAACTCTTCTTAGCTTCTGATTGTTCTGCACCACCATATAAGGAAGGAAGGCATTTGTGCAATATTGGAAAGAGATTCTCTGTCATGCCAGCAGTAGCTACGGCAAGTCCAGCCAACTCATTGGTAATCCTTGAGCATTACGACATGCAGATATGGTCAGACACTAGCAAACATCTAGACCTTTTGTTGGAAGACAAGAGAGCTGAGGCAAAGGACATCCTGTAAGAAGGGGAAAGAGCTTTGTATTAAATGATAGGCTTTGCCATGCATGTAGCATCAATAGGATTCAGACAGTTTGCAGATGCTGCGGTTCTCCAAAGGCAGGGCTGGCTGAAGTCAATATCTTTCAAGAGAGAGGTTCAGAGTAAGATCTTGGGCATTTGCTATGATAGAAAAGAGCTCTTTGGCAAGCTTGTGGACAATGCTCTACAGTTAATCAAGACTGACCGAGACATAGCAAGACCACTGGGTGTCCCCCAGCTGAAACTGAACCAGCCATTTTGAAGAGCTAGAGATGCATGCCAGTTCCCATTTAGAGAAGGATATCAGTTGTACGGACACCAGCTCTATTACATCCTCAACAGGCCTACTAGCAAAAATAGATGTGACAGGAGTTTAAGCTCTACCACCGGAGGCTTACACAAAGCAAGATCCTGAGAGAAAACAAGGAGCTCAAAATAAGGCATATGTCAGAAGACAGTGATATAACAGAGGTGCATCCACAATAACTTCTCCCAAAAGCATTGTTGGATGACAATTTGCCAATTACCAAAGACATTCGGAGTGTGTGACTACAGACCATTGGGTTCTGGACCTTTTAACATTCGGTCACAATTTGGAATTTATCCAAAGACCTCCAGATACACTATCACATCAGATGGAAAGCCCATCTTCATCTGTTACAAATCGAGAGTCAAACCATGTCAAGCAAGGGAGCTAGAGAACAAGGCTCCTTCTTCAAGCAAAGTACTGGTTTTTACCTTTGCTTTTGACTAATAAAGAAAAAGTCCAGAGACTGGAGGCCAATTTTAGAAATTCAGAAACTGAACAAAAACCTCTGAAAAAAACATTTTGTATGGTCACACTTCAAGACATCATTCAGCTTCTGAACCATGGAGAGTACATGACATCATTAGATTGAAAGATGCATATTATCATATCCTCATGCTTCCAAAACATCATAAATAGTATATATGTTTAACGTTCAATGTGGCCAGCCACCACTGCCTATTCAAAGTACTCCAATTTGGCCTCATACCTACCACTTGTAATTTTACAAAATGTCTCACTTCAGTTGCTGCATATTTGAGAAAGAAAGGTTGGCATCTTTTTCCCTACCTTAGCAACTAGTTGGCAAAAGCTCTTTCTGGTCAAGTAGCCAAAAAGTCAACCAAGGCATATCTGCGGCTTTTCAAAAACTATGGCCCATTTTTATACTTTTTGACGCAAATCAGTGCCAGGGCAGATTTGCGTCAAAAAGTTTACCACCAGCTAACGCCATTCCAACGTGCCAGCTGGGGGCCTTATTTATGGAATGATGTTAGCCGGTGCTGCGGCCTGGCTTGCGTCAAAATAAATTACTCAAACCGGGCAGTGGAGGCGTAGTGAAGAATGGGGGTTATGCGTCAAAGAATGGTGCAAGTCAGGTTAGAGTAAAAAATATTGGCTCCAACCTGACCTTCACCATTTTTTGACGCACAACCCCCATGAAAATGACTCCTGTCTTAGCAAAGACAGGAGTCATGCCCCCCTGCCCAATGGCCATGCCCAGGGGACTTATGTCCCCTGGGCATGGCCATTGGGCACAGTGGCATGTAGGGGGGCCCAAGTTAGGCCCCCCATGCCACTCTAAAAAAATAAAACATTATACTTACTTGCACTCACCATGGATGGGTCCCCCCCATCCATGGATGTCCTCCAGGAATGGGCTAGGGTGGCAGGGGGTGTCCCTGGGTGCAGAGGAGGGCACCTGTGGACTGCTTCCATGGTCTCCCACCATGGAAAAGAGCCCACAGGTCCCTTAGCACCTGCCCTGACCCAGGTGTTAATTTTTTCCGCAAATCGGGGTTTACGTCATTTTCCGGCTCCGCCTCCCAGCCTGCACCATTTTTGTCCAGTTGGATAAATATGGGGCACAGGTGTTTCAGTCATCTTTTGGACGGGAACACCTACCTTGCATGTCATTAACGCAAGGCGGTTTCACGCATCCAGAAAATGACGTACACTGATAAATTTTGACGTTAGCGCGGTCTAACGTCAAAGTATAAATATGGTGTTAGGTTTGCGCCGAATTTGCGTTAAAAAAATTACACAAATCCGGCGCAAGCAGAGTATAAATATGCCACTTAGGCTATACTCTCAACAGAGACAAAATCTTTCCTCCAACGATGCAGGATGATAACATTTCTTGGAGCTATTCTGGATACTACAAAAGACAAAGTTTACCCAACAGGGAAAATGCATATGACAATAGGAGGCCTTGCCAACAGTTGTTAAAAAGACAATCAAATTCAGTGTGCGTGTTCAAAAGACTATTAGGGTATCATCATGTATCTCTCTGATTTAGATTTGCCACCTGCAAGAGAAGCTGGAAAAACAGTTGATTCAAACCCAGGGTTCATTCAGCCATTAAGTAAACATCACTTCAAGAATGAAAGCTGCTCTACCCTAGTGAACCCAGGAAACAAATATCTTAATGTGTCTGCCATTTCTGGCTCAAGTGTCACAGTTTTTGATGGCCACAATTGCTTTCCTGAAAGGGCCTGGAGCCCATTTGGATATCAGTGGAAAATAGGGACTGCAAGAGTTGAGTTTGCATATCGATCTCCTAGAACTGAGCTGTGGCATTCGGTATCTAGGCTTTTCTCCCATGGGTCAGAGGTTCTTCAGTACAGGTGCACACAGGCAATATGAAAACAATGGACTATATCAACTAAAAAGGAGGCTAGTAATCCCATTCTTGGTAGAAGCAAAGAATTTGGGAAGTATCAGTATAATATCACATCACACTAACAGCTGACTAAGTAGCCGGCACCAACGATCAGTGGGCAGACATCCTGAGCAAGCTGGCCTCAGCAGCCAAGTTCACAGGAGATACATTTTTTTTTTAGAAGGGTCAGGAGTCTTTGCCTATCCTTTTCCCATCTATACCCCTGGTTCAAAGGGTGCTAAACAAGATGAAGAGGGAACCATGTTGAATCATACTAATAGCCCAGAGTACTGGTTCACACAGCTACTGTCCGAAAAACATCATATCTCACTGAAACCAATTCACAATTTGTTAACTCTCAACAAAGGTCAAGTTCTTCATCAGGATATGAAGTCCTGGAAGTTATCAGCTTGGTTTTACAGCACAATGAATTCTCACATCTAAATATGCCTTAGGATTGTAAAATTCTAGCTAAAGCCAGAGAGGTGACAACAAACAGGACTTCCAAATTTAAATGGAAACAATTTCGATTATGGTATCTGAATAGTTATGTTCACTCTATATCTTCTGGACCAGGACAGGTGCTACCTTATCTGTTACATTTACCATGCTCAGGCCTTTCTTGTGCATCTGTTAAAGTTCATTTATCACCTGTGTAATGCTTTAGGACATCTTCCAGTAAGCATCCTTGTGGTCAAATAGAATTGTGAAGGATTTTTAAGATTACTTTTTAGAGCTCAATCTCCATCAACATCCACAAAATCCTTGCCAATTAAATACAGCACTTTTACAAATTATAAGAGTCTGTTTGAACCTACTCATAAAGATTAACTGAATTATTTCTCCTGGAAAATGGCATTGCTCTTGGCATAAACGTCTGGAAGAAGAGAGAGTGAAGTGCATGCCCTTCCCATTAAAGAGCCTTACATGCAATTTAGGGATGACCAGATTATAGTAAGAACAAACTCTTGGTTCATTCCACAGGTATCATCTGATTTTCATTTAAATGAATCTGTGGTTTTAAAGCCTTTCTTTAAAAAACTTAAGGATGTAGCAGAAAGAGCACTTGACCTAAAAAGGTACTTGGCATTATATATTGACAGCACTAAAGCCATTAGAAAGACAGATAATTATTGGTAGCCTATGGTACACCCCATAAAGGCTTCCTTCTTAAAACAGAGTATAGTCCATGGATCTCTATGGCTAATGTATTTTGTCACTGCAATCCAGAAAGATCTCCTGAGGATAAAAGGAAACCAAACTCTGCCAAGAGTGTCTCTGTTTCTACTGCTTTATTTAATAGTGTGTCAAGTACAAGTATTTTATTACGTTTTGGCACTCCGAGGAAGACCGCATCAATAGAAACAAATTGTACAAAAAACAATTAACAATAAAAATAATACAGATTATAAAATACTGAGAGGTGCATGCTCCCTACTACCATGTTTTATAACAAAAAAACAAATGCGAATAAAATGCAAGTAAAGTGAAATTGCAAGAAATTCATTCAATGAACAGTGCAGTCTTAAGCCACACAATAAACTATTCATCTTAATACAGTACCAAGCTAGGTAGTAAAGTTCATTTTACGTTATGAAGAAATACTAAAACAATACCTTTATCATGAATTACGGGCCTAACTTGATACATAGAATATGAAAATACTGATTCGAGAAGCAAATATGTAAACATCTTTAAAAAATAAAATGTGAGCATTTTTGTGCAAACTGCTCCGGTGTGACGGGCAAATAACCATTGACGAGCTTCCACCACCAAAGTTGTGCTATACTTTACATGATTTGAATCTTGGACATAACTCAGGCAAAGATCGCAAAGCCTCTCCTCCCTAGGTATACCCTCCCAAGCACCGCTAACAACAATTTGCTGGTGTGTCAATATAGGACATTTGCAGGGTAGCATCATGAAAGAAGAGAGGCACGCTCTCCCAGCATTATTGTTTGGATTTAACAGTACAAAAGAAGTGAAAGTGGGGAGGCAGTGTTGCTTCATCTTTTCTAAAAAGATGCTGCTTTGTTTAGTAATTTCCCACCATCTGCAACAATGATGATATATGTATTGTTTAACTGCTTCTTATTCGTATTCAAGCATGTGAATCTCTGAAAGATCCAATACTGGAGAAAGAAAAAAAATATCTGTAACTATAGTTCTCCAGTATTGCTATCTTAGATTCACATGTGACCCAAACTCGCCAAAAAGGGAGACCATCTGGTTCAACAAAACTAACTGTTCTTCATACTTGTGGTAGAAAATATGAAGTATGGTGACCTCTGACGGAGTGGTGATCAGGGTGCTGCAATCTGATTGGTTTCAGTTTAGTTCTTATAAAATTATGTGAATATGATAATAAAGTGAATGTTTTGCAGTCTTGGTTTTTTAAACATCTGTTTATTAAAATCAAAATAGGAAGGTAAGCAATCTGCATTTCAGAAACAAATATACATTTGGACTTAGGATACCTTATACTACTGTCAAGAGAGACCCACACCCCTCTCTCCCCTCCCACTCCGAGGATCAAAGTGTCACATTGGAGGGTCTCGCACCCGTCTCTGTTGTAGCAGTTATACTACGTGGGCTCCCCCTATAAGTTTTCCATTTGCCCCACACTTCCTCCATTTTTCAGGGCAGCCTCTGCTTTCGTAGACCGCTTTTTCAGCTACCATACATCAATCCATATCTTTTTTCCAGTCAGCTAGGAGTGGTTTTCATGTGGTCCCACACGATTGTGCTATGTTGCACTTGGCAATCACCAAAAACGGTGTCATCCAGAGTTGATTCATCCTATTTAAGTCCATTGCATCCCATAAATTCAGGAGACATGACTTGGCAGAACGAGTGAGGTCGCAACTCAATACTTAGTTCATGCACATCACCCCCCCTTCCCAGAAGGACTGAATTAAGGGGCAATTCCAGAGTATATGAAAAAAGGTCCCCTCCTGCCCTCACTGCCTCTGACAGGTGGAATCCTCCTTTTTCCCATTCCGACCAATCTATTGCAGGAGAGGTAGGACCTGTACAGGATTTTGAGCTGTAGTAATCAGAACTTTGTCCTAACTGCCATCTCTCGAGGTGAGGCCAAGGCTTCCAACCATTTGTCATCTGCAAGGCCACCCAAATCTTCATCCCAATGTTCACGTAGTTCTATAAGTGTATCAGGGGATATCGATCAATTTTCTGTATGTAAGGGCTATTGCTTGCTAGTGTGCCCAGTTTTTCAGTGTCCCATAGTGGTGTTGCCTGGGTAATTTTGTCCTTCATCCTAGTTTTTGAAGTGTTGTGTGCCATATCTAGACTGTGAGCAATGTTGGTCCCTGGAGGCCCATGTATTTGGGGTTGGTATACAGGGCACATAGGTAGATCATTATATGTAGAATAACGTGATCCATTCAGAATGCTGGATCATCTTCATTGTGATGCACCCATTGATTTATGACCGTGAGCTGCTCCTCCCAGTAGCATTTCTGGATGTCTGGCAACAAGATTCCCCCATAGAACCAACTCCAAGTCAACTTGTTCAAGGCTCTGCGAGCTGGTTCCCCACTTCAAAGTAGTGTCCTTATTTCACCCTCTATGGTTCTAAAATAGGTGGCCAGAACTGGGAATGCCGTATTTTATAGGGTGTAATGGAAGTGAGGAAGAGACATTGTTTTAAATAGCGCCGCCCTTCCACGTAACGAGAGGGGCAGCATTTTCCAGTGTTGGACATCGCTATTTGGTCTAGATAGTGGGGCTGGTACGTCCTAGAACTAAAAATAGCTGGGTCGGTGGTGACGAATATGCCTAGGTACATGAACTCTTTGCGTGCTATTTGTACCTCACAATCCACAGGTAGGGAAGGTGTCTGTCCATGTAGCTTATATATATATATATATATATATATATATACACACACATATATATATATACATATATACATATACATATATATATCTCTATAGTGGTTTTAGCCCAGTTTTTTGTGTAGCCAGAATAACTGCAGAGGTTTGTGAAGAAATGTTGTATTCGACGTATAGAGGACTGCAGGAGTGCAAGATATAGAAGGATGTCGTCATTGTATAAGGATTTTCTATTTTCCCACTGATCCACCCATTTAAGGCAGCATATCAGGCTCCATGTGGACTCACGCTGCCAGCGGCTGCAATATGAGTGCGAAAAGGAGAGGGGAAAGCGGGCACCCCTGCCTGGTTCCATGCCAGAGGGGCAATTTGCTAAATGCTCTTCCTGTTAACTATTACTTGTGTTACGGGCTCAATATACAGAAGCCACAATAAAAACTTGGGTCTGAAGCCCATGCACTCCAAGGTCCCAAATAGGTTTGGCCATTCAATGGTGTCAGAGGCCATACGTGTGTCAACGGATATTATAACTGCATCCTCCCTTAGCCCATCTGACTGGCTTAACACTCCATGAAGTTGTCATAATTTAGAGCTGTGTTACGTCCCAGCATAAAGCTTGACTAATCAGGGTGAACTAATTTGGTAATTATTCGGATAAGGTGGGAGGCCAAGAGCTTTGCAAGTATTTTAACTTCGGCATGTAGGAGGGAGATAGGTTGATCTGGAGGCTTTCCCTCCTTATGTAAGACTACAATGGAGGCCAAGTGTTGGTCCGTGGGTAGTAGACCCTTTTGCCTACTCTTCTTGTACATCTGGAGGAGATGTGGTGTTATGGTGGTTGTTGTGAGATTATAGAGCTCCACTGGGGCCCATCGGTTTACCCAATTGCAGTCCCCCAATGTTCTGGGCACCCTCTTCTACAGTTGGACACTCTCCCTGGGTGCGGATTCCTCTATAGAGAGAGTTGGGAAGAATATATCAGTAAGGAGCTCATGAGAGCTTTCCTAGTGTACCTGCTTGTGGTGGATTAAAGGCTAGAATAATAAGCAGCGAAGGTGTTTGCAATGGTCTGTGTGTCTTTCAACATTTTACCATCTTCTGAGTGAATGGAAGTCACCCAACGGTGCGCTCTTTCCGCTTATCTAGCCAAGCTATCAGTTTTCTTGCCTTGTTCCCCATTTTATAAATGTGGTGTTGTGTTGCCCGGTGTCAGGCTCTGGCTCAATTTGTCACTGTGTCCCTGTACTCCTGCTGTTTGACACCAAGGGTGCGTTTAACCTCCCCGTCTCATCCTGCGCCAGACTTAATATCTCCTGCTTTAGTGCCTCTATTGTGGCCCTCTTGTCACATTTATGTCCCACAATTAAGGAGAGTGCTTGGCCATTGACCACCAATTTATAGGTCTCCCACAATGTCTGTGCTGACTCCAATGAGCCTTTGTTTTC
The DNA here is from genome assembly GCF_031143425.1 of Pleurodeles waltl. Lineage (NCBI taxonomy): Eukaryota > Metazoa > Chordata > Amphibia > Caudata > Salamandridae > Pleurodeles > Pleurodeles waltl. The sequence goes on from NC_090450.1 coordinate 539,135,044, forward strand.
TGTGAATTAATTTTCCATTGCCTTTGCCAGGGCTTCTCTGATGACAGGATTTTTGAGATACCAGGGGTTGATTGTAATGGTCCTCCTTTCTTAGGTCTTACCTGAACTGTACATCCCCCACACCGGGGAGTGATCAGAGATAACTCTAGGCTAAGATTCTGTGGTAAGTGTGAGAATGTAGTTATACCATGAGCATTATGAAAGGTGTACTGCTGCGCTAATACCTTAATGACTCGCCGCACATCAGCTAATCCCATGGCCAGGAGATAATCTGCCAACTGTGATCTGGGAGATGGTGAAGGTCTCAGCAGCATATGGTCCATATTGTTGCAGAGCCCCATATTAAAACCCCCCATCAGCAGCTCACCCTCTGGCATATCCAGCAGGAGGGCTCCCAGCTCAGGAAGAGTAGTGTTCTGCATGGCTGGAGGAACATAGACAGACACTATGTTGGTCGTTTCACCTTCCCACTCCACTGTAAGGGTGCATATCTGCCAAGTCTATCCCACCAAGTGTGATCGATGGTGAGTGGCAACTGCTTGCGAAGGAGAATCCCAGTCCCCCTGGAGTTAGAGGCAAACCTGGAATGTACTACCATGTTATATCCCAAGCGGTCCAGGGCCCTGCAAGCGTTACCTATGAGGTGTATTTCCTGCAGAAGAATTATATCCGAGGATTGTTGTTTTAGATAGTGGAGAACTACTTTAATTTTATCTCTTAGGCAGTTCACGTTCCAGGACAGTAAACTGATCTACACTGTGCCTAAAACAGTTGTTCGTGTCTCATGTGGAATGTTCAATCAATTTCTCTATTCTCTCGGCCTGTGATGGGTGACGGCCTAGTGTGGACTGAGCCAAGTGTATCTGGTTGTCGAATCATGACTAGAGTGGTTGTAGATTGGCTGCTGCCATGTGTTGAACTGAGTAAACCAACATAAACTCACTAAGTTGCTTCCTCCCCCTCAGCCTCAAACATATGAGTACCCCTTCCCTGCTACCCTGAGAACCTAGAACTGCCCGCCCCCCAACTTTGCAGAGCGCCTGTTGCCACCCCACCCAACATATTCAAACAAAGGAGATTGTGGCCTTTCCTCTTGGTGGACCACCTGCACCCTCCTGTCGTAGAACATTAGTTTACTAAATTGACCAACTTATCGGGAAATGTTTCTGGAACATCTGGATTAGCAGAGCACTGTGTCAAAAAGGGCCCGCCCTTCCGGGAGCTGATCCCCTAATGGTTATTTTTCTTGCCCTTTCCAGATGGGTTGAATCATCTGTTGTCTGGCACCTAGATTGTTGCCATTTACTAATTGTCTCCTTATTGGCCAAGGTAGGTGTTGAACTATCTGCAGAGTAGTGGTATTGCCATTTGCTGGCCATCACAAAGATTCTCCACCTTCTTGATCACTCTCCCTTCTTCTGTGTCTGGTTGATGAAGCAGGACTTTAGCCCTGTTTTCCTTGTTTCGCCTTGGAGCTTGCGTCTCCCACATTTCTCCAGCCATCATCCATGCCCAAGTCTCTCTGGAGTCATGATGAACTATGTCCTCCCTTCTGCCTCCACTGGCAACTTCGCTGGAAAGAGTATGGAATACTTACTTTCCTTGTCTCTCAGGACTTTCTTCATCGTGTACCTTAAGTGTAAAATCTGGGAAGAAGGTAATATTTGTGTTTTTGTGAATCACTGGAGGGTTACAAGGTGCCGTTTGGAGTAGCATGTCTTGATCTCTAAAATTAAAGAGACAAGCAGTGATCAGACATGGGAGAGCACAAGGTTTGGCTTTGCCAAGGGGAACGTGGTGGGCATGTTCTACCGTAAAAGAATTTTGAGAGGCTTCAGGGTTGAAGGTTAAGTATAAGTTACTCAATGAGTAAGTCCACTGCAGATCCCTCCGCTCATTTTGGAACCCCTACGATGCGTATGTTGTTGCCCCTGGTTCGGCATTCCTGGTCCTCCCGACGGGCCTCTACATGTTTGCATGTGGTGCTCAGATACTTGGCCTGGGTTTTTAGGGCTGTTGTATCTTGTTGTAGGGCAACTGTAGAATCCTCCACTTCCTTGATCCTGTCACTCATTTTCCTAAGGTCCGCTCTCACCAGCGATATCTCCCTGGTGATCGTGTCAATGCACACTTCCAGGGTAGTGAGCACTCCCTTGATCACCGGCATAATGGAGTGTTGGCTGTTCCTCTTCTACGGTCGGTTTGACAGCAAGAGTTGGTGATTTTCAACAGCGCATCAAAGGTTTCAGGCCCCCTGGTGATTGTGTATTTGTCAACTTTGGTTTAGAGGGAGTTCTTTTGTCCTTTGCCCACCCCCAATCATAGGGAAGAGAGGCTTAGTGACTCCAGGGAAGGTACTCCCTGCCACCTGACTCGGGCACTCCAAGGTGCTCCAAGCAGAAGTGCTCGTCTCCCTCCGCCTTGATTTGCAATGCCTACCTCCTGTAGCTATTGCTGAGGTGGCTCAGGCTTTTGTGTCCTCTAATGCGGGCAGAGGTTATGTCTTGCGAGGAGTGGCACACAATACTTACAGCTGCTCCCTCGCTCTTTCACCAGGTCTCGGTCGAGGCCGTCTCACTTGCCGCACAGCTCAGGCCTCACTCAATGGCCGGGGTGTGAGGCAGGTCCCTATCAACATCGTCTCACCATGGGGCTTTCTGGGGGCGATCTAGCTGGGCAGTTGGTTTCACCCAGGGCCCGCCAGCAAGAACTCGATCCTTGGGCACTGCTGGGGGCGAATGGAGGTACTGAGAGTTAGGGATTAGGTGGCCCGAAAAGACAGAGCCGCTTCAATAAGTGGCCATCTTCTCTAGTGGTTGGCCATGCCCCCAATTGTTTGGTTATCTTTAACGTAGTACTGATTTCTGATTTACTGTGGAACTCCCAGCTTGATTATGGGGAATATATTCAAGTGTGTAAATCTACGAAAGATAAGAAATATTTGAGAGTTACAGTTGCAAGTAAGTAAATGTTCTCTTTTCAATAAGGTAAGAGAGTATAGGAGAATATAGTGTACCCTCAACTCTTACCTCATTCGAGACAGTACAATTCCCTCAGAGAACAGCGGTGACTTCATATGCTTCCCCTGAGCCAGGCTTGTACTCACCTTCCTACTCCCAGCTAGCAGTACCGGACTGGAACCCCAATCAGCCTTATGAAAAAGGGCCAAACCAGTCCCATTCTGCAGGAAGCTGCAACTAGAGCAGGGTTATGTGGACATGATTATAAGACAACTTGAAACTTCTGAGAAAGTGAGGGATAAAGAGGGAATAATGAATGGGTGTTTTGAATGAAGCAGGCTGAGCACAGCACCCTTCTCTGTGGTTGTGCTGTACCACACCAAACCCTCTGCACCATTTCACAGAGGTAATGCCACTCCAGCAAAGTAGATTGTTCAAGCTTCCTTGAGTCCTATTAGGGAGGGTTTGCAAAACTTCACCAAGACCCCACACTTAAAGCAAAATAGCCTACAACCCTGAGTGGTACAGATTGCAGTCTCAGGGGTGCTACAAATGGGGAGAGAGCAATGAAAGGAGAGTGAGAGTGGAGAACAAGAATTGGCAATACCAATAGGTCTCACATATGGAAGAGCAATTAGGTTTTCTAATGGGTTGTAGCCATGTTATACACCAGTGTGGCTGTTGTTCAGCATGGCAAATGTTAGTGGTGTGATGTAGAATTGCTTTGAGTGGAGTGGCATAGATAGTTGTTGAGTGGAGTGGCATAGAGTGGAGAGGCCTAGAGTAGAGTAGCTGAGCAGTGGAGTGGCGAAGAGTGGAGTAGTGTGTCATAGAATAGAATAGAGTGGAGTAGAATAGACAAGAGCTCTGCGACATCCTTGTTGATTACTGTCACAACAAGTTTGCAACTATATACCGGAGCTTCGAACCCAACCTACACCTACGGACTTCATCAACAGAGTCGCCACCAACACAACCAACACTAACCACAGACAAACCACCTGGAATCTTCTCTTCACTGAGGATCCCACCTCCACCATGAAATCCATCCACTCTGGAGCCCCCACAGGCCCCTGCCCACACCACATCTTCAATCTCGAGAGTCACAACTCTACTCAACACCTCTATCACCACTGCAATCTTTCCCAACTCTTGGAAACTCCCCGAAGTTAATCCACTACTCAAAACACCCACCGCAGACCCCAGCGTTCTCAAAACATTATCTGCCAATCTTCCTGCTCCCAGCTAAGGTAGTGGAACAAATCACCAACAAGTAACCCATGACCTACTGGGAACAGAACCAGCTACTCAATGCCTCTCAATCTGCAGCATTCACAGCACAGAAACTGCCCTGAACACAGCCATGGTTGACATCTGTACCCTCCTTGACTGGGGGGAACAGCAGCCCTGATCCTCCTCGTCCTCTTGACAGCCTTTTATACCATATCCCACCACACAGTGATCAAAAGACTTCACCACATCAGCATCCACGGGGATGCACTCAGATGGATCACCTCCTTCCTCACTGGAAGAACTCAAATGATTCACCTACCTCTTTTCATCTCTGAACCAAAAGACATCACCTGTGGGATTCCCCCAAAGATCAACTGCCCCATGCCTTTCAACCCATATATGACCCCGCTAACCAAAATCATCAGATCCTATGGCCTCAACGTAATCTCCTACCCAGATGACACCCAACTCATCCTCTCGCTGACCGACGACCCCACCACCACAAAGCCATGTTGCACAGATGTCAAGCATTGCCAACTGGATAAAAGAAAACTGCATGCAGCTGAACACAGACAAGACTGAAGTTGTGGTCTTTGGCAAGAGCAGCAACACATGGAATAAGTTCTGGTGGCTTTCAGAACTAGGACCTGCACCCACTTCCTCAGAACATGCCAGAAACCACAGAGTCATCATTGACAACAGGCTCACCATGGAATCACAGATTAACACTGTCTGCTCCGCCTGCTTCTTCATTCTGCGCATGCAAAGAAAGATCTTCAAGTGGCTACCCCAGCACACGAGATGCATTGTGACACAGGGCCATATCACCCTCTGCTTAGGAATCGCTCCATAACTCCTACAAAGACTTCAAACATTACAGAATGCCACAACAAGACTCATCCTCGACCTTCCCCAATGATCCCACATCACACCACACGAAAGGCAGCTCTACTGGCTTCCAGAAGAGGTGCTTATTCAAGCTTCTGAACTACGCTCACAAAGCTCTACACAACAAAGGGGCCGCCTACATTAACCACTGCATAAATTTCCTCCATCGATCAAAAAGACCATGCTCCGCCTCTCTATTGCTTGCCCACACACTACACATCCATCAAAGAAGTGGAGGATGTGCCTTCTTCACATGGCAGCAAAAACCTCGAACAGCCTAACCACGCATCTCCAGTCCATCACCTCTCATCCGGAATTCCATTAAGTCACCAAGACCTGGCTATTCAATGGAGCCGCTAAGACAAGCAAGTGCCTGGATACCCTCAGTGCGATTAGTCGGGCTTTACAAATCCTGTTTGATTTATTGGAGTGGAGTAGAGTGTTGTAGAGGGGAGTAGAGTGGAAGTACAGTACAGTGGTGAAGTGGAGGGGAGTGGAGGAGTGTGTTGTAGAGTGGAGTGGCACATCGTAAAGTAGAGTAGAGTGGTAATGAGTGAAATGTTGTGTCGTAGAGTGGAATGGCGTACCATTTAGTGCAGGGGCGTATTGTAGAATGGACTGGCCTAGAGTTCAGTGGGGTAAGGTGGAGTGAAATAGGGTGACATGGAGTGGAATGGTGTGGAGTGGCGTGGCGTGTTTTAGGGTGGAGTGGAGTGTCGTAGAGTGGCGTGTCAGAGAGGCAAGTGGTGTGTCATAGAGTGGCATAGAATGGAGTGGAGAGTCAAAGAGTGGCTTAGTGTGGAGGGGTGTAGAGGGGCATTGAGTAACAGAGTGGAGTGGCATGTCGTAGAGTGGAGTGGTGTAACAGAGTGCAGCGGCATGTTGTAGAGAGGAGTGGCATAGAGTGAAGTGGCGTACAGTGGAGTGGAATAGAGTGCAATGGCGTAGAGTGGCGTGGCGTGTTGTTGGGTGGAGTGGAATGTCATAAAATGGTGTGCCAGAGAGGCGAGTGGCATGTGGTAGAGTGGCATAGAGTGGAGTGGGGTGTCATAGAGGGCCTTACAGTGGAGGGCCATAGAGGGGCATCGAGTGGAGTTCGATGTTGTAGATTGGAGTGTTGTGGAGTGGCCTAGTGTGGAGTATGCATGGTGTGGTAGAACACTGCCGTTACAGACAACACATTTTCAATCGAAATAGCCATTGCATTTGCAAAGTAATACACTTTCAATAATAAAGCTATATAGCATACAAACAATAGTGTGTGGAAATGTCATCACCTAGTGTATTGATTTGTTTTGATCGTTTTCAAATATTTATTTCCGCCACATTTCAAAATGACCAAAAAATGTGCGTTTTTTATTTTTTCTGGAAGATCTACATAGCTAATGTACAGAAATCTACATTTTTGTTGTATGGTACATAAAAAATAACATTGCACAGCCTCCCTGCAGTAGCCAGAATGATTTTCACATAAATCCTCTCCCTTTAAAGTTTGAGAAAGAAAAGTAAACACCAAGCTCTCTCAGAAGACAGAGCCTGACATTTCAACTCTGCATCTGATTGTACAACAAATGTGATAAGATAAGAACCCAATTTAAAGGCCTGTTTACAGAAACAAGCATTGGTGGAAGAATACAGTAAACAGGCTATGCTCCACAGGAAGGGTGAACTCAAGCTGGACAGCCTAAAACAAAGAAAGCCAGCAAGTAGAAAGCAAGTAAATGTGAGTTATAAACAAAAAAGCCAATGGTAAGCAGTGGGTGGAATGTATTCCCAGGCAGGCTTTTAGAATGTCCTCAAGATGTCTTTAGCAAACCAGGCAGCTGCACTGTCTGGTAGGCCACAGGCTAAAAAGGACAATAACTCCCACAGACTCATGCAAAAAGTGAATGAGACATTCAGGGCTGGCCTTTAGCATCGGCGAGCTGGGTACAGGCCCAGGTGCCTAATTGTAGAGGGGCACACTGAACATGCCCAGAAACATACTTTAAATCATTAATTGTTTTTCATGGGTGCCTGCTCTCAGCCATTTTCTGCAGGTTCTGCAGGTTCTGCAAAAGTTACCTTGTCTGCCTTCGTTTTGCTTCATTATCACTTCCCCCTCCGCCTCTCCTGGAACCTTTCAATTCTACTTTACACCTGAACAGGCAATATAGGTGAGGGGAAGGGATGGAGGTGCTCTGGCCTGTGAGCACAAAGGGCCCTCCCCACCCCCACTAACTTCACCAGCTGCATCAATGAGCAGGCCGCAGATAAGGTCGGCAGTGGCAGAACGCCTTCCTTTGAGAGTCACCGCTCGCAAGCCCATCGCTGACCCACATATGCAAAGCAAGAGCTGCCATAGTGCAATACTCTTGTACTTCCTCATGCAGTTGGTAGGTAGGAAAACTTTGCCTTGCTGTCTTGCCGCATAAAATGGCGTCCTCAGCTGCACTGTTCTGGCAGCCTACCACAGCACACAGGGCACTATTGGCAAGCAGTGGAATAGTAACAGATCAGGAGGAGATCACCTTCATACTTGGCACCTAACAAAACAATGTAAATAATCAGTAAGTGACCCAGACTGCTGCCTTCCAATGCTGCCACTGGTTGCATGTAGCCTTTAAAAACCAAAACTGCGCAGTCTACAGGGTCCAGTGAATATTGTGATTCATGTGCAGTGTTACACTCCTGAACCAATGTCACCCTACTTATTTATTCCTTCAGTCTTGCAGGAGTTTGGAACCCTTATTCATCCCTTTGAAGCAGAAGTCTCTTGACAAAGCTGCTGAAGTGCCAGGGCCGCTATTCTGTCTGTTCATAAACTAAGCAAATTTAATCAAGGGTTCTGCGTTTTACATTCTGATATTTTGCCTGAGAGAGAAAGGGGAGAGAACCGGAAGAGGGCAAGTTAGGAAAAGATACAACTATTCGGTACACGTTATTGCACCCAGAAAAACAAATAGATGAGTTGGCTATGATACTGGTTGAAGCTGTGGTGTTCATCCTAGTGGGCTATTTCACGTACTATTTTAAGTCCTAACAGTTTTATAGAAGTGGATGCCTCCCTTTCACATGAGCCAGAGACAGAGGCTTCTGTTGAATAATGTAAGAGTATTTTCCAATTCAATGTTTGGTAGATCAACATTTTGTGAAATGTACAGGGCTCTTTCACTAACAGAGTACTAGGACTACTGGAAACGGATCTAATTTAATAAATAGAAATTTAGAAAGAGGCAACCATAGGTTTTCAGTTATTGGTTAGGGCTCCTGTCTATGACAAGAGACTTTGTGATGTCCACCTTTGAAAAAAATGTGCTATACATTTTGATGAGAGATAGGCCTTGGGAATGAATAACCCTATAACCATGGACGTCAATTCACCTAAATGCCCTGGGGTAGTGTAATTGACATCACATGCCTTTTGGCCTTTAATGTCAGTCCCACACACGTTTACACATACACATTCAAACACTGTCTCTAACATAAACACACACTCATCCGCAAACATGCATGCAACATACATTAAACACATTATATTTACGTCAGCTTTCAAAAAGGGACATATTCCAGCTAATTGTACTCCATTTTGTGACACAAATAGTGAATAATATTTTTCACTATTTGTGTAGTAAAACTAATTGACATAAAACTAGGAAAGTGGAACCCTATCCAACGTCCATTATGATGACCAGCCCCATTGTTCCAAGAACTGATTTTGCCAACTCTGAGGCCAGGGGTCGTAAAGGAAGTGACAGAGGTTGCAAGGGGCAAGCCAGGGGTTGCAACTGTGACCCTTGGTGACCTCTAAATGATGTCAATGCCTAGAACCCTCGGAAATGTAATTTAAATAGAAAATGTATATACTACAAATGCTGCCCATAGGCATTACAGCTCTTTAAACAAGCACCACATTACACAAGGGTAGATTCATTTTTTAAGGCATTGGGAGATTAAGTGATTTGCCAAGAATCACAGGATAATTAGCCAAAACGTGGACTCCAATCTGGACCTCCAGTTCCAGAGTTGACAGTATGGTCCCAGGCCACAACTCTTCCACTCATCTCATTAGCTCTACCATGGAACATCAAAAACGTATTGGGGTATTTCCTTAGTGCCCCTTCAAAACCTCTAAGATTTTGACCATCTACATGACAGCTGTGCTGTATTATTCACCATTTCGGCGGTGGAGCTAGCACTGAATTCAGTGGGCAGTTAACAAGTTAAGCACAGAACAAAAGAGTAACTCCTGTTACATACTCGAAAAGGTTAGAGTGAAAGCCTTGGTGTGAGAGAACAGGAGATGAGGGGCAGCAAGGGAACCAAATTTGATTTTGGCCAGGGCGCTATCTTAGCAAAGGCCGGCACCGGGGACATTATCACAGGACCTTATTTGTGAGGATCATAGTGCAGGGTGGCGCAGCAAGTGTGTTGCGCCGCCCCGCGCCGCCAGGAAATGGCAGAAATGCACTGTATCTACAAGATATGGCACATCTCTAACCTCTCCCTCTGTGCTGGCACACAAATTGCTGCTTAGCGCAAATGCAGGCACTCTTGCACCATGGTGCAAGGATGCCTGCGTTGTGGGGATGATTATTTTTGTGCAGGAAGGGGCACCTTCCTCCACAAAGACAATCACAAGAGGTGTTTTCTGAAGGAGGAAAAAACGTGGAGAAATAAAAATATATTTCTCCCTGATGCGTCATTCTTACCCCATCCCTGAGGTGGCGTAGATATCTGACGCAATCCCAGACTTGTAAATCTGGGAATGCATCAGATTCCTTTTGTGTTCCATGGGTGTTGTGTGGGAACACCCCAAGCAAAACCCATGGAATGCCCCTTTGAAGCAGTGTTATGCGTGAAAGGGGTCCATATTCAAGGTGGCTTTGCGTGGCCTTGTAAATTTTAGCTAGCACAGTGCACAACCAGAGTGTAAAAAAAAAATATGCTCCGTTGCCCTAGTGTGCCGCTAGGGCCTCGTAAATTAGGCCCACGATTTATAAGTGAAAAAAGTGACGCACCCACGGAGCAAGGAGCTTGTAAATAAGCCCCTCAGTTTGCGAGGCAGTGGTCTCTTTACAACAGGAATGTAGAACTATTCACTTAGGTTCATAAGTAGAAATCCCGTCAGCGTTCAAATCGTACATTCCTACATGTATGTTAATTCTTGGCCTCTGGTCTGTTTCTCCAATTCTAAATTGATTCTTGTTACGAGAATCTGCAGGAGTCTAGTTGGGAAGTAGCACTCTTTTTCAAAAGTGTGTGTTTTCGCCTTTTTCACTGGAGGGGATTTTCCATGAGGAGGCTTTCTGTTCCTCGGCTCCAGTAGGGAGCCGCAACCCTCCCTCCAATATCCAACAAACCGCTAAGAGCGCCCCCAGTCAGCTCGAGGCTAATGAATATCTGTGAGATGAGAGAGACTCAGGGGGGCAGGCTTCGCATTCTGCAGGGGCATCCTTTTTTGCTACGTCTCTGGCCCCTACGATTGACAATGATAATTGAAGTTGCACTTTCGAACATATTCCGCTCCAGCTCCACCCGAGTCATTCCGTTGTGGCTAAGAGGAAAGCTACCTGAACCCTAGTTTTGAAGAGTGTCTGCTATGTCTCACTGTTTAAATGTATCTTGCTCGAGTTGTAAATGTTATGCTACTCAAACAGTCAATAAAACGATAATAAAAAAAAGTGCAGATAAGTGCGTGAAACGGCAAAGCGATTTTTTGAGAATACCCACGGATTTACTTTATTTGCATTTCATTTTCCTGACTCCCTCCTTAAATACTCTCCTGAGACAACCCACAACTACTCTCCCAGGTGCCGCTTACGAACGAACGGGGAAAATCTGCAGCCGTACCGCAATTTCGGAATAAGTAGTGGAATTGCACGTTAGTAAGTGGCGCCTTTGCATGCGAAAGTGTCTGTAACTAAGCGGTCATGATTGCATGCAGTGTCAGACGTAATCAAATGTAGGTATAAGAGTTACGCCCGGCAAAGGCTTTGTGAATCTTACCCACGCAGGCTCGATGTCATGAGGTAAATTTGTGATAGGATCGTGGTTCTGAAAGGCCGGCTGGGCTGACTCAGAATAACTGAACGTGTGTAGTCAGGACTGTGCTGAAATTGGTAGACTTCTTGAAGGACCAGTGGTTGCGATAGGCTGCTAGGACTAGGTGGTCACCCCATTTCAGGTCATTACAGACCTTGTCTAATATAATGGAGTTTTCACCTACAAATCATTGATTTCAAGTGTGTTTTTCTAATTCATGAATAGAAGCAAAACTTGACTACCACACCCAGAATCCATTAGGCTACCACACAAATGTTCAGGACTGGAAACAGTGTCTGTAATGGACTGGCGTCAACTAACTACACTAGCTAGGACCGGCATAGTTATTTGCATGTCAAGATATTGCTGACATATGACTTGCTCACTTCCAGTCCCACCTGCCTTTCAGAGGGACTTGTTTGTCAGGGGCTCTTGCAATCTTGATGGTGAGCCTCAGGCCACCACTTCTCCCTGCAGGGAATGGGGGTTTGTGAAATATCACTGCTTTCCCAGTGATGGAGACCCTAATTTGGGACCAGCTTTTAGAAGAATACATAGTTTCCATGGAGATGCACTGCAACATGCAGCCTTCTCTCTCATGGATAAGTCACTGTTCTGACACTTCGAGGTTCTCAGTTGCCTTGGAAACAGGCCTACTCATTGGAGGTGATTTCCACTAGGCCCACTCAAGGCAGTCACGCGGATAACAGCTGTGGAAGAGAGTGGGGGCACCAGTAGGTGGCAATGAAACCCATAAGGGAGGGAGTGTTTTTTATGTTGTAGGATGCTAGCCTACAACATAAAAAAATGATTTGAAACCTGGACCTACATGCCTGTCATATATCAGCTGATGATACTGGGCCTGCCACGCCAACACCTGGTTTAGTGCCTAAAGATGAAGATATGGTTTCAAACTGTGTTCTTTTGCCAAGGACTTTGATTCTGAGAGACTGTACATTGTCAACAGTCCCCCTAGAAAGACTTGCCAAGTGAGTTATTCAAAGGCTCAAACGTAGAGAGAATAGTTTGCAAAATGAGCAATCAAAACAAACTTTTTATGTTTCTCCTACACAGCGCTTGTAATGTGCTTGCAAAATACCTTGCAAACCAAAAAAAGCTTAAAGTGGGCTCGGACCCTGTTCTGCTTTCCTGCTCTTATCTCATAACCGAGCTTACAGAACCTCTCTGGAATGCACTTCTGAGTTTAAAGAAGACATTTATTGTTATTATTACTTCACCACGAGGTTCCTGAGAGACGAAATTAGTAGGTTGGAAGCACATGTTCAAAAGTAGTTGCAGCAATGAAAGCAAAATATATCAAAGTACTTCTCAGTTGCAATGTACACAGCAAATACACGTGATTATATTATAGCATAACTTCAAAGCAAAGCATAAAAGTCAAAATTGCATCACCGTAGGGCCTATAACTCAGCTTCATCTTTCTGGGACCTGCAAGTTGATGACTCCGGTTCAACTACGAGAAATAGATTTTCTACCCAAACGGGAGAAAGGCAACTGACGTCTCCGTTCCGGTCTGAAGTGAAGATAGTTTCAATCTAACTCTGCTGTAGTCCAGAGTCATCCTTAAAAGCAAACTCAGTGTGAGAACCGAAGAAACTTGGGGAGTGGCCAAATCTCCGAGCCTCACTCGTTCTCAGACTGGATTGAGAGGTAAACACAAAATCTACGTTCTCTTATCAGCTAGGGTCTGGTGTGAAAAACACAGCTTAGTCTATCATGTGGAAAAACACAGCTTGGAAAAACACAGCTCATCTGAAATGTCTAAACTGCAATGTCTAACTCCACGTTAAAGCCAATAGGCAGCTAACCTAAATACCAAATGTAATGTCTAATGTCATGTGAAAGCCAATAGGCAGCTATACTGAATACAGAATGTAATGGCTAATGCCATGTCAAAGCCAATAGGCAGCTAAACTGAATACAAAATGTAATGGCTAATGCCATGTTAAAGCCAATAGGCAGCTGACCTGAATACAGAATGTAATGGCTAACTCCATGTTAAAGCCAATAGGCAGCTAAACTGAACACAACATGTAATGTGCTACTGGTGAACATTGAGCAACTAATATGAGCAATGGTGAAACAAAGTCATTGGTCAAACACAATTAATAGCATCACAGACCCCTACCATTACTTATCATTACTTACCATTGGTTAGCTTGCACATCACTTCTGTTTTCTTGCTTCTTATTGGCCAGCGCCTCCTCCTCCAGTTATGTTGAACGAATGTGGCTCTCAGTAGTGTTGTGTAGTGTTCTTACTACCAAATACATGTTTATTTTTCACAAATTGATGGTGTCGTTCTTACCTGTATTCTAGTACTGTTGCTCTTCAGTAACTATAAAAAACTATTTTGGAATGATGGTGCTATTTTAAAAAGATCAGTGTAATCACAGTATAAGTCAAAACATGCCCAACTTGATGATAGATGTGCAGATCCTCCCATTAGGGCTCTCTGACTACTTCCTGATTACACTTTTCCTGTTCACAGCATGCTCCTTACGATCCTTCAGAAGGTGCCTGACCGCATGATCACAGGCCCTAACTTCACTCTTGGGGGGAATGGTAGACACTTACCTGACCCAAAACCAACATTCTGTGGGATCCCCGGTCATTTCATGGTAAGCTCTTAAACCAACACTATATGGGGAGATTATAAGTCACCTAACTAGTAAGAAAGGTAGAAAATGGCAAATGGTCTGGGATTTAGAAACGTACATTCAAACAATGGAAATACGCTACATCCACAACCCCGACCCATAGCTGATAAAGACAAACTTCTTGCTGAATCTCAGGTGCAGCATTTGCTCTTAGACGAGGCCAAGGTGATCTGGCTTGCCTCACAGTCCCGTATATATCAATGGGGGGAGAAGGCTAGCACGCTACTACATTATCCTTGTTCTAATATCAGACATCAGCCTCTGATCCTATACCTGGTAGACTCCAAAGGCTCACAAATTTCTGTGGATTTTTCTGTGGCACAACAGTCTGCCCAGTTATACATGGAGTTATATGCCTTGTGTAACCAATTGCCTGATATACAAATCATCCATTTTGTGTCCTACCTACCCCTAAAAACTCTAACATTGACAGTCAGACGACCTCACTCCAGAGGAATTAAATATATCTCTAGGTGACCTGCAGTCCAGAATGACCCCATGCCCCAACGGGTTCCTGAGTGAATTCTTTAAACTATTCATGAACAAACTCAGGAACCCCCTGGTGGCGGTCCTGAAGGAGGCGATCAAAGCGGGGCTGCTCACGATTGACTTCCGATGGGCGGAGATAGTGGTGACTCCAAACCAGGGAAGCCCCTGGGCCAATGTTCCTCCTACCGCCCCATCTCTTATAAACACAGATGCCAAAGTCTTGGCAAAAGCCGTGGCCAGTTGCCTGCTTAAGGACATACCCTTCTTAGTCCACCACGACCAGGCAGGCTTTATGCCCTGCACGTCACCATACACAACATCCACAGGGTATACAATGCGCATGCCCTTGCAAACCGACTAGATAACCTGGCAGCAATTTTACTGGCTGACTTTGAGAGGGCATTTGACTCGGTGGATTGGCTCTACCTATTTGAATTGCTCCAACGGCTTTGCTTTGGACCCAAGTTTATACGGTATATCAAACCCCTGTACCCAGATCTCACTCCTCACATTCAAATAGGAATTACGGCTGCTGAACCCATTCCCATTCAGCACCGCATGCGGCAGGGATATCCTCTGTCTCTGCTACTCTTCACGCTTGCAATAGAGACCCTGGTCGAGTGGCTTCCTATTGATGCTCAGGTACGGGGATTTGAATGAAAAGGAGGACCCTCAGATAAACTCAATCTTTGTGCAGATGGTGCCTTTATCTTTATAACCGAACCAGAGACATCCAGTCCCCGACTGCTCCAAATCTTTAACATTTTGGTGAGACATCCGACCTTTCCATCAACATGGCCAAATCTGCTGTCTTCGTTATCCCTCCCCACCCTCAAAATGTGAGATAGGCCACCGGCCTAAAGATAGCTGTCACAGATTCAAATGCTTGGGTGTGCATACCCCTCTTAAATCGCCTGTGGCTAAGGAGATGAACATTCAACCACTTCTGAACAAGCTGGCAGCAGATGTCAAAGTTTGGTCATTTCTCTCCTACCCCTCATGTGGCGTTTTGCTATGATCAAAATTATCTCCCTCCCCTGATTCGTATATCACTTACAAACCTCCCCATACCCTAAACCGCATTCCTTCTTTTGAACAGTGCAATCCATGTTTCAAAGGTTTATCTGAAATCATGGCTCCCTTGCATAGCGATCTCAAAGTGCTTCAAGTCTACATATGTTGGGGGGATTGCAGCAGCAGATATTTAATCCTACTATTGAGCGTCCCACTTAATCATTATTAATGAATGGTGGTATGACACCCAGAGAGACCCCTTGTCATCTCCGAAAAATGGGTACTCCAAAACACCCCAATACAGCATTTATTATATGGAGGAAAAGTGTGATCCCTGCTTCTTCGGCAATGAGGACGGTGCTGCTCAAGTGGGAGGACACGTTGGCAATGATGGGTTAAAGCGAACGCTCACAGTGTAGACTCCACCATGAGTGGGGCAGAACTATACCAGGTGGCAGCACTGAAAAGCTTCTCTAAATTGGATGATATAGGTATTTCACCCTTTTGAGATATAATGGAGAGTGCCATGTTGAAACCATACTCCACCCTCCAGAGAGAAGTTCACCTGCAAAGCAGTCAATTCTTTTGGTACCTCCATTTGCGCCATACCCTGACACCATACATACAGGGGCTGGAGGAACTTCCCGCATACAACCCCCTCGAGGCTAAACTACTCGCAGGGGATCTAGAAACATAAAATCACCCAAGTCTACCAGTCGTTAATACACCCCATGTCTGAATCATTTGATACATTGCATGCAGCCTGGGAGCAGGCTGATGGAACAATGGCAGACGAGATCTGGACAGAAGCCAGGGGGTCCCTAATACACTCAGCGATTGTATCTCATCTATGACTCATACAGATTGTAGGAAAGTACCCTCTTTTTGGCATGCTTATCCCCACTTTTTTCCTGCTGTCAGTGTGTTTTGACTGTGTTCACTGGGATCCTGCGAACTAGGATCCCAGTGACTGTGCTCTCTCCCTCTAAATTTGGTTGTTCCTGACTTAGTACACCCCACAATTGGCATACTGGTACCCCAGTGTAAGTCCCTAGTATATGGAACATAGGTACCCAAGGCATTAGGGCACCAGGGGTTCCCCACTAACTGCAGCATGTATTATGCCACCCATGGGAGCCCATGCAAAATGTATCTGTAGGCCTGCCATTGCAGCCTGCGTGAAAAGGTGCATGCACCCTTTCACTACAAGTCACTGCACCAGGTTACTGTAAGTCACCTCTATGGCATGCCCTCCTAGCCCAGAGGACAGGGTGCAACTACCTGTGTGTGAGGGCACCCCTGCATGAGCAGAGGTGCCCCTACAAACTCCAGCTCCATTTTTCTGGACTTCATAAGTGGAGGGAAGCCATTTTACCCATGACTGGACGCAGTCATGGGTAAAATGGCTACCATTATGTGTCCAGGTACATAATGGTAACTCGAAACCTTGAATGTTTAGTATCAGACATATTAGAATCATACCCCAATACTGTTGCCAGACTTGGTTGTATGATTCCATGCACTCTGGGGGCTCCTTAGAGAACCCCCAGCTTTGCTCCTACCAGTTTGCAGGGTTTTCCTGGGAAGCCTGCATTGCTGCCATCCTACAGACAGGTTTCTGCTCTCCTGCTGCTTGACCAGGTCAAGTCCAGGAAGGTAGAACAAAGGATTTCCTTTGGGAGTGGGAGGCAACACCCTCTCCCTTTGGAAATAGGTGTTACATGGCTTAGGAGGGATAGCCTGCCCAAGCCACCGGTATGCTTTGAAGGGCACATTTGGTGCTCTTCTTGCATAAACCGGTTTGCACCAGTCCAGGGACCCCGGGTCCGTGCTGTGGCACAAAACTGGACAATGGAAAGGGGAGTGACCACTCCCCTGTCCATCACCACCCCAGGGGTGGTGCCCAGAGCTCCACCAGGTGGTCACTTGATTCTGCCATCTTGAATCCCGAGTGGGCAGAGGCCCCTGGGAGCATACGAGCGGCCAGGTCAGGCAGGTGACCTCACAGCCCCCTCCTGATAGGTGGTCACCCTGCTAGGTGACCAATCCCCCTTCCTGGGCTATTTAGGATCTCCCTCCAGGGTGGGTCTTCAGATTTGAC
Organism: Pleurodeles waltl; assembly: GCF_031143425.1. Lineage (NCBI taxonomy): Eukaryota > Metazoa > Chordata > Amphibia > Caudata > Salamandridae > Pleurodeles > Pleurodeles waltl. Next base: position 539,152,434 of record NC_090450.1, read on the forward strand.
GTGCAGGATTCCATCAGGACTCCTCTGCATCATTTACTTCATCTTCTGACCACCAGGGCTGCAACGTGACCCTCCAGGAACTGACAATCTGCAACTCCAGCGACGACTCCGCTTTGCAACATTATTTCTCTGGCTCCTTCCAGCAACTGCAACATTTCCCTGGCTGTCCATCCTCTGAGGGCTACAAGTCTTCAGCCTGCATGAGAAGCAAGAAGGAAGGACTGGAGTGTTTCCCTTGGTCCTCTCTACCAGCTGTCCAACTTGGGAGACAGTAAGCCCAGGAGCGGCTCGCGTGGCTGGGCGGGGAATGCAAAGGGGGGGGGGGGGGGGGATGTGGAGGACGTTGGGGGGGGGGGGGGAGGGGGGATGTGGAGGACGCCGGAACAAAATAATAAAAAAATAATTAAAAAAAACGTACTTGCTTTGCTCCCGTCGCTGCGCTCCTCTCCCGTCGCTGCTGCAGGCACAGGCTCCCAGCCTGCCCTGTGCCAATCCTGACGCTGCTCAGAGCAGCTTCAGGATTGGCTGGGAGCGCAGGCAGACTGGGAGCCTGTGCAGGCTCTCTCCAGCCCAGCAACTGTGTTGGTGGGCTGGAGAGAGCCCTCTTGCGCATGTGTGTTTAGCCGGCCTGAGACGGCCGGCCAAACACACATGCGCTCTGAGGGGAGTGCACTCCCCTCAGCTCGTCACCCCCAATGCCCCGCCCCTTTAATAGGGAAAGGATAATAAGCAGAGTTTAGTATCCTTTCCACGTAAAAGGATTTGCATTGGTTGCTGCTGGGGGGGGGGCGACCGCTCTTCCACCCATATGGAGGAGCCACGCCTGGATAAGGCCTTGCCTCTCCTTGCAGGACAGTACCCCTGTGCACTGTGACTCTTGCAGCTACCAAGGCTTCTTGGCTCTTCTTCCAAGGGATTGTCAGGCTCCATGTAGCCCCAGTCTTCAGCTCTCTTCCCTGGAAAGCACAATCTTTTGTCTGCTGCTCCAGCAACATGGGAATCCTCTCCAGGTGTGCTGAGTGGGCCTCATTGCGTTTCCTGTGCCTGCTGCCTGTGAGTTGCCTGTGGGGGGGCTACATCCTCGACTTGTGACTCTCCTTACTGCTGAGGGTTGCCTGGGACTCCCCTCCTTGGGTTGAGTCCCCCTGGACCTTCATAGTCCCCAGCAGCTCTGCAACTCTTCATCTGCGACTTTTGCCTTTGCCAAGGCTTTTTTGGTGTTTTTTTCCACACCACTGACTGACTGCAACTCTTCTTCCGACGTGGCACATCGACTGCATCACTTCTGGAACTCTTCTCCTGTGCTGCATAGCCGACTTCTTGTCTTCACCGTCGACATGGTCCTGAATCTCCAGAAGGGTGGGTAATAGCACCAGTCCCAACCGGACACTCCAACTCAAACTGAACTTGTTCCCCTTCATTTGCAGGTCCTCTTCTGTCAGGATCCACCTTTGGTTTCTTCCAGTCTTGCTTGGGTCTTGCACAGTCCTTTTCCAAAGTTTACCTGTGAGTTTGGGGAAAAATCAGGTACTTACCTCTTCTCTCCCCGTCGCTGGGGGGGCACCCTTGTACTTACCTTTTGGGCTTCCTAGTTCCTCCAGCTCCCCTTTACAGATTCCACTTCCTTGGTTGGGGGACTGACTTTCAAATTCCACTTACTTAGTATATGGTCTGGTCTCCCCTTAGGGTCTCCATTATTTTCTGTTAGTTCACTGTTTTCTATTGCTTTCTATGCCAATTCCTGACTTCTGATGTGTACATACTAGTGTGTTTACTCACCTACTAGTGGAGTATTACCTATACAGTATTTAAGTATTTGTGTTACCAAATTAAAGTGCCTTTATTGTGTAACACTGTGTGGTTCTTTCTTGTGTGTAAGTGCTGTGTGACTACAGTGGTATTGCATAAGCTTTGCATGTCTCCTAGATACCTCTTAGCTGCTCACCCACAGCTAGCTCTAGAGAGCCCTGGGTTCCTAGACACTGCCTACACCTCACTAGTAGAGGATACCTGGGCCTGGTATGAAGTGATACCACCATAGGTGCTCACCACACACCAGGCCAGCTTCCTACACAGATGTAGTACCTCCTTAGAGTATTTCTCACATGACACAAACTCCGGACAATAAGAACCGTTGTCTCCCACTTTTCCTTCGATGTAAATCACTAGAAGGTACTTTCCTGCACACAGTACAGGGATGTACTGAAATACAAACATACTGGAATTGACTATTCACATGTCTCGGCCCCATACTGGGACACCCCATACCATGGGATCACCAACTGTTCCTCTTACATATATCAGCAGAGTTTGAGGGTGACAGATATGCAACCACCTTCCTATGGCTGGGTCTGATAGTGGCTAAAAGAGATAGCGCCCACCACCGGACGGCTACTGCACTGCCACCGATTGCAGAATGAAAGACAAACCTAGACTGGTGCATGAACGGAGAAAAGCCGGTATAGGAGGCCAGAGTATGTCCTCAAAAATACGTCAAATTCTGGCAAAGCTGGACAAATTATAGGGGGATCACCATTAAGCGCTCAGACACTATGGTGCCCGGGGACACTGACACTGTCTCGGGGCTTACCTTCCTTGCATACCTATTAAAACCACAGTTTATTGGGGAGGTGCGGGTGGGGGACTCCAGAAGCAAAGCACCTTGATGTATGGTTACCTTAATGTATTGCATTGTGATATTTTTTTATTCGAACAATACAAAAATGCAAAAGCTAATAAAATGTGTTTTAAAAAACACATGCTCAGAATGGCACCCCATGCCGGTCTTTTGCATTTTGCTTTAATGCTGGGTGGAGTAAATGCAATCACCCACCCATCATCAGCATCACCGGGTTACACTTACCCCGCTTGAGCCTGTGGCCAAAGTGGGCAGACTGACCCGCATGAAGTGCCGTATTATTTATTCTCAACAGCTGAGCAGTGATCTTGTTGCTGTCTTTTGTTTCCAAGAATACAAAAATGGTAGCTGTCTGACTAAACTCTGTGAAAGCGATGGCCATTTTGAAGCAGTCTGCTTTTTATCTAAATAGAACCTCTGAACATAATTTGGTCATTTTTTTAATACAATTACGTTGTTGTCCACATTAGGAAGTGATTATTTTTGTTATCTTTGTTAAGTGCAAAAATGATATTAATAAATAGTAGGATTATCAACATACTTTTGTTCCCTCGTCCTCCGTCCGTTGTTTGTTCCATCCTCCAGCTGTTCGTTATTTATTCCCCCACCCCTAACCTTCTACCTACTGTCCAATGTATATTTCCCCACCCCGCCGTCCATTGCTTGCCCCCTACACCACAACCACGCTGTTTTTACACATGTTGCATAGCAGAGTGGCTGCTGTGCAACAAGGCTTAACATTTTAAAAAATACAATTCTGGAAATCTTCTGATGCCTTAGAAAAGAAAAGCATCTACTCATGGAAATAGTCTGATACATTCTGAATGGACTCTGCCAACCACAGGGGACACATAATGAAGGGCCCTTGGAGCTGATACTAAACCAAACGTAAAGATTTGAAAATGGAAATGAAAGTGATTGCTCTCGGCATAGAAACAAAGGACCTTATGAGCATTTCTGTGAAATGGAACATGCAAATAAGCGGTTTATGGAACTTAGGAGAGATCATTGTATCGTGGTCGCTTTGTGTTTTCATAGTGATTGCAATTATTAGTGGTTCGATATTTATTGCACCCGGTATTTACCAGGGGCCATGTTATGGAAAGTATCTCAGGGATGCAACGGGCATGTATGCCCGCTTTGCGCGTCCTGTGGCACTTTGGTATTACAGAAAGTGCTGCAGATGCTTCTGTGTTCCTTTCTATAATACAGATACCGCTGGCACACATATAGGCGGTCATTCTGACCCTGGCGGTTGAAAACAGGCTGGCGGTGCTTCATGGGCAATTCTGACCGCGGCGGTAAAGCCGCGGTTAGAAAAGGGCAACTGGCGGTTTCCCGCCGGTTTACCCCTGCCCCAAAGAATCCTCCATGCTCGCAGCACCGCCATGGGGATTCCGACCCCCTTCCCGCCATCCTGGTCCTGGCGGTAAAAACCGCCAGGAACAGGATGGCGGGAACGGGTGTCGTGGGGCCCCTGGGGGCCCCTGCACTGCCCATGTCACATGCATGGGCAGTGCAGGGGCCCCCTAACAGGGCCCCATAATGATTTTCAGTGTCTGCCTAGCAGACACTGAAAATCGCGACGGGTGCCACTGCACCCGTCGCACACCAGCAACTCCGCTGGCTCCATTCGGAGCCGGCTTCATCGTTGCTGGGGCTTTCCCGCTGGGCGGGCGGGCGGCCTTTTGGCGGTCGCCCGCCCGTCCAGCGGGAAAGTCAGAATGACCGCCGCGGTCATTTGACCGCGGTGCGGTCTTCTGGCGGTCTCCGCCTGGCGGGCGGCGCCCGCCGGGGTCGGAATGACCCCCATAGTGCCATCACCAGAGCGTGTTCCCTCATTTGCATTGGGGAGTGGGTCCTATGCACCCTATGCAGCCCTCTGGAGGGGGAAAGGAAGCATATGGACCCCACAGACGTCCCCTTCCAGGCTTGTGCAGTCACTCGCTGCACCCAAATGCAAGGGAATCTCTAATCCACCTTGAAAGTGCAGGTGGGTTGCCACCTGCACAGTGAAACATAGAGCTGCTTTAAAGCAGCTGCTCCGTTTTTCACTTGAAGGCACGTTCGCGGCTGCCCTGGGGTCAGCACCTTCAAGGTAATTGGGCGCACTTTCTCTGTTTGAGCCCGGTGCACTGTTTTAAGGTGCACTGTGGCGCAAACAGAGAAAGTGCGTCCTATCTGTCATAGGGGCCCTGGTGCGATAAGGTTTGTCCCCTTCATTGAATTCCGGTAGGACAAACCTGCTGAAATTCAATGGGGTAAAAGGCCCAGTATTTACTAGAATACGCATGTTTTGCTAAGCACCAAAATCTGCTTGTTATTGCTCAAAAAGTTGCAATAGGTGAGAAAAATTGCACTTGATAAATTTGAAACATCTCAGTGTTGTACTTTATCGGGTACAATAATTATCGCATCAGACGTGCCACTTGTAATCAGGCCCTATAGCTTTAATGAGAGCTTTTGGAAGTATAAGCGCAAGGTCAGTAACAACCTGAAAATCTCTGTTCTGTACCACAGAATTTCTGGGTCAATTGCTTATAAGGATGTCCCCAGGGGGGTACCTCATGGAGATCATAGGATTTGTTTCTATCACTGGTGCAGGGTGTGGGTACTTGATTCCCATGAGTGTACATTCTGTAGAAATCTCACACCTAGTTCCCTGTGCTGGTGCATGTGTTAGGGTTGAGTCCCAAGTGTAACTTCCCCATGTGCATATTCTGTTTGACGATCCTAGGCTCTACTTCTTGTTGGAGTGGGTAGATCACTGGGTGCTTTTCCACTTTTGCACGGTGGACGCCCGAGCCTGGGCCCTCTGGGGGAACCGTCGAAGGAGCCACGGCTAAATCATTGACGCGGAGGCTCGCCCCCCCCCCCCCGGTGGATAGCTGCAATCGTCCCCCCGTGGAGAGGCAGGGGTGCGGAGCGAGCTGGGCTGGAGCCCTCGTAGTAAGACTATTAACAACTACAAAAAAAAATAAAAAATGAATAAATAAATAAATATAAAGGGACATAATCGCACAATAAAACAAGAGAAGTTACTCACCATCGTAAAAAGAACCACAAGCCCAAGATCGAAGCAAACAAGGTTCGCTCTGTCCTCTCAGAGTAAAGCAAACGGAAACATGAAAGGGCCGTAAAGCGAACACATGACCCGACAGAACTCCTAACAATTGCTTCTCCAGCATCAAGGCTCCACGTTGGATCGGGAAGTTCAACCTGTAACTCCTCAAACACCTAAAGAAAAGAAATAAACAACTAGGAAACTGAACTTAAGATGGATCAATAGACGGGAGGCTCAATTGGACACCATAAATTCACTCCTACAATAGGATCTGGGTAGAATACCAACTCAACGGAAATGTAGCTTGGACGATACACAGCTCGGCGAAGTGTTTCCTAGAGCCCTGATAATAACGGCAGAATGCCCTCTGACCTCTCTTGCTGGCAAATAAGCCCTCACTAATCACCACAGCGGAACAAGAACCCCCTCAATAACTTGCCAAATCGCATAAGTTCTTTGGAATTAGGGGAAGAGGCACAATCGCAGAGGCACGTATAGCTCTCAAGGTAACCTTCGCCTACGGAATCAATCAGGTTAAACCACTAGCACATCCTGCGTCCTTCAGGCAATCTCAATCAAAACCAGCTCCAACGAGTAATCCAGCAGTGATCATTGCCACAGGACACAATGGTCAAGCCAAAACTGCCTGTACCAGGGAACCACATGGACGGTGGCAAACCACCCCCCGCAAGCGAGTTTGATACGCAATCCGCAACACTCCATCAAGTGAACGAAACACTGCGCACCCATTCTCTGCAATTCGACAAACTTTTACAAGCAAAAATGGACACCAAGTCCTCGCTTGAAGGCAAAATTGACACGGCGGTCATGGAGGTCACACTACTTCGTGCAGACCACCGCAAATTAACGGACAGGGTCAACAACACAGAACTAGCACTAAAAACTGTCCAACCTGAGATCGCAGACATGAGAACTAAAATTCAGCAAATGGAAATGGAAATAACGCAACTACAACGCAGGACCGAGGAAGCGGAGGGCCGCTCCAGACGTAACAACATCAGATTCCTAGGTATACCAGAACGAAAAGAAGCACCCAATGCTGAGGAATTTTTAGAGAACTGGCTGAAAAACATAATGAAAATACAAGACTCCACTAAAACAGCAGTGATAGAAAGAGCACACAGAATTCCCGGCAGACCTCCGCGGCCAGGCGATCCGCCTCGCCCTCTGATAGCGCGCTTCCTGAATTTCAGAGACAGAGACCATGTCCTCCAACATTTCAGAACTACAGGCCTAGTCAGTCTGGAGAATAACAACGTCACTGCTTATCCAGACTATACAACGGAAGTACAACGTAAAAGAGCATCATATATCAAAATCAAACAAATATTGCGTGAGCACAAAATCACTTACTCACTTATGTTCCCAGCTCGCCTCCAAATAATAGCGGACGAAAAAAACTCTTATGTTCCCAACCCCTGAAGACGCATGGACATGGTTACGTGCTAAGGGCCTAGCTGAACCGTTCAACGATGATGCAGCAAGAGAGGAATGGATCACTCACAGCTCTAAGAAAAAGAAAAACACCACAGCGCGTCCAACTAAATCACAAATGGCGGCTGATCAAGCGAAAACCGTGAGTGACACTAGCACATTTACACGTTTGCTATCAGACACTAAAGACGAAACTGATTTAAACGAAAGTGTCTCAATGCACAGTGGCGCCAGCTCCTCCCTCTCCCAGTTACTTGGTGGCCCTGACCTCACTCCATGCCTGGCAGATGAAATTTGAAGACCCGCAGAAGTTAACTTGAATGAGCCCGCCAATCCTAGGACAATAGGGGCCGAGCCCCCTCCCCCCTAACATGCGGAAATGGACACACATGGACATCCCACAACGTGACCAGATCCGGTGCAGATTTAACAAGCCACAAGAAACTAAAGCCAGATAACACGAACATACCCAGGGTCATCGCAGAGGAAAAAAGCATTGTGGTGGTGGTGGGCTGACAAGGTGCCTGACCTCCGTCAACCCACGTTCCCCACCACCTGAACGGTACCCGAATGGAACTGAACTGTACAGATTCAAGTTTAGGCACCAGTTGTGCCACTGCGTTTAAAGCTGGGCATCTGCCCAAATATCCTTTCACGTTGTTTTTTTATACTTTTCTCTTCTTACATTGGGGTCTATCCCATCGCCCCAGTAAGGAAAAACTCTGAGATGTTACAGTCATGGATAACAGACCGACGCATAATAGACGTATGGAGACATCTGCATCCTCAAGAAAGGGAATACTCGTACCACTCCCCCGAACATTTGTTACACACCCGCATAGATTTAATACTCAGTTCACAGGACTTGACGCACAGAATTACGGGCGCAGAATACACTGCAAGGGTAATCTCAGACCATTGCCCACTGGTCGCTCACATCAAATGGGGCAGACCACGTGCTTGCATCCCATCCTGGCGACTCCAACCACGTTTACTACGGGACCCCCCTTTTAGAAAAGATATAGCTACACATATTGCCTCATATTTCACCCTAAATAATAAGACCACAAGCTCTAGAGCAAACGAATGGGACACACACAAGGCGGAACTAAGGGGCACATGTATATCGATGGCAGTGGGAATACGACAAACACTGACTCTGGAGCTCTGACGGCTAGAGCGGGATGTCCGCACTGCAGAGTGCAAACAAGTAGAGGGCACCACTGCTGTGACAGACCTTAATAGACTACGTACAGAATGGAACAAGGCGGACCGGCGCCTAAGACAGTATGACTACCGTCACTATCTGGCCCGTGCACATGCGGAAGGGGATAGATCTGGTAGACTATTAGCATGGCTGCTAAAGAACGAACGTCGGAACTCCCTGTAGGAGGCTGGACTGCCTTGTAGTGAGTACCTAGGGGTACTTGCACCTTGCACCAGGCCCAGTTATCCCTTATTAGTGGTTAGGGTGTCTAGCAGCATAGGCTGATAGATAATGGTAGCTTAGCAGAGCAGCTTAGGCTGAACTAGGAGACGAGTGAAGCTCCTACAGTACCACTTAGTGTCATATGCACAATATCATAAGAAAACACAATACACAGATATACTAAAAATAAAGGTACTTTATTTTTATGACAGTATTCCAAAAGTATCTTAGTGAGTACCCTCAGTATGAGGATAGCAAATATACACAAGATATATGTACACAATACCAAAATATGCAGTAATAGTATTAGATAATAGTGCAAACAATGTATAGTTACAATAGGATGCAATGGAGACACATAGGGATAGGGGCAACACAAACCATATACTCCAAAAGTGGAATGCGAACCACGAATGGACCCCAAACCTATGTGACCTTGTAGAGGGTCGCTGGGACTATTAGAAAATAGTAAGGGTTAGAAAAATAGCCCACCCCAAGACCCTGAAAAGTGAGTGCAAAGTGCACTAAAGTTCCCCAAAGGACATAGAAGTCGTGATAGGGGAATTCTGCAGGAAAGACACAAACCAACATTGCAACAACGATGGATTTCCAATCGAGGGTACCTGTGGAACAAGGGGACCAAGTCCAAAAGTCACAAGCAAGTCGGAGATGGGCAGATGCCCAGGAAATGCCAGCTGTGGGTGCAAAGATGCTGCTACTGGACAGTAGAAGCGTAGGTTTCTGCAAGAACGACAAGGGCTAGAGACTTCCCCTTTGGAGGACGGATTCCTCACGCCGTGGAGAGTCGTGCAGAAGTGTTTTCCCGCCGAAAGACCGCCAACAAGCCTTGCTAGCTGCAAATCGTGCGGTAAGGGTTTTTGGATGCTGCTGTGGCCCAGGAGGGACCAGGATGTCGCCAATTGCGTCAGGGGACAGAGGGGGCGTCGAGCAAGACAAGGAGCCCTCTCAGCAGCAGGCAGCACCCGCAGAAGTGCCAGAAACAGGCACTACGAAGATGCGTGAAACGGTGCTCACCCAAAGTCGCACAAAGGAGTCCCACGTCGCCGGAGAACAACTTAGGAGGTCGTGCAATGCAGGTTAGAGTGCCGTGGACCCAGGCTGGACTGTGCACAAAGGATTTCCGCCGGAAGTGCACGGAGGCCGGAGTAGCTGCAAAAGTCGTGGTTCCCAGCAATGCAGTCTGGCGTGGGGAGGCAAGGACTTACCTCCACCAAACTTGGACTGAAGAGTCACTGGACTGTGGGAGTCACTTGGACAGAGTTGCTGGATTCAAAGGATCTCGCTCGTCGTGCTGAGAGGAGACCCAAGGTACCGGTGATGCAGTTCTTTGGTGCCTGCGGTTGCAGGGGGACGATTCCGTCGACCCACAGGAGATTTCTTCAGAGCTTCTAGTGCAGAGAGGAGGCAGACTACCCCCACAGCATGCACCACCAGGAAAACAGTCGAGAAGGCGGCAGGATCAGCGTTACAGAGTTGCAGTAGTCGTCTTCGCTACTATGTTGCAGTTTTGAAGGCTTCCAGCGCGGTCAGCAGTCGATTCCTTGGCAGAAGGTGAAGAGAGAGATGCAGAGGAACTCAGATGAGCTCTTGCATTCGTTATCTAAGGAATCCCAAGAGACAGAGACCCTAAATAGCCAGAAAAGAGGGTTTGGCTACCTAGGAGAGAGGATAGGCTAGCAACACCTGAAGGAGCCTATCAGAAGGAGTCTCTGACGTCACCTGATGGCACTGGCCACTCAGAGCAGTCCAGTGTGCCAGCAGCACCTCTGTTTCCAAGATGGCAGAGGTCTGGAGCACACTGGAGGAGCTCTGGGCACCTCCCAGGGGAGGTACAGGTCAGGGGAGTGGTCACTCCCCTTCCCTTTGTCCAGTTTCGCGCCAGAGCAGGGCTAAGGGGTCCCTGAACCGGTGTAGACTGGCTTATGCAGAAATGGGCACCATGTGTGCCCATGAAAGCATTTCCAGAGGCTGGGGGAGGCTACTCCTCCCCTGCCTTCACACCATTTTCCAAAGGGAGAGGGTGTAACACCCTCTCTCAGAGGAAGTCCTTTGTTCTGCCATCCTGGGCCAGGCCTGGCTGGACCCCAGGAGGGCAGATGCCTGTCTGAGGGGTTGGCAGCAGCAGCAGCTGCAGTGAAACCCCGGGATAGGCAGTTTGGCAGTACCAGGGTCTGTGCTACAGACCACTGGGATCATGGGATTGTGCCAACTATGCCAGGATGGTATAGAGGGGGCAATTCCATGATCATAGACATATTACATGGCCATATTCGGAGTTACCATTGTGAAGCTATATATAGGTAGTGACCTATATGTAGTGCACGCGTGTAATGGTGTCCCCGCACTCACAAAGTCCGGGGAATTGGCCCTGAACAATGTGGGGGCACCTTGGCTAGTGCCAGGGTGCCCTCACACTAAGTAACTTAGCACCCAACCTTTACCAGGTAAGGGTTAGACATATAGGTGACTTATAAGTTACTTAAGTGCAGTGTAAAATGGCTGTGAAATAACGTGGACGTTATTTCACTCAGGCTTCAGTGGCAGGCCTGTGTAAGAATTGTCAGAGCTCCCTATGGGTGGCAAAAGAAATGCTGCAGCCCATAGGGATCTCCTGGAACCCCAATACCCTGGGTACCTCAGTACCATATACTAGGGAATTATAAGGATGTTCCAGTAAGCCAATGTAAATTGGTAAAATTGGTCACTAGCCTGTTAGTGACAATTTGAAAGAAATGAGAGAGCATAACCACTGAGGTTCTGATTAGCAGAGCCTCAGTGAGACAGTTAGTCATAACACAGGGAACACATTCAGGCACACTTATGAGCACTGGGGCCCTGACTAGCAGGGTCCCAGTGACACATACAACTAAAACAACATATATACAGTGAAAAATGGGGGTAACATGCCAGGCAAGATGGTACTTTCCTACACAACCCCCCCTCCCCCCAAATGAAGGACAATAAGACTAGCCATGACCTGATGAGTCTTCATTGTCTAAGTGGAAATATCTGGAGAGTCCATCTGCATTGGAGTGGCTACTCCCAGGTCTATGTTCCACTGTATAGTCCATTCCCTGTAGGGATATGGACCACCTCAATAATTTAGGATTTTCACCTTTCATTTGTTTTAGCCAAAGTAGAGGTTTGTGGTCTGTCTGAACAATGAAGTGAGTGCCAAACAAGTATGGCCGCAACTTCTTCAGTGCCCAGACCACAGCAAAGGTCTCCCTCTCAATGGCAGACCAACGCTTTTCTCTAGGGGTCAACCTTCTACTAATAAAAGCAACAGTTTGATCCTGGCCCTCAGAATTAAGTTGTGATAGGACTGCCCCTACTCCTAATTCAGATGCATCAGTTTGGACATAGAATTTTTTAGAGTAACAAGGGCTTTTCAGGACAGGTGCAGAGCACATGGCCTGCTTCAGCTCCTCAAAAGCTTTCTGACAGCTAGCTGTCCACAATACCTTTTTAGGCATCTTTTTGGATGTGAGGTCATTAAGAGGGGCTGCAATGGAGCCATAGTTCTTAATGAACCTCCTGTAATACCCAGTGAGGCCTAGGAAGGCTCTCACCTGAGTCTGAGTAGTAGGGGGAACCCAATCTATAATAGTTTGGATTTTCCCCTGTAGTGGTGCAATCTGTTCCCCACCAACAAGGTGTCCCAGATAAACCACTTCCCCTGCCCTATATGGCACTTTGAAGCCTTGATAGTGAGGCCTGCCTTTTGCAGGGCCTCTAAAACTTTCCATAGGTGGACCAGGTGATCATCCCAACTGGAGCTAAAGACAGCTATATCGTCCAAATATGCTGCACTAAAAGCTTCCAGCCCTTGCAGGACTGTGTTCACCAACCTTTGAAAAGTGGCAGGTGCATTTTTCAATCCAAAAGGCATTACTGTGAATTGGTAATGGCCTCCAATGGTTGAAAATGCAGTTCTAGGTTTAGCATCTTCTGATAATTTGATCTGCCAATACCCTGCAGTCAAATCAAAAGTGCTTAGATACTTGGCAGATGCCAGTGTATCTATGAGCTCATCTGCCCTGGGTATAGGGTGAGCATCAGTTTTGGTTACCTGGTTGAAACCTCTATAATCTACACAAAACCGCATTTCCTTCTTTCCATCCTTGGAATGAGGTTTTGGTACAAGTACCACAGGAGAGGCCCATGGACTTTCAGAGTGCTCAACCACTCCTAGTTCTAACATTTTCTGCACCTCTTGCTTTATGCAGTCCCTGACATGGTCAGGCTGCCTATAGATCTTACTTTTGACAGGCAAGCTGTCACCAGTATCTATAGTGTGCTCACACCAAGAAGTGGTACCTGGCACAGTAGAGAAGAGTTCAGAAAACTGACCCAGGAGATTTATGCAATGGTCTTTCTGCTCAGCAGTAAGACAATCAGCCAAAACTACACCTTCCACTAGAGCATCTTGTTCTGTGGAAGAGAAGAGATCAGGTAGAGGATCACTGTCTTCTTCCTGTCCCTCATCAGTTGCCATGAGCAGGGTGAGATCAGCCCTGTCATAGTAGGGTTTCAGGCGATTGACATGGAGCACCCTAAGGGGACTCCTGGCAGTGCCTAAGTCAACTAAGTAGGTGACTTCACCCTTCTTTTCAACAACTATGTGGGGTCCACTCCATTTATCTTGGAGTGCTCTTGGGGCCACAGGCTCCAAGACCCACACTTTCTGCCCTGGTTGGTACTGAACCAAAACAGCCTTCTGATCATGCCATTGCTTCTGGAGCTCTTGGCTGGCCTGAAGGTTTTTACTGGCCTTTTTCATATACTCAGCCATCCTTGATCTGAGGCCAAGCACATAATCCACAATATCTTGTTTTGGAGCTTTTAAAGGTTGTTCCCAACCCTCCTTGACAAGTGTTAGTGGACCCCTAACAGGGTGTCCAAAGAGGAGTTCAAAGGGGCTGAAGCCCACTCCTTTCTGGGGTACCTCCCTGTAGGCAAAAAGAAGGCATGGTAAGAGGATATCCCATCTCCTGCGGAGTTTTTCAGGGAGTCCCATAATCATGCCTTTGAGAGTTTTGTTAAATCTCTCCACCAGTCCATTAGTTTGTGGATGATAGGGTGTAGTGAACTTGTAAGTCACACCACACTCCTTCCACATGGCCTTTAAGTAAGCAGACATGAAATTGCTTCCCCTGTCTGATACTACTTCCTTTGGGAAGCCCACCCTGGAAAATATTCCCAGGAGGGCCTTTGCCACTGCAGGTGCTGTAGTGGTCCTTAAAGGAATTGCTTCAGGATATCTTGTGTCATGGTCCACTACCACCAAGATAAACCTATTGCCTGAAGCAGTAGGAGGGTCAAGGGGGCCAACTATGTCAACCCCTACCCTTTCAAAGGGAACCCCAACCACAGGCAGTGGAATAAGGGGTGCCTTTGGGGTGCCACCTGTCTTGCCACTGGCTTGACAGGTTTCACAGGACTTACAAAATTCTTTTGTGTCCTCAGACATTCTAGGCCAATGAAACAAGGGAACAAGCCTGTCCCAAGTTTTCATTTGTCCCAGATGTCCAGCTAGGGGAATGTCGTGGGCTAGAGTTAGGAGGAACTTTCTGTACCCCTGAGGAATCACTAACCTCCTGGCAGTTCCAGGTTTAGGATCCCTTGCCTCAGTGTACAAGAGGTTGTCCTCCCAGTAAACTCTGTGAGAGTCACTGACATCCCCATTAGCCTGTTTGACAGCTTGCTGTCTTAGACCCTCTAGTGTGGGACAGGTATGCTGTGCCACACTCAGCTCCTCCCTGGCAGGCCCCCCTTCACCCAAAAGCTCAGCAGTGTCTGCTTCCAGCTCCTCTGGTGTAGGTTCTGCACAGGGTGGAAATTCTTCTTCCTCAGAAGTAGAATCCACTGTAGAGGGAGGGATAGTAGGAAGTGCTTTACTTCTACTAGCCCTAGCTTTAGGGAGCACTTGGTCCATTGTTCCAGGATCCAAGTTTCCCTGTCCTTTTTGCTTTTTGGCCTGAGCCCTTGTCAAAGCAAAAATATGCCCTGGGATGCCCAGCATTGCTGCATGGGCCTCCAACTCCACATCTGACCAAGCTGATGTCTCCAAATCATTCCCTAATAGACAGTCTACAGGTAAATCTGAAGCTACCACAACTTTCTTTGGACCAGTAACCCCCCCCCCAGTTGAGATTTACAACAGCCATGGGGTGGCTAAGTGTGTTGTTGTGAGCATCGGTTACTTGGTACTGGTGACCAAGTAGGTGTTGTTCAGGGTGGACCAGTTTCTCTATGACCATAGTCACACTGGCTCCAGTGTCCCTGTAGGCCTGAACCTCAACACCATTTATTAGGGGTAGTTGCTTGTACTTATCCATGTTAAGGGGACAAGCAACCAAGGTGGCTAAATCAATAGCCCCCTCAGAGACTAACACAGCCTCTGTGGTCTCCCTAATCAGACCAACCCCAACTAAGTTACCAAAAGTGAGCCCAGCTACTCCCTTGGATTGGCTATTAGTAGGTTTGCTCCCACCACCACTGCTATTAGTAGGGACACTAGGTGTAGCAGTAGGGGTTGTAGTGGTAGGAGGCTTGGTGCTTTTCTTTGGACAACTGGGATCTGTTGTCCAATGGCCTTTTATTTTACATAAATCGCACCATGGTTTCTTTTCTTTGTTTTGATTTGAAGAGGATTTGGGCCCACCCCCCCCACCAGAGTGTTTTTGTGGGCCTGATGAAGACTCATTTTTAGATTTGTCCCAACCCTTCTCAGAAGACTTACCATCCTTCTTCTTGTTGCCATCTTTGTCACCCCCTGTATGAACTTTTCTGTTCACCCTTGTTCTGACCCATTTGTCTGCCTTCTTTCCCAATTCTTGGGGAGAGGTCAGATCAGAGTCCACCAAGTACTGGTGCAACAAATCAGACACAATGATTAAGAATATGCTCTCTCAGGATCAAGTTATACAGGCTGTCATAATCAGTAACTTTACTGCCATGTAACCACCCTTCCAAGGCCTTCACTGAATGGTCAATGAAATCAACCCAGTCTTGTGAAGACTCCTTTTTGGTCTTTCTGAACTTTATCCTGTATTGTTCAGTGGTTAAGCCATAATCATCCAGGAGTGCATTCTTAAGAACTGTAAAATTATTGGCATCACTTTCTTTCACAGTAAGGAGCCTATCCCTACCCTTTCCACTAAATGATAGCCATAGGATAGCAGCCCACTGCCTTTGAGGGACACCCTGTACAACACAGGCCCTCTCAAGTGCAGCAAACCACTTGTTAATGTCATCCCCCTCCTTATAAGGGGGAACTATCTTGTGCAGATTCCTAGAATCATGCTCTTTTGCAGGATGACTATTAGGAATACTGCTGCTGCCACCATGGGTTTCTAAACCCAGTTTCTGTCTCTCCTTCTCTACTTCTAAGGACTGTCTATCCAAATCCAGCTGTTGCTTCTTGAGCTTCAGTCTGGTTTGTTCCACTCTCAATCTATTGAGCTCCCTTTCTAACAATCTGTCATCAGGGTGGGTGGGAGGGACATATCTTGAAACAGAAGTATGGTGAGAATGGACAGAAGGAGACCTGTCCCTTACAGAAGGCATCCTAACAGCTTGGTTAACAGAAACATCAGTTCTACTGTGGTGAGAATGAATGCTCTTGCTATGATGTGAGACAACACTATCTGTATGGTGTGACTCAACATCAGTACCAACTATGCTAGACTGTCTAGTAATGGGCAGGCTAGGAAGTTTCTTTCCTGAATCTTTTTCTAGGGTAGTCCCTGGATCAGATTGGGAACCATTAGCTACTTTTTCAACAGATGGGGCCCTTGTGGCCTTATCTTGTTCTCTAAGCATGTTAAGCAATAATTCCAAGGAAGGATTCTTCCCTACACTCAAACCTCTTTCTACACAGAGACTCCTTGCTCCTTTCCAGCTAAGGTGGTCATATGCAAGTTTGGACAGATCAACATTTTGGCCTGTGCCAGACATTTTAGAAAGAGTTTAAGTGTCAGAAAAAGTGATAAAAAAGTTTTTAGAGCTTTTAGAAAGGACAGAAAAAAAACTTAAAAAACTTTTAAGAACTTTTAGAAAGTTTAGAAGTACTTTTCAGCACTTTAGAAAGGAGTGAAAAGAGGAAATGCAAAACTTTTTAGTTATGTGTACATACACTGAACTTGTTTTGTATATTTTTCTCTTATGAAAAGTACAATGACAAGAGTGGTAAGTAGTCTTAAAGCACTTATCCCACCGCTGCACAACCAATGTAGGAGGCTGGACTGGCTTGTGGTGAGTACCTAGAGGTACTTGCACCTTGCACCAGGCCCAGTTATCCCTTATTAGTGTATAGGGTGTCTAGCAGCATATGCTGATAGATAATGGTAGCTTAGCAGAACAGCTTAGGCTGAACTAGGAGACGAGTGAAGCTCCTACAGTACCACTTAGTGTCATATGCACAATATCATAAGAAAACACAATACACAGATATACTAAAAATAAAGGTACTTTATTTTTAGGACAATATGCCAAAAGTATCTCAGTGAGTACCCTCAGTATGAGGATAGCAAATATACACAAGATATATGTACACAATACCAAAATATGCAGTAATAGTATTAGAAAACAGTGCAAACAATGTATAGTTACAATAGGATGCAATGGAGACACATAGGGATAGGGGCAAGACTTCCCCTTTGGAGGACGGATCCCTCACGCTGTGGAGAGTCGTGCAGAAGTGTTTTCCCGCCGAAAGACTGCCAACAAGCCTTGCTAGCTGCAAATCGTGCGGTAAGGGTTTTTGGATGCTGCTGTGGCCCAGGAGGGACCAGGATGTCGCCAATTGCGTCAGGGGACAGAGGGGGCGTCGAGCAAGACAAGAAGCCCTCTCAGCAGCAGGCAGCACCCGCAGAAGTGCCAGAAACAGGCACTACAAAGATGCGTGAAACGGTGCTCACCCGAAGTCGCACAAAGGAGTCCCACGTCGCCGGAGAACAACTTAGGAGGTCGTGCAATGCAGGTTAGAGTGCTGTGGACCCAGGCTAGACTGTGCACAAAGGATTTCCGCCGGAAGTGCACGGAGGCCGGAGTAGCTGCAAAAGTCGCGGTTCCCAGCAATGCAGTCTGGCGTGGGGAGGCAAGGACTTACCTCCACCAAACTTGGACTGAAGAGTCACTGGACTGTGGAAGTCAATTGGACAGAGTTGCTGGATTCAAGGGACCTCGCTCGTCGTGCTGAGAGGAGACCCAAGGTACCGGTGATGCAGTTCTTTGGTGCCTGCGGTTGCAGGGGGACGATTCCGTCGACCCACGGGAGATTTCTTCGGAGCTTCTAGTGCAGAGAGGAGGCAGAGTACCCCCACAGCATGCACCACCAGGAAAACAGTCGAGAAGGCGGCAGGATCAGCGTTACAGAGTTGCAGTAGTCGTCTTTGCTACTATGTTGCAGTTTTGCAGGCTTCCAGCGCGGTCAGCAGTCGATTCCTTGGCAGAAGGTGAAGAGAGAGATGCAGAGGAACTCGGATGAGCTCTTGCATTCGTTATCTAAGGAATCCCAAGAGACAGAGACCCTAAATAGCCAGAAAAGAGGGTTTGGCTACCTAGGAGAGAGGATAGGCTAGCAACACCTGAAGGAGCCTATCAGAAGGAGTCTCTGACGTCACCTGATGGCACTGGCCACTCAGAGCAGTCCAGTGTGCCAGCAGCACCTCTGTTTCCAAGATGGCAGAGGTCTGGAGCACACTGGAGGAGCTCTGGGCACCTCCCAGGGGAGGTACAGGTCAGGGGAGTGGTCACTCCCCTTCCCTTTGTCCAGTTTCACGCCAGAGCAGGGCTAAGGGGTCCCTGAACCGGTGTAGACTGGCTTGTGCAGAAATGGGCACCATGTGTGCCCATGAAAGCATTTCCAGAGGCTGGGGGAGGCTACTCCTCCCCTGCCTTCACACCATTTTCCAAAGGGAGAGGGTGTAACACCCTCTCTCAGAGGAAGTCCTTTGTTCTGCCATCCTGGGCCAGGCATGGCTGGACCCCAGGAGGGCAGATGCCTGTCTGTTGGGTTGGCAGCAGCAGCAGCTGCAGTGAAACCCCGGGAAAGGCAGTTTGGCAGTACCAGGGTCTGTGCTACAGACCACTGGGATCATGGGATTGTGCCAACTATGCCAGGATGGTATAGAGGGGGCAATTCCATGATCATAGACATATTACATGGCCATATTCGGAGTTACCATTGTGAAGCTACATATAGGTAGTGACCTATATGTAGTGCACGCGTGTAATGGTGTCCCCGCACTCACAAAGTCCGGGGAATTGGCCCTGAACAATGTGGGGGCACCTTGGCTAGTGCCAGGGTGCCCTCACACTAAGTAACTTAGCACCCAACCTTTACCAGGTAAGGGTTAGACATATAGGTGACTTATAAGTTACTTAAGTGCAGTAAAAAATGGCTGTGAAATAACGTGGACGTTATTTCACTCAGGCTGCAGTGGCAGGCCTGTGTAAGAATTGTCAGAGCTCCCTATGGGTGGCAAAAGAAATGCTGCAGCCCATACGGATCTCCTGGAACCCCAATACCCTGGGTACCTCAGTACCATATACTAGGGAATTATAAGGATGTTCCAGTAAGCCAATGTAAATTGGTAAAATTGGTCACTAGCCTGTTAGTGACAATTTGAAAGAAATGAGAGAGCATAACCACTGAGGTTCTGATTAGCAGAGCCTCAGTGAGACAGTTAGTCATAACACAGGCAACACATTCAGGCACACTTATGAGCACTGGGGCCCTGACTAGCAGGGTCCCAGTGACACATACAAGTAAAACAACATATATACAGTGAAAAATGGGGGTAACATGGCAGGCAAGATGGTACTTTCCTACACTCCCCAATAGGGGCCATTCTCCTCGACACAGGGATAATAGTAAATACCCAAAAGGAAAAAACAGTGCCTTCAGAGAGTATTACAGCACACTATACAGGGCTCCACCCCCTCCATCAACAGAACAGTTAAACGAGTTCTTCAGTGGGATAAAAATAAACTGCTTAACTCCAGATCAGGTAGAGGATTTAGAAAAACCGATAGACCTGGCAGAGATACAGCAAGCTCTGCAACAACTAGCACATGGCAAAGCACCAGGCAACAATGGCATTCCCATAGAGTATTATAGTACATGCTCTGCACAAACATTAACCCCATATCTGGGAATGCTAACAGAGGCCTTAAAACTCGGTCAACTACCCGACACTCTGAGAGAGGCATTGATAGCAGTACTACCTAAATCGGGACTGCAAGTTGCTTGCCAAAATCCTGGCAAACTGGCTACTCCCATGTATATCGGACTTGGTCCACCAAGATCAGTCCGGTTTCATACCTGGCCGCAATACTTTTGCTAATATACGGAACCTATTGCGACTAATGGCAAATACCCCAGAGTGCGCATACAAACAAGTAGCAGTATCATTAGACATTGAAAAACCGTTCGACACGCTGGGATGGCCCTTCCTTATAGAAACTCTAAACCGCATGGGATTCGGTAAGACATACATCAGCTGGGATAGGGTTCTGTATTCCAGCCCAACAGCGAGAGTCAAGACAGGCGACACAATATCTGAGAAGTTCCCCATAGGAACGGGCACCAGACAGGGTTGCCGTTATCCCCACTGTTATTCGCCCTCGCCACCGAACCACTAGCCGCCCGGCTACGTACATTAGCCCCGGTATGGGGCATCCTGGACGGACATACGCATCGCATAGTGTCACTGTACGCGGACGACGCATTAATATTCTTACGAAATAACTCAGAATCTCTACCTGCCTTGTTGGGGTTACTACACAAATTCGGGGTGGTGTCTGGGTTAAAAGTGAATTGGTCAAAATCCTGCCTATTCCCTATGCGACCAGTACCTGAAATACACCGTTTGACCTCCAGCCCGGGGGACCTGAAATGGTGCTACACCACGTTTAAATACTTGGGAATAAATGTATTTCACGACCCACAAGATCTCAAAGATGTCAACCTGGGACAAGTGATACGCTCCGTCAGGGGCTCACTGTCTTTCTGGTGCTCGCTCCCACTCTCTCCCATGGGAAGAGTGGCTATAGCAAAGTTGATAATAGTACCGCGTCTGCTGTATTTCTTCATGGCGCTCCCGGCTTCTTTTTTCAAACCATTGAACAGCATACTAATAGACGTAATATGGGGCAAGAGCTGCCGGTGTGTGGCGCTAACAAAAATACATCAACTACTCATGGTGGGAGGGCTGGGGGCACCAAGATGTGAATTATACTATGCCTCCGCCCAGCTACAATGGGTGTTTAAATGGCTTGGAAATCTCACAAATGAAGAAACAGATGATATTCATGGATCTAGGACACACTAGTATATTACAATCCCTGATGAACCGAGATGGATCAACGCATACACAAAACATCCTACTGAATGCCGCTCATTGGATATGGGGACGCTTTGCACTAGCTGGGGACAAAGAGCCACAATACTCCCCCAGGATCCCATTACTGGCCATCCCGAAAATTGAAAACATAGCAGGAAAGGTAAGCCTGAACACATGGCCAGAGAAGGGCATACAAACAGTGGGTGATATTTATAGTGAAGGATGCATCCTAATATACGAGGCACTGACTAACGCCCATAATTTGGGACAAGGAAGCTTCATAGCATTCGGTGCATTACAACACTTAGCTCGCTCAACCTGGAATTGTGGCCGAAATGAGCCAAAAACTGCCCCTATACTACATGATTTGTTAGATAGCGTAGCAATTCCAATAAGCATATCCAGAATATATAATATCCTGACAACGCATATCGAACATGGGCAGGAACAAGCAAAAAATAGGTGGGATCAGGTCCTCTTAGAGCAGCTCTCAACACAAGCATGGAACCAGGCTATGAAAATGATTTATGAAGTATCACGCAACCCCCGATTCCGCTACACCCAGTTCAATTATGTACATCAAGCATATTTATCACCTCACCGACTAGCACGCATGTTCCCCCAAACGCCACAGAGGTGCCCTAGATGCGGCACCACAGAAGCCACCTTTTTCCACATGACATGGGAATGCTCACCAATTCAGCATACATGGAATGATATTATAAATTTATTGACTGAGTGGGCTGATATTCCAATGTCTCCTAATCCGGAGCTATGTCTATTGGGTATAGGGGTAAGATCTAAAAGACGGAAACAGACACACAGATGCATTGCATTAGCACTAGTGATGTACAGACGCCTGATAGCCATGCATTGGAAAGCACCCAGCGCGCCTAGTATACATCAATGGCAAACAGAGCTATTGCGCTGGGCAAAGGCAGAAGAACAAACACTGCAATCACTCCAGGACAAAGGGATCCAGGTTAAGGGAGTAGAGACCTGGAGCTCCTTTGTGACACTTTTAGAAAGCAAAGATGATGAATTACCCCCCTGAATGAACTACACGAACAGGTAACAACTAATAAATCATAGCACACACCTGAAGTGACGGCACAATTAAACACACTAGTGAATACAGGGTGGAAACCACATAGTGTGTAATAACCGTAACAGCAGGAATCGCAGGAACACGTGTTGTAGGACGCGGCGTGACACAAACGCACCTTGCAATAAATCAAACATAGGAGCGAAAGGGCACAAATGCTCTACCTATTGCAGATGGCCTGGGTGTGGAGGCCTAACTCCGCAGACACGCCCACCTCACTGACATCGCCCCCTGTCCATGTGTGATTGCTGAACCGCCTCCACCTGCCCAGACTCGAAATTATTACAAGAGCACATATCGTTCCACACCAGAGGATGCTGGAGAGTCTGCTCGCGCACGACGTGTGCTGTACTCTCCCCCTCCTCGCTCCCTCCTCCTCTCCTCCCGCACGTACACTCATTCAGATTTCTCTTGATCTCAACTCCTCTCTTTTTTCTCTATATTCTTAGTTTCTTTCATTCTCTTTGTTTTCTGCCATATGTTATAAGCCATATAGTGATCGCTGCGTGTATAATGTTTCCAAACTCCTCGCCTAAATAAACAAATGGTATTGGTATCGTTAACATGCAAATTTAACAGGGAGCAATATTGAAACATGGAAATAATTGAGAACTTTGGTAATCTCACATATAATTGTAACTTCTTTTTTGTCACTGTTGGTATAATACAATAAATACATTTTAAAATAAATAAATAATGGCTTACATATTCACACAGGCTCTGACCTCGTTGCACCAACAATACACAAATCACTTTTCTCCACTGCACCAACAAAGATTTAATTCTGTGGCACTCCGGTTACACACAGACCTCTGCAGTGCATTACCTAATAGAGGTTTCATAATGTACTATAGTGCATTTCCCAATGAGTTAACAACTTTTGTAAATGTATTTTTCATTTAAGCTGTGTGTTATTTTATATGTAGGTGTCTGACAGTGAAAGACCAACAAAACGTACAGAATATTTTGTTTTTTAGCCACACCTTTGATCCCGCCCCCAGCTCACTGACCCCACCCCATTGCACGCAGCATAACAGTTCCCATACTTTTTTTTAATGTACTTCAACCACTGCTTGTCAGGGTTGTAACACTACATACATACAATTTCAAATTGTAATTACATTCAGTAGTCGAAGTGAGTGGGATCAGAGGGGCACGATGTGCCCATATTTTTAGGATTTATGAAACACAGTTCTCCGACTTCTTGCAAAAACACAACCATCTCAGGACTAAATGCCTCAGCTGCAGTGTCATTCAGTGAGTGTCCTGTGCTGTGAAACCAAAGCAGGGCGGACACCTCAGGCAAAGAATCCTTCCTGCCAAGGTGCGTGCTTGCCTGAAAAAATTGAAATGTACACAACGAGTTAATCTGCAAATGTAAAGGCTGTTTGGCAGTAGGTACTGGCTTTAATTGACCTAAACACTTGAAGTTTTGTGATGACAAAGATTTATTCTTTTTGAGTGGTAGTGCAGAGTTAACAACTGAGCTGTTTGGCGCTTACTACACCTGGAAGTGTTGAAGGGACAGTAATGTAAAAAATGCATTAGTACACTCTGGGTATTACTAAAATCTATATTTTAGAAGCACCATTTTGTTTTAAACATTTTGTGGCAGTCTAAGTTTAAAATAATGTATTACATATTCACAGTGCTTTCTGTCACTGGCTGTGACCTCGTAGCGCTAAGAATCCTGTCATTTTTCTCCACTGCACCAACCAAGACTTCATCCTGTGGCTCTATGGTTACACACAGACCTGTACAGTGCATTAACTAATAGAGGTTTCATAATGCACTATAGTGCATTTCTCAATGAGTAACAACTTTTTGTATTTATTTTTTCATTTAAGCTGCATATTATGTTATATGTAGCTTCCTCATGGTGAAAACCCTAAAAAACGTACAGAATATTTTATTTTTATAACCACACTTTTGACCCTACCCCCACACTCACTGACCCCGTCCTCACTGCATGCAGCATCACAGTCCCCATACTTTTTTTAATGCACTTTGATGCTGATTACAATGGTAAGGATAGAGGTATGGTGAGATTCTTCTGGTCCACTTCATGCCTTCTATGACTGATACTTTCTGGATTTTCTGTCTTTTGCACACAGGACGTTCCCACAAAGCTTGTGGCGAAAGCCGTTCCTCTGCCCATGACCGTTCGAGGCCACTGGTTCCTGAGCCCAAGGACGGAGTACACAGTGGCTGTACAGACTGCAGTGAAGCAAAGTGATGGCGAATACACCGTCTCAGGCTGGAGTGAAACAGTGGAATTTTGCACCGGTGGTGAGCATGTTTTTTACATATCACTAAGGAGAATTTGTTGATCTAACTGATACTCTTAATCCATATTGTGTGAGCTATCCCCTTGCAGGTTCTTGGAGCCAGTGCGAACCACAAACACGCTCCAATGATCATGGCCAGCCCTGTGTGATCTAGTTTGATAAATGAGCAGGCACAGTATCAGGGATGTTTGTATGCCATGCTCTGGTGAAGATACAAGACGCACACTACAAACCAATGCACTGACTCTTCTGTAGGGCAGAAACCGGAGCGCGCACTGATGGCAAAGGCAGACTACTGTATATTGAATTGACAATTCTCCGGATAAGGATTACATATGCAACAGCATAAGGGGCTCTGGGTAACAAAGGGTAATGACAGGCATGGGGAAAAGTTAAGGACACAATAGGGTAATGCACTGTATAAACAAATAAGAACGCCAACCTTCACTAAAGTTTGTCCCACAAAGGTACAACTCGCACTCAGGTGCATGTACGTGGAGGAGGTTTTTAGTACACTGAAACAAACTTTTATAAGGGACACGGGTTTTGCAGCTGCACCGAAACAATGTAAAACAACAAAAACAGCACAGGCTGCAGGCATAGTTCACCGAATCTGTGTCACACAAAAGGTGCCCTTAAACCGGACATGGTGAGGTATCCATACACTGACAAAAGGCTAACAACATTGGAGCAAGATTCCAGCAACCGAGGGGTAAAATTACACAGAGCACTGTAATGACAGTAAGCTGTACCACAAACACATACAGGTGCGAAAACTAGCAGGTACTTAAATAGGATAAAAGATTACAAACCTGCAGACACACTTACAGACCAGAGCAAAAATAATGCTCAAATGGGGCCAGTGCCTTACGGTACACCTAGGATGCAGAGAATAATATTTACAGAGGTAGACCGAAAAATGAATATGGAAACGCATTTCAGGTGGCAGCTACACAACATACCACAATAAAAAACACTGTGCTTGATTGAGAGTTTGGCAGAGAGGTTACTCCGTCACGACGGTGACGGATATCCCGTCCTCGAAATATAAATGCACTGTATCCTATGGGATTTAGATTTCGGCGGACTGTTATCCGTCACCGTTGGGACGGAGTAACCCTTCCGAAAACTCGAAATCAGGCTCACTGTCTCCCAGGGACAGCATCGATTCACACCAAATGTCCAGAAGGATTAAGCCAAACAGTGTGCTTAGACTACCCCGGTAGATCCCTACGCTGGGGAGCAAATGTTTGTTCACCTAGTACTGGAAAGGGCCCAGTAACCTGGGAGCAGCTAGGGCCAAGGCGAAGAAAAAGAGTGATATAAAGAGATGAACAGACAAGAAGAACAATCGATAGCAGAAATGTGTGAAGCATGATATACAAAGTTAACAACCTCTACCTACTGGTTATCTTTTGAATAGTGAGTACCTTATATTACTGCTGACTGAGTAGAGGGAGAGGTCTTCTGGGGGAATGAAGTGCTTTCTGAGATTGCGTTAATGGAGATTAGTGACAGGTACAATATCACTGGCTAAAGGAAAGTTTTAGGAGTTCTCCTGTATGTTTCTAAGCTCTTTTCTTCTCCCTTTTGGACGGAGAGAGTTTTTCATGTTCATGCGACCAGAACAGCAACACATTTTTAAAATAGTTTATTTATCATCTTGTCCAACTTCAAAAAAATTAGTTGTACCAAACCAGTTACTTTGACCTCAGAGAACTTCACAATCTTGGCACTGAGCAATACATACCTTCACAGTTTAATTTTAATGTTCTGCACTCCGTATCCAGCATTGCTCTGCCTGGGCGATGGAGTCAATTACTTCATCGCCTTGGTGGAGGGACCGCCCGCCAAATTTATTTATGACTGTCTAGATGGTAGTAATTTAAAAGCATTGCCAGGAACCACCGTCACGGCTGTTCGTGTCAATGCATTTCACTGGGTGATGCAGAGCGCCATCAACATGACGATGTCTCGCACCAAACATTTTTCTCTTTTTATTTTCAAAAAGGTAATCCCAAAACAATATTTTCTTTTTGAAAATAAAAAAAGAAAGTGCCCCCCTCTCGCCACGGGAGTCCTTTTCCATAGTGAGGGGAGCATTTAGCAGTTTTCACTGCTCCTTTCGTCTAGGATCTTTCTTGCCGTGAGGGCACTGAAAACTGACCTCTAATTCCACACATCTAAATTATATGGGCAGAATTATAGGTCTGCCTCCGATGGCGCTTACTCCACAGGGCCGTCAGAGGGATTTGTTGATGGCGGAGATGGAGTAGTCTCCCCCTTGATTAAACCAATGGTCAACCCCGCATCTAAATTGGGAAGGGGGACAATTATCTCGGCTGTAAGCTTATCCTGCCACCATTGTCTCTTGTGTCTTCCGCCTTCCATGTCCCGATCTCCACGCTGCTTACTGTGTAGCTCTCACAATTCTGTTAATTTCTGTATCATTGTCATCAATATCTTCAAATCTTCCACCAAACTCTTGTTTGTTCTAGTATCTCTAATGTGCATCTCCTCTGCTGCTACTCATTTAGTGAGGTCTGCTTCCCAGACTTCAATCATTGAGCTCCAAAGGTGCTGCCCTTATAAGGATATGTGGAGCTTAGCCAGGATTATAACAAAAGCTATAAAACTCCCTCTCATTTTATTACCCTTCGGTTTGGGACTTGTAACATGTACTTTAATCCTCAAAAGACATAAGATGTGGGCAATGGTGCAGTCCTTTGTTAGAGCACCTCTTCCAACGAGAGCTGGTAACAATTGCCTTATTCTTTGAAGCAAATTGTATACTCGACATTCTATGTTACCTCATACAGCTGACTGACACCTTGTCAGCTGTAATCACTATGTCACAGGACTGCCCATAGCAAGAACTCTTTATCAGTTAAATGTGGGATGCTCTCCATTATGGGATGTAGTGAGTCATGACTGCCTTCCAGTATTTCGCTATAATTCCGCATGTCCATATCATATGTCTAAGTTGGTATCTGCCTCTCCGCACCTTGGGCATTAACATGTGCTCTCCAGGTCAATCTTCCCCATGTTTAGAGGTGTCAAGTGACTTTTACTGCCTGAAAGGGAGAGAGCAGAAATGCTCCATACTTACAAAGAGATGGAGCGTTTCTGATTTCGTCTTTCACTGGCACGCTCAGTGCTGCATAGCGCCAACGCAGATACCCTAACACCATAGTGCAAGGGTGTATGCATTGTGAGCAGGATTGTTTTTGTGCAGGAAGGGACACCTTCTGGCACAAAAACAAGCCAGAGAGGCATATTCACACGTGGAAAGGGGAATTAACAAGAAGAATTAAAGATATTTCTCCTGATTACACCTATGTCGGGGAGGCACAGCATTTCGGTGCAAACCCAGGTTTACAGATCTGGGTTTGCGTCTAAATACATGGGTGGATGCATGGGAACGCTCATGCTCCACCCATGTAATGCTTATCCGACACAAAGTAACACAAGGCAGCGGAATGCGCTGTTATGGCTTACTTTGTATTTACTAAACTACAGAAAGCCATGCAGTGGCAAAGTTGCTTTGCTTGGTTTAGTAAATCCCAGTTAGGGATTTACGTTGCTTTGTGCCAACTTGCATCACATAAGGACAAGGCAAGTCCTTATTTCATCTGCCGCTAACTTTTTTCGATAATTTCAGCCATCTTGTTTGTAGACCTGCATGCTTTTGCGCAGTCTATCCAGATTTCCCTTGCTATCTGAGTCAGTTTAGCATACAGTAAACATTGTCAAGGTCTGACTCCAAAGCTCTCCTGTACGCTGCTTATTCAAATGTGATGAAATGGTCTCCCCATCACTCTGCAGCCCCCTTTTCCCCCTGTATTACTGACAGGGTTTTACTAATTTCTCTAACTGGCTGCAAGTACTCCACGTCCATGTCCAGGACGTAGGGTGGACTCTTCATGACCTTTTTTTAAACTTATTTTTCCTATATGTTACCTATTTGTCTAACTAAGTTAGGCACACTTGCTGGGATCATGTTATCATAAGAAGCTCCAACAATAACGTTGTGCCACATGCTCTTTTATTAGTCTTTTTCCGAATGTTCTCCTTCCTGTAGCCACGGCACCACATTATGTAATTGCACTGCCATATAATACATTTCCAAATTCGGGAGCTCCGGGTCGCCACTTTCCAATTTGTCTTTAGTGTTTATAGGCCAGTGACACCAGTAGCCTGTCGAGTTCTTCAAATATATAGGGAGGTATGGGAAATTTTTAGTTTTGCATAGGATAGGTGGCTAGGGAGGAAAACCAAGGTGAAAAATGTAATTTGACCCACCACTGCTAATTGTCAGGTATTCCAAGAGTTCACAAGATTTTCAAATCTATCGACTACGTACACTTCCTATACTGTAAGCCAACAGTTTCTCTTGCTTATTCACCACCTCAATAGTAATTATGGCATGGATGTATGAAAAGTGAAATATAGGGATTTACTAATTGCGATTTCCTGTGAATCACAATTAGGAATCCTATTTCCAAAGTATGAATCTCTTTTGAGTTTCATTAGCAATTCATTAGCTCCTACCCCATATGGCGGCCGCTGCGCGACAGTGGTAGCGACCCTTGACCCAAGGGTAGGTCGCTCCCCCTGCCGCTGCAGCTCCTCCAGGTTCCTGAGTTCCTGAGACCCACCTCACAGTAAGTACCCCCCCCCTCCCAGCCCCTCGCTCTGCCCCGCGCTACTCACCCTCTCTCCTGCTCCTGCTTCTTTTCTTCTTCTCTGTTCTTCTGTTCTTCCTCCCCGCTCCTCGTCTGTAATCTTCTTCTGTACTCTTCTTTCCCCCGTCTTCACTCTTCTTCTCTTCTTCCTCATCTTCTTCTGTGGTCTTCTGCCCTCTGTTCTTCGTTTTTCTGTATCTTCTTCTGTGTTCTTCTGTGTTCTTCCGGTCTTCCTTTCTTCTCTCCTTCCGGTCTTCTGATCTTCCTTTCTTCTCTCCTTCCGGTCTTCTGTTCTTCTTGTCTTCGGCTCTTCTGCCTCCTCCGTCCTCTTCTCCCCGCGCCTGCCCTCCTGCTCCTGCCTCATCCCCCTTCCCCACTCGCATCCCCCTCTCTATCTCTCCTATCTAACCCGTTCACTATCTACCTCCCTCACTCCTCCTATCTACCTATCTCTCTATCTCTCTATCCCACTATCTAACTCCCTCACTCTCCACCTCCTCCTATCTTCCTATCTCTCTATCGATTTCCCTATCTATTTACTCTATCTATTTTCTCTATCTATTACTCTATCTATTTCTCTATTTCTCTATCTCTCCCCCCTCCCTCACCCCCTCTATTACCTATCTTCCTATCCTCTCACTCTACCGCTCACCCTCACCCACCTCTACAACCCCCCTCCCCTATCTTCTCAACCCTACTCCTATCTTTCTCCCTTATCTCCTA
Organism: Pleurodeles waltl; assembly: GCF_031143425.1. NCBI lineage: Eukaryota > Metazoa > Chordata > Amphibia > Caudata > Salamandridae > Pleurodeles > Pleurodeles waltl. Next base: position 539,182,195 of record NC_090450.1, read on the forward strand.
AACCTCCTAACACTCACCCCCCTCCACCCTTAAACCCCCCTCCCCCAGCTCTTCTCACTCTACCTGTCCCCCCTCCCTCGCGCTTTCCCGCCGCGACCTCCTGCACGCCCCCGCCCCCCAGCTCCCATTCGCCCCCACCTGACCCCTCCCCCCCCTACCTCATATGGCGGCCGCTGCGCGACAGTGGTAGCGACCCTTGACCCAAGGGTAGGTCGCTTCCCCTGCCGCTGCAGCTCCTCCAGGTTCCTGAGTTCCTGAGTTCCTGAGACCCACTTCACAGTAAGTACCCCCCCCCTCCCAGCCCCTCGCTCTGCCCGCGCTACTCACCCTCTCTCCTGCTTCTTTTCTTCTTCTCTGTTCTTCTGTTCTTCCTCCTCGCTCCTCGTCTGTAATCTTCTTCTGTACTCTTCTTTCCCCCGTCTTCACTCTTCTTCCTCATCTTCTTCTGTGGTCTTCTGCCCTCTGTTCTTCGTTTTTCTGTATCTTCTTCTGTGTTCTTCTGTGTTCTTCTGTGTTCTTCCGGTCTTCCTTTCTTCTCTCCTTCCGGTCTTCTGATCTTCCTTTCTTCTCTCCTTCCGGTCTTCTGTTCTTCTTGTCTTCTGTTCTTCTTGTCTTCGGCTCTTCTGCCTCCTCCGTCCTCTTCTCCCCGCGCCTGCCCTCCTGCTCCTGCCTCATCCCCCTCCCCCACTCGCATCCCCCTCTCTATCTCTCCTATCTAACCCGTTCACTATCTACCTCCCTCACTCCTCCTATCTACCTATCTCTCTATCCCACTATCTAACTCCCTCACTCTCCACCTCCTCCTATCTTCCTATCTCTCTATCTATTTCCCTATCTATCGATTTCCCTATCTATCGATTTCCCTATCTATTTTCTCTATCTATTTCTCTATCTATTTCTCTATCTCTCCCACCTCCCTCACCCCCTCTATTACCTATCTTCCTATCCTCTCACTCTACCTCTCACCCTCACCCACCTCTACAACCCCCCCTCCCCTATCTTCTCAACCCTACTCCTATCTTTCTCCCTTATCTCCTAAACCTCCTAACACTCACCCCCCTCCAACCCCCCTCCCCCAGCTCTTCTCACTCTACCTGTCCCCCCCTCCCTCGTGCTTTCCCGCCACGACCTCCTGCACGCACCCGCCCCTCAGCTCCCATTCGCCCCCACCTGACCCCTCCCCCCCCCCTACCTCATATGGCGGCCGCTGCGCGACAGTGGTAGCGACCCTTGACCCAAGGGTAGGTCGCTCCCCCTGCCGCTGCAGCTCCTCCAGGTTCCTGAGTTCCTGAGACCCACTTCACAGTAAGTACCCCCCCCCTCCCAGCCCCTCGCTCTGCCCGCGCTACTCACCCTCTCTCCTGCTTCTTTTCTTCTTCTCTGTTCTTCTGTTCTTCCTCCTCGCTCCTCGTCTGTAATCTTCTTCTGTACTCTTCTTTCCCCCGTCTTCACTCTTCTTCCTCATCTTCTTCTGTGGTCTTCTGCCCTCTGTTCTTCGTTTTTCTGTATCTTCTTCTGTGTTCTTCTGTGTTCTTCTGTGTTCTTCCGGTCTTCCTTTCTTCTCTCCTTCCGGTCTTCTGATCTTCCTTTCTTCTCTCCTTCCGGTCTTCTGTTCTTCTGTTCTTCTTGTCTTCTGTTCTTCTTGTCTTCGGCTCTTCTGCCTCCTCCGTCCTCTTCTCCCCGCGCCTGCCCTCCTGCTCCTGCCTCATCCCCCTCCCCCACTCGCATCCCCCTCTCTATCTCTCCTATCTAACCCGTTCACTATCTACCTCCCTCACTCCTCCTATCTACCTATCTCTCTATCTCTCTATCCCACTATCTAACTCCCTCACTCTCCACCTCCTCCTATCTTCCTATCTCTCTATCTATTTCTCTCTCTATCTATTTCCCTATCTATCGATTTCCCTATCTATTTTCTCTATCTATTTCTCTATCTCTTCCCCCTCCCTCACCCCCTCTATTACCTATCTTCCTATCCTCTCACTCTACCTCTCACCCACCTCTACAACCCCCCGTCCCCTATCTTCTCAACCCTACTCCTATCTTTCTCCCTTATCTCCTAAACCTCCTAATACTCACCCCCCTCCACCCTTAAACCCCCCTCCCCCAGCTCTTCTCACTCTACCTGTCCCCCCTCCCTCGCGCTTTCCCGCCGCGACCTCCTGCACGCCCCCGCCCCCCAGCTCCCATTCGCCCCCAACTGACCCCTCCCCCCCCTCCTACCTCATATGGCGGCCGCTGCGCGACAGTGGTAGCGACCCTTGACCCAAGGGTAGGTCGCTCCCCCTGCCGCTGCAGCTCCTCCAGGTTCCTGAGTTCCTGAGACCCACCTCACAGTAAGTACCCCCCCTCCCAGCCCCTCGCTCTGCCCCGCGCTACTCACCCTCTCTCCTGCTTCTTTTCTTCTTCTCTGTTCTTCCTCCTCGCTCCTCGTCTGTAATCTCCCCCGTCTTCACTCTTCTTCTCTTCTTCCTCATCTTCTTCTGTGGTCTTCTGCCCTCTGTTCTTCGTTTTTCTGTATCTTCTTCTGTGTTCTTCTGTGTTCTTCTGTGTTCTTCTATGTTCTTCTGTGTTCTTCCGGTCTTCCTTTCTTCTCTCCTTCCGGTCTTCTGATCTTCCTTTCTTCTCTCCTTCCGGTCTTCTGTTCTTCTGTTCTTCTTGTCTTCTGTTCTTCTTGTCTTCGGCTCTTCTGCCTCCTCCGTCCTCTTCTCCCCGCGCCTGCCCTCCTGCTCCTGCCTCATCCCCCTCCCCCACTCGCATCCCCCTCTCTATCTCTTCAATCTAACCCGTTCACTATCTACCTCCCTCACTCCTCCTATCTACCTATCTCTCTATCTCTCTATCCCACTATCTAACTCCCTCACTCTCTACCTCCTCCTATCTCTCTATCTATTTCCCTATCTATTTTCTCTATCTCTCCCCCCTCCCTCACCCCCTCTATTACCTATCTTCCTATCCTCTCACTCTACCTCTCACCCTCACCCACCTCTACAACCCCCCCTCCCCTATCTTCTCAACCCTACTCCTATCTTTCTCCCTTATCTCCTAAACCTCCTAACACTCACCCCCCTCCACCCTTAAACCCCCCTCCCCCAGCTCTTCTCACTCTACCTGTCCCCCCCCTCCCTCGCGCTTTCCCGCCGCGACCTCCTGCACGCCCCCGCCCCCCAGCTCCCATTCGCCCCCACCTGACCCCTCCCCCCCTCCTACCTCATATGGCGGCCGCTGCGCGACTGCGCAGCGGGCGCGCCAGAGGCAAGCCCGTCTGCGCCCGTCCGCGCCAGGCCCGCGCCCAGCGCCACGACCCCTGGTGCCCAGCTCCCCCAAGCCCCGCTGACCCGCTACGACCCCACCACCCTCCACGCCCTCAACCCAGGACGCTCCAACACCTGCTTCCAAGCTCACCCCAAACGCACCCATGGACCCTTCGCCTGCAAATCCTGCAAACGCACCTTCCACCACGCAACAACCACGACCACAAGCCCACGCGCCATCAACCACCTCAAGTGCATCCTAGTCAACGCTCGCTCCGTCCACAAACACGCCATTGAACTCTGGGACCTCCTGGACTCCATAGCACCGGACGTCGCCTTCATCACGGAGACCTGGATGAACGCCTCCTCGGCCCCTGACATCGCCACTGCCATCCCCGAAGGCTACAAGATCTCCAGAAAAGACCGCACCAACCAGGTTGGAGGAGGTATCGCCATCGTCTTCAAAGACTCCATCAGCGTCACCACCTCCACCGAAGACACCCCTCTCGCTGCTGAACACCTGCATTTTCAGATTCGCACCGATCCGAGGACCACCCTCAGAGGATCCCTCGTCTACCGTCCTCCCGGGCCACGCGCCCCTTTCAGCGACGCCATCGCCGACTTCATCTCCCCGCACGCCCTCGCCTCGCCGGACTACATCCTCCTAGGTGACCTCAACTTCCATCTGGAACAAAACAACGACCCCAACACCACCACCCTGCTCGACAACCTCGCCAACCTCGGCATCAAACAACTGGTGAACACCGCCACCCACATCGCCGGACACACGCTTGACCCCCATCTTCTCCGCCAGCAAACACGTCTTCTTCAGCCACGCCTCCGCTCTACACTGGACCGACCACAGCTGCGTCCACTTCACATTCCGACGCGAGACCCGCCACCTCCGCACCCAACCCATCCCTCGTCGACAGTGGAACAAGATCCCCGAAGAGCAACTCTTCTCCGCACTCGCCGCCAACCAACCCACCCTCACCACCGACCCCAACGACCCCAACGACGCAGCCCTCAACCTCACAAACTGGATCTCCAACTGCGCAGACATCCTTGCTCCCCTCAAACGCACGCATCGACAGACCAACACCAAAAAACCTCTCTGGTTCTCTGACACCCTCAAAGAATCAAAGAAAACTTGTCGCGCCCTTGAGAAAGCCTGGCGCAAGGACCGCACCGCTGACAACATGACCGCCCTCAAGAACGCTACCCGCGAACACCACCACCTGATCCGCGCTGCCAAAAGGAACTTTTTCACCGACAGACTGGACAAAAACAGACACAACAGCAGAGAACTTTTCAGCATCGTCAAGGAGTTCTCCAACCCCAGCGCCAACGCCAACGCCGTCACGCCCTCACAGGATCTGTGCGAATCCCTCGCCACTTTCTTCCATCGCAAGATTAGCGACCTCCACGACAGCTTCGGACACCAGACCCATCCATACACCACCGAACCGGCATCCACGGCCATCACCCTCAACAACTGGTCCCACATCAACACGGAAGAAACCAAATCCATCATGAACTCTATCCACTCCGGCGCCCCTTCGGACCCCTGCCCGCACTTCATCTTTAACAAAGCCGACGACATCATCGCCCGCACCTCCAGACCGTCATCAACTCTTCTTTTTCTTCTGCTACCTTCCCCGAATGCTGGAAACACGCCGAAGTCAACGCCCTACTAAAGAAACCTACGGCTGACCCGAGCGACCTAAAAAACTTCCGCCCCATCTCTCTTCTGCCTTTCCCAGCCAAAGTAATAGAGAAGACCGTCAACAAACAGCTGACCACCTTCCTGGAAGACAACAACCTGATTCCGAACCAACCACAGCACTGAAACCGCCCTCATCTCAGTCACTGACGACATCAGAACCCTGATGGACAACGGTAAAACAGTCGCCCTCATTCTGCTCGACCTCTCGGCTGCCTTTGACACCATCTGTCACCGCACCCTAATCACCCGCCTCCGCTCCACCGGGATCCAAGGCCAAGCCCTGGACTGGATCGCCTCCTTCCTCTCAAACCGTTCCCAAAGAGTTTACCTCCCTCCGTTTCGCTCAGAACCCACCGAGATCATCTGCGGCGTACCCCAAGGCTCATCACTCAGCCCGACACTCTTCAATGTCTACATGAGCCCCCTCGCCAACATCGTACGCAAGCATGACATCATCATCACCTCCTACGCCGACGACACCCAACTTATACTCTCCCTCACCAAGGACCCCACCAGCGCCAAGACCAACCTACAAGAGGGTATGAAGGATGTCGCAGATTGGATGAGGCTCAGCCGCCTAAAGCTGAACTCTGAAAAAACGAAGTCCTCATCCTCGGCAACACCCCGTCCGCCTGGGACGACTCCTGGTGGCCCACGGCCCTCGGCACCGCACCGACCCCCACAGACCACGCCCGCAACCTCGGCTTCATCTTGGACCCTCTTCTCACCATGACCAAGCAAGTCAACGCCGTGTCCTTCGCCTGCTTCCTCACCCTCCGCATGCTCCGCAAGATCTTCTGCTGGATCCCCGCCGACACCAGAAAAACCGTGACCTACGCCCTCGTCACGAGCCGCCTCGACTACGGCAACACCCTCTACGCCGGGACCACAGCCAAACTCCAAAATCGCCTGCAACGCATTCAAAACGCCTCGGCCCGCCTCATCCTCGACATACCCCGCAGCAGCCACATCTCCGCACACCTGAGACACCTGCATTGGCTCCCTGTCAGCAAAAGGATCACCTTCCGACTTCTCACCCACGCACACAAAGCCCTCTACGACAAGGGACCGGAATACCTCAACAGACGCCTCAGTTTCTACGTCCCCACCCGCCTCCTCCGCTCCTCTGGCCTCGCACTCGCTCCTGTCCCTCGCATCCGCCGCTCCACGGCGGGTGGGAGATCTTTCTCCTTCCTGGCGGCCAAGATCTGGAACTCCCTCCCCACCAGCCTCAGGACCACCCAGGACCACTCCGCTTTCCGGAGACTCCTAAAGACCTGGCTGTTCGAACAGCGATAAACCCCCCCTTTTTCCCCTAGCGCCTTGAGACCCGCACGGGTGAGTAGCGCGCTTTATAAATGTTAATGATTTGATTTGATTTGATTTGGGTCACAAATAAACCTACGTATTAATGAAGTAGGTCGAAAGTTGCGACCCCTTAGGAATCGCAGCCATCACATGGATTGTGGCCTGTGGGGTCAGCAGAACACCATATGTGTGATTGCTTTTTTAAAAAAGCAATCTTTTTTTAAAAAATGCAGCCCATTTTTCTGAAAGGAAAACAGGATGCGTTTAAAAAAAAAAAAAAAAACTTTACAGTTTAATTTTTCAAGAGTAGGCAGTGGTCTCTGGTACCACTGCCTGCTCTTAAAACATATGATCTTTTACTTTCTCAAAGGGGAAGGGGTCACTCGGGGGCTTCTTCCAATTTGCGAATGGGTTATCACTAGTTTTAAGCTGGTAAAAGTATTACTGTTTTATGACCAAAATTTAGTTGCAAAATATACCGTACTGATTCTATTCAGTATTTGGAAGGGACGCCCTAAACACACCCATTCCAAATACCAAATCACAAATGCAAAATGCGATTTGGTAACAAATTACTGAATCTTATTTTTCCTTTTGTACATTAGAAAAAGCATTTTTCTGGTCGCAAATGGCCCGGTTCTGAGAATTGGGCTGTTTGCAACCAGAAAAATTATTTGTACATATGGCCCATTATATTTTAAGTTTCCAGCTGATGCCCACATCTGGGCGAGTTTAGTCAGGCTTCTCATCAAGAACATCAATGTCTTCTCGCACTTTGTCCTCGCCTGACACCACTCTGAAGAGTTCAACTTCCTCTGATAGTGCTGGCATTTATTCTTAGGGTTGCCGCAGGTACTTGTGTGTGTTGCCATGTACATGGACACTATGAGGGTCATTCCGACCCTGGCGGTAAAACCCGCCAGGGCTGTGAACGACGGAAAGCACTGCCAACAGGCTGGCGGTGCTTTTCTGCCCATTCTGACCGCGGCGGTAAAGCCGCGGTCAGAAAAGGGGATCCGGCGGTTTCCCGCCGGATTTCCCCTGGCTGGGCTGAACCTATGGGGATTCCGACCCCCTTCCCGCCAGCCTGTTTCTGGCGGTTTTTTCCACCAGGAACAGGATGGCGGGAACGGGTGTCGTGGGGCCCCTGGGGGCCCCTGCACTGCCCATGCCACTGGCATGGGTAGTGCAGGGGCCCCCTAACAGGGCCCCAGCATGATTTTCACTGTCTGCATAGCAGACAGTGAAAATCGCGACGGGTGCAACTGCACCCGTCGCACCCCTGCAACACCGCCGGCTCCATTCGGAGCCGGCTTCTGTGTTGCAGGGCCTTTCCCGCTGGGCCGGCGGGCGCCGGCCCAGCGGGAAAGTCTGAATGGCCCCTGCGGTCTTTTGACCGCCGCCCGCCAAACTTGGAATGACCACCTGTGTGTGGTGCTGCCTATCCTAGGTCTCCAGTTCTTGAGCTTTGGGCACAGTCTGCACCCGAGAAGCTCAACCAGCATTTTGAAGAGCAGTGGCAAGACTAGGCACCTCCTTTTCATCCTCTTTCTATCTCCCATCTCCCCAATATCGTGGTGGCACTCTTCACCCTGGCTAGGGACCTCATGCACAGTACTTTAACCCATCCAAAAAAGACTGGGTCAGAGCCCATGCTGTACTGCCAATCAAGGATGTTGGTCGCTTTACTTTTGTCTAAAGCTGAGACAGCATACTGTTGCTCTGACAGCAGGAAGTGCATTATGTGTGTGAGCCATCTCGGGTTTTGGCAGTTTCATCTGAGTTCTCGTACCCTAGCGTGCCCACTACTCAATATCAATGTAAATATCAATATAGTCTGTGCGCCAGTACTTTACTCAATTTCCTGGTGTCTGTTTTTACCATTGAGAGTGGTCTGTATGGTCCAGGCCCTTTTATTTTCTTATCTGGCTTCGGGATCATCGTGATGATCCCCTTTCTCATGTTGCCTGGCAACTCCCCTATTCCCTAGGCTTCCTGATATACCTCCAGAAACAACTTAGAGAGCCACCCAGGCCAACAATGATATAGCTCTGCCAGGAAACTCTCACTGCCCGGTGTCTTGCAACAGTGCATCTCTTTTATAGCTTTCACTAAAGGTTCCTTCATGATTGGAGCCTCCAATCCTTCCCTTTATTCTTCTGTTAATTTAGGTCGGTCATAAATTCATATATTAGTTCAAAGTGCATACAAAACACTTCATTGATACCCTTGTGAGTGGCTTGCCAGTTCTCTCCCGCCTGTGGGAGCATTATTCTAAATGTTACAGGTTTCCCGGTATAAAGCAGTCATTCTAGGAGTCTATTTGATCTGTCTCCTTCCCAATGGAGCTGGTGTCTGTAAGGCAGACATGCTATACCAATTCAATATCCCTTGTGGAATGGCTAGACTGTATGCCTTTTAGTAAAGTTGTTGGGACCCAGGATGTTCCAGGTAAGTATCTTAGTCATATTTACCATTTTAACCTTCTAATAGCATTCCCCGTTTTTCATGTTCCTTCCTCAGTGCTTATTGTATTGGCTGTGCCTCTGTTCCTGCACGTGTGTGATAATCCTTCAAGTCAGTAATACCTAGGGACATTTGAAGGATTCTGGGGGGCCTGGGCGAAACACATTTTTGGGGGCCCTGTTCGGGACATTATTGAATTTATGATCCAATTTCAGCTCTTTCATGCCCTCTATGGCGAGGTCACTGACCATGCAGAGGCACTCTTGCCCAAATTCTAAATGCGTTTACATCTAACATTCCGGTATAGTGATGTGTTTTCTCAATATTGTAACACAGCAGTTGCCCACTAATGTCACTGAAAATAATCTCTGTGACACCCTCCCATTTCTCATAAGTGAGGTACTGTTTTAAGCTAAAAGAAACTTTTACATGGATGGTGCATGTAACATAAACACATTGCGCTGCAAAATGTCTGTAATAGACTCTCACACACCACCCACATTAAAAATAAATTAAAGGGAAAACAGTATTTAAAACAATATGCTTAAGAATTACTCAAGGTCATCAGGGCAAGACTCTGCAGAACAGAGCTGGCTCGATCAGGCCCCCCGAAAAGCTGGCACCCTGTGCCAGAGCCCACTTTGCCCATGCCTTAAACGTCGCAGGTAATACCTACTATTTCCTCCTCCTGCCTAACTAATGCTTTTGAACTTTAAAATATCAATGATGTCTCAATCTAACAACGTCCAACTTCCAGTGAGCGTCTGAGTTTTTGGCCCTGTTGTTATATGTGTGCACCTGTAACCTTCAACTATCTTTGTTCAACATGCAAGCGGTGGGGTATCCCTCTGGTACATGTTATTCCATTTACTATGCAGTTTCCAGTCTACGTATTTCCTAAGTTACCACCTGCCCAGCAATCCCTCTCTGCTTTGTAGGAGTGACTTAATGAATGCATATCCATGCCATAATTTCAAACTTTCCACCCTTGATCTTAATGCTTATCAACACTTTTCAGTACTCCATCACCTTGTTTCTTCAACATGTATTGTTGGTTGAAATTTCCAGGTCCTGTGCCGTAACTTTTCTTCATTATCATTCAGTCATTGCACTGTCCCTTCACCATCTCCTGGATCTTCTACCTGCTCGTCACCTTCAGTTCTCTGGATTCCAGTCTTCCCTATCGGGCTCTCTCTCCATGGGTACATTCATTAGAGCCTCAATTTGTGAGCCTTCCTCTTGCCCACTGGTCACATTTCATGTGCTGTTGCATTTGACAACTATCCTGGAGGGTGACATAAGTCTTTCTGCCAAGGGTCAACTGTGTTTTGCTGTGGGTTTGACTGGTGAAGTCCGCTATCACCCCAGCGTTCTTCATTGCATTGTTGATGTTCTAGCTATGCTTGCTGTCTCCCTTATCCAGGCATTCCAACACTTCATCTGGGGTATCTGAGAAGTGCAACTTACCTCTATACACAAATCATAGTTTAGCTAGATACAGTAGCATGTATTTGATGCCCATTGCTTTCATCTTTTGATCTGCCACATGGAATGTTTTCATTAGCTTCTGTAATCTCTGGGTGTAGTCTGAGAAGAGTTTAATAACTTGCTGTTCAAAGCACAGCTCTCCATTCTTTCTCGTGTGTTGCAGAATTCTCTATCTCAATAATTAAATATTCTTGCTATAATCACCCTCATTGGTGCGCCTGCTGGAGGCAGCAGAACCAGTATCATGTGTTGTCTCCACAGAAAAGAAATTTGATAATCCTTTCAGCTGAAGACCTTCATCGCCCATTGCTCCATGACAGGTTCCTGTGAGGGTCCTTTTGAATGCTCAGGGAATACCAGGAGGCAGGGATTGTTTTGTTTGGTCCGCGCCTTTGAGTTTTCGGCCCTGCTGTCTTCTTCACTTGCTCTCCCAGTTGACATTTTGACTGTCATTTCCAGTTCTGCTACTTATTTTTTCAGGTATTCTACTGTAAATTCCATTTTTCTGGTTCTTTTGCTGACCATCCTGAAGTCAGTTTGTAGTAAATTAGCGTTGACTGTGATATCATCAATTTGTTTTCTATGCTGGTTCAGGAGTTCTGTGGCATGCAGCATCCGGCTGATGTTGTTTTTGCAGTGCTTTCCATAGGCCCTGCTCCCATAGTGTTGGCCTTTGGTGCCAGACTTTACCAATGACATTTATTGGTAACTTTTACTTTGTTATGTTGACTTTCCCTGCTGTCAGTTCCTGTGTTTCACTGTCTATCTCTCGTAGATGTCCGAATGTGCAGCTCCCTTCAACTTTGGGGCTTCTACTGTTTCACCCCTATAGTTCAATCTACCACTGCCCTTTTTGCACCTTCAGCTGTAATTCTGCACGGTTTCCTATCCACTCTATTTGTATGTTCCTCCCTGTGTAAAACATGCTCCTCTCTGGGCATCAAATTTTACTCTCATCTTTATGTGGGGTTCTCCCCCTAGGGTCTGCCTCTACCCTGTTCGTTTCTAGGTGCTATAACCCATGTTCTGCTACCAAAGTCGTTCAATTTGGGTTTGCATGATCTGCCCTTTTTGTCTGTTGCTGACTTTACTTTGCACTGCCTGGTCAGGCTGCGGCACTCATTGTGTCCGTACTGTCCACTGAGGGTTTCCTTCCCTCATTATGCATCTTATAAGGCCTGTCTAGCAGTCTCCTTTTACCCTTACTCACTAACTGGGTTGGTCAACTTTTCCAACCCAGCATAGTATCAGCATCTGCTCTGCACTCTGTCAGAGAGAAGTAGTCCTGGAATCTGCCACCAAGCACACTTTGTCCTTTGGAACTGTGTGCTCATCAGGCTAGGTCTGCATTTGGGTCTGCCGTGCGTGGAGAGCACGTCCATTCTGTGAGCCTCCAACACCCATAAGGGATCTCTTCTCTCCTTTCAACAGCTCTCCTTCTCATGTGGCCATGGGCTCACCTGCTTACCATGACTAGCACACAATGTATTCTTCTCTGCCCAGAGAGAACCGCTTACCTTGGCTGTACCCGGGTTTCAATTGTGAGTTCCTGCTGTAGCGTTCATGTAGTTCCACCCCAGTCAACGCCACCTCTCTGCACACCAGCCAGTCTATCTACACACTGTCTCCGATGTCAAAGCCTGGACGGTGGTTTCAAATTGCCCGCCTCACGCTACCATTCATTGCTCTCCTCTTTGTCAGTGACTTGCCTCTGCATGTCTCTGCTCTCTGTGGCCTCTACTCTAGTGTGCTCAGGTTCTCACGTGGTGCAGCAAGCATCTTCTTGCTTCTTTTGTGGGTGGGGAGGAGCGTCAACATTTCTTCCTCCATTCATTTCCTAAATTCGTAAACCACTTGGGAGTTCACTCTCAGTTGCTGCACACAGTGGAGACCACAGCTTCAGGTCCTGGGACCCCGAGGGCCCTGAACCACCTGGTTTGTTTTGGATTATATGGGGAAGGACAGGAGCTAGTCTATAGTGCCTGTCAGGTCACACTACAACAGCAACATTTTGCCATCCCATAGTGGACAAATAAAGTTTTAGACAGGTGAGTGGATTTAGGGATATGGACTGAGTTCCTAACTGTGAAGTGCCACATTTGTCTTGAGGACTTTAATATCAACTAAGGTAACATATCCAATGTCACATTACTATCTTTCAGAAGATTTTAGCCTAACAGATTTTGGAACAAGTCTTGTATTTCCACACATGTTTCAAGCAAAATATTTTAAGGTACTAGATTTGGTTATTTACAGTACGTTTAAAGTGGAATCTTTCAGCCCCACTGAAGTAGATTGATTGGGCCATTTCATTACCCCCTTGGACATTTAGCTGCAGCAGGCACCTCTGCTAACACACTCTCCACCAAAGATTGCCCAAGGAAGATCTGTCAGACATGCCACTGATTACGAGCTATCACAAGCACAAAAATGCACCTCCTGTAACACGGTTATACAATATGGTATGAATGCATTGTTTCCCAGGTATAAAAGGCAGTATTAAAAGGTGTTGCTTCAATCACTACTAGAGAATGGAAAAAGCTACTCACTAAGAGGTGCAACCTGTGTCTTTTTTTGATGACTTTTATTCTAAGAGAAAAGAGGTCAAGAAATTGTAGAGCCGATTGAGGTCCAACTAAACACCCAGAACACTTTCCACTATATAAGCAGCTATACTCATGTATAACTATGGCACAGCCTCCACTAAAGCTAGATATTTTTAGTCTAAAATAAAAATCTTTTAGAGCTATCCCAAAGAATTAATCAAACCTGTCAAACTCAACTCTAAACGGCTTCCTGAACAGCTTGAAACCAAGCCCTAAGTGATCTTATAATTTCTCTACTTTTTTCCAACCTAAAATGCTAAGAAGCTGAATTGTCACAACAGACCTAATAGATGTTTGTCTTAATTTACTTTGCTGCTTAAGAACAACTAATCAAGGTCATCAGTACTTTAAAGGCAGTGTGTTGCCATAAAATAACTCCTCCATTTATCCAACTTTGGTTACAACATATAAGCTTGTTACTGAGTTAAGATATCTTCTTAGATTCACTCCAAATAAGATGAACCACTCCCTGTTAAAAAAGACAAGATGACCCCAAATACCGTTATAAATACTGGACAGCAACCAGTCTGCCATGGCTAGGTAAAGTCATAGTCAAGTATATCTCTTCATGTTTCTAGATCTATCAGAGCATACTCTACTATTGACCATCAAAGACTCATTTCTTTGCTCAAACCGCTTGTGTTCAAATGATTTTCCTTCTTTCTATCTAACCACAAACAGCAGGTTAGATTGGGAAACATCCCCTCTGGTCCAATCTAAGGCTACTGTGGAGTTTCACAAGGTTACTAACACTCCTGATATTGGAGATAGGCAGGGCTTACATTTCATCAAAACTATTTGCACCTCCTTATTCAGATACATAGGTGGTCATTACAACCCTGGCGGTTGGTGTTAAAGCGGCGGTAAGACCGCCAACAGGCCGGCTGTAAAACAAATTGGAATCACGACCGTGGCGGAAACCGCCAACAAAGACAGCCACTTTAACACTCCGACCGCCACGGCGGTACAAACAAACAGCGCGGCGGTCACCGCCAACAGACAGGCGGGAGACAATGTACCACCCACACTATCATGACAGGCCAATCCGCCACCTTTTCCGGGGCGGATTCACCGCGGATAAAAACATGGCGGAAACAGGAATCCCAAAGGAAAAACGCTCACCTCTACACACTCCACGAGGAACGAGGACGCCATGGAACCAGAGCTTCACATTTTCCGAGCCTTCATCTTCTTGCTCCTCTACCAGGAGCACGAACGCCGGCGGCAAAGACCACGGTGCGTACTGCACCTACGACACAGGGGAGGGGGGAGGGAAAAAACAGGGACACACACACGCAACACCCCCACCCCCACCCACTACAACACACACACTAATGCGTATCAATACATCACAGTTACACCCCCCAAACCCCCCGGAAGAATGCAAAGACAATAGAAAATGAGTGTAACCATTGTAATATATTAAAAGCAAGTAGGCAGAAATAGATATATACACCATGTACATAATACATAACAAGCATAGTAGTCGAGGTAGTGTTCTAAGAAAGTCCGTGGAACATCGGGACCACACGGTATAGGCGAGGCCCACACAAGATCCCCGGCCATGACGGAGAGAACACTGCAGGGGCATCAGACAGCAACTAAACAGGCACCTCAGGGGGAGGGAAAGGGGGGCACCTCAGCCGCTTGAGTGCACGACGACAAATCCATGAGGGGGCCACATGCCCACTGTTCAATCCTGGGGAGTGCAAAGCCACAGTCTCTCAAGTCTCTACAGTGGGTGGGCTGCCCACTGTTCAATCCTGGGGAGTGCAAAGCCACAGTCTCTCAAGTCTCTACAGTGGGTGGGCTGCCCACTGTTCAATCCTGGGGAGTGCAAAGCCACAGTCTCTCAAGTGGATGCCTTCTCCACTGGTTCTGGAGGGGGCATGGTGCCCAGAGTGCTTCATCCTGCTAAGGACAGAGGGAGTGGATGTATCTCTCCACTGGTTCTGGAGGGGGCATGGTGCCCAGAGTGCATCATTCACCCCGTGACGGACTCAGTTGCGTCAGTGCCCTTGCCGCTCATGGGCCAGCGGTGCTTGAGACGGCGGTGCCCTGTTCAGCGGTGCTTGAGACGGCGGTGCCCTGTGCAGCGGTGCTTGAGACGGCGGTGCCCTGTGCAGCGGTGCTTGAGATGGCGGTCTCCATTGCAGGGTCTCAGCTGCTGGCGGTCCTTCATGGCCCAACAGGGCTTTTGCTGGCAGTCCTTCATGGCCCAACGGGGCTTTTGCTTGCGGTCCTTCATGGCCCAGCAGGGTTTTTGCTTGCGGTCCTTCATGACCCAATGGGGCTTTTGCTGGCGGTCCTTCATGGCCCAGTGGGGCTTTTGCTGGCGGTCCTTCATGGCCCAACGGGGCTGGTGCTGGCGGTGGCCTCCTGGGCAGCAGGGCTGGTGCTGGCGGTGGCCTCCTTGGCAGCTGGGCTGGTGCTGGCAGTGGCCTCCTGGGCAGCTGGGCTGGTGCTGGCGGTGTCCTCCTGGGCAGCAGGGATGGTGCTGGCGGTGGCCTCCTGGGCAGCTGGGCTGGTGCTGGCGGTGGCCTCCTGGGCAGCTGGGCTGGTGCTGGCGGTGGCCTCCTGGGCAGCAGGGCTGGTGCTGGCGGTGGCCTCCTGGGCAGCGGGGATGATGGCGGTCTTCTCCGCCGTGCTGCTCTTCCCAGACTTGCCAGATTTCTTGTGGCCCTTCCCCACCTTGGAAGGTGTCACAGCTGACTCCACACTCCCACCGGGACCCCTGGGAGCGGCTTTGGTGGCTGGAATCTTCCCCCTCTCCCGCCGGACACTGGCCAACTTCTGATGCTTCACAGGTGGGGGACTGTCTGAGCTGTGGCTCTGTGCCACACTGGCTGCCCTGGTGGCTGGTGCACTCCAGATTCCGGTGACTACAGGCACCACTGGTCCCGGAGATGTTGTGGCTGAGGTGCTAGTTCTGGACCTATGAGATGGACGGGGTTGGGGAGGTGTGGGAAAGAGGTCAAGGGTGGACAGGAAAAGTTTTTTGGACACACTGGTACGTGTAGCTGGAGGGGGTTTGGGAGTGGAGGAAGAGGTGGTGGTTGTAGGAGGTGTACATTTGGTGACTTTGGGTGAAGGTGCATGCGCTGGAGGCTGTCGTGAGGTGGATGGCTGTTGGGTGGGTGTGTGCCTGCATTTGTGTATCTTGGGAGGGGGCGTCACAGACACACTGGGAGAGGACACAGGGGACGTGCGAATGGTAGTGGGGGTGGTGCCTGAACGTGAGCGGGGTGTGGTGGTGGGTGTGCTGGAGAGGGACGTAGTGGCTGTAGAGGTAGTGCATGCAGGTGTGAGTGTAGACGTCACTGGGAGGGAGGAGGGAGACGAGCAGGAGGGGGACACAGTGGAGGCAGTGGATGTTGGTGTGTCTGCATGTGTGTGATGCTTGCGTGAATGCCTGTGGGATGTGTGGTGCTTATGTTTGCCTGAACTACTAAGGCTATGGACGACATCTGCACACATAGATGACACAGGGGCATGACTAGGTGTACTTGGCACTCTACAGAGGTGGGCTGGGGTGCCACATGGCCTGAATTACAGAGGGGCCTTGCCTACGGAACTCGCCCTGGCCTAGGGAAACCCACAGCCCACCTCACCCACCCAGGCAACTCCACTGCGCTCAAAGTCAGCAGAATGAGAGTGTACTCATCCCCTTGTGTCTGCTGTGATGCCCTCAAGCGCCCATCCAACTCCGGGTACGCCACCGCCAGGATCCGGAATATCAGGGGGGTCATGGTGCGACGGGCACCTCTCCCACGTTGGGAGGCCATCCCCAGCTGAGCCTCCGCCGTCTTCTTGCTCCAGCGGCGAATGTCCTCCCATCTTTTACGGCAGTGGGTGCTCCGTCTGTGGTAGACCCCCAGGGTCCGTACATCCTTGGCGATGGCACGCCAAATATCTTTTTTCTGGTGGGCGCTGACCTACATGAAATGTACAGGGGAAAAAGAGTAGTTATTACCAACTGCACCGTCAAAGTGATTGGCCCCCATCCCTACCCTTGCCATGATGCACATGCACTCACCGTCGTTTCATGCACGCCTCAATCTCCCCCCGATCTTTCATCCACCCCACTCCAAACAGTCATAGCCCATACAGCATGCTCACAGTGTATTTACCTGTTTGTCTGGAGGACCGTAGAGTAGCGTGAACTGGGGGAGGACCCCATCCACGAGCTTCTCCAACTCCTCAGATGTGAAGGCAGGGGCCCTTTCCCCAGACACTCGAGCCATTGTCTCTTCCAGACCGAGGTCACAGCAGCACTTGCAGTGTAGGTCCTCTCTTGTCGAAGATCAGGTATCGAGTGATTGAACAGATAGAAAATGGCGGTCATGTCCGCGGCGGTGCGTACCGTCACCGCCGGCGCACATAGTCATTGGCTCCTGGGACCCATAGGGTCCAATGTTAACCAATGCAGCATTGCGCCGCGGTCTTCGACCGCCTACCGCGACGGTGTACAACACCAGCGCAGTTACCTCTCATCCCATTGTCCCACTTTAGAGGTCAGGCAGCCGCCATTTCAGGGGCAGACATGGCTTCATTTCCAACTGCGTCACACATACCTAGGCCTAGACTCAACACACATACAGGCCACCTTTTGTGTATGATTGGTGTTCTGTGTAAACTGTGGGTACGTACCTCTGAGTTGATTGACTCTGTGCTCACTGTTGTCCTTAATAGGCACCGTCCGCTGGGACATGTGAGGAGATGGCGGCATCCTCCGGTGTACCGACCGTTGGTGGACCTGTTGACAATGGAGGAGCGACATGTCATAATCACATACAGGCTTGAACGTGCCACAATCCAGGAACTGTGTACCCAGTTGGAGCCAGACCTGATGTCAGCAATCCGCCATCCCACAGGAATCCCGCTTCAAGTGCAGGTGCTGTCAGTGCTCCAATTCCTAGCAAGTGGGTCATTTCAAACAACAGTGGCCATAGCATCAGGGATGTCCCAGTCTATGTTTTCCAACGTATTGTCCAGAGTGTTGTCTGCCCTTCTGAAACACATGCAGAGCTACATCGTGTTCCCTCAGGTGGAGGATTTGCCTATAGTGAAAGGTGATTTCTATGCCCTGGGACATATCCCCAACATAATAGGTGCCATTGATGGGACACATGTGGCTTTGGTCCCCCCCCCACAGGAGTGAACAGGTGTACAGAAACCGGAAGAGTTATCATTCTATGAATGTACAGATGGTATGTTTGGCAGAGCAGTGCATCTCCCATGTGAATGCCAAGTTCCCTGGCTCAGTGCATGACGCCTACATCCTGCGGAATAGCAGCATCCCTTATGTGATGGATCAACTCCAGAGGCACCATGTGTGGCTATTAGGTGAGCACCTGGAAGCAAAACAGTGGGAATGGTTGTCTGGGTCTGGGGTTACCATACAGGTTAGTGTGTGTCTAATACTTGTCCCTCACCATTTGCAGGTGACTCTGGTTACCCCAACCTGTCATGGCTATTGACCCCAGTGAGGAATCCCAGGACAAAGGCAGAGGAACGCTACAATGAGGCCCATGGGCGAACTAGGAGGGTGATCGAGCGGACCTTCGGCCTCCTGAAGGCCAGGTTCCGGTGCCTTCATATGACAGGTGAATCCCTATTCTACTCACCAAAGAAGGTGTGCCAGATCATCGTGGCCTGCTGTATGCTTCATAACTTGGCATTGCGACGACAGGTGCCTTTTCTGCAGGAGGATGGTCCAGATGGCGGTGTTGTTGCAGCTGTGGAGCCTGTGGATAGTGAAGACGAGGAAGCAGAGGAAGAAGACATGAACAACAGGGTCTCAGTGATCTAGCAATATTTCCAGTGAGACACACGTAAGAGTACAGACCTGCCTACTACATGTACTTAAACACTCCTACCTCTCTACTGTCTGTCGTTTTCACCCAGTGTATGGTCACTGAGTTGTCACTTTCCCTTACGATTTCACAGATGTGGGTCCCACTGTGTGACATCTGCTTTGATTCCTCATGGACTTGAGCTGTGTGACATAGGTATGTTGACATTACAATTGAAAGAGCATTTTGTCACTGTAATTGCTAATACACTATTTCGAAATAACAGACAGACTGCAGATTGTTTTGTGTTTTAAGTGTATTTATTTAAGTGCTCAATATTGGAGGGGGTAGTGAAATGGTGAGGGGTGATGGCGGAGGAATGTCCATGGCAGAGTCCAGTCTATTAGTCTCACAGGTGCATTGCCCAAATGGGCATAGGAAGTGGAAGTTGGGCAGTGTAAGTATTGACAGGGTGACAAAGTGGGACAGTAGGATGACAATCAGGATGGTCTCATTTCTTGGCAGGGTCTTGGCATCGTGCTCTGTCTTTGTCCTGGATCTCAGGGATCGTTTGCGGGGTGGTTCTCCCTCTGCAGGGGATGGGGTGCTGGTGTGGTGGTCCTGTGGCGGGGCGTCCTGTCCACTAGCGCCGGCGGAGGTGGTGGGCAGTTCATCGTCCATGCTAGTGTCAGGGGTCCCTTGTAGTGCCACAGTGTCCCTCCTGGTGTTCACGAGTTCCTTCAGCACCCCTACGATGGTGCCCAGGGTGAAGCTGATGGTTCTGAGTTCCTCCCTGAAGCCCATATACTGTTCCTCCTGCAGGCGCTGGGTCTCCTGAAACTTGGCCAGTACTGTTGCCATCGTTTCCTGGGAGTGGTGGTAGGCTCCCATGATGGAGGAGAGGGCCTTGTGGAGAGTGGGTTCCCTTGGCCTGTCCGCCCCCTGTCGCACAGCAGCCCTTCCAGTTCCCCTGTGTTCCTGGGCCTCTGTCCCCTGGACCGTGTGCCCACTACCACTGCCCCCAGGTCCCTGTTGTTGTTGGGGTGTTGGGTTAGCCTGGGTTCCCTGTAGTGGTGGACACACAGCTGATTGACGTGTCCTGGGGACAAAGGTATGGGCCCGCTGGGTGGGTGCTGTGCTGGTGTTTCCAGAGGGGGGAAGGTCTGTGATGGCCTGTGCCAGTGTGAGGAGAACAGACTGTCCAGAGGTCCCCGACGGGCCGAGCTGGTCATCTAAATCCAGTTGGACAGAGGTGCTGTCATCACTGTGGGCCTCTTCTGTTGGTGGTGTGGACATGTGTGGACCCTCCTGTCCGGTGACATTGGGTAGGGGTCCTGCAGGGGTATAAAAGGATTGTTATTACATCGGTATGTGTCATGGTGTGCAATGGGTGGGTGAGCGTGTACCCCAGTGCTTGCATTCCTGTGTTGAAGCTTGTGTGATGGTGGTTTAGGGGGTTGTATGGGTATGTGCAGTGTGCATGCTTTAGTGATGGGTGTCCATGCTCTGTTGTTGCATGCAGGGCTTGGTGTTGGGATGGGTGGTTTGTGATGTTGGGACATATGTGAGGAGTTGGGGTGCTGGGGGTGAGGGTGGGGGTATGTGATAGCATGCAGGTAGGGTGGGGGATGTAATAGTTAAGATTTAACTTACCAGAGTCCATTCCTCCGCCTACTCCTGCGAGGCCCTCAGGATGCAGAATCGCCAAGACCTGCTCCTCCAATGTTGTTAGTTGTGGGTGAGGAGGTGGGGGTCCGCCGCCAGTCCGCTGAACCGCCTGGTGGTGCCTTGAGACCACGGAACGCACCTTCCCCCGTAGGTCGTTCCACCTCTTCCTGATGTCCTCCCGATTTCTTGGATGCTGTCCCACTGCGTTGACCCTGTCCACTATTCTGCGCCATAGCTCCATCTTCCTTGCAATGGAGGTGTGCTGCACCTGTGATCCGAATAGCTGTGGCTCTACCCGGACGATTTCCTCCACCATGACCCTGATCTCCTCCTCCGAGAACCTGGGGTGTCTTTGCTGTGCCATGGGGTGGTGTAGGTGATGTG
The DNA here is from genome assembly GCF_031143425.1 of Pleurodeles waltl. Taxonomy (NCBI): domain Eukaryota; kingdom Metazoa; phylum Chordata; class Amphibia; order Caudata; family Salamandridae; genus Pleurodeles; species Pleurodeles waltl. The sequence goes on from NC_090450.1 coordinate 539,202,890, forward strand.
TGGGGTGGATTGTGTGGTGATAAGTGTACTGATATGTAGTGGTGTGTTGTGTGAGGTGCGTGAAAGTTCTGTGGGTGATGGTATTGTGTGCCTGTGGATGCTGTTGTTCTTGCTGGTGGTGTCTCTCTCTGGCCTTCTTTCAAGATTTTTTGTCGTAGGGGTTTGTGGGTGATGTGGGTGTGTGTTTTATATTGTAATGTGTGTGTGGGAGTGGTGTGTGTATGTGTATTTGTAATTGTCCAATGTGGTTGTGTTTTGTAAATGTGTGTGTATTTTGAGCGCGGCGGTGTGTACCGCCAATGGAATACCGCGGTTGAAAGACCGCCACGTGGATTCGTGTGTCGTGATACTGTGGGCGTATTTCTGTTGCCGTGACGGTGTCGGTTTTGTTTTCGTTAGTTTATCACTGACCTTTGGTGTGGCGGACTTGTGTGGGTGTCTGTATTTTGGCAGATTCCGAAATGTGGGTCATAATAGCTGTGGCGGTTTTCCGCGGCTGCGGCAGTGTGTTGGCGGTCTTCAGCACGGCGGTAAGAGGCTTTTACCGCCAATGTTGTAATGAGGGCCATAGTCTTTTAAAACAGTCACGATTTATACATAATCAAATTCTTTTAACATCATGAAGTCAGTGTTCTATGAATATTTACAAAACATTTATAATACCACAGCTATAATCTCCATTAAAAACGACCCAGACAAATCACCACAGGTGGGCCCCAATAAACTGAATCAAATTCAATGCCCCACCACAGGAAAAGGCTAGAATTCTGAGTCTTAGCAAAGCAATATGCTAGAGTCTAGCATGTTGCTTCGTCTTTTAGAAATAAAAGCAACATTTGAAAAGCTCCAAACGCCCCATCAAAATTAAAATTTCGATTTCTGTAGGTTTTTGTTTCTAAATGACATAAAATATTTCATAATTTATGTATCTATTTGAGGGATATATGTTTCTGTATTGTTGTGTATCCATTTCAGGTTCAAATATTAGAACACTCTTAGGCAAGGGTCCCTGCTTCAGGTAGTGATTACATCATCAAAATATGAGTACATACATAACTTGGCTCACCGCACTGAGCACTACAAAAACGGCTGATGTCTTATCTCACAAATACTTCAGGACTTGCTTCAGATGTACTGCCTTGATATACCCACACAAAAGAGCATTCGCTTGAGCCTGCAATCCTAATTTAGGAGCCCACCATCATTTAACATTGCTTCCAAATGTCGTATAGCCGACACGACTAGAATTAAAAGTTTCCATTTTCAGCAAGCAACTCTTCCCAACATACAACCGAGATCATACTCAGGTAAGAAAAGCACAGAGTGTAGGTTTGGCAAACGACAAACACAAGCCCATCAATTTGATGATTACTCAAATATGCATCTAAAAATATCACTCCAGCAAGAGATTTACATTCTAAAATCTGCCTTGCCATTCAGCACAAAAGGACGTCTCTGAACTTCCTGAGACTCATCTCAGAGAAAACAGAATTTATTCTCATAATTCGGCCACTGAACACAAAAGTTAACAAAACACTGGTTCTTGAACTCCACATGGATAACTTAAACCTGTTCTGTTTATTGAAGATAAATCACTAGGAGTACATAGTGATCATTGTTTTTCAATGTCCTCACGAATTGGACGTACAGCACATTCAGCAAGAGCTACCATCAATTCCTTGAAAAAGCATAAACTCTCTCTCCAATCAAAGGACTTTCTCGCTGAGCTGCAGGTTCTTGAGTTATCCCGGACTGGCTATTCTACATTCAGCAGCTAGGTTAATTTTTGGAGCCAGAAAGACGATTTTCAGAACCAGAACATTATTTTACAATTATAATGTATTTATTTTATTATGAACGATTGCCCGCAGTTTAAATACATATATCATAGATATAGCATAGGTAAATCAAAAAAACAAAATTAACAGCCAAGAAAGGGTGCACGAGTTTTATAGTAAAAGGTTGTAGCATTAGCATTTAAAATGAGCCACTTTGCTCCTATATTGCTTTTCATCGTTCTGCCATATCAGTAACTTTCAATGGAATAGCTGCAAGCCTGCATGGCAGTTGAAATTAATTTAGGAACTTTGAGGCAGTCTCCACGTGATTTAAGATGGGACAGAAGATTGTAGCTCATGTGCTATGTCCTACCAAATGCCCGACCACCCTTTGATAAGAGCAGGGAGCCTAAGGACCCAATTTATATGTCGGCGGGAAAGGAACTCCTTTGCAGAGGCAACGGAGTTCCTTCCCCCACCAACATAGTGGTCCTCCCGCCCAGTCTATATCACAGTCACAGCACGCGCGCAGAAGGGGTGGGGCGGCCCATGGGGGTGGGGGAGAATAAAAATTTTATAAAAAAATAAACACTTACCTTGCTCGCCGCCGACACACTGCTCCATCCGCTTCTCCTCAGCAGGCACAGGCTCCCAGCCTGCACTGGGGCCAAACCTGACGTTGCTCAGAGCAATGTCAGAATTGTCTGGGCACTCCCAGGCAGACTGGGAGCCTGTGCATGCTTTCTCCAGCCCAGCAACACAAGGCCGGAGTGGAGAAAGCCCACTGTACATATGTGTTTGGCTGGCCCGAGACGTTACAGCCTGTGGCCCACCCCTTTTGCAAAAAAACAATAATAAACGTTGTTTATTGTAGTTTTTTGGTAAAAGGTTTGCAGCTGCTGGCGGGGGATGGGGCAGCGCTCCTCCCCCCTAATGGAGGAGCCGCCCCTGCTCTATGAGGGATGACCTTCAGTTTGGCCATGGCAGAGACTAACAATTTAGATGGGCGCCTATGTAGCCATTTTTTACTGTCTTTCACTGGCAGCCAAAAGCTGGTGGTGAGGGACAGTAAAATTGTAATAATTCTCCCCTTGCCACAGGAGTAAACTCGCATGGCGAGGAAAGCATTACTTTTTTCCTTTACAAAAACAAAATCCTGTTTCAGGATTTTTGTTTTTTTAAAAGAAAAAAGAATTCTATGTGCTACGCGGCTGCATCCTGCTGATGCACAAAGTCAGATGCATTGACCGGAACCGCTTTGACGTCAGTAGCCAGCAGTGCTTTTATAACTGATTAGGTGGGCGGCTCCTGCGTCACGGAGATGGAATAATTTACCCTGTCCCCATGGCGGAACGGTGCGCTGTCTGCAGTGATCATCAGAGCCTAAGCTCTCTTTATTTTATGACTTGTATTGTTCTGACTTAATTAAGAACAAGAGAATGTAGTGTCTACGCACAGTATATTGTGCTTCGAGTTTATATACCTAGCTAAGGCGTAGCACCAGACGGCTCTGAGAAACAAATCCTATTTAATGCCTCAAGGGGGACTCAGTTCCACAGGCCCAATACCTTTCTCCAAATTGAAGCTATGACTGACAACAAGAACATTTGAAGATATTTCTTTCTGCTCCAAAATCCATGTGTTCTGGTATGTTCCCTCCATCACTTTCTTCACCCTCGCCCCACTTGGAATGTTTTGTCACGCTAGACCTGCCAAAATGCACCAGGGGAAAATTTCAAGGATCTGTAGTTTATTTCACCTGGTAATTACCAGATGTGGTAAACCTCTGTACAATTTATAACTCCGATCCCTGTACAAATAGGTATTTGCACACTGCTAGGAATGATTCAGACCCTTTTTAATCAGGGTCATAGATGGCAATTGCGATCCAAGGGTTCCTTCTAAATTGGGATCTCTGTCAGCATTATGTGACAGATAAGAGAGTCAGAAGATAAAATACTTTCATATTTTCCTACCAATAAAACCCATGCTTCCTCTTCTTTTCCAGATTATGCCAAGGAGCACGTGCAGCAGCTGCAGGAGAAGGCGGAGCTAATAGCTGGAAGAATGCTGCGCTTCTTGGTGTTCTACAGGAACCAGCACAAGGAATATTTCCAGCATGTCAGGTCAGTGTGACACTTTTTGACCATTAAAGAGACTTTGTTTTGCAGAAAGAACAGATTCAGCATACTCATCACACTGGCACTAGCAATATATCTAATTGGCAAAAAAGGCAACCTCAAACATCTCGCACTCCATTTTAAAGAAACAATTGCCACCACCCAATCCAATCCACAAACCAGTTTCAACAATCAAGAGCCACTCACTCACAAAAAAACATGTAGAAACCATAGACCAACACTCCAGTTTGGAGAAACAACAGACATCCCATACTGTAGGAGGCTGGCCTGGCTTGTAGTGGGTACCAGAGGTACTTACACCTTGTGCCAGGTCCAGTTATCCCTTATTAGTGTAGAAGAGGTGTTTCTAGCAGCTTAGGCTGATAGAAGGTAGCTATGGCAAAGCAGCTTAGGCTGAACTAGGAGACATGTAAAGCTCCTACTATACCACTGGTGTCATATGCACAATATCATAAGAAAACACAATACACAGATATACTAAAAATAAAGGTACTTTATTTTTATGACAATATGCCAAAAGTATCTCAGTGAGTACCCTCAGTATGAGGATAAGATATATACACAAGATATATGTACACAAACCAAAATTATGCAGGTTATAGCAAGAAAAGTAATGCAAGCAGTGTAAAGTTACAATAGATTGCAAAAGGAACACATAGGTATAGGGGCAACACAAACCATATACTCCAAAAGTGGAATGCGAACCACGAATGGACCCCAAACCTATGTGAGCTTGTAGAGGGTCGCTGGTACTGTAAGAAAACAGTGAGGGTTAGAAAAATAGCCCACCCCAAGACCCTGAAAGGTAGGTGTAAAGTGCACCTACTACCCCCAGAGAGCACAGAAGTCGTGATAGGGGGATTCTGCAAGGAGAACAAACACCAGCAATGCAACAACAGTGGATTTCCGGACCTGAGTACCTGTAAGACAAGGGGACCAAGTCCAAGAGTCGCAACAGTGTCAAGAGTGGGCAGGAGTCCAGGAAATGCCAGCTGAAGGTGCAAGGAAGCTGCCACCGGGTGGAAGAAGCTTGGGGTTCTGCAAAAACAAAGAGGACTAGGAACTTTCCCTTTGGAGGATGGATGTCCCACGTCATGAAGAAGCTTGCAGAGGTGTTCCCACACAGAAAGACCACAAACAAGCCTTGCTAGCTGCAAGGGTCGCGGTTCGGGTTTTTGGATGCTGCTGTGGCCCAGGAGGGACCAGGATGTCGCCACTTGGATGAGGAGACAGAGGGGGTGCCCAGCAAGTCAGGGAGCCCTCACAGAAGCAGGCAGCACCCACAGAAGTACCTGAACAGGCACTTAGAAGAAAAGTGAACCGGAGTCCACCCGAAGTCACAAAAGGGAGCCCCACGACGCCGGAGGACAACTCAGAAGGTTGTGCACTGCAGGTTAGAGTGTCGGGGACCCAGGCTTAGCTGTGCACAAAGGAAATCCTGGAAGAGTGCACAGGAGCCGGAGCAGCTGCAAATCACGCGGTACCCAGCAATGCAGTCTATCGTGGGGAGGCAAGGACTTACCTCCACCAAACTTGGACTGAAGTCACTGGACTGTGGGAGTCACTTGGAAAGAGTTGCTGAGTTCCAGGGACCACGCTCGTTGTGCTGAGAGGGGACCCAGAGGACCTGTGATGCAGTCTTTTGTTGCCTGCGGTTGCAGGGGGAAGATTCCGTCGACCCACGGGAGATTTCTTCAGAGCTCCTGGTGCAGAAAGGAGGCAGGCTACCCCCAGAGCATGCACCACCTGGAAACAGTTGAGAAAGCCGGCAGGATGAAGCGATACAAGGTTGCTAGTAGTCGTCTTGCTACTTTGTTGCGGTTTTGCAGGCGTCCTGAGCAGTCAGAGGTCGATCCTTTGGCAGAAGGTGAAGAGGGAGATGCAGAGGAACTCTGGTGAGCTCTTACATTCGTTATCTGGTGAGATCCCCAAAGCAGAGACCCTAAATAGCCAGAAAAGGAGGTTTGGCTACCTAGGAAGGAGGATTGGCTACCAAGAGAGGTAAGAGCCTATCAGAAGGAGCCTCTGACGTCACCTGCTGGCACTGGCCACTCAGAGCAGTCCAGTGTGCCACAAACACCTCTGTTTCCAAGATGGCAGAGTTCTGGGACACACTGGAGGAGCTCTGGGCACCTCCCCTGGGAGGTGCAGGTCAGGGGAGTGGTCACTCCCCTTTCCTTTGTCCAGTTTCACGCCAGAGCAGGGCTGGGGGATCCCTGAACCGGTGTAGACTGGCTTATGCAGAGATGGGCACCATCTGTGCCCATCAAAGCATTTCCAGAGGCTGGGGGAGGCTACTCCTCCCCAGCCTTCACACCTATTTCCAAAGGGAGAGGGTGTTTCACCCTCTCTCAGAGGAAGTCCTTTGTTCTGCCTTCCTGGGCCAGGGCTGCCTGGACCCCAGGAGGGCAGAAACCTGTCTGAGGGGTTGGCAGCAGCAGCAGCTGCAGTGGAGACCCCGGAAAGGCAGTTTGGCAGTACCCGGGTTCTGTGCTGGAGACCCGGGGGATCATGGATTTTTCGGCATTGGGGTGACAATTCCATGATCTTAGACATGTTACATGGCCATGTTCGGAGTTACCATTGTGACGCTGTACATAGGTAGTGACCTATGTACAGTGCACACGTGTAATGGTGTCCCCGCACTCGCAAAGTCCGGGGAATTTGCCCTGAACGATGTGGGGGCACCTTGGCTAGTGCCAGGGTGCCCACACACTAAGTAACTTTGCACCCAACCTTAACCAGGTGAAGGTTAGACATATAGGTGACTTATATGTTACTTAAGTGCAGTGGTAAATGGCTGTGAAATAACGTGGACGTTATTTAACTCAGGCTGCACTGGCAGGCTTGTGTAAGAATTGTCAGAGCTCCCTATCGGTGGCAAAAGAAATGCTGCAGCCCACAGGGATCTCCTGGAACCTCAATACCCTGGGTACCTCAGTACCATATACTAGGGAATTATATGGGTGTACCAGTATGCCAATGTGAATTGGTGAAATTGGTCACTAGCCTGTTAGTGACAAATTTGGAAAGCAGAGAGAGTATAACCACTGAGGTTCTGGTTAGCAGAGCCTCAGTGAGACAGTTAGGCATCACACAGGGAACACATACAGGGCACATACTTATGAGCACTGGGGCCCTGCCTGGCAGGGTCCCAGTGACACATAGACTAAAACAACATATATACAGTGAAATATGGGGGTAACATGCCAGGCAAGATGGTACTTTCCTACACAACCCCCCCCCCCCAAACGAAGGACAATAAGACTAGCCATGACCTGATGAGTCTTCATTGTCTAAGTGGAAATATCTGGAGAGTCCATCTGCATTGGAGTGGGTACTCCCAGGTCTATGTTCCACTGTATAGTCCATCCCCTGTAGAGACATGGACCACCTCAACAATTTAGGGTTTTCACCTTTCATTTGTTTTAGCCAAAGTAGAGGTTTGTGGTCTGTCTGAACAATAAAGTGAGTGCCAAACAGGTATGGCCTCAACTTTTTCAGTGCCCAGACCACAGCAAAGGCCTCCCTCTCAATGGCAGACTAACGCTTTTCTCTAGGGGTCAACCTTCTGCTGATAAAAGCAACTGGTTGATCCTGGCCCTCAGAATTCAGTTGTGATAAGACTGCCCCTACCCCTAATTCAGATGTATCAGTTTGAACAATGAATTTCTTGGAGTAACATGGGCTTTTTAGTACAGGTGCAGAGCACATGGCCTGTTTGAGCTCCTCAAAAGCTTTCTGACAGCTAGCTGTCCACAATACCTTTTTAGGCATCTTTTTACTGGTGAGATCATTAAGTGGGGCTGCTATGGAGCCATAGTTTTTAATGAATCTCCTGTAATACCCAGTGAAGCCTAGGAAGGCTCTCACTTGGGTCTGTGTTGTAGGGGGAACCCAATCCATGATTGTCTGGATTTTCCCCTGAAGTGGTGCAATCTGTTCTCCACCTACCAGGTGTCCTAGACAAACCACCTTTCCCTGCCCTATCTGGCACTTTGAGGCCTTGATAGTGAGGCCTGCCTTTTGCAGGGCCTCCAAAACTTTCCAAAGGTGGACCAGGTGCTCATCCCAGGTGGAGCTAAGGACAGCTATATCATCTAGATATGCTGCACTAAAAGCCTCCAACCCTTGCAGGACTGTGTTCACCAACCTCTGAAAAGTGGCAGGTGCATTTTTCAAACCAAAGGGCATCACTGTAAATTGGTAGTGCCCTCCTATAGTTGAAAATGCAGTCTTAGGTTTAGCATCCTCAGCCAATTTGATCTGCCAATACCCTGCAGTCAAACAAAGCTACTTAGATACTTGGCAGATGTCAGTGTATCTATGAGCTCATCTGCCCTGGGTATAGGGTGAGCATCAGTTTTTGTTACCTGGTTGAGACCTCTGTAATCAACACAAAACCTCATCTCCCTTTTTCCATCTTTTGAGTGAGGCTTTGGTACAAGCACCACAGGGCTCGCCAATGGGCTTTCAGAAGGTTCAACCACTCCTAGATCAAGCATTTTCTGAACTTCTTGTTTTATGCAGTCCCTGACATGGTCAGGCTGCCTATAGATTTTACTTTTGACAGGCATGCTGTCTCCAGTATCAATTGTGTGTTCACACCAAGATGTGGTGCCTGGCTCAGTTGAAAAGAGTTCAGAAAACGGTCCAAGGAGATTTATGCAGTTATCTTTCTGTTCTGCAGTAAGACAGTCTGCCAAAACTACTCCCTCCACTAGAGCATCCTCTTCAGTGGAGGAGAAGAGATCAGGGAGAGGGTCACTCTCTTCTTCCTGTCCTTCATCAGTTGCCATGAGCAGGGTGAGATCAGTCCTGTCATAGTAGGGTTTGAGGCGGTTGACATGAATCACCCGAAGGGGACTCCTGGCAGTGCCCAGGTCAACCAAGTAGGTGACCTCGCCCTTTTTTTCAACAATTAGATGGGGTCCACTCCATTTGTCCTGGAGTGCTCTTGGGGCCACAGGCTCCAATACCCACACCTTCTGTCCTGGTTGATACTGAATCAGAACAGCCTTCTGGTCATGCCATTGCTTTTGGAGCTCTTGGCTGGCCTGAAGGTTTTTACTGGCCTTTTTCATGTACTCGGCCATTCTGGATCTTAGGCCAAGTACATAGTCCACTGTGTCCTGTTTGGGAGCTTTTAAAGGTTGTTCCCAACCCTCCTTCACAAGTGTTAGTGGACCTCTTACAGGGTGCCCAAATAGGAGTTCAAAGGGGCTGAAGCCCACTCCTTTCTGGGGTACCTCCCTGTAAGCAAAAAGGAGGCAAGGTAACAGGACATCCCATCTCCTCCTGAGTTTTTCAGGGAGTCCCATTATCATTCCTTTGAGAGTTTTATTAAACCTCTCTACCAGTCCATTAGTCTGTGGATGATAAGGTGTGGTGAATTTGTAGGTTACACCACATTCCTTCCACATAGCCTTCAAGTATGCAGACAAAGTTGCTACCCCTGTCTGATACAACCTCTTTTGGGAACCCCACCCTGGAAAAGATTCCCAGAAGGGCTTTTGCCACTGCAGGTGCTGTAGTGGTCCTTAGAGGAATTATTTCAGGATATCTTGTGGCATGGTCCACAACCACCAAGATAAATCTATTGCCTGAAGCAGTAGGAGGGTCAAGGGGTCCAACTATGTCAACCCCTACCCTTTCAAAGGGGACCCCAACCACAGGTGGTGGAATAAGGGGAGCCTTTAGTGTGCCACCAGTTTTGCCACTGGCTTGGCAGGTCACACAAGACTTACAAACATCTTTTGTGTCCTCTGACATCCTAGGCCAGTGAAACAGGGGGACAAGCCTTTCCCATGTTTTGATCTGGCCCAAATGCCCAGCCAAAGGAATGTCATGTGTCAGAGTTAGGAGGAACTCTCTGTACTGCAGGGGAATGACCAATCTCCTGGCTGCTCCAGGTTTTGGGTCCCTTGCCTCTGAGTACAAGAGGTTGTCCTCCCAGTAAACTCTATGTGAGTCACTGACATCCCCATTTTGCTGCTTGACAGCTTGCTGTCTGAGACCCTCTAATGTGGGACAGGATTGCTGTGCCACACTCAGCTCTTCCCTGGCAGGCCCCCCTCCACCCAAAAGCTCAGCAGTGTCTGCTGCCAGCTCCTCTGGTGAAGGTTCTGCACAGGGAGGAATAGTGGGTAGGGATTTACCCTTGCTACCACTAGCTTTAGGGAGCACTTTGTCCATTGTTCCAGGATCCAAGTCACCCTCTCCTTTTTGCTTTTTGGCCTGAGCCCTTGTCAAAGCAAAAATATGCCCAGGAATGCCCAGCATTGCTGCATGAGCCTCCAACTCCACTTCTGCCCAAGCTGATGTCTCTAAATCATTTCCTAGTAGACAGTCTACAGGTAAATCTGAAGCAACCACAACTTTCTTTGGACCAGTAACCCCCCCCCCCCCCCCCCAGTTGAGATTCACAACAGCCATGGGGTGGCTAAGAGTGTTGTTATGAGCGTCTGTCACTTGTTACTGGTGACCAAGTAGGTGTTGTTCAGGGTGTACCAGTTTCTCTATTACCATGGTAACACTGGCACCTGTGTCCCTGTAGGCCTGAACCTCAACACCATTTATTAGGGGAAGTTGCTTGTACTTATCCATATTAAGGGAACAAGCAACCAAGGTGGCCAAATCAATGGCACCTTCAGAGACTAACACAGCCTCTGTGGTCTCCCTAACAAGACCAACCCCAACTAAATTACCAAAAGTGAGCCCAGCTACTCCCTTGGATTGGCTATTAGTAGGTTTGCTCCCACCACCACTGCTATTACTAGGGGCACTAGAATTTGCAGTAGGGGTTGTGGTAGTGGAAGGTTTGGTGTTTTTCTTTGGACAACTGGCATCAGTTGTCCAATGGCCTTTGACTTTACACAAATAACACCAAGGCTTTTTAACTTGATTTGAAGAGGATTTGGACCCACCACCCCCACCAGAGGATTTTTGTGGGCCTGATGAAGACTCAGTTTTATTTTTGTCACCACCCTTGTCAGAAGACTTACCATCCTTCTTCTTGCCATCCTTGTCACCCCCTGTATGAACTTTTTTGTTCACTCTTGTTCTGACCCATTTGTCTGCCTTCTTTCCCAATTCTTGGGGAGAGGTCAGATCTGAGTCCACTAGATATTGGTCTAACAAGTCAGACACACAGTTATTTAGAATATGCTCTCTCAGAATAAGATTATACAGGCTTTCATAGTCAGAAACTTTACTGCCATGTAACCACCCCTCCAAGGCCTTCACTGAACAGTCAACAAAGTCTATCCAGTCCCGTGAGGACTCTTTTCTGGTGTCTCTGAACTTAATCCTGTATTGTTCAGTGGTTAAGCCAAATCCATCCAAGAGTGCATCCTTCAAAACTGCAAAATTGTTAGCATCACTTTCTCTAACAGTAAGGAGCCTATTCCTACCCTTTCCATTGAAAGATAGCCCCAATATAGCAGCCCACTGCCTTTGAGGGACCCCCTGTACCATACAGGCCCTCTCAAGTGCAGCAAACCACTTGTTGATGTCATCCCCCTCCTTGTAAGGGGGAACTATCTTGTGCAGATTCCTGGAATCATGCTGTTTAACAGGATTACTATCAGGAATACTGCTGCTGCCACCATGGAGTCCTAACCCCAATCTCTGTCTCTCCTTCTCCAGGTCTAGGGATTCCCTGTCTAGAGCCAGCTGTTGCTGTTTAAGCTTCAGTCTGGTCTCTTCCACTCTCAACTTTTTGAGTTCCCTTTCTAACATGTTGTCTTCAGGGTGGGTGGGTTGGGAATGCTTGGACACTGAGGATAAATTGGAAACAACAGAGGTAGATCTGTCCCTAACAGCTTGGACTCTAACAACCTGGCCTCCAGGAATAAAAACATCCCTACTGTGATGGGAGCTCCTATTACTACCAGCATTGCTATGTGGTCTGCTGAGGGGCAGATTTGGAATAGAACCCTCCCCACCTCCCTCAAGGGGTTCCCCTGAGTCAGAATGGGAGCTATCTATTAACTTCTCATTTGAAGTGCCAGCTAGGGACTCATCATTCACAATGAGCATGTTCTACAGAAATTCTCTTGTAGGGTTCTTTCCTATCACTAAACCTATATCTAAGCAGAGACTCCTTAGGCTCTTGAAATTTAAATTGTCATAGGTAGTATTGACCATTTTAAGAGCAGACTCTACAGAAGACATGATAAAAGAAGGTTTAGAGACAGTGAGAAGAAAGAAAAAGTTTCAGAACTTTTTAAAGAACAGAGAAAAAAACTTTTTAAAATGTTTAGAAACTTTTTATAAGTTTTGGAGTACTTTTCAGCACTTAGTAAAAAGTGTAAGAGGAGAAAAGGAAAACTTTTTGGTTAAGTGTACATACACTGAACTTGTTTTGTATATTATTCTCTTATGAAAAGTACACAATGACAAAGTGGTAAGTAGTTACAAGTACTTATCCCACCGCTGCACAACCAATGTAGGAGGCTGGCCTGGCTTGTAGTGGGTACCAGAGGTACTTACACCTTGTGCCAGGTCCAGTTATACCTTATTAGTGTAGAAGATGTGTTTCTAGCAGCTTAGGCTGATAGAAGGTAGCTATGGCAAAGCAGCTTAGGCTGAACTAGGAGACATGTAAAGCTCCTACTATACCACTGGTGTCATATGCACAATATCATAAGAAAACACAATACACAGATATACTAAAAATAAAGGTGCTTTATTTTAATGACAATATGCCAAAAGTATCTCAGTGAGTACCCTCAATATGAGGATAAGATATATACACAAGATATATGTACACAAACCAAAATTATGCAGGTTATAGCAAGAAAAGTAATGCAAGCAGTGTAAAGTTACAATAGATTGCAATAGGAACACATAGGTATAGGGGCAACACAAACCATATACTCCAAAAGTGGAATGCCAACCACGAATGGACCCCAAACCTATGTGAGCTTGTAGAGGGTCGCTGGGACTGGAAGAAAACAGTGAGGGTTAGAAATATAGCCCACCCCAAGACCCTGAAAGGTAGGTGTAAAGTGCACCTATTACCCCCAGAGAGCACAGAAGTCGTGATAGGGGGATTCTGCAAGGAGAACAAACACCAGCAATGCAACAACAGTGGATTTCCGGACCTGAGTACCTGTAAGACAAGGGGACCAAGTCCAAGAGTCGTGACGGTGTCGAGAGTGGGCAGGAGCCCAGGAAATGCCAGCTGAGGGTTCAAGGAAGCTGCCACCGGGTGGAAGAAGCTTGGCGTTCTGCAAGAACGAAGAGGACTAGGAACTTCCCCTTTGGAGGATGGATGTCCCACGTCGTGAAGAAGCTTGCAGAGGTGTTCCCACGCAGAAAGACCACAAACAAGCCTTACTAGCTGCAAGGGTCACAGTTCGGGTTTTTGGATGCTGCTGTGGCCCAGGAGGGACCAGGATGTCGCCACTTGGATGAGGAGACAGAGGGGGCGCCCAGCAAGTCAGGGAGCCCTCACAGAAGCAGGCAGCACCCGCAGAAGTACCTGAACAGGCACTTAGAAGAAAAGTGAACCGGAGTCCACCCGAAGTCACAAAAGGGAGTCCCACGACGCCGGAGGACAACTCAGAAGGTTGTGCACTGCAAGTTAGAGTGTCGGGGACCCAGACTTGGCTGTGCACGAAGGAAATCCTGGAAGAGTGCACAGGAGCCGGAGCAGCTGCAAATCACACGGTACTCAGCAATGCAGTCCAGCATGGGGAGGCAAGGACTTACCTCCACCAAACTTGGACTGAAGAGTCACTGGACTGTGGGAGTCACTTGGACAGAGTTGCTGAGTTCCAGGGACCACGCTCGTTGTGCTGAGAGGGGACCCAGAGGACCGGTGATGCAGTCTTTGTTGCCTGCAGTTGCAGGGGGAAGATTCCGTCGACCCACGGGAGATTTCTTCAGAGCTCCTGGTGCAGAAAGGAGGCAGGCTACCCCCAGAGCATGCACCACCTGGAAACAGTCGAGAAAGCCGGCAGGATGAAGCGATACAAGGTTGCTAGTAGTCGTCTTGCTACTTTGTTGCAGTTTTGCAGGCGTCCTGAGCAGTCAGCGGTCGATCCTTTGGCAGAAGGTGAAGAGGGAGATGCAGAGGAACTCTGGTGAGCTCTTGCATTCGTTATCTGGTGAGATCCCCAAAGCAGAGACCCTAAATAGCCAGAAAAGGAGGTTTGGCTACCTACGAAGGAGGATTGGCTACCAAGAGAGGTAAGAGCCTATCAGAAGGAGCCTCTGACGTCACCTGCTGGCACTGGCCACTCAGAGCAGTCCAGTGTGCCACAAACACCTCTGTTTCCAAGATGGCAGAGGTCTGGGACACACTGGAGGAGCTCTGGGCACCTCCCCTGGGAGGTGCAGGTCAGGGGAGTGGTCACTCCCCTTTCCTTTGTCCAGTTTCGCGCCAGAGCAGGGCTGGGGGATCCCTGAACCGGTGTAGACTGGCTTATGCAGAGATGGGCGCCATCTGTGCCCATCAAAGCATTTCCAGAGGCTGGGGGAGGCTACTCCTCCCCAGCCTTCACACCTATTTCCAAATGGAGAGGGTGTTACACCCTCTCTCAGAGGAAGTCCTTTGTTCTGCCTTCCTGGGCCAGGGCTGCCTGGACCCCAGGAGGGCAGAAACCTGTCTGAGGGGTTGGCAGCATCTGCAGTGGATACCCGGAAAGGCAGTTTGGCAGTACCCGGGTTCTGTGCTAGAGACCCGGGGGATCATGGAATTGTCTCCCCAATGCCAGAATGGCATTTGGGTGACAATTCCATAATCTTAGACATGTTACATGGCCATGTTCGGAGTTACCATTGTGACGCTGTACATAGGTAGTGACCTATGTACAGTGCACGCGTGTAATGGTGTCCCCGCACTCACAAAGTCCGGGGAATTTGCCCTGAACGATGTGGGGGCACCTTGGATAGTGCCAGGGTGCCCACACACTAAGTAACTTTGCACCCAACCTTCACCAGGTGAAGGTTAGACATATAGGTGACTTATAAGTTACTTAAGTGCAGTGGTAAATGGCTGTGAAATAACATGGACGTTATTTCACTCAGGCTGCACTGGCAGGCCTGTGTAAGAATTGTCAGAGCTCCCTATGGGTGGCAAAAGAAATGCTGCAGCCCATAGGGATCTCCTGGAACCCCAATACCCTGGGTACCTCAGTACCATATACTAGGGAATTATATGGGTGTACCAGTATGCCAATGTGAATTTGTGAAATTGGTCACTAGCCTGTTAGTGAGAAATTTGGAAAGCAGAGAGAGCATAACCACTGAGGTTCTGGTTAGCAGAGCCTCAGTGAGACAGTTAGGCATCACACAGGGAACACATACAAGGCACATACTTATGAGCACTGGGGCCCTGCCTGGCAGGGTCCCAGTGACACATAGACTAAAACAACATATATACAGTGAAATATGGGGGTAACATGCCAGGCAAGATGGTACTTTCCTACACATACTCAATCAGTGAGAAACTCACAGTTAAATACAAGGAGCGTGCCACTCTATTGTAAAGTAAATATAGCCAAGCCATACGGCTGTACAGAAAGTCAATATCCATCTCAGCTTCATTCCTAATAAACAGCAGCTACCCCTGAATGAAATACAAGGAAACAAAGGCCCTCAAACCAGGTAGCACCAGACTCTATATTTCAGTACTCAGATCAAAAGCCAACCGATCCCTCATCTCCATCCAGAGAAACAAGAATCACAAACTTTCCAATCTAAAGAGAGCCAACAGCCACCCAAACTATGATTATGATAAGCATCCTGCCCACACAACTCTCCATCGTAACAATATTCACTGCACATGCCAATTAATGGACCCAGAATCATTGCATTATCAGAAGCATCAGCCATCTCATGAAACAATCAAAGAGACAACCCAGGGAAGTCAAGAGAAACAATAGCCACCCATAGTTCATTCCGGACAAGGAACAGCACCTTCAACAGAGTCAAAACTGCACTCACAATATGGACTTTAGTTCCTAGGAGACAGAAAGCAGTCAAGTAACTACATTTCATCTGGGCTCTAAAAATACTTCGACCGGAGCTGCCCTTCTGCTCCAATAAACAGCCAGAACATCTATCTCATGCAACAAAGGCCAATCGCCATCTCCAACTCCATTCCAGAGAATCATCCATCCAGGACTCACTTGTAGACTCAGAGCCATACTACACATTCAAGTCAAAGAAAAATAGGTACTTCAAACTCAATTAAATTTAAATACTTTATTGTGCATATTAACTGAAATTAAGTCTGCATGTCTGCTACCGATCTAATCTTTAATCAGTGAGAATTGTTCATGCAATACAATGTTGATCGTTTTCACATTGAGACAGTGATTACACTGAGAGGTGCCATTTTTAGGCTCTGGGTGGTCTAGTGTTTTAGAATCACAGGCCCCATATCCATATAAGCTCAGGTATGATGGGGACATGCAGTGGAAGTGCCCAGCGGGCACTCCGCTGGTGCATCAAAGGCAAACCTGTCTGCTCTCATTCGCATCTGTCCGTGCCCGTACCACGGTCAGCACCAGCCATGCTGGCGATAAGTCCTTTACAGTTGAATGCAAAAGCAGAGTTGCTGAAGCTGCATTCTGCTTCCTGCAACCATTTGTGAACTCTGTCCCTTACTGTTAAGGTTGTGGAGAACTATTTTCCCCTTCACAGGTTCCTCCTTAACTATTCAGACAAGCTGAGCTTGACCCATGGTAGGGGACGTGAAACTACCCTTCCTAGCAGGGCCAACACTATGGTTACACACCTTGTGCACTTCCTTCACTGCTTGGCTAATTAATTGTCAATCCATACCCTTGATGTTACTTGCTGAGAACCACTGGGGCATGATTTTTCTAACGGAAACCTGTCTGAAAGAAGTGTGTTCGGGCACTGATATTGCCCTGGCTATTCCCCATGATTTCCTAATTAAGAACATTGACCAGGTGGATAGAAAACGGGTGGGGTGGCAATCATGTGTTGCTCCTCATACTCTTGTTCTAGCTCTAAACTGGCAAATACTAACAATATTGAGGGGCTAGCCTTTACTATTGTGTCAGCTGCCTCCTTTGCCCTATCTGGCGTGCGTAGTTATTGTCCCCCAATGCTTAGGCTAACTTGTTACATTTACTGTCTGATGCATTAGGTCAATTGTCTCTTCTTCATTCCAATTTCATGGCATTAGGTGATTTTAATATACATTTGGTGACCTAAATAATAGACCACCTCAGCTGCTTCTGTCTTTTTTGGAAGGTTTCATTCTAGAGCAGCAATTAAAGGACCCCACTCATAGAGACGGTCTCACTCTTGATCTCATTATTCGGAATCCCTCAGCAGTCCTGGTGAAACCTGCATTATAACTTACCTGGTTGGACTATCTTTTGATTCCTTTTAAAGGTTCTCCCCAGAACTCCTCGCAGTTCGCAAGGATTGACACGTAAGACTTCTAGGACTTGGCACAAAATCTCTGATATCCATCTTAAAAATACAATACAGTCTATGGGCGTTAATTGCAGGAGTGTTTTAGAACATGACATGGCCAACTTCAATATTTTATTGGTCTGCGCCCTGGATATGACAGCTTCTCTAAAATCCTCAGTTTCTAAGAGAGCTCAACCATCTGCCCCTTGGTTCTCTGGTATATTAAAGGTGGAGAAATCCCTAAGTAAAAATTTAAAGCGGTGATGGAGGTCCTCCTATGATACAGAGGCTAAAGTAACTTACCAGGCTGCCTTGAAAAGCTATCACACCACCATTCAAAAAGCTCAAAAAACCTTCATTGCTTCCTCCATTTTCTGAGGCTTCTAATCAAACGTTTGAGCTGTTTAAAATTGAAAACTTTCTCTCCCCCACTGCAAATAAGAATGTTCTCTCCCCCTCGACTGAGCTATGTGAAGACCTCTCTAATTTCTGTTTTAAGAAAATTCAAATCACCTATGAGCAATTTCCTGTGCAGTTTCCCTCAGGTCAGGATGTTGTGCTTGCCTTGAACCTTGATCCGCTCCTTACCAAGTTTGATCACATATCCTTAGAGAAGCTTGATAAATGCAAATCGGGTTCCCCTTTAGGGGCTCTGCCCACCTAACATTCTAAAATATGTTGCATCTGTTGTAAATTCCATTCTAAACAAGTTAATGAATGACTCCTTGTCCTCAAATGCTGGAAACAAGCGTTGCTGATTCCATTGTTAAAAAACCCTTATTTAGACCCTAAAGAACTAAGCAACTTTAGACCTATTTTGCTTCTGCCCACAGCAGCTAAATTTCTGGAGAAAAGTGTGAACAGGCAGCGATCACATTTGTTTCAGTTATCGGAATTCATAAAGGAAAACCTGGACCAGAACTCACCTTTCATGATGATGTTACCTGATCCCTCCTCAGCATTCAATACTGTTTCCCCACTCGATTTTACTTGATAGATTCAAGGGCATCAGAGATCAGGCTCTGCTATGGCTAAAATCTTTCATCAAGAACGGCTCGCAAGCAGTCTTCTTTTTTCCTTAAATGTCATTCTGTAAGCCACTTGAGTGTGGTGTAACCTCAGGGTTCGGTGCTTAGTCCCACCTTTTTTAATATTTACCTGGAACCACTGGCAAAATTAGTTGAGGCACGGGATGTGTGGGTGGTCTCCTGTGCTGATATCACCCAGCTCCTTTTGGCCTTTTAAGAAGATGTGCCAGTAACTATGAGCTCTTTTAAGCTTTATTGGAAGGCAGTAGTTGAATGGAAGAATGGAAGCTGCCTCAAGTCTATTTCAGAAAAAAATGAAATTCTCTTTTTTGGCACTAAGGCGTCACAAAATCCCAGAAACTGGTGGCTGACAGAAGTATGTGCTTTTCCTGCCCCAGCCCCTACAGTGAAAAACCTGGTCATGAAATTCGAGTCCAATCTTTAATTTGAGCCCCAAATCATGTCAATCTCTGCTACTTGTTTTGCTACACTTAAGTCACTTAAGACGATGCTCCACCTCATTCTGGAAGACCCTTGCAAGACGATTGTCCATGCCTTGGTTACGTCCAAACTGAACTATGCCAACAGCTTGTATTTGATTTTGCCAGCATACCTAATTAAATTCCTACAAACAGTCAAAAACTCTTCTGCTCGCCTAATCTTGAAGATTCCTCCATGAGCTTCGGTGTGAAACCAGCTACGCCACCTCCACTGGTTTCCAGTCTCCAAGAGGATCCAATTTAAGGCTCCTATTTTTGCTTTCTGGTCCGTCATGCAGAAAGGTCCACTCTAGTTAGGAGAAGAGTCAAGCCCTACTATCAAGTCAGATCAATCTCAAACTTTTTCAACGGCCCTGCATTCGTAGAGCTAGAAGAGTCAGCAGATTTTTGGTCTTTCTTGCCTCTAAATTGTGAATGCTCTTTCTCTTAGCTTGCGGTGCAGCCCTTCTGAATCTATATTCAGAAAAAATGACAAAACTCTGCCTTTTGATTCCTGTCTCTAGGGCTTATTACGCTATTAATCTTTCCCTTTTCTGACCTTTACTGCTAGCACCGGGACTCCTTTTTGAGGGCAGCTGTGTGCTCTACAAATGACTTGTATTGTACTGTATTGTATTTGATACACCTAATTCATAACTCGTCATGAAACCGGAGGCAAATAACAGTACATGGGATTAGTGAATTTTGTACCAAATCTACACATGCAGTTATAAACTTTATTCCACTCTCCAATCCAACCAAATAGCAGCAATACCATACTCAGAGCTGCTTGTTGGCAGTGGAGTGTAAAAGTTTGTTGTTTCTGTGCATTTAAGAGTGAGATGGCTTATGTTTTTGGGATGAAAAACAGGGTGGCTGTTAAGTGGGAGATTGCGCATTTTATTTTAGTTTTGCAGAGTTTGTATGGCTGTTGTTTCTGTGTATTTGAATGTTTAACCCCTTAAATGTTCCACTCCCCCCAGTGTTGAGCCCCTTTTTGGCAATTTGCTCCTAAGGCTCAACAACTTTTATTTCACAGTGTCTGTTTTTTTCTCCTAAAAGTGGCATCAGTGAATGGTTTGCTGTGCTAAAGTTACCATCTTCACAGCTTTCAGGAACATGCAGAGCTGAACCAAAAAATCTAATTTTGTACCACAGTTTTATCATTTTTTAAAGAGGCAGCCCACTTTTCCTATTTTTGAGCTCTCAACCTAAATCCAATTTGTGGTGGAAACCAGTGTGAAACCCATAGGTGATGTAGTAAACTATAGATTTCTTAAAAGGAGAAAAAATTCAGAATTCATTAAGTGGTCATATGTGTAGATCCCTCAAGGTTTTCCAAAACAAAATAACTGTTGAAATATTGAAAATGAGTAGAAAGGGGCGTGGCCGGGCCACGAAACAAGATGGCCGCTTAGAGCGAGAGCTCCACGCCGAGGCGGTCCCGGAGGGGCGACGGGGGCGAGAAGACAGCCGGACAACACACCGGGTTCGGTGCCCCTCCACCCCTACAACAGCGGCGACACGGAATCATGTCCGGGGACCCCGTAGGAGCGGGACGCAAGGCAGGAAACTCGCGACTCGCCCCAGGCCGATAAGGCCTGGAAAAAGGGGGCGGAGTCGCGTCTTCGGAAGACCGCGGACGGCATGCCTGTAGCAGTAAGGAGCAAGCTGAACAGGCCGCAGGGACTGCGGGAGTCGTGACGACCCGCATCCATCTCCCTACAACGCCAACAAACACCCGTGGACCTTCCCCCCCCCCCCCACAGGGAGACGGGAAGGCACAGCAAAGGGGTGCGGCCCCTTCGACAGCCGGGAGAGAAACCCAAAGAGAGGTAGGATCGAATCTCTTCAAAATAAGAACGGCATCGTCGGAGGCAGAGGCACGACTTCTCTCCTCTTTTCCATCACAGAGGGACAACAAAAACCCTCCCGCTGAGATAATAAACTTTCTCCCCCCCCCCTCCAGACAACTAATACTGAGGAGGGCAGAGGGGCACGACGGGAGGCACGTGGAGGCGAGGAGACGAGAGGGGTGAGCGACTGGGGGGGCACCGGGGATGAGGAGAGCCAAGAGAATAGAGATACAGGAGAAGGGAGTGGACTGACACCAGTGTAAGCCACCGAACATCTATATCCTTATCGGAATCTACGGAGGGAATCTCGGGCCCCACGTGGTCAGACTCTGTAGACAATTGAGGCGATGCCCGGCAACAAACCGAACCATAAACCTGTCAGCAAGCCTGCACGACAACTATTATTCTCAGAAGCGCTACAACACAAACGCCTAACCCCCACGAAGATAAACCCTCAAACATCGCCACCTTTAAACGAGTTCACCACGATGCCTGATAAAGATCAATCCACGACTATGGACAGGATACTACAAGAGATCACCACCGTCAGCCGCCGCATAGAGGGGATGGACGCCTCTATAACTTCATTGACACTAGAAACCAAATCCATGCGATCTGACATTGCCGGCTTTCAATCTAGAGTGACAGGGCTAGAACAACGCATGGGATCACTAGAGACGCAGATTAACACGTCTCAGGTGCGAGAACAAGACTTCATCTACCTCAGGAGCAAACTAACGGACATGGAGGACAGGAGCCGGAGAGACAATATCCGCATACTTGGGATCCCGGAAAACGAAGAAGGCTCGGATATGCAGACTTTTCTGACCTCCACTCTTCCAAAAATGATTCCATTGGACTTTGACCCGCCGCTAGAATTCCAACGGGCACACAGGATAGGCCCAAAACGCTTGGACAACTCCTCAAGACCCCGCCCAATCATCGCATGCTTGCTGCGGCATAATCAAACCCGACAAATACTCCAAGTAGCACGCAACCACGGCCCTTTCCGAATAGACCAGCACGAGATCCGAATAACCGCCGATTACTCCAAGGAAACCAACGAACGTAGAAAGGCTTTCCTAGCCCTACGACCCCGGCTTCGCAAACTAGAGATGAAATACGGTCTCTTTGACCCTGCAAGAATGTGGGTTACAAAAAATGGAGTATCCAAGGACTTTTATAACCCCGACGAATTGAGACTCTTCCTTGACTCTTTCCAATCCCAGCCTATGGACTCTTACAACACAGACAGTGAGCATGACATTGCAGGAGGCAGTGATAGGGCCGAAACCCCCCACTTGGGAATAGAACAGGTGAAGACGGCTCTACACGACACCGGAGCCAGTCATAGAGGTAGAGACATGGAGAGACTAACTAGATCATATGATGACAGGGGTCAGATTTTACACGCAGTAGTGACCCACACCCAATTATCGGAAAGAGACAAATCCCGCTCCCCTTTAAAGCCTACAACTGGGTATTCTTGAGAAGGTAACGCGACAAGACGACTTATGGGACTATCGCCAGAGAGTCGAAAATAACAACTATAGACTCCGCGGAAGGATGAGTACCTTTCCAGATCATATGTGTATTACTATTGTAATTGTCTAAGACTGCTAGTATCAATGTTAAAACCAGATACATGAAAAATATATGCTCTTTATGACTAGAGCCGAGGCCCTGTAATGGAAACTACCGGTAAATCGTTATTTGCCCTCAGTACACAACAGATGACGATTACTAGAACAGGGATCAGACCCCACCAACTCACTGTATGTTGAATAAGGGCCCGGTCCCGACCCTATAACCCTATAACAAGGCAACAAGGTAACAGGGGCATTAAACAGATAACAAAAAATAAACACTAATTAACTATCATGGAACTTACCTTACATTCCACACACTACAAAGTATCTCATGGTAGTAAACAACAAAGTATGTGAAACTTTCCTAATACACACCACACTCGACCAGCGCCGACATTAGACCCGTTTAGCCCCCATTATCACCCCAAGGGATGGGACTAGACAACGTAAAGATAAATTAATTCCAATACAGGGACACACAATACGATATAACCTGAAACATATCAAAGCTCCCACTACTTGACTTTACCTTATTCTACAATAAGAAACTGGGGAAAAAAAATAAATAAAAAAAAAATAGAACACGAGGACATAATACAACATACTACCGCATAACAAAGCGAAATATTAGGACATTCTACACTGCCACTCCACACCACATTATAACATCACAATGTAAATTATAAACTATTAGCTATTCTTTTCCCCAGATGTTCGTACCTACCCCCATCCTAATCATTATTACTATCTTAAACTATCACCAACAACAGAACGACTATGAAGGTGGCACATACCAAGCAAGACCTTAGTAGGTCAGTATTATGATGTAATAATACACGGCAAGGAGTTAGTAATAGGATGAGATACGCACTATCCTCGCGTAACCCGGGGCTCAGCTACACTCATTACCTATCCTACGATTAATAGAGAGACGTTTGGCATAATGGCTCCTAACATGATAATGTGATAAGATGCCAGGATATGTTATGTTGATCAACCTAATATGTCATTGAACAGTTGTAAGGCGAGATGAGACGAGGCAGTGTTATAGTTGAAAAGAAATGCTCAGGAAGTATTATATTATACTGTATATTGGTATCTTTATGTACCCATGCATACGCGAGAACTATAATACTCTGTTTGAGCTCTCTCCCCCCCCCTCCTCTGCCCTGCCCCTCCCCTCCCCTCGCCAGCCGGTCTCGGTCTTTCTGTCTGCCCAGTCCCTACTTTAATTTACGACCCTATCTTATGAACTCCTAAACACCCTACGATACCATACAACATCAAGTGCTAGGCACAACATCCTAAACACCATACCCCATCAACACCCGACACCCCCTCCCTCCTCTCCAGCGCCGCTCAGGTACTATAGTTATTAACCGATCATTACTTCTGCCAATATACACTATAGATATATAACTAATACACTAGCCACTAACCACCGATGAACAGACCCACTTCCCGATACATAAACATAAGCACTGCTGTGTGCCCCCCCTCCTTATCACCGACATATCGATAACTGGCTGTCTGCTGTTTCCCCCCTTCGCCCCCCCGATCGAGACCGCCCGACGGCACAAGAGCTCCGAGAGAAATCGGTCCCGCCGTTTACAGACCTAACGAACGAAGGAGGTTGGACTCCTAACCTCCCTCATCCCTACCCTTCCCCACTTCTTCCCCCAAATTGCACGCTCTCTTGCTATACTCTCAATCTCAACTTCAGCACACGCATCCATCCCTTCCCCCCCTTCTCCCTCTTTTCTTCTCCCTCTCATTTCTCCTTGCCTTCTTTTTCCCTCATATTTCCCCTCCATCTGGCTCTCGTCCTACTTATATTACCTCTCTTCCTTCACCCTCTCCTCTCTCTTCTCTTTCTTCTCCAGAGGATTCCCTTGGCCTCCACCAGCTCCTAACCCCCGTATAAAATAAAATAAAATAAAACACCGTATCATATCGAAACACAACTCCCACTCTAACTACTAAGTCAATATCTCCCACAGGGTGCTTACTTACTCACAATTATCCAATATGTCGAAGCCCCACCCTCAAGCGACGCGACCATTACGCATACTCTCTTGGAATGTACACGGCATGACGAGCTATGTTAAGCGGAAAAAGATACTGTCCTATTTTCAATCCAAAAAAACAGATATAGCCCTGATTCAAGAGACACACCTTGACACTCTGGAATCCAGTAAACTTAAACGGGATTGGGTAGGGAGGGTTGCCTTCAGCTGCCGTCCAACGAGTCAGGAATCTGGAAGTAACGGACCCCGCAAATGTGGAGTGGCGATACTAGTGCGTAAATCCCTCCCGGTCACTATCATTAAAACCTGGAATGATACGGAAGGAAGGTATATATTTGCTAAATTAAAAATAGGGGACACTGTTTTATGCGTGGGATCCGTTTACGCACCAACCGGCCCAAAACGCCCATTCCTTCTACAGCTAAATCGCCTCCTGACAGAAATCGGAACTACTCGATACATAATCGGGGGAGATTGGAATCTCGTCCAAGACACCATAATGGATAGGACAGGCCCTGTCGATGTATGTAACAATCACGACAGAGCGCTTCTGACAGACCTGACCACTGACGTCGGTCTGGTGGACTGCTGGAGAATACAACACCCGAAAGATAAGGAATATACTTTCTTATCCACCGTCCATGGCACCCAATCGCGTCTGGATTATTTCTTAGTATCACACACTGTAATCCCTCATATACAAGACACCTGTATCCTAGACAGTGGGCTCTCAGATCACTCCCCAATACTAATCCGGATCCAGGTGGGACTCTCCTTCTCTGGTCGTAAACCATGGCGATTGGCTGTACACAGATATCGCTCTCCACAAGGGAAGGAACAATTAAAAGCTCATGTAACCACATACATGGCCGAGAATTCAGGCACTGTATCCTCAAAAAGGATCCTATGGGCGGCAGCAAAAGCAACCCTAAGAGGGAATATGATGCGAGATGCAGCACTGGCCAACAAAGACAGGATAGCCCGCCAAACCACCTTAGAGACCATGATACGGGACCTCACTAAACAATATACCGCCCAACCATCCCCTAGGCTGCGACACGCCTTAGAACAGGCCCGCATGGCACACAATGAACTCTATACATCTCAGGCGGAATACGCACTGCAAAAATTGCGAGGCCGCCATTACGAACAAGGGGAAAAAGCAGGTCGCCTCCTAGCGGCGCAGCTCCGACAAAGAGAGGCAGCCTCTGCCATTGCGGCCATAACATCTTCTTCAGGAGCAGTGCTAACTCGCCCACAAGACATTGTAAACGAGTTCGCCGAGTACTACCGACATTTGTACACTCCTGAAACAACGACAGATCAAACACAAATGGAGACATTCCTTGCCGCGGCCAATCTACCCCGTCTGTCTGAGGCAGGCAGGGCCCTCTTGGACGGTAACATAAGCAAAGAAGAGATAACCCAAGTTATAACAAGCCTCCCCTACCATAAATCACCAGGAGAGGACGGATTCCCTGCGGAATTCTATAAATGGGCTGGGGAGGAGGCAATAACCGCAGTACATGAAGCACTGACGGAAGCATGTCAAGAAGGCTCCCTTGGCGCTCTATCCAATAAAGCCACGATTGT
The DNA here is from genome assembly GCF_031143425.1 of Pleurodeles waltl. Lineage (NCBI taxonomy): Eukaryota > Metazoa > Chordata > Amphibia > Caudata > Salamandridae > Pleurodeles > Pleurodeles waltl. The sequence goes on from NC_090450.1 coordinate 539,228,785, forward strand.
CATCTTGCCTAAGCCAGGGAGGGACCCCCTTCTTTGCGGCAGTTACCGTCCTATCTCCCTTTTGAATGGGGATGTCAAACTCCTAGCCAGTGTTCTAGCAGCGCGGCTCCGCAAGGTGATACCATCGTTGATTCACAATACCCAAGTAGGATTTGTACCAGGCCGTACCTCCAGAAATCATATGCGAACTCTTTGCCATACACTGTTAGAATCCATACAATTACCTGACGAAGCCCTAGCCCTGTCCCTAGACGCGGAGAAAGCATTCGACCGCATTGAGTGGCCCTACCTATTCACAACCATGAAGCATTTTGGCCTGGGGGAACAATTTATCTCTAAAGTACGTTTATTATATGACCACCCCACAGCACAGGTTAACTGTGGGGGCATCATGTCAGACCCATTCCCTATCGGAAGGGGCACACGCCAGGGATGCCCCTTGTCGCCACTTCTATTTTTATTGGCCATGGAACCCCTAGCTGCCACCATACGAAATTCTCACCAAATAAAAGGGATCCATATCACCGGGGGCATATCCAAAATATATCTCTACGCAGACGACATTCTGTTAACAATGTCCGATCTAGAAACCTCGCTCCCAGCACTACTTTCCACTATAGAAGACTTTGCATCCCTATCCGGATATCGGGTAAACTGGGATAAAAGTGAGGCACTACCATTATCCCGCATAACGACGAGGGCAGCGATACATGGCCTTCAATTCAAATGGACCCCGACCCGCCTTAAATATTTAGGAACGTTTATTAACAGAGGTCTAGAACATATGGTCAGGGACAACATAGACCCCCTTATATCTAAAATGAAACAAGACTTTGCCAAATGGTCCCTACTAGGCCTGTCCATGTGGGGCAGGACACAGGCGGTCAGAATGGTCACCTTACCACGCTTCACATACGTGTTAGGCATGCTTCCCCTACAGATACCTCTTTCCTCACTCCGATTAATAGACGCATCCATAAGGGCCTTCGTCTGGGGCTCCTCACGCCCAAGACTGAAACCTGCAATAATACTGGCACGACGGCTCTACGGAGGATTAGGACTACCCTCGGTAGAACAATACTCTCTGGCCCTCCAACTCTCACAGCTAATATATACGCTTCCGGATATAGCCGATCCACCGCAATGGGTGATCACAGAGAAACTCCTATATGGACAGTATACGGAGATGGCGGGAACATACGCCGACCACGTTCCCTTAACTAACCCCATCCTCAAGGCTACAAACACAGCGTGGTGCAGAGCCCATCGACTACTAGGAGTACACCCCTCCCTGCATACTCAGGCTCCCATAGCAGGGAATAAAAGCATTAAAATAGGAGGGACTATTCTCAGATGGCCCCAATGGTCCGACGCAGGTATTCACAATATATCTCACATAATAGATGGAGATAGCTTCCGCACATTCGCCTCCCTCCAGGAAGAATTCGGTATCCAAAGTAACCAGGAGTGGCGATATCTACAGCTCAAACACTGTATGCGGAGAACATTAGGAACCCCCCCGTGGCTGCTCAAAACCTCACCCATCGTCACCTATCTTCAGAAATGGGGCCGACAAAAAGGCGTCTTGGCTGGCCTCTATGCCGAATTAACTAACCACCTTTACTCTCAGCCTTTACTTGAACGACTACGCTTAAAGTGGCAGGACATACTAGAGATAACCTACACGGACGAAGAATGGCCAGACATATTAGAAGCCCTCGACAGGGGCGTACGTGAAGCACGCCTGAAATTTTGCCTATTTAAAATCCTTCAGGGATGGTACTGGACCCCCGTTAAACTTTTCAGGGCAGGGTTGATACCTCACGCGAACTGATGGAGATGCACAGAGCCATATTGCGACCAACTTCATATCTTATGCCACTGCCCCACGGTACAGTCACTATGGGACGCGGTACGCCTCGCCTTATCGGACTTCATACAGATACCAAAACCGACCCCACCAGCATTTATCATTTTACATGACATTCGCCCGTATCCCTCCCTATCGCGGGCACATAAACGATTAATCCATACGGCGCTAGCCACGGCCAAAATATGCATACTCCGGCACTGGAGATCTAGCATTGCCCCCACACCCATGGAATGGATGACGGCCATGTATCAAACGGCTACCCATGAACGAGTGATTTATAACCTACAGGACCAAGCAGAACAGTTTGAGGAGGTCTGGCGCCCATTCTTGAAGAGACCATGAAGCGGCTGGTGGATGACCAACGGATGATCAATGTTCAATGATCAATGATTAGGGAATATTAATTACCAATCACCCTCTGAGAATCCTAGACTCCGGAAACACATTTAATTTCCTATTGCCCCCTCTCTCTCTCCCTAACTACGCTATCCTCTCTTCTCTCTCTCTTTTTTCTCTCTCTTTATCAATCCACGGGCCTCTAATTTTGTCACATGCCCGAGACCCTGAACTACCCAACATAGTAATACAAGTCGCTTCCTAACACAAACAAGGACTGAGAAATCAACTCATATAAGATGCAGACATTCTCTAACCGACCTTACCATACCTATCATACATATTATCTACCCCTAGATAATAACTTGCTACAGACGGAGAAGTACAGAACGATCTACTCTTAGGCCTGAACAAGCTAGTCTCAGGATACAAAGACCCCCTGCCTACCTCGAGTCTCCTCATTCTACATTCCCCCGCGATTACCTTTCCTCTTTCTCCCTCTTTCTTTCCCTTCCCTCCCCCTCCCCATTTCATATGACTATTTTGCCTCTCCCCTATACCAAGAACAACCCCTCCTACACAACCCTATCCTCGCTCCCCCTCCCTTTACCACCCCCCTCACCTGTTTTCCACTCTTCTTCAAAATAAGGGTACACAACTCGACTATGCCACTGGGAATTTTTACTTACCTGACAGTACATGTATATATGCTTACAATGGAAATAATTGTGGTAAACGAACAAAAACAATGTTTTGAAAGCTAAACAGTTTGTTTACATGCTGTATGTACCGCCTTATATATTCTTAATAAAACTTTTGAAACTTAAAAAAAAAAGAAAAAAAAAAAAAAAGAAAATGAGTAGAAAGATAAACGGCCATCTGTGACCTTTTCACCTGTAACTTTGTGTCACGGGTATACATGTATAAGGAAGATGATATATTAAAATAAATTCAGACTTTTAGGTGTTGCTGTACTTGAACCTAATTTTTTGTGTATCTTTATAAATATTTGTTTTTTTTAATTTTTTTATTTTCATTTTATATTGTCCTCAGTATTTCAATAGATACAATTGTTATGATCATATTTAAATATCATGATAGATAAACAAAACAGAGACCCATGAATATCTGGTCAAATAACTCATATGAAACCTATGCCATATACCATTATGTCCGCTGGATCCTTCTGAGTTCAGGTATAGATAGGGTTTGTAGGTTCCCTAAGAACTCAAGGTACCCAGAGCCAACAACTGAGTTGCAAAGTACAATAGTATATCATTGTGTACTGAGTATATACCAATTCAGATAGTGAAATATATAGAAGAAAAAATGGATATCAAGGAAACCTATGTATTTCTGAAATGGGAACAAGATATGGAGTTTAGGAGCAGTGGTTATTCGTACATCTCTAAATTTAAGGGTACACGTACTAGCATATGAGTTAGAGGGTATTTTTCAAAATGTCTTCTTTCTTATACACAGGCTTACATTTGGAAGGCACAAATGCAGCCCAATCCAAATGTTCTACTATTCTATGCTCCCACATGTCTTCTGATAAAAATGGTACCTCACTTGTGTGGGTAGGCCTAGTGTTAGCAACAGGATCCGGCCAAAACACAACATGGAAGCATCACATTTTTCCACAGAAAACCAAACCTTTTTTTCCCAATTTGGGTAGCTGTGGATTTTAGACCCTAGCTCAGCCCCCACCCTAGGGAAACCAGCAAGCCTGTAGACTTTTGAAAACTAGCCAGCCTGAACCTATGCTAGGGCTATCATTAACTTTGCTTTGAGCCTTTCCTGTAGCGGGGACTAGGTCCAGCCATAAAAGTGGGGCAGTGTTTTTATGGCCACAAGTGGGGTAATTCAGGGTGGTAGGAATTTTGTGGATTCCTGTGGATTCTGAAAGTTTCTATCATAGAAATGGAAGGAAAATGCATGTCAGGCCGAGTTAGAAGTCTGCAGAGCATTGTGGGCAAGAAATCCTCATTGGATCCTTGCAAAGCACACCACTCTGGATTCCCCTGGTTGTCTAGTTTTCAAAAATGTCTGTAGTATGTATGTTTGTATGGGTGGAGCCACAGCACGCCCCCCAAATACAGCAGCTACTCCTATTGCTTATCTCTCAATGTAGCTAGTTAGAGCCTTTCATGTCACTGCCTCTTGGCCCACCCACACAAGTGGGGTGCGGTTCTTATCAGGAGATGTGTAGGAACTCAGAGTATTTGTCTAGTTTTCAAAATAGTGAAGGTTTGCCTAGGTGCCAGCTGAGCAAGGGCTCAAAATCCATAGCTACCCACAGTGCAGAAAAAGGTGTGTTTTAACTGCATACATGTGATGTGTCTATGTTGTGTTTTTAGCATTTTCCAATCATAGGCATTAGGGCTACCCATAATAACAGTTTCACTACATTTTTACCACCTGTCAAGTAACCGTCTCCATTTTTAACATTACAGAATGCATGCCTAGTGAATCTTTACTAGTGGCTCTCATAACAGCCATATGAGGCTCAGGAAAACATGTCTTACATGCATCTTTAGCACAGTCACTATGGTAAATCCAACTCCTTCCAATTTGTTGATGCAAATTTGGGTGTCTAAGAATGCCTTCCGAGGCCTACATTCCTCAAACTGTGTGAGCATATCTACCGTTGAGACTAAGGCCAACAGCTGGGGAATACTGCCTATGTTCCCTAAAGAGCACATAATAAACTACAAAGGGCATTCGTTTTTGACACACAAAGTAGACAGTGAGAAAGTAGCATATGTCATGTCCACTGTTATGTTCAGTGCTGTGACTGTAATGTACTTCGTAAACTGAACATATTCTTAGTTATGACAGGGGATGAATATGCCAGACTGGACAAACATTTTACCCAGACGTATACTGTTGGGTGCAGAGTTCTCTGTAATGTTCTGATTTTTCTGTAAAGCGCACTATCACTTGGAGAGGGTATCCTGTCACTGACACAAGCAGTCAGGGCCTATCCATTAATCAACCTAATCAAAGGGCCAACTGTTTAGCTTTGTGCAGAATGCACTACTTTTAGAGACAGAGCCCTTTTGGAGGAAATTAGAAGTCACTTCTTCTTGTTCTGGTGCTGCACATTCATTGAAGGCACGTGAGTATGAGTCCAACTGAGAAAAGGTGTCTGAAAGGTTTCTGAAACCTGAGGCTGTACTGAGTTATGCTGGACCAGTACTGTGTAAGGCTTTGAATATGTGTTTTAGGAGTTTGAAAAGAGCGGTGAATGGGGAGTCATTTAAGCTGTGTGATGTGCAGTGGGTGTGCATTTTGGAATGTTGAGGGAGGAGGCTGCCTGCTCTGTTCTGTTTGGTTTAGAGTCATCTGCTTAGTTGAGTGAGGGAGTAAGTTGTATCAGGACAAGTAAGGTGCCAATGGGTTTGAATCCGTAGGTGAATATGAAGTGTTATCATGTGCATCTGTACTACCTTAACTATCTACCTTTGCAATATCCCTGTGAAAGCACATGAAGCCTAAGCTTTTCCTACCCCTTCATGTCTCTGGCCTCATCAACGTCCTGACTAACCCTGTATACTTGCCAAGTGACCCTATACTAACCCCTTCCGTTGCTAGCTACTTGAAGCTCAAGAAAATGTGTCTTTCATGCACCTTCAGCACACTCAGAGTTAAACCCACCTCCTCGCAGTTTGTTGATGCAAGTTAGAGGTGTCCTAGAATGCCTCTGAGGCCTACATACCTTGAACTGAGTAAGCATATCTACCTTTGAAACAAAGACAATCATGATGGGGAACACTGCCTAAGTTCCCTAGCCAAATAAATGTCCTGTGGAACTCATTCGTCACTTATACTTTTCCTTTGAATGTGTGAAAACTCAATTAGCAACTTGCATCATTATCAATTTTATTGAAAAAGGATACAGGGCACAATGTCTTGTATGATGATAATTTTCACATTTTTATTGTGAGGACAATATACATTTCATTATGTATCCAAACTGGTGCAGATGACGCAGTGCTCAGACAGTGAACAAATATATATACAGCAGCATGTAAAAAGACACTGAAGATACCCCAAGATTGCATAGGATTTTATATGAAACAAATTTAAGTGGAGATCCTGTCTGTTCATATATGATATCTCCTGGTGAATCATAACATATTTTGAAAGCAACTTAGGGAGGGGATGTCAACGTTTCGATTTGCAGTTAGTCTTTGGTTCTCATCAGAACAAAAGTCGCCTGACTAAAGTTTCCTAGAAACCCTGGAATCTTGGGACCTTCAGTAAGGCATCCTGTAGGCAATACATGCAAGAATACTTCAAGACAGAGTTTACAATGTATACTGGGCTGCTGGGTTAGTCTGACAGTTCCAGTGGGGTAAGCAAATTATTTGGGAGAAGTACACCTTTGTAATGTGTGGAGAAAGTAGCTATACCTACACACACAAGAGCATTCCTAGAAAAAGCCAGCAAGGCAAAATGGGCTGCCTTCAGATCATACGACGTGGAAGCTGATGCTTTTGTCACATTAAGACTTTCAGTGACGGTCAGCTGAAAGTCAAGGAAAGACATGAGTCTTCCTGTGGTGGTCTGACAATTAACAATAAAAGCATTGTATATTGCTATCTAGATCAGCTGGGTAAACTTCTTCTTCTATAAAGTGCACATTTTATAAATCACACTGCTTAGCAGAAGAACCTGGTCATTCTTATCCACTACGCCCATATACTTCTTGTAATCAACTTTACAGGTGGGCTTGTGAACTTCGGCCATCTGACTCCAAACAGTGACAGGGTAAGTGCCCCCATCTTGAAATGTAGTGAGTATGCAGACATCACGTCTAACTTGACTGCGAGCAGTTCATTGGAAAGCAATACAGTGCACTGATATTTCTTGAGCTTCTTACAAACAAGCTCCTACGGGAATCCTTTGTGCCGATAACAAACTGTACCGCATGCAACAGTGCCAGCTTTGTACAGCTCACTGAATAGCTCTACTCCCATACAGAAGTTGTCCACTTAAAGATTATGGGCCAGATGTATCAAAGGATTTTGCATTCACAAATGGTGCGAATTGGTCAATTCCACTGTTTGCGAATGCAAAAACGCCTTTCACAATGTATGAAAGGCAGGGCAGTGCAATTTTAGGGAATCACAATTTGTTGGGATTCCCTAAAATTGAGACTTTGAATAGGGAATCTCAAATTGCGATTCCCTAAATAGAAAATAGGGAATTCCTAATTGCGATTTCCAAACCACATATATCATGCATTTCCTAAATGCGAACTGAGCAATTAGGAAATGCAATTTCCACAAATTCAAATTTGGTGGTAACCTTAGGGGGGTGCATCAAAGGGGGCATTACCTGCACCCTCGGATTTGCATTACCTAATTTGTGAATTCCTAAAAGGAATTCTCAAATTGTCAAATGCAAAACCATTCCCAACCTATGGGCTTTCAGGCCAACAGGGATGAATGGAGTCCCATTCTCTAATCGCGATTGCAAATTTTAAGCAATCGCTATCAGGGTTTCACTATTTTCTTATATCTTGTTTTGCATTTCTCAAATAGCGATTTCTTAAGATTCGCTATTTAGGAAATGCAAACCGGGTCTTTGATACATCTGCCCCAATAACCTTTGTGAAGGAGGGCTGGTGAAGTTTCCATGCAATCTTTTCTGTGACTCCTAGCATAGGAGAGCAATCTAAAGGGTTTAGAGTGGATTCCTTTCCTGTATACACTCTCAAGCTGTACAAATAGCCAGTAAAGCTCTCACACAGCATATACAAGTTGATACCATAGTGAGCTCTTTTTATCGCAATGTACTGCCGAAATAGCAGCCGCCCTTTGTACAGGATCAAGGACTCATTGATTGCTATATTCTTTCCAGGAGTATAAATCTCTGGAAATCTGGCAGGCAAATGTTCCACGAAAGGCTGAATTTTGAACAACATGCCATGGTCTGAATGGTCCCGGGCAATGCAGCAGAATTGTCATTGAAATTTAGCATGTGCTGCAATAGAAAAAAAATGATCTCTGCTTTTATACGGTGTGATGATGAGGTTTACTCAAACTGTGTAAGCAGACCAGCAGAACTACAAGCTTGGTTTGTGCACAAATCACATTTTGAGCATAAGCCCCAAAAATATCAACTTCTCAAGTGAAGTGGAAGTCCACTGGTGTGCTCTATAGATTAAGACCCCAAAGTGTCTCCATGCTCCCTCAGAAAATGTTTGAGACGCAAATTTGTTTGCTGCACAATTTTCTCAAGGACGTTAACATCCAAAAACAAATTAATGTAGTCAATTGTCGAATAATTGTATGTATCGACTTTCCATCCAGCATTGCCATTGAAAGGCAGAATTTGGCGCAACCTAAAATAGGGGCTTCCAAAGAGAGCACTTCATCTGTTCTTGCTGCCACATATGCCTGCTTTCTGAGTCAGTAAACCTGCTTTGGTCGCTTTGTTTCACCGTATCTGCTTGCAAAGGGACAGCACGACTGCCATCATTATGTCACCCAGAATCACTGGAAGATGAGTTGTCAGATGGAACTCAGCCAGCTAAAAAATCTCTATCAGATTCTGCTCCATTTTCCTCTCGCTTGGATGACGCTCAGTTTCCACTGCCTCAGTCTATGCTCCTGCCTCAGACCTGTCCCCCATAACCCGAGTTAGGGCCTGTGCAGCAGTCATCCACAAAGATGCCATTGTTGCTGACTGCCTAAAACAGTCATTCTAAAACACTGCTCTATGTAGAAGACACATGTATTGTTCTAAATCAGTCAATGGATGCGTGAGATGTGTGAAACTGTAAGTAATATACACAAAAGTTATGGGGGGATCAAGTAAACAGACCAGCACGGCCTGTTCAACTTGTGATGAGATCACTCTTTTGCGTGATCTAGTTAGAAATAAAGTATGATTGTGATAACCGTGTGTTGGGGACCTATTTGAGAGGATCCTCCTTACGGAATAGGTGGTCTCACACACATTATATTGTCATGCTTCATCGTTTGGCCACCTATCCCCACCTGGGTAGGATAATACCACCTGGGCGGACTCAACCTTGTGGTTAAATGAACCCCAAGGGAGTGCTGAAATGATAATATAGGCATCCAGTTATATGAATAAAATTACCTAGCAGATCACCAGTGTAGCTCACACCTTTTAATAATGGTGTCTGTTGGTAAAATAAAAACAAAGTCGGGACACTAATGAGTATAATGACTCATAATGTCGCTCTAATCCTACTGGCCAACATGTTTCTGTCCACACATCTAGCCATTACTGGTCTGGAGCATTCATCACGGCCTGGGATCCCTCCTAAATGTAGTGTGAAGAGGATGCCTTTCCTAAATCAATGGTGAAAAGCTCATACATAACACACTCGGGGGCCTACCTGAGCATTTTTACTCAAAACTGGGGGCCTAAGGAAAGAAACGGAGGAAGGAAAATTAAGACACGGCATGCACAAAGGCTATATATATATGTGAAAAATAACCACAACAAACCACTGCACACAAGGTGTGAAAACGCATGCCAAATGAGGTATCACAACCATGCAACTATTCAATGTTGTGGATGCGGTGCCTAGACAAATTATTTTATTGTATTCACTGCATTTGCAAAGAAAGGGACTATTTCTCTTACCCTAAACTGTGAGGGGAGCTAGCTCCTGGTCTGGGGGATAGGGTGATGCCCCTTATAGTCACACACTGTGAGAGAAACTAAACAGAGTCAAAGGAAATCAAATGGCAAAAAGACCGAATTCCATAGAAAGATAGTAGGTAATACACTTGTCGCAAGTTAATGACAACCTCCTATTGACGCAGAATAGAGGAGGTGGTGGAGAAAGTACAGAGCATTTTACAATACCTGGTCCCCTCATCAATCAAATAGTTTTCGAAAGGCTTTAAATACACTTAGGTAACTTGAAAGGCACACAGGGCATCTCAATACGTTGCTACAGAGCCCTAAAAAAACAACTTAGGATGTAAGTTGGTGGAAGGTAATAGGTCACGAAAGTACATAATTGTATAACTCAGTAAATGAAATAAGCCTCTGCATGTTGGCAAAGAAACCCCAGCCCTGCCGGGGAACTCACTTCCACGTGCCCATGTGTCACATGTTTCTCATCATTTTACTCAACATAAATCAAAACAATAAATAATAGACAAAAACCAAAACAGAAACAAATGGAAAATGAAATGAAAACAAAAAGGAGGACAAACAAAGTACAAAGAACACTCATCTTATCTCTCATTAGTGATACAGAGGGGCTCAGTAGCTCCCATGCACTTCCACGATGCAGCCCCCCTTACCGTAAGTAAACACAAAATTACTTATCTGGTTTCCCCAATCTGCAGGTTCTACAAGGACACTAAAACAGACATAAAATGACACAGTATTACGACACCTTGCCATATACCCATCACAGCATACGCTTGTCATGGCTTATTTAAACATTTATCACTGGGGGAGCTGCTGGGCCTTTGCCAGTCTAAAGCCACAAATCATCCTTGGATCTCAATAATCACACATTCACATAGTAGCCCCTTCAACCTTGTGTACAGGTGTGCTCCTTGTGAAAACACAAAGTGCTATCACCAGTGTCACTGAAATCATGCAGCTGGACAGCACACAGTTATAGGACAGGGTTGATTAAATTATTCAGCAAGAAATTACAATTTATGCTGCATTATGGGGCACATTTTTGATAACATTACATAATTATTTTAGGATTTGAAAACATGATAAAACCGCCTGAGCAAAGATTTCACATCTCTATCATCAGTACAGAAAAAAGCAAATGAAAGATGACCAGTCAACCTTTGTGCAGGGCCTTCCACTGCATGCAAACACGTCAACACATCTTTAGTAACTTTGGGTATATTTGAACATATTTTTCTAATAAAATCTTCTACTGTCCTGTTCTAAAATATTGCCTCATATTGCGTGGCTTTTTCTATCTATCTATCTATCTATCTATCTATCTATCTATCTATCTATCTATCTATCTATCTATCTATCCATCTATCTATCCATCTATCTATCCATCTATCTATCCATCTATCCATCTATCCATCTATCCAACTATCTAACTATCTAACTATCTAACTATCTAACTATCTAACTATCCATCCATCTATCCATCTATGTATGTGGGTTCCCCCCAGGGGGAGGGTGCAATCACCCCACCAGGGGAAATACACATTTCTGAAAAAAATTAGACCTCAAGGGGGTTGAACCGTAACTTCAGACGAACCCCCACCTACATTTCTTTTATATTTGTTTTTGGGAATGTGTGTTTTCCCTGGAAATCTGTGTGTGTGTGTGGGGGGGGGGGGGGGGGGGTTCTGTGTCACCCCAGCCCTTTAAAAAAAAAAAAAAAAAGTTGAAATCCTCTAGTGCTTACGCCAGATAATCCTTTGTAATCCTCCCCAGTGTCGGACAATAGCTGATGGCCACACCAATGGGGTTATTGGCTGCTGTTTGCTGGTATTGCAAATTCAGATGGTTGTTATTGCTCTGGATTGTCTGTCTCTTGCAATGTGAGAGGAGTTTTGTTAACCCACATAAGTTTGTAAAACAGATGTTAGATTGCTGGTTTGGAGTGCTGAATCAATGTTATTATACTTCTATCCCAGATTTCTGTTCATGTAAGTGAGGTAACACCACACTCCAGTACAATAAAATAACACCCATCCCACATTCAATTTCAGTGAAAGAAATGGTACTGCAAACATCTAGCAACCACAAATCTGTCTAAAGAAATAACCATGAGGGGAGGAGCCAACTGGCTCCCAAGTTGGCCACAATCTTTGAGAGCTCCCGAGACCAGCTCCTTTGCCTACCTGCAGTGGTGCCTGAGGTTGCTTGGAGCCTGCTGGACATCTGAATGAGAAGGAGAACTGGTAGTGACTCTACTGCCCAAATGAGAAAGCACAAGTCACCCAACAAAAGTCTTTTCGGCAGGTCACCCCTTCCCCACCCATCTGATTACACATGAGGTGCACACGCAGAGAGGAGAACAGTGGCACCCTTGACACCCTCTGTCAAGTCTGAGCAACAGAGGACAGCAAGGAGCTTTGACGAGAGGGATAGAGCAGAGAGTGATTTTATTCTGATCGCTGTCATGCCATTTTCTTAGCCAGAGCCAAAGTTGCAATCCTAAGATGCCCATGGGGCAATGAGGAGGGCGGGGTTGTGCGAGCCTTTCTTTTATTGCTGGTAGTCAAAGAGCAGCTCAAACAATTTGTAGGTAATTAACCCAACAGCTGCAATGCTGCTAACTAGTGCTTAAGTGCTTGCTCTCATACCCCTAAACATGGTTTCATTGGCATCCATCTAATTGGCATATTTAATTTACTTATAAGTCCCTTGAAGACTGGTATATGATATACTCAGAGAGTGTAAATTAAATGCTACCAGTGGGCCTGCAGCACTTATTGTGCCACCCACTTAGGTAGCCCCTTGAAACATGTTCCAGGCCAGTCATTGCAGCATGAATGTAGTGTTCCACTGCTATGTCGACTTGGCATTAAAACCCTCTTGCCAAGCCTTAAATTCCCCTTTTCCTAAATATAACTCATCCCTTATGTAGGCCCAAGGTAGCCCATAGGGTGCTGTATAATTAAAAGGTTGGACATTTACTTTCAAGTTTTACATGTTCTGGCAGTGAAAAATTCTTACATTTGTTTTTCACTACTGTGAGTCCTACCCCTCCCATAGGATAACAACAAGGATTCTTTATTACATTTGATAAGCTGTAATTCCTGATTGGGAGATGGTAGATATATCATATTTGATACCTATAAAATTTTAATGATAAACACTCTTGAATGGTAAAGTCAGATTTTTCATTACAGTTTTGAAAATGCCACTTTTAGTAGGCTGGCCTTTTCCTGCCTTAGCCCTATGTGCCTGCACCCTGTCTTGGGTCACGTGACCGGGGCGTAGCTAACAGTTAGGCTGCGTGAATTTCTCGCAGACAGTCACACAATGGAGGTATTAGGTGTGCCTGAATGGGACATCTGCTAGCAGGATGGGGGGGATCTGGAGTTGAGCAAAGCCCCACTTACACCTTAATAGCCTGTGCTCTGCCTTCACACAAAAGGCTTAATGGCATTCTAATGTCATTAAAGCCTGCTTGGAACCAGGACAGGGGATTCAGCAAATTCCATGCACTTTAAAATACCCTTCCAGAAGCTTTTCCCACCTTCCAGAAGAAGGGCATCGGGGTATAAAAATAGGACCTTTGGATCCACTCTCCAGTTCACTACTGGACCTGCTGAAAGACTCTCAAAGGAATGCCTGTAGTTGTGACCTGCTGTCCACTCTCCCAGACTGCTGCATACCTGGAAGGACTTCTTTGCTGCCTGGAGCCTACCTTAAACCCAGATGGCCAATTTCCAAAACTTAGGACGTTGACAAAATTCAGCCAAAAAGTGCTCTGAGAACCAGGAGAAGACCGGGATCAACCTGCTCATCTATCTACCTGAGGTGCATTGCCAGGCGGATTGACTTAGTGACTTCTCCCACTACGTTCTTTTCCACAGAAATACATTTCAGCAGTCCTTCCCTAAAGGGTTATCTGACCACGTGGAAATGTCTTTGGCTACAGCCTTCTGCCTCGCCCGCTAGAGTTTTATGACTTTCATTTCAGCGACTAAGTCAGAATGTAGAAGTCTTCACCACTGCTCCAACCAAGGCCATCCAACAAAAAAGCTCCCTCCTCGGACACCTCCAGCACCCTTGCCCCGCCAAACTTTACCTTCTCAGACATTTTTCACAATAATTTTTTCAAGTTAGAAGGTAAGCACTCATTGGGCCCAGTCCACTCCTTGTATCCAAGCTGCGTTAATTTTTCGACTTTGACCTGGTCTTGTGTAACTAGATGGACCTTAAACTTTAAAAATGCATAACTCCGGTTCTACTGATTGGATTTTTGTTGTTTTGATGTCAAATAATTTATTCAACTTTACTCAATTTTTCTAAATTGGTTTGGGTGTTTTCACTTTATTACTGTTTGTGTGCTACATAAATACTTTACACATTTCCTCAAAGTTAAGCCTGCTTTTTTGTGCCAAGATAACCAGGGTTAAGCACGGGTTAATTTAGTGACTTTTTTGTGGTTCACCATGCAAAAGATTGTGGCTGTTGCTTGAACAGGGCTTATACCCCACCCAACTAGCAACCCAGGTATTCACCTTGGTATTCAGTGGTGTGGATCGATGCTTGTGTTTGTGCAGTACCATGTAGTGATTTGTGTTTCTGTAGAATCCCAGATAAAGAATATGACATCAGAGTGACCCCTTTTTAAATTCTTGCTTAGTTTTTCAATTGGCTATTTTTCCCCCATTTCTAAATGTAAAGGTCCTACCTTCCTTTTTGCACCATGGATATGGTGGCATGCAACCTTCACACTCCCAGCTCGGCTGAGCCGCTGTAAAACTGCAAACAGAAGGGGATGAGATCAGAAAATAAGGCTACCAAACCAGATCTTGTGGTAGCTTCCAGAGCCTTTGAGAAGGTGAGGAGCAGGGGAGCACAAACAGAGGACAAGGAGGGAGAGGACACAGCATAGGGTTTTGAGCTACCAGGAAAGCCCAACTTGACCCCAGAAAATGTAATGACCTGGATGCCCAGGATGGAACAGGAAGCATTGTGTCTGCCAGGGGCCTGACCCCACAGGAGCTAGAGGACAGAAAGGAGGAACGGAAACTGAAACTGGAGCTAGCCAAGCTAGGGATACGAGGAGAAGAGGCTGGCCCACGAGCTCGGTCTTAGGGCGCTTGACTTAAAAGCCAAGCAGGTGGAGTCCAGCAATATTGGTGGCAGCATACCCAAGGACCTGATGCCCAGTTATGTGGTGGGAGATGATATAGATAAATGATTCTCAGCTTATGACATAGCTCTGAGCGTACACAATGTCCCAGAGGAGTAGTGAGGGGGTAGCATGTAGAGGAATATGCCCACAGAGGGGAGCACATACTCCTGACACTAGAGGTAGAAGACCAGACCAGACCAAGAATGCCCCCATGAAGGCCATTCTTCTTACCAAATTTGGGCTGACTCCTGGCAAGTACCATCAGAGGTTGAAGGACAGCCACAATGTTCCCAGTCAGTCCTGGGTGGACTTCTTAGACTATTCCAGCAAGACACTGATGAACTGGGTGAGGTACAGCAAGGTAGACGATTTTACTAGGCTGTGTAACCTGATTTTGAGGGAGCACATGCTCAATACCTGTTTTACAGAGCTGTGCCAACACCTGGTAGATAGATAGCTGACTGACCCCAGGAAGCTTGCTGTGGTGGGGGAGCTCTGGGCCAGCACCAGTGTGTCCAAGAATGTATCTGGGGGGTTCCCACCAGAAGAAAGGGGGGGATAAAAAGAAGTTCTCTTAAGGCTGCTAAAATAGTTCTCAAGGGAAAGGGTCCCATTCCCAATCTGGTCACCAGAAGAAAGGGGTTCTCTGATTGGAATCATAGTAAATCTTTCCCTAAGTGCTATGATTGTTATGAGTATGGACACATCAAGGGTGGTCCAAAGTGCTCCGAGAGGGCACAGCCCCCCAGGGTAGGAGAAACCCTGCGGTTGGCTAATGTAGTGCTTTGAGAGGAGATGGCACCAGTTAGTGAGCAGGGGGAGTCATTGATGGTACCCTAGTGTGCTTGGGTGACAAAGTGATAGTGCTTCCAAGTATAGGCAGCGGGTCACCATCAATTGGCAGAGAGTGGAGGCTCTGAGGGACACAGGAGTCAGTGTGACTGCTGTGCAGTGTCTTCCGGTGTCCTCAGAGCAAGTGATTTCCAATACATTCCAAAAGGTTGTAGTAACAGACAACCAGGAGATCCACTACCATGTGGCTGTAGTTCCCTTTGAGTGGGGGTAGCCTCTGGTCTTCTAAAACCTGCTGCTAAGCCTGTAGACCGTCTGCTAGGGAACACTCTTGAGCACACTACCTGAAGGAAAGTGGAGCTCAGGTAACACCTGGAAATGTTGGGGATGACTGAGTGGGTCTGTGTGACCACCAGGTCCATGGCTGCCCAGGAGGAGAGTCAAGGAAGTCTGGTGTCTGAAAAAATTGCCCAGACGGTTGCCAAGAGAGGGAAAGGTAAGGGGCCTGGGAAACCACCCCCTGAAGGTTCCTCAGTGAAAGTGGATGTGGTGCCAGAGGAAGCCACTTTGGAGCCTACTGGGAGGGGCGTTGAGACATTGCCTCCCTTGGTGACCTGCCTGAGTCTGCTGGATGGTAAGCAGAAGGGGGACCCACCAGGGAGGAATTCTGTAAAGCAGAGGGTATGCCTAACCCTGGAAGGCATGAGTCAGCAAGTTGAAGCCCAGGCAGCTGGTGATACCTCTGGAGATCACTACATATATTGGGAGAATGACCTCTTGTATAGTGACCCTGAGGCATCTCTGCATAGGATAACACATGTGTTAGTAGTTCCCCAATGCTACAGGGCCTTCCTACTGGGGCTGACTAAAGAGATAACCCTTGCGTTGCATCTGGGCCAGGACAAGAACTTAGCCAGGCTTGTCCTCCACTTTTACTGGCCCCAGATGAAGATTTCCTCATATACGTTCTGAAAAACTTGCTTAACCTGCCACGCTAGTGGAAAGTTTGGGAAAAAGCTGAAAGCTCCCCTGAATCCCTTACGTTGGCACTCCTTTGAAAGGGTGGGCATCAATATTGTAGGGCCCCTGGATCCCAAGACAGCCTCCGGAAACAGGTTTATTCTTGTCTTGTTGGACCATGCCACTAGATACCCAATGGTAATCCCTCTGGGAGCCTCTGGATGAAGTGGAGGTGAAAGGTTCTACATTCTTACTTAGTTTCTTTTTTTTGGAAGTTGAAAATCTGCAGTGGGACAAGGCTGGAGGCTGTAGGCGATGAGAGTTCCACAAGATGAATAACCCTTTGGTAAAGGACCACTGAACAGGATTTGCCTGTGCAGAGAAGAATGTAGAGGGAGCTGCTGCAAAATCAGGCTGACCGGCGATGGGCAAATAGACAAGCAGGTTGGTCCCAGTCTCTTTTCATTTCTCACAGCAGTTTCTAGCCAAAAGGTTTCTAAGTTTCAAGTTTTAGATTTTGGCTATCTAGGTATCTTTAACACCACCCCAAAGGGTCAAGGAAATTGATTGGTACCATTTGGGGGAGGGTTTGGACTCACTCAGGCTGGGTTCAGGTGCAGGATGAAGCCTATTCCTATTCTGTCCCCGAGACTCTGATAAGGAGACCAGCCACCTAGCCCTTGGAGTAACTCTGGTAAACCTTGGTTCACAAAGCAGAATAGGGCTCAAACAGTAAGGCAGGCATCTGAGGGATCAAGGCAGCCTTCGGTCACCAAAGCAGTCCTTCCAGGTGCAACAAAAGAGTCTGCTGAAGTACATCAGCAGGTAGTCCTCTGAGAGTCCTTCTGCAGGTCCAGAAAGTGAACTCAAGAGTGGGTCTGAGGGTCCTATTTTTTATAGCTGGTGCATTCTTAGAAGTAGGAGAAGGTTTTCTTTGAAGATTCCTGCTCCCCCTGCCCTGGCTCCCGCCTGTCGCATGAATAATGCAAGGGTGACAAGCCCTTTGTGTGAAGGAAGGGCACTGCCTGTTAAGGTGCAAGTAGGCTTGTGCCCAGCTCTGAGCTCCCCCCATCCTGCCAGTAATGGCCCATCCAGACACACCTAATCACTCTATTGTGTGGCTGTTTGGGAGGAATAAACAAGTCGAGTTGCCAAGTACTCCCAGACATGTAACCCAGAAACAGGCTGCAGGCACCAAACTGTTTTGGCAGAAAAATGGCAAGTTTTAAAGAATATAAGGAACAAAGGTCCGGGGCGCACCAGAGCAAATCACTCTGACCCGCATTAATTTATAAAAGTGCTCTTTTGAGTGCAGTAGTGTTTTCTTTTAATAAGAAATGTGACTTTTTGATTCTATGTAATTATTGATGTCACAACCTTGCTCTTTTGCCTGTTTGTCTAATACCTGCATTGGTGCACCCCGTAGAGGAACTTTTTTATACAAATAAATTACTGATTGTTTTCAATTTTCCCTGTGCACTATTATTGTGCACTCAGGGTGCACTTAGGGCACCTCCTCTTACATCCGAGGAGAATGGGGTCCGTGAGGTGATTTGGAGTGTCCCACGTATAAGTTCGATGCTGGTTTCAGTGTCAGAAATTCTGTAAAGGTCAGTCTAAGCCTGCATATTCAACAATCACAGGATAACGTTGTCTCCAAGTAATTGTGTCCCACTTGGGTTTTGTGGTGACCTTCATTTAATCCACTTTAGATGGTGCTCTTTTATTATTTGGGATTCGGAGACAGAGTGTTACCCACACCTCATACTTTAGGTTTTATGAATATATCGTTTTTATGTATGTGGCTCTTCCAATTTTTAATATCACAGAAGCTTGGTGGATTCTTTGATTCTTTTATTAGATAGGGGTTGACCACAAGGTGAATAATTAGTTTATTGATAAACAGGGTCCTATGGGGCCCTAGTGGTATTGTTATAAATATAGTTATAATAATGGGTATATAGACGTGTGCTTTTTTTATTTAGGTACTTCTTTTCTTCTAATGTCCTGATGAGGCCTATGGAGATTAAGGGTCTGGAATGCGTCAACCAACAGTCTGAGGAGTATTACGAATTTTTGAATCAAGGCTTGTGAAATAAGATTATACTGCAGTTGTCCATCAAGGGCAAATTACCAATCAGTGGCGATATTAATCATTACTACCTCAAACAGTGGACTGCCCTTGGAAAAGATGATTGGTAGCCTGTAGTTTGGAATAGTGAAGGAAAATTTAAGTGCAGAATCTGTTGCACTTAGTACCTTGCACTGGAAAATTGATATGTATAATTGGACATTCTTTTGATGTTTTGTTTAGATATGTTTTAGTGGTATGTATTGTGCTAACGAAAAATGTTAAGTTGTATATGATAAGTTATGTTATGTCTTTTTATGTTTTTCGAGAGTAGGAGCTGGATGAAATGTGACAGAAATAAAACAAAATATTTAAAAAGTATTGATGCTATAAGTAATATAAATATTTTCCAGTGATTCATTAAGGTTTTCACTGTGTTATATAATAGATGTGTATCTTTCCCTACGATATGCCAATATTGTATCAGTGAGAGATGACAAGCATATTTTCCACTTAGAGAACAAAGAGAAAGGTACAGCTGACTGAGGGCTGCATTAGTTTACTACATAGAACCTTCTTCTATAGGATCATCCCTGAAGTAAAAGAATGCAGAAGTCAAGGAGTATCAAAGATGTTTTCCAGTGCTGCAAAGTGTATTAGCCTGTACGAC
Organism: Pleurodeles waltl; assembly: GCF_031143425.1. Lineage (NCBI taxonomy): Eukaryota > Metazoa > Chordata > Amphibia > Caudata > Salamandridae > Pleurodeles > Pleurodeles waltl. Next base: position 539,248,298 of record NC_090450.1, read on the forward strand.
CCCCGAACCTGCTCAGTAGCCAGAGGGAGCGTATATGTGTGTCATTCAGCCCAAGAGGGACACAGAAATCTTTCCTTTTCACTTAAGGACTTATGTTTATGTGATGATGGCTGTGGCGGGTTGCTCTAATTTTTGAACCATTGCAATCAATTCTTTACCCCTTACATTTCCAGACGTATCCTTCTTTAAGGTCATGATTAGTACCGGATCCTAAAGTCCACATTCAAGTTGGTTTATGACATAATGGGAGGCATGTATGAACTACTGGAATCACTTCTTCACCTTTTCAATGTCCAGAGATATCCTTTAAGGTTATGATTAGTACCTGACCCTAAAGTCCACATTCAAGTCGTTTTACAACACACAGGGAGGCATTTTCTTTATAAAACTTTATTGATGGTGTACATGTCAACCTGCAAGTCCCTGTGCTCAGCATCTAACCCAGGAATGAGGCTTACCAGTTGGGGGACTTGTTTGTTCACTTCAGTCTTCACCTGCTAGAGTGAAATTCACCCCTTGCCTCTCTTCCTGTGATGCAGACTGTTGAACAACAACAGTGGCCTGCACTTGGGTCATCTGGCTGAGGTCAACATCCTCACGTTGACCAGCCCAAAGTGGTCTGGACATTAGACTCCCTGCTACAGACACCAGTGAAGAATGCACACAAGCAACCAAGGTGTATTTTGATTTGTCTTGGGGAGGAATTAGTATGAAGCAACACTTTTGCTCAGGTTTCCTATTCTGCCAACTAAAGTTGAATAGATATCCCCGCAAGCTAGTAACTTTTATATTTTAAGGAGGTTCTGTACATTAGTTGGAGGAGATGCATTGCCAGAAGAAGGAACATTTGTGGGTGGTTGCTATCCTTCAGACAGGGTCCAAGCCTACATTCTTGAACACCCTTTCAACTGTGACTTGTGGAAGAAGAGGATCTGGACTGCCCTGCGATTAGAAGAGATGTCCTGATCACTGGAACATGTGCTGTAGGCCCAGCTGACTGCGGGGTCTGTCTGAAGGACATCTTAACAAGGTGAGACCATCCAGGAGTTACAATGTTCCATGTAGCCCTGTTGACTCGGATGCAACACAAAGGCCACAGACGAGTGTTAACCGAGGCAAAGAGCTGCAGAAATGCTTTGCTACATGGGCCTGCATAGTCCTTGATCCACTCCATGCATTGGGTACCCGTATGTACCCATTTCCTGTTCTACAGGGAGCTGAAGGTATTTAAACCTGCACACCAATGATGTCAAATGGCACCAGCTTCCATGATTCCAAAATCATTTGAACCATTTGTCTAGCCCTTATGATACCAGATAGGACATCATTATCAGGTTGCAGCTGGACACTAATATTAAATATCAGTTTTCATCTGGAACTGATAAGGCCTTGACGTTCATTTGGTGCCATTACAAACAGAAATTTGTGACTGTGGCCACCTTTCTGAGATATTAGTCCCTATAGTTTGGAACCAATTTGGGTGTTATAGTGGATACTAACACTACACATCATCTGCCCCCACTGGAAACATTGACATCTGGTGGGTCCTTGAGTGATCTTTAGAAGAACTCTAACTGCGTGCCATTGGACTAAATAGGGGAAGTCTTTTTATGTGTTGATGGAGTAGTCCTTTGGTGAATCAGTGAGGGGGGCCATAGGTTTCAAATGTCAGAAGTAGCTGAGGCTCTGTCATTGGAAAAGTAGCAGTTCCCTCACTTCTGAATGAGACTGTGGAACTGTGAGCTTAGTGGGGCCAGAGCCATGATGAATTACAGGAAGACCCTGGCTCCCCCAAACCCAAATGATTCTCTAAGTTTTGCCACCTCCCAGAGTAAGTGTTGACTTTATGGTCCTGCTATGCCTGAGAAAACAAGTGCCCGAATAATAATAAAAATAATATTAATACTTTGCTTTTTAAAATAGGACATCTGTCATTTCTAAATGAAGTAAATAAATATCACTACTTTCAAAGTTAATGATACTCCATTTATCCATTTCGCATGGATGGAGTGGAGCCCTCCAATGCAACAACACATCACTACACAATCCATTTCAGGACAAAAAATTATCCCATGCTACAATATTAAGAAATAAAAGCCACCCCATGCTAAAATCAAAAGTCAAGCAACTATCCATCAGTTCAAGCAGGCAAAACAATAGATACCTCATACTTCGCTCTATAAAACACACATACCCCGCACTCCAATCTGAATGAACCACTATCTTGTATTGCAATACAGATGTACAATAGCTACCCAATTCTCTAATCCAGGCAAATAACAACCACCTCATACTCCCAGACAGCAAAAGAACAACCACCCCACACTTAAATCCTAACATCCCACAGTCCAGGTTCAACAAGTCTCAGCTATTCAACAATCAACCCACCCACCAAAACAGTGAACAAACATAAACTGTACACTACACTCTTAATGAAAAAGTAATTCACAATTCAGTCAGACACAACAACCATCCCACACAATCTGACAAAAGCAGTCAACCAAGCTGTTCCAAGAGAACAGTAGCTATCCAACAATATATTGGGGCAAACAGTCAATGAAATGAAATTCTGTCAAACAAAAACTATTATATAAAAACAGCTGTGTTGACACCACAGACCACATGTAATTAACAAACAATCGATGCTCCACCTAGATAGAAAACATTTACTCCACACCAATATCAAGCGACAAATGACCAACCACACTACATTTCATAGAGGCAGTAGAATTCCTCCTCTACAGTACAAAAAAAACTATACAATCCTAAATTCACTCAAGAAAAACAATTGCCGCTTCATACTGTACCACAAATACACAACAACCACACCACATTCCAGCTCCTTCCACCATGTTATTCTCATCAGACGACAATCATATCATACTCAAACAATACTGAACAACAGATTTATTACACTTAAAACTAGAGAAACAACAATCATCACACTCTGAAATTCAGGCAAACAGTAGTCATTACAAACTCATACACAAAAAAACAATATCCATCCCAGACTGCAGTCCATGCTGTAGCCACATCATCCACCACCTCAACCTCCAATCCAGAGAATCATCAGGCACCTATCTTGAGAAACAGCTAACCCACACTTAAATACAGGAAAACAACAAGCACCCCATGCTTCACTCCAGAGGGAAAACACTACCTACCACATCAGAGAATCAACAAGCACTCCACACTTCATGCCAAAAATATTTGCCCGAGCAATGAAATACAGGGTAACAACAAAACCAAGCCACCTGAAATGTCATAGACAGACATAGGGTTACCATACGTCAGTTCCTCAAAACACTCAACACACAATTGAGTCCAGCAAAATAACAGCCATACCTCAATGCAAATAGATGAAACACATATCCATTACAATAGCTAGAAAACAGAACTAGCTAGATCAAATTAGGAGAAGCAACAGCCATTGTACACTTCATTAGGAAGGAGTAAAAATCTTCCCACAATGCAACAGAGAGAAACAACTGACTAGCATGACCACCCACGCTTGCTCTGATGTATCAAAACAGTCACCAAATGCTTTAGTCCATCACAAAGACACCAATCGCACTATTCATTTTTAAGAAATAGCCAACCCATAATGCCCTGTGAGGGCTTTTTAAACCTTTTTTTTAAGCTTGATGATGTCTCTAGACGAGGCAAGGTTACCACCAGGCATTTATTTAATGTTGCAGAGGCTGCATGGAGTGCAGCAGCCACCAGCAACATTAAAAAAATAGGAAAAACCCTGGCTGGAGCTGTAAGCTTGTCAGCTGGAATGCAGAGTCCTGTTGTGGGCTCTATGGCTGCACTTTGCAGGTTGGAAATGTTAATAATAGACTCTAAGATATGTTGGCATTTTTATTTTTAAATAAACTTTATTACATTTCTTATGATAATCACTTTCAACATCAATCAACTTCCAATAAACATTGCACTGCAAAAGTTGTTGAACTATGCATTTCATTGTAATTATAGGTCATTTTCTTAACAAAGACAATACAAGTGCTTTATATATGTTGATATCCTGATCCCTTCATAAAGCCAATAGGCCCACTTTTTAAAAGTTGGTGTTCTGATCGTTTGACAAGATCAGTAGGTCTGTCTTACTTAAAATGACACCCAGGCCCTGCGCTTAACCCCCACCAGCCCTGCTACTCAAGGCTCATATGAGGGGGATGGTTGATGCAACTGCAGGGGTAGGGCACATGGTCTGGCCTGTGGCTGTGTGCGGCGTGGGTTTGCCTGCCAGCGAGTGGGTCAGACACGGCCTGGCTGTAGATGAGGCCCTGCGGCCAAACCCATGCGCATATGGCCACAGGGTTTGGCATTACCTATGGTAATAAAATATTATTTAACGTTAAAGAAAAACGCAAGAAATTCACAAAAAAAAAATGTGAAGTTGATGTTATAGTTAGGAATTTTAATTATATCTTATTTTACAAAAAAAACGTAGGCTCTCATTATGAACTGGGTGGTCCAAACAGTGGACCGCCGAGATCACCGCTGCAGCAGGACCGCCATATAATGACGCCTGGTGGCACACCGCCATTGATGGCGATGTGAACCGCCAGACGCCATACTGGCGGAGGTGAATGCTGCTACACCCTCACCGCGACGTCAGCCAGACACCGCCACACCTATTATGATGCAGTAAAAGGGGTGGCAGTGTATGGAGACGAAGCGCTGCCGGTGGAGCAGCATCCAGGGAACTCGTTCTTTCCCGGAGTAGCGCCACGGAAAAGGTAAGTGCTGTCCGAGAGGGAAGGGGAGATGGGGGTGTGTGCATGGAGTGATTGAGTGCGTGCATAGGGGTGTGGGCGTGCGTTTGTGTGTGAAGGGGGTATGTATGTATGCATGTTTGTATGTCTGTGAATGGGTGCGTGTGTGACTGTGGGTGTTGGTGCATGTGTGCGCATGTGTAGGCATATGTGTGGATGTGTGCCTGTATGCTTGGGGGTGGAGGGCATGTGGGAGTGTTGGTATGTGTGTGAATGAGTGTGTGCATGTGTGGATGTGTGCATTTTTTTGGGGGGGAAGGGGGTGCAGGGAGTCCTAAACGGAGGTGGGGGATGGTGAGGTGGAGTTGGGGAGGGCCTACAGGGAGATTGGGGGATAAGAGGGGTGGGGTGGGTCTAGGGACCTGGGGGGTGGGTGGGGGGTTGTGGCAATGGGGAGGCCTGGCATATCACTGGTGACAGGAATGAGAATTCCTGTCACCAGTATGCTTTCTGCTGGGGATTACCTGGCGGGGTATCCTGCCAGGATATCCCTGGTGGAAATGGGATCATTATCCCACCGGCTGTCTATGGTAACCGCCGGGTCGACGGTGGATACCTTCGGCCCGGCGGTCGGATCAGCCCTGGTGGTAGTGAACTGGCTGCTTTGCAGCCAGTTCACTATTCACATCATTATATGGCAGTCGAGCACCGCCATGCCATCGGCAGTCATACCACCACCGCCGACGTGGCGAAGCTTGACCGCCAAGACCATAATGAGGGCCTTAGTAATTTATTGAAAAGAACAAATGTTAAAGGGACGTTATAGTTAGGCAACAGTGTCACTTAAACCATACCATTTTAAACTAACAAAACTACTGACATTCAGAGGGTATGACTTACAGCCAGAGCATGATGATGGCTCCTTTCTGAGCTCGGAGAGCCTGGTGCATCTTGCCATTTCTGGAGCCTCTCACGGACCTTGAACCTTGTGTGGTAAAGAGAGGCAGCGTAGCCTAATGAAGGGTGATTTTACCATCCGTCTGCACTTTTTTGATATGCAAGGCATACGATGCGGCCACCCCTGACTTCCTCAAAGCAGCGCTACAACGATGACTGTGCCACCCCACTAGGCCCCATCACCTATCTGCGGCCCCTACTGATTGCCAGAACAGTGCCTTACCTTGGCCCCTAGCACATCCAAGGGGAGTTTTTGACCAGCATTTTTGACAGAGTTGTTTGAGCACAAACCTCTGAGGTTCAGCAAGATGTCTCGCTCATGCAGAGGCTCATGGTCAGGTATTCTTGCTGCATCACCCATCTGACAGCACTACTTCTGGCAACTGGAGTCTCCCCGTATGTCTATAGAGATGCTCTAGACCCCATTGAACCCTTGGGGTGGCCTAGATGAAAATGTATCAAATTTGTGATCTGGTGTGCACGCCTCATTATTGCAGCATTAGGGAAGGAGCCTAAGGCAACCCACACACATATCTGGAAATGTTCTCTTTATTTTAGCCTGGGCCCCTCCCTCATATGACCCCTTCATGTACTTTATGGGTGCATTCCCTTTGGTTTGCTGTCCTGTTCCATGTGTATATATCAAATGCCCTCCTGATATATTGGATTCTCTACACTCTCTCAGCGTTGTTTTGAGTCACTTTGCCAAAAGTTGCATTTAATAGGAGTCTCTCTGGATGTAATTCCCCACCCTGGCCTTTTATCTTTCTGTTGACCATATGCTTTTTGGCCATATATCCAACTGCAGTATCACACTTCTGTACCCCTCCTGCTTCCACTATCTCCCACTCCATTGAGCCACTTCTGGATATGGTTCTTATTTGTTCAATCCTCCTTGATCACTTGTTACATCACCTTCATCAGAAAATATTCGTATTTGAACGTGCCGCATTCAATATGGCGCCTAACCAGCATGCCGCCATTCTGACTTTTGGCTCACCCTAAAAATCTCAGACTTTAGAACACGGATTATTCACGTTCAAATACGAATATTTTCTGATGAATAAATAATGCCTTGAGAAAGCCCCAGGTGAACACACCACAAAGGGCGAAACACGTGTCAGCTATTTCTTCTTGCAACTTCCAAAATCTCTCCCAAATCGGGATTCAATAAATGCACCTGAACTTAAAAATGAGAATTTGATATACTTTTGTCTGCTTGCTGCCTGAAACTACATAATATTTTCTACAATGAATTTAGTGGGTTCTCAACTTTAGTATCTACAGAC